>NC_050575.1:127722115-128441930 GCF_011100635.1 Trichosurus vulpecula | reverse complement strand
TTGTTGTTGTCGATATGGTCAATTATGCTGATAGTTTTCCTAATATATTGAATCAGCCCTACATTTCTTGCATAAATCCCACATGGTCACAGTGTGTGACCTTTGTGCTAACTTGCTGTAATTTCTTTGCTAATATTTTATTTAATTTTTTTGCATCAATAGTCATTAAGGAAATTGGTCTATGGTTTTCTTTCTCTATTTTTGTTCTTCCTGATTTAGGTATCAAAACCATATTTTTGTCATAAAAGAGAAAGAAAAGTATAGACCAATTTCTCTAATGAATATTGATTCAAAAATTTCAAAGGAAACATAATCGTACCTCTTTTATATTTGGCCAGTTCTGTTTTTTAAGGTGTTAATGTCTTCAGTCTTTCTGTTGCATCTTTTACCAAGCTATTGACTTTCTTCTCACAATTTTCTTGCATCACTCTCATTCTATTTTCCCAATATTTCCTCTACATCTAAGAGGTTATTTGATTTCTAAAATATTTTTAAGGCTCTTCCAGGAATTCTTGTTGGGCTTATGTCCAATTCATATTTTATCCTTTGAGGTTTTGCTTGTAGCTGTTTGATATCATTTTTTTTTTGAGTTTGTGTCTTGACCTTCCCTGTCACCATAGCAGTATTTTATGATTATGGTTTTTTTGTTGTTTGCTCACTTTTCCAGCCTATTTCTTGACTTATAATTTTATGTTAAAGTTGGGCTCTGCTCCCTTGGGGGGGTGGGGCATTGGCCTGAGCTTCAGGTTTTTTGTGCTGCTGCTTTCAGAGCTAATTCTGGGGGTTTGTAAGGTTTGGTGCTTCCAAGATGCTATGATAAAAGGAGAGAGGTGGTCACTGCTCTCCTGGCCTGTGCTCTGCCCTTTACCCAGGAAGGGGCCTTGATCACCTGAAGCTACAAGTGCTTGCACTCCTCTTGGCCCCAGAACTGTGACCAGGTACCCTGCTCTCCTGCAGCCACAAGCGCTAGTGCTCCTTTTTGCCTTAGAACTGAGACGAGGACCCCTGCTCCCTTGTGAGTGACCCCAAGCACTCTTCTCTACCCTGGAACTGTGATCAGAGCCCCTAATCCCCTGCAGTCGCAAGTATTAATGTTTTTCCTGGACCTGGAACTGTAAGCAGGTCCCCTGCTTATTTGTGGCCACAAATGCCAGTGCTCCTCTCTGGCTCAGGTCCTCTGCTTCCCTGTGGCCATAAGTGCTAGTGTTTGTCTTTGTTCTGGAACTGCAACTCAGAGCTACCTATGGGCAATGCAGGAAGGTCTTGTACTCAGTGCCAGAAAAGAGTCCCCTGTGCTCTCTTTCTGACCGGTTGTCCTATCTGCTTACTGTCTCTGGGACAAGAGCTCCTGAAGCTGCTCCTGCCACTGTCAGGGGCACTTCCAACATCTGCTGCTGATGTTGCTGCCATGCACACTCTGGACTGGCCCCCACCCTGATATCATAGGGCTCTCTCGCTGACCCTCTAGATTGTCTTGGGCTGGCGAAATGTTTCACCCTGACCTTTTGTTGGCTCTGCCACTCCAGAATTTGATTTGAGTTTTTATTTTAAAGTTGTTTGGAGGGGAATGTTGGGAGAGTTCAGCTGAGCCTCTATTTTGCCATCTCTACCTCTCTTTTTTTTATTTAATATTTTTAGTTTTCAGCATTTTCACAAGAGTTTGAATTACCAGTTTTCTCCCCATTTCTACCCTCCCCCTCCCCCACTCCAAGATGGCATTTATTCTGGATGCCCCAATTGAGTGTGTATGTTATTCCCTCCTCAGGTCAAATCCTATGAGAGCAATATTCACTCTTTCCCCCTCACCTGCCCCCTCTTCCCTTTCTACAGAACTGCTTTTTCTTGCCAC
This sequence comes from Trichosurus vulpecula, assembly GCF_011100635.1. NCBI lineage: Eukaryota > Metazoa > Chordata > Mammalia > Diprotodontia > Phalangeridae > Trichosurus > Trichosurus vulpecula. The sequence continues at coordinate 128,440,081 of NC_050575.1, read as the reverse complement.
TTTTAAGCGAGATAATTTGCCCTATTCTATCTCTCCCTTTCTCCCTCTCTCAATATATTCCTCTCTCATCCCTTAATTTGATTTTTTTTGAATATCATCCCTTCATATTCAACCCACCCTGTGCCCTCTGTCTATATATATATATATATATATATGTATATATACATATATATGTATGTATATATATACATATATAAATATGTATGTATGTATATTCCCTTCAGCTATCCTAACACTGAGGTCTCATGAATTATACACATTATCTTTCCATGTAGGAATGTAAACAAAACAGTTCAACTTTAGTAAGTCCCTTGTGATTTCTCTTTCTCGTTTACCTTTTCATGCTTCTCTTGATTCTTGTGTTTGAAAGTCAATTTTTCTATTCAGCTCTGGTCTTTTTACTGAGAAAGCTTGAAAGTCCTCTATTTTCTTGAAAATCCATATTTTGCCTTGGAGCATGATACTCAGTTTTGCTGCGTAGGTGATTCTTGGTTTTAATCCTAGCTCCATTGACCTCTGGAATATCATATTCCAAGCCCTGCGACCCCTTAATGTAGAAGCTGCTAGATCTTGTATTATCCTGATTGTGTTTCCACAATACTCAAATTGTTTCTTTCTGGCTGCTGCAGTATTTTCTCCTTGATCTGGGAGCTCTGGAATTTGGCAACAATATTCCTAGGAGTTTTCTTTTCGGGATCTTTTTCAGGAGGCGATCAGTGGATTCTTTCAATTTCTATTTTACCCTGTGCCTCTAGAATATCATGGCAGTTCTGCTTGATAATTTCTTGAAAGATGATATCTGGGCTCTTTTTTTGATCATGGCTTTCAGGTAGTCCAATAATTTTTAAATTATCTCTCCTGGATCTATTTTCCAGGTCAGTGGTTTTTCCAACGAGATATTTCACATTGTCTTCCATTTTTTCATTCCTTTGGTTCTGTCTTATAATATCTTGATTTCTCTTAAAGTCACTAGCTTCCACTTGCTCCTATATAATTTTTAAGGTAGTGTTTTCTTCAGTGGTCTTTTGGACCTCCTTTTTGATTTGGCTAATTGCCTTTCAAGGCATTCTTCCCCTCATTGGGTTTTTGGAGCTCTTTTGCCATTTGAGTTAGTGTATTTTTTAAGGTGTTATTTTCTTCAGTATTTTTTTGGTTCTCCTTTAGCAAGTCATTGACTTGTTTTTCACAGTTTTCTTGCATCACTCTCAATTCCCTTCCCAATTTTTCCTCTACTTCTCTAACTTGCTTTTCCAAATCCTTTTTGAGCTCTTCCATGGCCTGAGACCGGTTCATGTTTTTCTTGGAGGCTTTTGATGTAGGCTCTTTGATTTTGTTGACTTCTTCTGTTTTGGTCTTCTTTGTCATCAAAGAAAGATTCCAAAGTCTGAGTCTGAATCTGAGACCTTTGTTGCTGCCTGGCCATGTTCCCAGCCAACTTACTGGACCCTTGAGTTTTTAGTTTGGGTATGACTGCTTGTAGAGTAGAGAGTATTTTGTCCCAAGCTTGAGGGGCTGCGCTGTTGTTTTCAAGCTACACAGCAAGCTCTGGCACACCAGCGCTACTCCTCCCCCAAGAAACGCCAACCCGGACCAGACTCAGATCTAAGCTGGTTCTGCACTCCTGCTCAGATCTGCCACTTAATTCCTCCCACCAGGTGGGCCTGGGGCCAGAAGCAACTGCAGTTATAGTTCTATAGCTGCACCACCTCCGCCACCCCTGGGGTGGTAGCCGAACCACGAACTCTTTTCACTCTGTCCCAGCAGCTTTTCCCACTAACCTTCTCTGTTGTCTTTGGTGTTTGTGGGTTGAGAAGTCTGGTAACTGCCACAGCTCACTGATTCAGGGCGCTAGAGCCTGTTCCACCTGGCTCCTGGTCTAGTTGGTCCGCGCGGCCCATGCTGGGCTCTGCTCTGCTCCACTCCCAGGTCCATGGGATAGACCTTATCCTGTGACCATCCAGGCTGTCCTAGGCTGCAGCCCTGCTTCCCTCTGCTATTTTGTGGGTTCTGCAGCTGTAGAATTTGTTCAGAGCCATTTTTTTTAGGTGTTTGGAGGGACCTGGGTGGGAACTCATGCAAGTCCCTGCTTTCCAGCCGCCATCTACCTCTCTCTCTTTTAAACCACTGGGAACAGCACATGTGGTTCCGTGTTCTCCTCAAATTCCACAGGGTCCTCTGCCTCAACAAGTGTTAGATCATTTTTCTTTATTTTGCAGGCCATATCTGGAGACCATATTTCCTTCTGCTACTGTTTTTCCTATTTATTTATCTATTCATATTCAAGGTCTTTGAGTTTTATTCTTTTGAAATCTTTGGTGCTTTTGGTCTTTCTGCCTACCACCAACCCCCATTTTCCATATCAGTCACTGTCTGACTCTGTCCCCTCAGACTGTGGTTTCCTTGTGGACTAGATCTCAAAGCATCTCAGCCTCCTTCTACACTTCCACACTTCATGGTTCACTTGCCTAAGTCTTTGTCCCACCTGACTGCTTGGTAGTCAGAACTGGCCCCAGCTAGATGCTGTGTTCTTTTCCTCAGACTTGGTGGAGTCCTGCACAGCTCTACACATATACAAATGCAAGAAAACTGCCCTGAACTTCTGAACACAGAAAACAAAGTGCCAATTGAAATAATCCATAGATTGTCTCCTGGGGGAAAAAAAGGAAAGCTGCACACACCAAGATACATAGTGGTTAAACTTAACAATTCCATTAAGAAACAACAAATTCTACAAGTGTTCAAGAGAAAGACTTCCAAATACAAAAAGGAAAGGAAATTTAAATAACATAATACTGTTCTGCACCTACCAGAAAACATAGCTGAAGATGTAGCCCAAGTTGGCAAACTATGCAAATCTGAGCTTAACCATACATGAAAAAAAATGGTGATATTCAATTGTGGTTATTCGTCCTTGTTCTTGAAGAGGATCAATGACATCAGGAGGGTGATGTCTTGATTTGCAAGTGAATTGGATTTAAGTGAAGCAGAGCCATGCAGAGTCATCCGCTTCACTCTTTCCTCCAGCGTCTTCAGAGTCCAGTGGCAAGTTGTAGAGTAAGACAATGAGAAATGGCCTCCAATGCAGTGGGAGGCCTTGACCTTTTTAAGCTAAGGTCTTTCCCAGGTCTCATTTTGATAGATAGAAAAGAAGCATTAGAAACATTCTTAGAAAGAAAATGAAACCTAAAGAGACTATTTACTTCTCAAACACCCCAGACAACAGAAATGCAGGAGGGGAATGCATCAGCTAAGGACAAACAGCCAAAGGACAAGAGCCAAAGCAAAGCAACAGAGTGACAGCAATGACACCAGGGAGAAACTTCTTCCTAAAAATACGCAAGGAGACAGGGGTAAAGATGAAAGTTAATTGGAGTTGACAGTGAAGAGGCAGGCCTGGAGCACTGTGGACAGAACTTCAAGGAATACCACCTATAGGTGAATCAGTGGTTTTTTTTGTGGGACTAATTTATAAAATGGGAGGGCCCATGGGGTGGGGAGGATGAGGAGGATGGAGGAGAGTGTGTAATGTGCCCTAGTCAAGTCAAGCACCACTAATGTGTGAAAAGTGATTCCTCTGGTTTCCCAGGAAGAGAAGAGCCTATAGGAGAGTGGGTGAGTGGATGGGTGGGGGGGAAGAGATTGAAAAGGGTGAGGATTGGGGGGGGCCTTCTTTTGGTGGCTGGAGGGGGTGCTACTGATGAATACACTTATGGGTGAAGAGAGATGTTCTATGTAGGGAGATAGGGACCTTGTGCCAGGTGTTGTCAATGGGGATTTGGGGCTTGAAGAGATAACTTACCCTGGCCTGGGAATGGGCTGGGTAGGGGAGACAGAAGTCTGCGGGAATGGGAAGACATAGATCCAGGGAGGAGATTTGGATGCAAATTGGGAAGGAAGGTGAGCAGGGCAGGTTATAGGTCTATTGCGGGCTGCATAATTGTGGATGTGGGGACAGGGGAGAGGGCCTGCCATAGGGAAGTATCCTCTCTATCACCTCTAGGAATTGCCATTTTTCTGGGAGAGAGTCATAATAGAAAAGGGGGAGTCAGGGCACAAGCTCTATAGGGCAGTAGCAGAAATTACTTAAGAGGAGAGACCCCAGAACGGGTACCTCAGAAATTCTGATTGCTTGAGGAGAGTGGAGAATAGAAAGTAACTAGGTAAGTACAGAGGTCATGAATAAGAGAATGAGAGTCTAGAGTAGACAGAAAGGAAGAATATAGAGTGAGGAAAGTGAGGGAGTTAGACGTTCTATGGAAAAGGGTGCAAAAATGAAATCAAAATTAATGAACAGAACTAGTTGAAGGGAAAGAGAGGAAGGAGAAATCTACTTGACCTACTGAGAGGAAAAATAGAGGGCAAGAATGAAAAAATCAGATAAAAGTAGGAAAGAAAAAGGAAATAAAGCACAACTCCTAAGGAAAAGGAGCATCAAATGGGAGAGAGGGCTCAAGAGTGAAAATTAGAAAGCCAGTTGGAATTGTTGTACCAGAAGCGAGTGAGACACGCCACAGAGTATAAGTTTTAAATGGAGAATTTATTAGCCGGCGGCCATTGGGGTACTGCAACCACAAATCAATGGCCCTGTGTTGGGGTGACAGCTTGACTTATATAGGATATGTGGGGGTACAGGGTGGGGGGAACAGGAACAAAGGTCCTGGCTGATCAAAAGATTCAGTCACGTTATCCTACTAGTGGGATAATCTCATTTACATTCCTTGGTGGAGTTATGGAGCCCCAGGGATATCTGCTAGAAAGGGTCTGCCAGGTTATCCTTCAGTGGGATGGTCCTATCTATTGACATTCCTTGGTGGAGTCATGGAGTCCCAGGGGGTTTGCTAAATGCCAAAGATATCTGAGTCCATTCTTTCTGGGGGTGCTTGTCAGTAGCTAGGGGTTTCTCAGGGGTTCCTAATTTTTCCCTGTATTACAGAATGACACCCTAAAAAAGAATAAGCTAAAGTAACCAAAGAGGCATAGTATTGATGAGGGCACAGTCTCTGGGAACCCCTTGAACCTTTGAACTCTCCTTGAATCTTCCCACTTGATCTGGCCTTGGCCTGAGGCTATAACCATTAGGCCCAAATGCCTACCTTGATCCTCCCACTCCACCTGGCCTTGGCCTGAGGCTATAACCATTAAGACCAAATGCCTACCTTGCCCAGTCCTCTATTGTCCAGCTGTTTCCCACCCTTAATCCTGTTTCCCATCCTTAATCCTGATCAAAATATCTATACCCTAGCTCTGTTACCCTAGCCCTTTATTGTCTGTCATTTCTATCACCCCAGACCACCCCTCAATCCCTCCCACAATCTTTGTGTATATAATCTCCATCTTGCCTCCATGAAGGTGGTCAGATCCAATCTAGCTCAGATTGATCTGGCCCGCTTTCCTTACAAGCGTCACAAGGGGTGGGATCTCTTGGGGCAGGCCTATTTGGCTAACTCTTAATAAACTTTATCTTTTCCCTTGGCTGAGAAAGCTTGAGTCGAATTCTTTCAGCAGGACCCGGTGTGTCGGTACTTTGGGGTGTCAAGCACCCCTTACCCCAAACCCTCTTCAGTATTATGTTTTCATTGGAAGAAGAAAAAAAATCATAATTGAAAAAAAAAGAATATTAGAGACAAATGGAGGAAAATATAAACCTGACTCTCATAACTTTAAATATGAATGGATTAAACAATCCAATAAAATGAAAAAAGAGTGACAGATTGGATAAGAAAACAAAATCCCACAATCTGTTGCTTACAAGAAACTCATTTAAAAAACAAAGACATACGCAGAATAAAACTGAAGGAGGGGGTGAGAAAAAAATTTACTATGCATCAAGTGAATCCAAAGAAAGTAGGCGTAGGTTTCATGCTATCTGACAAAGAAAAGATAAACATTCAAAAAGTTTTAAAGGGAAATATTATTTACCAAAGTATATTAAAACAATAACAAGTTCTAAAAAACTCTTCTGGACCACAGGATCTCCTGAAACCATGCCCTGGGTGACTTAATCCACCAGCTTTGGAACCACTGGCTTAAGACTGGGCTTTCCAGGAGATGGGTAAATCAGCGAGTGCAATGGCGTATTAGCCAACCCAGATTCCAAACCATGCTTCATAGACCAGACTGGCCATTGGCCCTGCCACCAAACTCTTAAATGTCTTCTATCTACATTGCCTTTTCACTTCTTGTTCTGCTAATAGGTAAAAAAAATCATTACTACCACTGCTTCTGGCCAATGTGGGTCATTGATTCCTTTGTCTCTATTCACCACCATCCCTGTGACTGTTCAAATAAAAATAATATTCCCTGTCCAACAACACCCTTTCTCTTCTAGAGGGAGCCTTGCCAGCTCTTTAAGGCCTGGGACTGCTGCTTCTGTATTTAGTTTCATAGCATTAGTCCAGTGCACATAGTAATCGCTTAATAAATTTTTTTCATTCATTTATACCAATTAACCCAGTTATACTTTGCTTTTTTAGTATCTTTCAGGAATGAGCAGTTCCACAAAAGCAAGTAACATGTTGAAGACATGGATTGGTCTATATGATCAGCAATGTTGTGAGCCTTGGTGAATTTTTTTTAAAAATTTTATTCAGCACTCACTACGTGCCAGGAACTCTGCTAAGCGCTATATATAGGGATATACATTTTAAAACTCCCTTCAAGGAGCTTATATTCTAATAGTGGAAGACAAATATTTATACATACACCTATTCATATATATATGCTTATGCATATATACATATACATATGTGTATATGTGCACGTATATTCACACACATATAACCGGAGTGGAGTGTTTTGGTCAGGGAAGGTACTGGGATAGTGAGTGGAACCACAGGACAACCGAGTAACACTCTCTTTCCAGGAACTGCAGTGTTAATTGAGTATTGTTCTGAAAGCTGGAGATGGAGAGTGGTAAGGGTATTTGTGGCTGCATGCCACAAAGATGGCCTAGGAACAGCCGCGAAGGTCTGGGTCTAGCTGGAAAGTCTCATCAGTCAGAAGCCCAGGGAGCCAAGGTGGGAAATAGTCTCGAGTTGCATGGGGCTGGAGGTTGGAACCCAGCAGCACAGCGAGCACGTGACTGTGGACGTCTCTATTTTAGGTGCTCAGAGAGGAATTTGGAGGGACTTACTTTCTGACTCTTGACTGAGTCCAGGATATTTGGAGTTTCTGGATAAGTGCCCTCTCTATACGTGAGGTGTTACTGTGACAATTTCTACACCAAGGCGATGTGGGTACCAATGAGAAGCAGGAATACAAAAGGGAGGGGCCCATTGCTTCTTACTACTAGTTATGTGACCCTGGACAAGTCACTTAACCTGCCTGCCTCAGTTTCCCCAAATGTAAAATGGGAACACTAAAGCACCTCCTTCCAAGGGTTGTTGTGAGGACCAAAGAAGATATTTGCAAAGCACTTAGCAGATGCTTAATGGATGCTTGTTTGCGTCCTTCCTCCCTTCCTTTTCTCCTTCTCTTTCCTCCCTCCCCTCTTTCAGCAATAAATGCAATGACCCTATTGATATGACACAGAGCGCCAGACCTGGGGCGTTAGAACACAGTGCAATAAGAGTTCCGATGGTACCAATGGTACCAATGAAATCACAGGTCCAGTACCTGTCCCTACTGTAACACTGCTGGATTAAGGGACTCGCTCAGAATCGCACGGCTAGGATGAGTCAGCAGCACTTGAACCCAGGTTTCCCTGACTCAGCGGCAAGCTTTTGTCTACTAGGCCACTCTCCCCCGGCACTTACAATATTAAATCCCAACAATTACAAAAGAACGTTGGAGCTGGACGGAGCTGCGCACTACGTGGGGCCAGGGAACGAATACCGAGCGTGGGAAGTCGGGAGTAGGTACCGTCAGAACCAACCAGCTCGGCGTCCTCCTAAGGCCGGCTCCTCCCCGCTTCCGGCGGCACAGCGCCGGAAGTGCTGCGCCTGCTTCCCGAGGTCCCGCCCCGCCCCGGAAGTGTTCCCCAGGGAAAGATGGCGGCTGTCTCCGTGTGCCAGGCTCCGGTCGGCGGTTTCTCGTTCGATAACTGCCGCAGGTGAGGAGAGGGATTGGGCCAGGGCCGCGGCTGGGACCGCGAGGCGGAGCCGGATGCGGTGCGGGTAGCTCGGGAACGAGGCTCGGGCCGGGGCGGGAGAGGGATGGAGGAGGGTTGGCGGGTGCGGCCCGGGGGCGCTCGTGACTCAGGGATTCGGGATCGGGAACGCGGGGCCCGCCGTGGCTGCGGGAGGCCCCTCTGCGCCCTCTCTCCGTTCTAGTGTTAATGTCGGGGATCTGGGACGGGGCGTCTTGTGCGTGAATGAGTTAAAGTTGACTAAGCGCCTACTGTGTGCCGTGCACTGTACGTGCGCTGGGAATACAAAGAAAGGCAAAAGCCCGGCTCTGCCCTGGGGGAGCTCCCAGAGGGGACAGCCTGCAAACGATTGTGAACAAACATGCTACACACTGGATCAATCGGAGAGGATAGAGGGAGGGCGCTAGAATGAGGAGGTGTCAGGAAAGGCGTGCTAGAGAGAGAGGTTCGTAGGGACTCGAAGGAAGCAAAGCAGTGCTGGAGACAGAGACGAGGAGGGAGAACATTCCAGCCCCAGAAAATGCCCAGAGTTGAGAAGTGTAGCGTCTGGTGGGTGGCGTAAGAAAAGTGCAAAAGTGTTATCCAGGGCTTTGAATTCCAGAGGATTTTACATTCGAACCTGGAAGTGATAGAGCCATTGGAGTTGAGGGAGGGAGGAAGGGGGAGCGAGACAGAGACAGACAGACGTATGGACAAACTTGCTTTAGGAAGATCACTTTCGGCGGCCGAATGGGGCTGGACAGGAGGGGGAGAGACTTGTGTGAGGCTGACCCACCAGCGGGCTATTAAAATAGTCCAGGCGTGAAAACACAAGGGCCAGCATCAGTTCGGTGGCAATATCGGAGAAGAGAATGGGTAGAGGGTGTGTATTCGAGAGACGTTGAATCGACAGACCTTGGCAACAGGTTAGATTTGGAGGAGGGAGGAGGGTTGGTGAGAGTGAGGAGTGTAAAGTGATTACCTAGATTTTGATCCTGGGTGACTGGGAGAGTGGCAGTACCTTTGGCAGTGATAGAGAAATTAGAAAGAGGGAAGGGTTTGGGGGAAAAGGTGATGAGTTCAGTTTTGAACATCTAAGTGTCGGATGTGTGTGTATATGTAGCAGCCTGTCTGTACATTTTCCCCTCAAAGGATCATATATTCCGGAGCAAAAAGGGACCCCAGAGGTGTTCCAGTACAACTCCCTCTTTTTTATTGATAAGGAAACCGAGGCTCAGAGAAGTGAAGCTACTTGCCCAAGGGTTCGAATATAGTAAGCATCAGAGGTGACACTTAAAGGCAGGAGGTAGTGCTCTCTCTTCCCTACTGTACTATTCTTCCTTCTTCTCTATCCTGTCTTCCTTGTTTTCCTTCACACCCCCCACTCTCCTGTTGTCCATTTCGCTCATCATTCTCTGCCCTATTTCTTCCCTCTCCCCCTTCCTTCACTTCTCTGCTACCTCTCTCAGTGTTCTCTCATCTGCATTGAATTTTGCTCTTGTATTTTTTGACCTCTTTATCGTTTCACTGATGATTTTTGTTTTTATATCATACTAATTTCCAGGCATGTCCTTCCCCCAACAGAAGTTAAAAAAGAAGAAATAGTTCAGCAAAAACAGATGACGCACCCATCAATTCTGATAACATTTAACATTGCACACACTAAGTTCCTCACTTCTTCAATGAAAGTGAGCTCCATTTTCTCAACTCTTCTTAGTTCCAAGCTTGGTCATTATAATTACACAGCATTCAGTTTCCTTAAAAAAAATTTTTTTTTCCAATTACAATGTAGTTACTGTGTATACTGTTTTGCCAGTTCTACTTTATTCTGCATCTTATGAATCTTCTCATGTATCTCTGATTTTTTCATGTTTCTCATTTCTTATAGTGCATTAAAATACTATATATTCAAATATTACCTTCTTAGACTTTAACATATAGAAAAAGCATTCCCTACCCATCTTTGACTTGTAGAATCCCCTTCTCTCTCCAAACTTAGGACCTTTTGTTTACTTTTTTGGGTACAGTTTACTTATCCTCTGTTCTTGCTAGGCTCCTTTAGGCATTGGCTGTTTCTTTGTGCTTAGAGTTCCCACGGCAGCTTTAATGTCTTTAATAAATATTTGATTGATTAAATTGAATCCTCTTTTCATTCTATTCTTACCTTCTCTTCTTCCTTTTCTCCCTTTCTTATGTGCTAGGGTCACTTTTCCAGAAAGTCTGCCCCCATCCTGTTCTGAAGCATGAGGATGAGTATCTCCAGCCAGCTCCTTTCTCTTTATGCAAAATAGAAGAGACTTTATATAGTCCAACTGTATGCTTATATATGGGGAATTTACCTGTTGTCTCACCATAGTGGATTTTTTAGGCATAGCCCCCAGGGGTTCGGTTCTGAGAATCTAGAGAGCCGGACTTTACCAAAATATTATATGTCATGGGCAAGATTAGAACACAATTTGGTAAAATACCACTTAAAAGAGCAGTTAAATAACTGTTACTCTGGTTCTGAACCCACTGATATAGTATTTTACCTTAATCCATTTTGAGAAAGAAGTCTTTCTTAACTGTACTCATAAATTTTGGAGATTGCATTAGCAGTGTGTCCATTTATAAGGAGTAGTTTTGAAAAGGAGTGAATGTGGCATAATGAGTAAAGAGCTGGACTTGGAACCAAGAAGACCTGTGTTCTAGTCCTGTTTGTGCTATATGCTGGCTGTTAGACCCAGGGCAAGTCACTTTTGATACTGGAGACAACTTCATTTGCAGAGAAGGTGCTGACCTATGTTGGTTGAGGGAGTTTTCTCATCCAGGGGTTCCCTATATCAATGAAATCATAGGTACAATTCCTGTACTCTGCTTTTTTTTTTTTTTAATGTCTAGCTGTATTTTCCACCTTGCCTAGGTAGTGCAGATCCTAGACCCTGGTCTGGGGGTCACGCAGATTCTTACCATTCCTCCCTCCATCCCATCCCAGTTTACTTTTGATAAAGAATAGTATTGGAAGGTACCTAAGAGATCATTAAGTCTAACACCGTATTTTAGACTTGAGGAAACTGGTGAAGTGACTTGCCCAGAGTCAGATAAGCTAGCAAGTATCAAAACTGGAATTTGACCAGTTGCAGAAAGAAAACTTTCTGCTATACCACTCAGAGTTCACGTGTCTTGATTTTTAATCCTGTGCTCTTCCCACTCTAACAAACTAGTGCTTCCTTTTTTCAAGTTTTTCTACCATGGACTACCTCTTCCTTTGAACCAATCTCACACAAAGTAGTAGGGTGCAGGTAAACCAGATTTTTCTTCTCAATTTCAGAAATGCCATCCTTGAAGCTGAATTTGCGAAAAAGGGCTATAAACTTCCAACAGCTCGAAAAACAGGCACGACCATCGCTGGAGTGGTATACAAGGTACATAAAGAATACTTGAGAATATGAAACTTATGTTGATATGCTAGAATTTTAAAATTGTAAGACTACATTTCAGAGACTGATTCTGGTGAATAAAGAGTGCTGTAGGGAGCTTAACTATATTTTAGCTTTTTTGGTATCTTCCCCAGTACTTGTCACGTTGTTGTGTACATGCTGGGACTTAAGTGAATACTTGCTGAATTGAAACGTTGTAATGGAAGATCTTGGGAAGTCATTTGGCTCAATTGATGTTTGAATCCCTTTTATAATCATAGGATTTTAGAGTGGGAGTGGACTTGGTAAATTGTGTAATCCAACTCTCATTTCTATAGAAAAGGAAACTAAGCTCTAGAGAGGTGGGTACCATGTCTAAGTTACAGATGTGACAGAACTTGGATTTGATTCCAGGTCCTCCGATTCTAATTCTGTTGCTGTTTCTACTGTAAGTCCTTGTCATCAGTCCATTAAGAGTGTAGCATAGTAGAATATATTTTTAAAGCACGATTGTAGATCTTTCACCAGGAAAGAATGCAAATTGCCAGTGATTTTTGTGTCTTTCATCCATGATTTTTTCTTTTAACCATTCTCTTCATGTGCACATTGTGTATGTCCAATATGTATTTAAAATATTTCTGTTTTCAACTCTTGATAGTTACAGATGAATAAATTGAAGTATACAGAGCTAAAGTGATATGTAATGGTGACATAGCTTCTAATTATCAGAGCTGTGATTCTTATACATGTTTTTTGACATTTAAATCCAGTATAATTTCTACTATGCCACAATGACATAAGACAGACATTTTGTGGTGTGTCTGTGTGTTTATGCTTTTTTTTTTTTAATAGGATGGCATAGTTCTCGGAGCAGATACAAGAGCAACAGAAGGAATGGTTGTTGCTGACAAGAACTGTTCAAAAATACATTTTATATCTCCTAATATTTAGTAAGTTGGTTATTCATATTTACAATTTTTAATGCTCTGGTGTTTAGTTTTAGTAATTTAACTCTGTGGGTATGAAGATATTTTTGGATCGTGAGATTTAGAACTGGAATAGACTTGAGAGATCATCTAGTTCCATTCTACTTATTTTGTAGGAGGAAGCTAAGGCCCATTTTGGTAAATGGCCAGTCACACAAATTGTATTAAGCTGAAGTCTTTTTCTTCAAGTCCAGTGCTATTTCCACCATGTATAAAGTCTTTCAAATATAATACTTTCCTGACGTTCCTTCTAGAGCTCAATCTATGATCCATGATCCCACGAATTGGAATGTATCAGATGTTCTATTTTAAAGATCTCATATCTTTAAGAACATTAGTACTCAAAGGAACCTTGGAACATGGAATGTCAGAATAGTAGTTCCTAGTCTGTGTGCCATAGTTACTGCAAGGAATCTTGGAATCCTAATATGGAACCTAGATCTAAGGTTTCCTTCCACCAGACTTGTAGTCTCTGACAGCTATAAGATGGTACTGGCCACTTCATGTAGCCTCAGTATAACAAAAAAGGAAATCTGTTTTCTCTGATTGGGTAACTAATATGTTTCAAACATGTATCACTCTTGCAAAAGGATGTAAATTCTGTGGTTAATAAAAGACATATTCACTTAAGTGTTACTCAGTTCATAATAGCTTTTTTGTTATGTATTTTTCTCAATCAGCAGATACTGGTAGGACAGTTACTGCTATCCTGTGGAATCAGTGAAATATTTTGACATTTAGGAAGGTTCTTCATATTTGAAGAAGTTGGGAACTGTATGAGAACATAGAATATTAGAATTGGAAGGGGCCTTAGAAATAAGATGTTAGAAGAGAGAATGTAAAATGACAGAGCTGGACCTTAGAATAGAACACAGAATGTTAGAACATAGAATATTAATGCTGATAGGGCTCTCAGGACTTAGAATGTTTGAACTGAGATCATAAAATGTCTTCTGGAAGGGACACTAAAAATGATCCAAAGATGTCCCAGTTTTTCAATAGTTAAACACATGTCCAGACTGCATGAATTTATTATATTTATCTTTAATGACAGTTACTAATAATTGGTCCAAATCCGCTAATATGACGTGTGGAGGCATTTAGTTACAAAGAGGAACAGTGAGCATTTGGTTAGGCCCTACCTACTTACCTGCCTACCTTCTAGCAAATGAGGTAAACATTTTTTTTTTGCTAAAAATATTTGGCAAATTGTATTCCAGGGTTAGATAAGCTACATTTAGATTTCAAACTGCATGTTAGATTCCTGGGATCTAGTCAGTTCTTGCTTTTTCTTTTGAAAAAGCTGATGCCTATATAGGTGCAGTGACTTGCTCAAGGCCACTTGAAAAGTTAAGGGCAGAGCCAAAATGAAAACCTAATTTCCTTCCTTGGCTAGTGCTTTTCTCATTATACAGAGAGAATTTTAGTATTTTATCTGTAGTCTGGATTTTAAATTGAAGCAAGGGAGAGATTGGATGAATTGGGCTTGATGGTTTTAATGTCATAGTCCCACTTTTCTTTTTCTGTCTTTATGAAAGTTGCCTGAGAAGTTTTTGTCTGACTGAATGTCTACATAATTGAACCTTTGAAATTTATAGATTGCTAACATATTTTCCAGTTGCTGTGGTGCTGGGACTGCAGCAGACACTGACATGACAACTCAGCTGATCTCTTCCAACCTGGAGCTCCATTCCCTTTCTACCGGACGCCTACCCAGAGTTGTTACAGCTAATCGAATGCTTAAACAGATGCTTTTTAGGTAACTTAATGACTTACTTATTTTCATTGTAGTATTGCACTACTTTCTAGGATTTTAAAAAATTTTATAGTAAGTAATGCTATATAATTTAGTTTATATTTTTATAATATATAAATAATGTAGAATTATATAATAATAAATATAAATTGTGTATGTTATATAAACTAATGGTTTATAGTAATTGAGCTTAGAAGCATTTAGAGCTGGAAGGAACATTTGAAATCATCTGGTCCAAACCCAGCATTTTGCAGATGAGGCTAATTAAGCTCTGAGAGGTTGTGATGTGTCCAAGGTAACTTAGGTTGTAGGTGGTAGAGTTAGAGTTCCAGCCCAGGTCTTTTAACTCTAAATCCAGTACTCTTCTCCCTCCTTTACTTTGCTTCTTAGAATCATAGATTTAGAGTTAGAAGGGACATTAGTCCAAACCTCTCATTTAACAGATGAGGACACTAAAGTCGAGAGAGGTTACCATGTGCCCAAAGTCATATAGCCAGTAAGTTTCTTAAGTCATCTTTTATGAAATACATTTAATAAATGCAGGGCATGACTTGTCCAAGAATTTGCCTGAGGTGACAAAGTTAATTAATAGAGCTAAGATTAGAATCTAGGTTTTTGGTGACCAGACCAATGCTATTTTTGTGATACCATGTTGTCTTATCTGTCATTTAGTGGGTTGGAGTAGTTTAAATCCAGAAACAAAAAGTATACAGTTGACTGTTTTCGTAACATATTTGATTCTGTAAATTGTTTTGTTTATTCATTTCCGTTAACATTAAGAACCTAATTTGTATTGAGCACTATAGTACTAGATACTTACAGAAATACACAGTTTAGTTAAGACATTGTCCCTGTCTTCCTGAAGCTTACAGTTTGATACGTTGATAACTATGATACAAAATAATTGTCATAATGTATTATAAGTTTAAAATGCCATGTGAGGTTGGAGGCAGGGGAAGCAAACCTTTGATCACCTACTATGTATAAGGCCCAGTGAGAGACACTTGGGGGGAATTCAAATAACATAGTTCTTGCCTAAGAGGAACTTAGTCTACTCGTCTACTCTGTCAGCCTAGTTTCACATTGTAAACCAGAAAAATCTAAAACAGTATGAAGATTGAGTTGACTCTGTTAGGTTTTGTGTGTGTGTGTGTGTGTGTGTGTGTGTTCGTGTGTGTGTTCATTATATCAAAACAATTTTTTTTTTGCAGGTAACAATTGTGTTACCTGCAATCTATTTGATTTATATTCACTTTCTTTTCTTAAGGGGTTTGTTAAACTTGAGAAAGCTTGCTACTTGAATGGAATCATGGAATTAATAGAGCTGGCATGTACTTTAGAATATAGAATTTTAGAATTGGAAGGGACCTCAAAATATAGAAGGCTATTAAAACTTCAATATGCTCTAGAGATCATTTAGTCCAGGGATTCTTAACCATTTTTGTGTTATGGACTCCTTTGATAGCCTGATAGAGCCCATGAACCCCTTTTTAGATTAATATTTTTAAATGCATAAAAATGTATGACATTATGAAAGAAGCCAATTATATTGAAATACAGTTATCAAAATATCAAAAAACCCAAGTTCATAGACCATCAGTTAGAATCTAATCAGATGCCCTGATTTTACATATAAGGTATCTGAAGCCTGTTGACTTACCCAAGGTCTCATAGTGAGTTAATAACAGCTAGGTCTCCTGTTTTCCAGTCCCATGCTTTTTTGCTGTAACATATTGCCATATTTGTCAGTTCATGGATATGGAATTCATTGAGTTCATAAACAGAAAATACATAGCTCATCGTTACATCTTGGAAAAGCATTGTGGAAAGACTGCTGGACTTTTAAGAAGACCTGGGTTGGAATACTGCTTGCAATGCCTAGTAACATGTATGAGCACAGTCTTAGTTTCCTCATTTGTGAAGTAGGGATTATATACTACTTGAGATACCCTCCTCACAGGATGGTTGTGAGGCTCAAAAGGGATAATGTACATAAAGTGTTTCATAAACCTTAAAGTCTAATGTAACTGTCACCTATTAATATGATAGTTCTTACCTACCTAGTTACATTTAGATGTTTGATTTCTAAGTAGTACCTCTGTTTCTTCCCTCATTTAGAATCTTCCATCTAGGTCGTGTTTTAAGTTCCAACCCCTCCCTGAAGCTTCTCCTTATTTACTCAGTTGTCATTGTTCTTTCTCTCTTCAGACTGACTTATATTTACTTATCTGTGTACCTATTCTGTTACCTGTAAAATAAAAGCTCCTTGAGGGCAGGCATTCTCATTAATGTCTTTGTGTCCATCAGCAGTACCTAGCATAACAAACATCTTGCTCTAAGTAAATGCTTACCAAAGGTTTTTTGAATTGAATGGAATTGAACTTCATGGGAGTAGGCAGTGAATTGGTAAGCATTCATTAAGTGCCTACTATATGCCTGGTGATGTGCTATCTGGATATATAAAGATAAAACTGTCCCTGTGCTCAGGAACTTACTATATTCTACTGATATAACATGTTCACAGATCGAGGTAGCGCTTAAGCTAAACATTTAAAGCAGTGGTTCTAAAAGGGGGAGGTGAAAAGGGCAAGCATTTCCAGAATGGAGTAAACCTATGTGGGAGGTGGGAGATGGAATGCTACATATGGGGAATTGTGGCTGGAGCATAGAATGTATAAAAGAGAATAATGTATTATAATAGCCTGAAAAGAGAGGCTGAAGTCATATTATAAAGGGCTTTAAATGCCAGAGGAATTTATATTTTATCCTAGAGGTACTTGGAAGCCACTAAACAAATTTTAGAAAGGATACTAGCAAATGAGAACTCATCTAGAGAATGGTGACCAGCAAGATAGTGGACTGGAAGATAGTACTGTTTGGTGATGGGTTGAAGGAGCTGAGGATGTTTAGTTTAGGGGAAGAGAAGACTGGAGAATTTGATAATTCTTTTCATTTGGAAAATGAATTAGAATTATTTTGCTCCTGCAGAGGGCAGAATAGGAATAGTGAATAGAATTTTTGAGAGGGACAGATTTTGATTTGGTGTAAGGAAAGTCTTCCCAATGATTAGAGCTGTCCAAAATTAGAGTGAATTAGCTCAGAAGTTATTGAGATCCTTATTGGAATGTTTCAAATAGAGACTGGATGAAAATTTGGTGATAGAGGAAAATTTTTTTCAGCTATTGATTGGCCTTTGAGGTCTTTTCAAGCTCAAAAATACTTTGCTTCTTTGAATGAATGAAAGAATATGTCTGGTTAAGTTTTATTCAATTAAAAATATCACAAATTTGGCAAAACACGTTGATGGAAATTTTTTAAAAGTGCCAATTTTTATTTTAAATTCACAAGACGGTATGAGCTCCCTCTGGTGGCATATTAAATACATCACAAAATTTAAAATTGAATTCTTGTTAGGTAGGGGGTAGTCATAGCATTTAGAACTGGAAAGAATCTTAGACATTGTCTAGGCTAACCTCTTTTCTAGAGAAGGGAAATGACTTGCCCAAGCCCATAGATAGTTTTCTGAGTGGGGATTTATATCCAAAAACCCTAATTCAAAATTGAGTGCTCTTTCCGTGGTACTAAACGATTAGATCTGGAAAGGTACCATACAGGCTATTCAGTACAATTTCCTTTTATACTTAAGGAAGCTTAGGCTCTAAAAGGTGAAGTGATTTGCCAAGGCCGAAAGAACCAGATCTAAAATTCTCATTTCTAGTCTTCTAATTCAATGTCCTACATATTCTAAGACAACTAGAATATTATCAGATGAGTTACTTTATGTAAAGAGCTTTGTAAACCTTAAAGCGCTATATGAAAGTCAGTTAAAATGCTAGATATTATTTAGAACTGTTAAGTAGAAAAAAGTACAATGATTTTTCCTAATAATCTCTTTATATTAGTTGAAAGCAATCATATCACCTTATATTTGTATGCTGTGTTGCAATTTAAAACACCTTATGGAGGTGAGAGTGGCCCTGGGTTTTCAAAGGCTAAGCCAGAGGAATATGAGCTTAGGTAAGTTACCATATTGGAAAGGCTTCAAGTATTGTGCCAGTAATAGCTTAGCTAAGAGTGGACGGACTTATCTTAACTGGTTATTTGCTTGGTGTTGAGTTAAAAATGTCCATGGCAACTGTTGAAGCAAAGAACAATAGAAAATGGCCTTTAGTCTTACTTGTTTTTACCATTTCAGTTTTGCCCTTTCACCCATTCTGTTTTCAGTGTGATTATGGTGTAGTCATAGGAAAGAGGCTAGAGGGTGCTAAGAGTCAGAGTTTTTAGACTGTTTATAAACATTAAATTAATCTTAGGTACTCTAAATATAAGGTCTTTGTCCAGTTGATACCACTGGATCGACTTAACCATATCAATATTGGTAATTCTCTCACAATAAACTACAGAAGACAGAAGGAAGTTGCAGTTAAAATGAAATAGTAGCCCACAGATTCTCCATAGAGAGGCAGATGAATTGGTTTCATTCCTAAAGGTAACAAGAAACATTTATTTTTCTTAAGAAATTGTATGTTTTAGTTCTCAGTAATAAAATATAAAGCAAAAAATAAAAGTTTTTATGAAACCCTTTCTATTTAAATAAAGTAGAAAAAAAATGAATTAAGAAACAAACAAAAATACTTTTGTTCTCTGTCTCCTTCTAGATGTGACTGAAGTTCTATTACTTCAAGGTCATGTTCCTTCTTTCTCTCTCTCCCAGCATAATTGTAGTCAACATATATGTAGTTCTCGTTCTGCTGATATTGTACATTTATCCTCATGAATATAGGTCTTTCCACATCTCCTTGTATGAGTCATTTTTTATATCACACTATTGTATTACATTATTGTAGAGCAGTTTATTCAGCAATTCTCAAGTTTTTTACCTATAAATTGCTCATCCTTTTTCTGCTATTACATACAAGCAAGAGTAGCTATGAATATTTTTGTGCACATAGGTCTTTTTTTCCTTCCTTTTTGTGTTTTTGAGATAAAGTGTTATCAACAGAATTACAGAATTATAAGCTGTGTTTTGCTATTTTTATTACATATTCCTGTATTATTCTCCAAAGTGTTTGCACTAGTCTGCAGTCCCCCAACAAAGTATTAGGATTCCTGTTTCTCCACAACACTACCAACTTTGGTTTTATAATTTTTTTAGCTACTTTTGTCATTCCAATGGGAATTAGCTAGTGCTTAAGGTTGTCTTGATTTGTGTTTCTCTGATAAGTAGGGAATTTGAACAGAAATATAATTTCTTGGAACAGTTGGTATTTTTATCTTATAGTGCCCATTATGAGCATAAGCAAAAAAAAACTGCTGTAAAAATAATTGTAACTTATGCAATTATTATCTAACATTTTCAAAAGTAAATTTTTTATTTTTTTGTTATTCTGAACTTGACAAGCACCATCGAATATGAGCATTTTCATATATAAAGAACAGAAAAAAGATTATTCATGAAACTGGTACTATACTTTATGTGTGTGTGTGTATATATATATGTATGTATGTGTGTGTGTGTGTGTTTTAAAAATGTAATACATTCAGCATATTAGTTCTAAAGCTATATGTTTCCTACTGATAACTTGTGTTTTATGCAATTTTTAGAAGGTCTTCATTGATGTTATTCTTTTTTCTGCCTTATTATCCTAAATCTCCTTAAACCACTAGTTCTCCCCTCCCCAGCAAAAATCCCATTTCTTGAAATTCTTAAGCATAGTCAAGCTAAACAAATCCACATTTTGAATTATATCTGAAAATGTATATCTCATTTTTTACCTCTTGTTCATAACTTCTTTGTTGAGAGGTGGGAAGCATCTTGGATTCTCAGAAATCATGGTTGGTCCTTATACTGGACAGAGTTCTTTATTCTTTTAGTTTTTCTTTACAATGCTGTAGTAACTGTATATGTTGAAGCAGCTTTTAGTGAAGTGGATAGAGTGGGCCTGGGGTCAAGAAAATCCAGGTTCAAATATGGCCTCAGATACTAACTGTGTGACCTTGGGCAAGTCATTTAACTTCTTGTCTCAGGTTCCTCAGCTGTATAGTGGAGCTCCTAAAAGCACCCACCTCCCAGAGCTGTTGTGAGAATCAAATTCGATAATATTTGTATAGCTGTTATCGCTGCGCCTGGCACATATTAAGGGCTAATCAATACTAACTGTCATTACTATTTTTGTTCTCCTGGATTTGCTCACTTTTCTCTTGGCTAGTTCATACACATCTTCCAAGATCTTTCTGAATCTGTCCCTTTAGTTATTTCTTGTGGATGTGCCAACATCTCTTAGAGAATGAAGAGGTAGAGAGATTCTATGAGGAATTTGATAAGACCTTTCTGAGTCATTGTATGCTTGGATCCTCAGTGACATCAGTTGAGAGTTGGTAGAGAGAAGGGTGAAGAATGTGTGACAACATGACTGAGAGGATGAGAATCAACAGAGGCTAAAGTCATATAAACTACTCACAAACCTCAGTACTATATGTCATGAATTCTTTCTTTAGGAAGAAAACAAAATTACATGGGAGACATCAGAGTCAGCTGGGTTTTTTTTTTTCAGGTAAACTATCAGCTGATAAGAGCAAAGGTCAAAATTACTGTTTAAATAGAAAGGATATATATGAGAAGATAGTGTGATGCAACAGCTTTTAATTGATTCAGATATGTCCTTTGATGCAGAAAAGTTGGAAATACAAAAAAGGGAGAGATATTGACCCTCTTTATCAACTGCAAAAGCTTAATATGTAAAACTTGTTAGAGTGAGGAGACTAAAGGTACCTGGAAATTGACTTAACCAACAAATACTTGCTTTCCTTGCTAAATGAAGAGAGATGGCCGTCAAGAGTAATGATGACAGTTTGGAATGCAAGCTCACTTGTTAAAACAGTACAGTAGCATTGTGGAAAATTATGAGCCGATATTGCTCTATAAAACAATGAAAAGCAGTAGAGTAAAAATTACTTTATGAAAGTGTGGTATGTGAGTTAAATGAGCCAGGCCATCTTAAGAGAATTCATAGATGAAACTGGAAGGATGGCAGATATATGTAAAATGGAACACATTGCTACAACAAGGAGACCAAAGGAACCCAGAAAATGCTAGTTAGCCAGCATTTGCCCTACTTGCCAAATGGAGAGAGATGGCTGCCAAAGGTAACACTGCATTAGAATATAAATTTGTAAAATCATGAAGAATAATGGATGATTTGAACACTGTTATCTTTATAAAACTGAGAGAAGCTGTCAGAAGGAATTTGGCAAGGTACCCAGCTAAGCAAAGTCACCCCAGGGACATTAAAGATAAAATGAGAAAGCAAATTACAAACAAGAAAAATGGAAAAGATTTGCAAAAATTATTACAACAAACTTTTCTCCATCAGTCCATAAGACTTGGACTACAATGTTCCTGAGGGACTTAAAGAGGAAGTTGAGTTGGCCCTAAACAGCACAGAGATGGGAAAAGCATTTTGATTAGATCAAACATATAGAGAAGAGAGTCACACTAGGGGTGATAAAATTGTGAGAATATTGAGTGAACAATGTACAAGATATCTAAAGGAGAGGAAGATGCCAATGACTTGAAAAAATTTCATACATTATTGATACTCCCCAAAAAAGAAAACATCAACAATTATAGACCTGTATGCTTACTGTCCTGTCTTTAAAACTTTTTATGATGGTCAACTATATGTAAATTAAGGACATCTTTGATGATAATAATTGAGAATAAGCAGGCTGGGCTTTTGCATATGTTATTTAACAATACACCAAATCTTTGCCACTTCATGATTGATTGTGCTTGTTTGCTTATTTTGGAGGGGGAAAAAAACATTCAACTTGGTAAAATAAAATGCCGCCTTATAGGCTCTTTTTTTACAACAAGATGTCTCCCATCCGTGTATCAAGATTTTTAAGATTCCCACAATAGGAATGACCTTGTTCAAGAACCTGATAATAGATATCAGATGAGGCATAATAAATAGAAATTTATGCTCACCAAAAATTATGCCATTATGGTGGTATATATCTGGAGGTTAGAATTGAGATCAAAATTCCATCTAGATGCTCCTATTTATGGATAAAACATTGCATTGATTGCCCCTAGTGGCAGAGCCTTCTGGAAGAGATTGGTAATCACAAAACACAGTATGGCCTGTTTATCGACACAGGAAAGACCAAATTGATGAAGAATGTTTGTTGCCCAGATTTCTTTGTGCCTCTGAATGGATGCCCTATAGAACTTGTCCAATAGCATCTATATCTGGGATAGACAATATAAATGAAGTTAGCTGGCCCCAGAGTTGAAAAGGAAGAGAGTGGGTTATATTGCTTCAAGAAATTGCAAAGCACTTTGACCTCCAAGCTTCCCATAAGAGCTAAAGCCCATCTTTTTAATAGAAACATTTTACCAGGGCTTTTGTATGGTAGTGAGACCTGGAACACCACAGCCTCTGAAGAACCAAAGATGGGCATTATACAGAAGGCAATGAACAGACAGTGATGCTTAGATAGAGATACTTATGTGGGTACTTATGGACTACATTATATTTCTAGTAATGGAACATGCTCAAAAAGTCTAGGAGATAGCATCAAGAAAATGTAAGATCAGAAAAGGATGAGAGCAAGGTATAACAGATGGACAGTCTGAATGTTCTGCTGGTTTTCACAAAATGTAAGAAAGAGCACTGGGGAAGCCCTTTATTATGTTGGGCTAATTCTCTGTGGCGTACCTATGGACAAAAAAGGAGAACTAAAAAAACACTGGATAAGAAGACATGGATAGGTTGTGATTTGTACCAGTGGAGGGAACACTTGCATTGAAGAGTTCACAGATCCACTGAAGTATTCTTAATGTTCTCTGCATTTCAGAAGCATGGCATTTGCATATCATGTTCTAATTTATTAAGCATGTGCATCATTTTACATAGCACCCCCCTGAGTTGGACAGGGCACTGTCATTCCCTCAAGGGATAGTGGAAGGGTACTTGTTTCATTTGCTACATATCCAGGAGCATATGATTACTCATGCCAAGGTTTGGCTAGCTCTCTTTTCCTTTTGCCCTGTTGACTACATTATTTCACACACACACACACACACACACACACACACACACACACACACACAAAATAGGTTTCCTGTATTATTGTGAGAGACAGTGGGGAAAATATGGTTTATCTCTTTCGGGGACCCTTTTTGGCAGTTTGTTTATTCAACAGTGCCTTCAATGTATGAGGCTCCATGGTAGGCCCTTTTATTTTGGCAACTTGGTTGAAGAGGAGAGGCACTGTGGCATAGGGGAAAAGAGCATTGAACTGATAGGAGAGGTTAGTTTGGCTCACCATTCTGTCATTGCTCTGTGATGTAGTGCAACCCATTTTCCTTCTGTAGGCCTTGTTTGCTCTCAGTTGAACCATGTAATGGTGGTTTTGTGGAAAGTAGCTAGGTGGTGCAATGGATAGAGCACTGGGCTTAGAATCAGGAAGTCTCACGATCAGGAGTTCAAATCCAGCCTCAGACACTTACTAGCTGTGAAATTTGCCCTGTTTGCCTCAGTTTTTCATCTGTAAAATGAGCTAGAGAAGGAAATGGCAAACCACTCCGGTGTCTTTGCCAAGAAAACCCCCCAAAAATGGAGTCATGAAGAGCCAGACATGACTGAAACAACTGAACGACAAGAGTTTGTAAATACAAAATTTTAGCGTTGTCCAAAAATGAGTAATCATTTAGGATGCATCTTGAAAATGTTCCCAGGAATTTGGCTCATTCTTGTGACCTAGTTTTGGAGAACCTGACCTTAAAAGAGCAAGAGAACAATTTTGCCATCTTTATATTATGAACAGTGTTAGTGAATGTCAGTGCCTTCCCTCTGTTCATTATTTCCTGTTTTTCCTGTCAATATCTTGCTTTGTATACATCTGTTTACCTGTCTCCCCCATTTGACTCTAAGCTCCTTGAGGGCAGGTACTGTCTTTTGCTTCTTTTTGTATTCCCAGTGTTTAGCACAGTGCCTGGCACATAGTAGATACTTAATAAAATGTTTCTTGACTGATTGATTGAAGTCCCCTTGGTAGCTATCTGTAGATTTGGATTTATCAGCTCCCTGTTTTTGAGTCTTAAAAGTGGCTTAGTGACAGTGTCTGGCTTTTCCCTCATTCAAAACAAGTAACTAAGAAGGGTAACTGAGAAAACCAAGTAGAATCAAGAAAAGCAGACATCTCATTCAGCATTTGTGTGGTTAAATTTTGTTTAAATGATGCTTTTTTTTTACTTTTTTTTTTAATGCATACTCTGTCTACTAGGTATCAAGGTTACATTGGTGCAGCCTTGGTTTTAGGAGGAGTAGATGTTACTGGGCCTCACCTCTACAGCATCTATCCTCATGGATCAACTGATAAATTGCCTTATGTCACCATGGGTGAGTTGAACTTCTCCCACATATTTTAGGATGGTGTTATTTTTCTTTTTTGCCTTTGAAATAGATGTTCTCTTTTTCTTGAACAAGCTACCTTCTTTCATAGCTTTCCAACATTTCTTGACTTGTATTCTGGCTGCTACCCAAAAAAATGCTTTTTAAAAATCATACTTTGAAATCAGAACCTAGTTGGTTAGAGCTAGCAGGGACTTTTGGGTATAGAATGTCAGAACATAAGTTACCATTAGAAGAGACTTTGGAATATAGAATGGTAGATGATACAGTTTTAGTGCTGGAAAGGATCTTTGAAGTTATCTAGTCCAACCCTTTTTCCTGAACTGTGAGTCCCATCAGCAACATCCAGGACAAGTTGTCCTGCCTTCTAGTCTCAGCTTGAAAAGTCCACTGATAAAGGAATTTACTGTTTCAAAAAAAAGCAGTCCATTTTAAAGAGAGTTTTCCTTAACTGAATTTAAAAGAATGAAATTACAGTTGATAATATTTGCTTTTGTTTCTGAAATTTCTGGGGTAAATTGACACAGAAACAGAGATACAAACAAACAGGGATGTGTGTGTGTGTGTTTCTATTTCTGTATATGTAGCTAGTTATTCAGTAAGCTCTACAAAACTGGTTGTTTTCTGCATCTTAAAATTTTAGTAATTGGTATCTTGGCACCACAGAATCTAGGAAACTACCACCTCGAGTCATTTGGAAATTGCCATTTAGAGACTCTGCAATCCCATTGTGTTATCTGTCCTCTTATAAGATTTTTATATGACAGCTGTTTTCTCTTTGGTGGGGAGAATGATGTGCCCCCTAGATACTATACAGATGAATCTTTGTAATTATTTTTAAATGAAGGTGCTTATAGTAAATTTAGAATTGCATTCAAAACTGTTCCCTTAAAATGTATTCTCTATTGTCGGTTTCAGCCTTATGTACTGTTTGTTTCCTTTTTTCTGATTCCTTTAAATTGAGGAATAATAGTGGGAAAGAGCTGATTAAAAAAAAAAAGGTTTTTTTTAGTTGATATAAAGAAAACACATCAGATTTTCTTAAGCTTTGGAATAGTGCTAATTGGACCAATATTAATAATCAGTAATAATTAACCTAGTGTTTTATATTTTGCAAAGCACTTTCCTTACACAAGTACTGTAAGATAATGCAACTATTACTTCCATTTTACGACTGTGCACACTGATAGTCAGGAAGAGTAATGACAATAAGTCACTTTTCTCCATCATCTTATAGTTTACATAATACTTTCCTTATAATAAACCTGTAAGAGGGTGTAGTGTAGGTGCCATTATACCCAATTTATAGATTGAAAAACTTAAGCTTAGAGAGAAGAAATGACTTGGCTTTCCTAATCAGAATTCAGTGGGGTGCGTTTTCAGACAACTAATGAGATTATTGAGCATTAATTTTATATTTTATTGGAAAAAAAAATCATATCGAGTAATGACACCCACACCCCCTAAATTATACATGTACTTTGTATTTACCTAACTATTGAAAACAGTTCTCATTTATAGATTCCATTGTGAGCATAGGGCTATAGATAATTCAACATTTGTAGTTTACAGACCACTTTAGTAGGTCAGATATGCCCCCTGTATATAGCTTCTTGGTTGTTTTTTTTAAAAGCAGCAGATTTTTTAGAACATTATGTTGTCTTAATTTCTCGTTCAGAATTTGCGTGTGTGAGCCTTTAAAGTTATGATGCTGTTTTGATTAATTTTTTTCTTTTGCGTACTCTGACCACCAGGTGGTGATATTGTTGTATGAGGAGTAGTTTCCGGTTAGTTTTTTTGTTTTGTTTTGTTTTGTTGGGGGGATTGGTTGTGGATGTATGATTTCATCACTGTGGGGAACTAGATGTTAGGGCATCTTCTGCCGCAACCATTATTGTTTTGCTACCATTTAAAAAATTAAAAAAAACAAAAACAAAACAAAAACAAGAGACTAGATCAATTAAGATATTGCGTTAGATGATTCTTTGATAAGGGGACGTCTGGACATTAGGAAATGGTAATACATAATTGCAGTAATCTTATAAAAATGCAGCAATGGTAATCATTACTAATAACTCTTTGAGATTATTCCTGTTTTAGACATGAGGACCTGAATCTAGTTGAGAGATGATGTGATTTATTTATTCAAGGATGCATACCAAACTGCATCTCCAATTGTATGTTCAATGTTCTAAAGTTTACCCTTCCTTCTCTAACATCCTGTTCTGTGTTCTAATATTTTATACTTGCAATTTTCGTAGCCTGTTCTGAGGTTTTTAATAGCCTTTATATTTTATTTCAAAGTCTCTTCCAGCTCTTAATATTGTAGGTTCAGACATTTGTCTTCTATGGTCCCATCCATCTTACACATTCTATGATTCTGTAATTCATGACCTCAAAGTACAGATTAGAAAACAAACAAATCCCTCAGGATTTTCAAATTGGAATGTTTTTATTGAAGTAATTTTTTCTTGTGGAACATTGAAATTCACAGTGGAATTTGGGTTACTGCATATGTAGAATAAGTGTGAAAATAGGGTTTTAATGCACATTTTTATAACTTACTCAAATTAGAATACTTCATTTACAAGAAACAAAACTAAAGTCAACTTGTTAATTAAATTTTTGAGATATTTGACGGGAAGAGCTAGCAGCTACAAATTACCTGAAAGACGAAGGTGCCTACGTTTTGTCTACTCACGGGGCTGTGTTGGCAACTAGCCAGGAGCCTGAAGGCTACTCCTCATTTTCATTGAATAGACTATTGCTATCTTGCTTGTCTTTAATATGATGGTCTATCTGATCAGGACTGAGTCTTGAATGCAAAAGCCCCTCCATAAGGGTTGCCCTTGATGAGAAGGTGATACTTAAGGGAACGGTATATCAGTTAAAGCTGTTTTTAGTAACTCTGTGCTTTAAAAGTGTCTTTTCCTGGTATAATGGTGTATAGCATGTCTGTGAAGTAAGTCTGTGGCCATCCAAAGAAATACGTTGCATCCCTTAGTTTTTTTTTTCTTTTCCTTTTCTCTCTCTCTCTCTTTTTTTTTATATCTATGTAATAAGTGGTTTTTATTAGAGTAACTTTTGAAGTGGCTGATTGCTTTACCTGGCTGTGTTAAAGATTGAGTAAAACATCCAGGCTTAACTACTGAAAGGAAAGGAAAGCGGTAACTTAGATATATCTCTTATAGACAAAAGGGGCAGTCTTATAATTCTTTGATTGATTATATGATTCTTTTATCTTGCCAACTTACTCAACTTAGGCAGACCCAACTAGGATCAGGAAAAGCTTGGATAGTGTTGCTAGATGATATCTTGGCAACCCTTTTTTGTGCCTGCACTGCATTCCTCCCCCCACCCCAAAGTTTTATTTTGCTAGCTTATTCCCAGAGAAGAGCTGCATGATTAAAATTTTAGGCCAGGACATTTCTGGAAAATAAGGCCTTTGTACATTTTCAGAATACTAACCTAAAAAATAAAGAGTATTCAGTTAAGGCACTTGGCAGCTCCTCTCCACCCTGGAACCCTGGGTGATGAGTTGCCAGATGGCACCCATTCCTGCTCCCAGCACTAATTCAGGGGTCTCCTAGGATCTCTTTCTGCTCTGGTACTCTGTCTCAGCCCCCTTTCCATTACTGAACCATGGAATGCTCCCTACACTGAGTGTGCTCCTGTCCAGCCCCTCCCTTAGTGTCCAAAGACCTTTCTGTCTGTCTGCTTAAGCTGCCCTGGAATAGAAAAATACCTCATTGTGACTTTTTCTTGGCTTTCCTAACCAAAATTCAGTCTAGTGTGTTTTATAGGTTGTTGATGAGATGTACCAGGTGAGCTAGGTAGAAATACTTCCTCTCACTCTGCCATCTTGACTCTGCCCTCCTAAAGAATAAATATTGATAAGTTTTTGTGCCATTGGGAAATGTTGGGGGGGGTCCCTACACAAGCCATTTGGGTAAAGTGTTAACCCTAGGCTTGCTAGTGGATTTATAGTTTTCTGATTGTTTAGAAAGTATCTGTAGAATTCAGTTGCAACTTAAAAGCTCAGCAACTCTTAGGTAAACCTTGTGAGATGTCATACTTTGTGAGCAAGAAAATGTTAGAATTTAGTGGAGAATTTAAATTAGTCATTTTTCAAATATATTTTTGTTTGGAAAATGCTAACCATATCTAGCCTTGTTTCTTCTTTTGTGTAAAGTTAATCTTAAAATTTATCTTTTATTGGCTAGTGTCAGTGAGATTTTTGATGTTAAATGATGACTTAGTAATGAGATTTGATGTAGAAATGAGATTTTTGGTGTACTAATTATTTTCTATATGTTTATCTTCAACTGTTAAATTAAGACTTTAACAGGTATATGATATTCTGGCTTTTTGGGAGTCTTTAGAGGAAGAGCAAGTTATGTAGATTCTGTAATTGACAAATAAAATAATACTCTATCCTCCCCTTTTATTTATCCATCTCCCCTTTTCAGTGAAATTCCTTGAAAAAGTCATCTGAAGTACATCTACAATACATGTTTTCACTTTCTCTCCATTCTTCTAAATGCTCAGCAACATGGATTTTCAACCTCATAGCTAACTGAAATTGCTCTCTTCAAAATTAGAATAGTCTCTTAATCGACATATCTTATGCCTTCTTCATTCTTATTCTTGATCTTTCTGCAGCATTCTTGACACTGTTTGTCTGCCTTCTCCTGGATATTTTCCCACTCTGGATATTTATGACTTCTCTTTCTTGGATTTCCTCCTACCTAAGTGTCCCTTCTCAGTCTCTTGCTGGATTTTCACATATATGATGCCTCCAAACTGAATGTACACAAGATTCTGTCCTAGGCCCTCTTCACTCTATACTCTCTTACTTGGTGATCTTATCAGCTCCCATGGTTTCAATAATCATCTCTGCAAATGACTTAGATCTATATTTTCATAGTCCATCTCTCTTCTCTTGAAAGTCAGTCATAGATCACAAACTGCCTGTTGGATATTTTGAACTGGATATCCTGTAGGCACCTGTAGTTCAATGTGTATGAATCAGAAGTTCCCTTTCCCCACAAACCTAGCCTTTTTCTGAACTTCTCTTTCCTTTCAGGGTATTGTCCTCCTTTCAGCCACCCAGGTTCTCAACATTGGAGTTATTCTCAATTCCTTACTTTCTCTTACCCTACATATCTAATCTTTTCTAAATCTTGATGTTTTTACCTCTACAGTATTTCTTGTATCTGTCCCTTTCTCCTCAGCCACAACCTTAGTTCAAGCCCTGATCATCTCTTGTCTGGATTAATGCAGTAACCTAATTATTCTCTTTACTGCAAGTCTTTCCCCATTCTAATACATCTTCCATACACAGTTACCAATATGATTTTCTTTTAACAAATAAATTTTGTTTTTGTCACCTAAAAAAAAAAGAGGAAAAAAAATCAGCAAAACTGATTAAGAAATTGGAAAAAAAAAACCCTGATAATCTATATAATGTTCCATACCTGTGGATCTCTCACTGCTGCAAAAAAGAGAGGAGGAAGGGATCAGTATGTTCTTTTTTCCTTCTTTGGGGTCATCATGTTCTTTGTAATTTTTCAGTGTTCGTTTTCTTTTTTAAATCAACAAGGATTACAAAATTAAAGAAAGAAGAAACAATCAGCAAAGCTGATCTATACATTAGAAAAATATGAAGCTATATGTATAGTTTCTCACTTGTGGACCTCTTGTCTCTGCAGAGAGGTGAGAGAAGGTATCTTCTATCTCTTTGAGTGTACCTTTCTTCCCACAACCCCTCTAACATTAACTATTCCTATCTTTTGTCATCTTTACCAATTTGTTGGGTGTAAGTTGATTGATTGGTTGACCAGAAACCTCAGAATTGATTTCCATTCTTATTATTAGTGATTTGGATTTTTTTCCATATGGTTGCTAATAGTTTGCAATTCTTCTTTTGAGAATTGCTTGTTCATAGCCTTTGCCCATTTCTCTTTTGGGGAATGGCTTTTGGTCTGATATATTTTTATTAGTTTTCTACATAGCTTGGACACCAGATCCTTATCCAGGTGATACAAAGAGTATTTTCCACTGTATTTCACAACTTCCCTTCTTATTCTAGATACATGTTCATTTTCTTTGTGCAGACATTTTTCAGTTTCATGCATTAAAATCATCTTTTTAATTGCCTCTGTTGTATTAACAATACATCTCCTACTCATCCAAAGTGTTTTTCTAAAATATAAGTCCTTCCATGTCACCCCCATACCCAATAAGCAACAATGGGGCCTGGTTACTCACAGAATCAAATATAAAAGCCCTACCTTTCCAGTCTACTTAGATTCTACAGACCTCCCTGCACTCTTCAGTCCAGCTGTACTGGTCTACTCACGGTTTCTTCAACATAATGCTCTATCTCCCATTTACTTGCCTCTGCACTGGGTGTTCAAGCCTGAAGTTCTCCCTCCCAAAACCTCTTACTTTAAGACTCAGACCAAACACCAGCTTCTCTAAGAACCCTCTCCTGTATTATATATTTTTCTTTTTATTAGAATGTAAGTTTCTTGAGGGTCAGTACTATTTTTGCTTTTTCTTTGTATCACCAGTGCTTACGCCCATTGCTTGGTA
The DNA here is from genome assembly GCF_011100635.1 of Trichosurus vulpecula. Classification (NCBI taxonomy): domain Eukaryota; kingdom Metazoa; phylum Chordata; class Mammalia; order Diprotodontia; family Phalangeridae; genus Trichosurus; species Trichosurus vulpecula. The sequence goes on along the minus strand of NC_050575.1, from coordinate 128,408,858 downwards.
TGTAGTAAGTTGATTGATTGGTTGACCAGAAGACTGATTGTACATAAGTGTTTAGATAATAGTATATTTCTATTTGAGTGCAGCAGTAGATTGTTATCTTCCCTACAATTGTCCTCCTCTGAGAAACAGGAGAATGCAATCTCTAGTGAGATGTTTATTTCAACTGCCAAAACAGCATATACCAGCAGCAAATTTTCTTTACTATTCATCTTTTTGATTTCATGTGGGAAGATCGCACCTACTCTTTTCTAAGGATTAAATCTAGAGATTATTAAGGAAAGTAGTATGACCTCCCCCCCCCCCCCCCCCCCCCCCCCCCCCCCCCGCAGCCTCTGGAGCATTGTAGTCCTGTCACTTCTTATCTGTTTGACCTTGGCCAACTTGTTTCTTTATCTGTAAAACCAAAGAAAGTTGGACTAGATGGTTTCTGTGTTGTAGCTCCAGGTTTTGTAATCTTTTAATGTATTTTTTTGTGCATGGTTGTAAATTATTCTGGTTTCTTTGCTAGCTTTTGCTTTTATGAGTTTGTCTTTTACAGGAAAATGCATTTGAAATATCAAATGTAGAATGTGTTGAATCTCTATTTTAAAGTATAGAGAAAGCCAGGATAAAATAATTGGGAACAGACAAACTATGGACTTGAATTTAAGAATCAGAATCACGGCCTGTTGTAAAAATGGCACAAGGCCAATAGATGGTGCCATTAGCTTAGAAATCTTTGGCTGTAAAATCCTAATATGGTTATAAGGTATATAGGATGTCCTGTACTTCACCACTTCTTAATGGATTTTAATTAATACCAATGGACCAAATTTCTCTTCCTGTTTCTGTTTTAAAACATCAAGTGCCTTCCAGTAACTGGAATGGCCAAAGAGTAGGCATAGAGAAACACTTTCTACATTCTTCATGCCTTGACATTTTTGCCACAAAGTCCATTCAATCCATTTTGAGTTTAGTTCTCAACGTACAACTAAATAAAAGCCCTTGTCAGTGCCCTCCTTTCAGAAGGGTTAGTTCTGCTTTCTGTTCTAACTCCTTTGCTTTAAACTGTACTTCAGAGAGAGAGGTTAACTTGGGCAGCATTACCTGCTCTTGTTTCAGAGTTGGACTGGAATTATCCCCCCTGAAGAATGCCTTTATACTCTGCTGTCACTTGGTGCTTTCCTAATGTCTAGTCTCTGTGTTGTGTAACCTGACTTGAAAGCCGTTTTAGACATTAGTGAACTTGCATTTTAATCTGGGACATGAAGGATTGCTCTTAGTTCTTTGCAGACAGATCTCGTTAGTTACACTTAAATACATTTAAATAATTATTAAATTTTGTGGTCCTTTCAACTGTGAGGAGTCTGAGCGATGTAAAAGAACTGAAAAGTAGTATAGCTTGCCACAGGAGAAATTATTTTAAAAAGTGGACCAGGGTTAGAGATGCATTTGTGAAACCTGTCAGATCTACCTAGAATGAGTTTCCAGCAGAAGCAAAGACTCTTTCTTGAAGAGCTGATAACTAGATAAGCTGCAGAATGCTGAGTTAGAGATTCTGTTTGCTGGTATGGTCTAATGACATATGGATGTGATTAAGAGAGGCAAATATTAAAGTATTTTTTCCTGTGACTTTTTCTAGCTTCAATCTGGTTTTTGGTAGCTATTTGTACAGCCTTTATTTCTATTGATATATATATATATATATATATATATATATATATTTAAAAAGACACTGAATTTGGAGCCAGGGAACCTAGATTCAAACCTTGGTTCTTTGTATGTGACTGTGTATGACTTGAGCAAGTAATTTAACCTTGCTTTGTTTGCCTCACTCCCCTTGTAGATAAAATGAAGACACTGAAATAGATGTTCCTTAATCTCTCTTCCAGGCCTAACATTTTAGGATTCTAAAAAATGTTTATGGTTGCAGAGAACCAAGATTCAAACCTCTTCCATGTAATATCCTACTTTTACCCTGTGACCTCATCTGTGTTTGTATTCCTTGTATTTAATGCAGCTTTTTACAAACTCTGTTTCGTACTGTGTGGATGAAAGATTTTGAGAAAATGTCAGTTTGTATTATTTCCTTTTGAAATATTAGATATAAAATTGTGAATTAAAAATACATATCATGTGCTGCATTATGTGGGGGGCATTGAAATAGGCTTAATTTCCTCTACCACGTTTGAAAATTTTTGTGATGCTTTTTATTTCTGAGGCTATTTCATATTCTCTGTGCTATTGTCTTCTTCCTCACCCCTCAATTTATGAATTCTTTCAAAAGTGATCCCTGACCAAATTAGTTTGGGAAATGCTGCATTAGTAAAATAAAAACCTTTCACTCCTTAGGTACTAGTGGCCCTGATATTTAGTCTCTTCCGGAGAGAAGAGGTATTTATAACCTATCAGGTCAATGAGACAGCACAACAGTAATTATATGAAAAATCCCAGATCCCTTCAAATAGTGTTTTAAATTATTTATTCTGAATAAAACTGGACTCAGTTGTGCCTCTATCCCATTACTACCACAAATTGAATTAAACTCATTGGGGTAATTAGTTTTTCAGAGAAAATGTCCCTTTACATTTGAAAAATACTTTAAATACATGTTAAATGGAAGAATTGGTTTTTTTTGTATGTTCATAGTAAATAAACAGCAAAATATCTGACATCGAGGTACATTTGCTGATGAAAAGAAAGCGTTCTTCCTCCTCACGAGGGGTTTAAATGTGATACTCAGTGCTTACTCAGGAGTGAAAACATCAAATTAAACTGTTTATGCTGACAAAGGACAAATCTGGATTTCAGCAAACGATGCAAGATTGTCTGATTGCCTGGCTTGTCTAAGAATAAAGCTTCTGGCCAAGACATAATGAAATGCATGCATAAAATTAAACCATGGAAAGGCAGTATTTCAGCTTTAGGAAGCAGCGAGATATTCCACCGCTCTCTAGTGGCTGAACGGGGTCCCCTGGTACCCACGTTGTTTCATATTCATAAATCAGCTCTTCACGCATTGGCAATGTCGGCCTTCGGAGCCGGCAGAAACACCGAGAGACTGGGCCTCTCAGCCAGGAACCAGAGTGAAAAATGATCCCAATCGATGGGGCTGTGGAGAGCACCAAATTTTACCCAGAACAAGAAGCAAATTGACTAACAATGAGGGAGGGTGAGTAAGCGCCCTGTCAGGGAGGGCTGACACTGATGGATTGGAAAGTTCTAAATGTTACTCTTTTACCGCCGCATACATCTTGCACTGTGGCAGTCAGTTGTGGCAAACAGGTCCTTGGATGCCTAAAATGGAATGCTGCTTAACACAAGACATTTCAGAGATAGTGAAAAATCTGGCAAAATTGATTTGGCGGAAGAGCAATTGAACTCAGTTTCCTTGTAGATGGTTTTTGTTTTGGGTTTTTTTTTTGTTTGTTTGTTTGGTTTTTTTGCTCCAGAATTCTGAGGCATTATTGAGAGAGATGTTTTTATTTTTCCTCAGAAAGGGACGCTGCTGGCTGGCATAATCCCATATGTGGTTCATTGGCCAAATTCATATCTAATTGCAGAATTATTCCCTGGAAGCCAAATGGAGGAAACTAATTTTAATCAAGGTCTTAAATGTGTTTTAATTGTGTTAATTTTCAAACCTGTCCTGGCTCACATGAGTATATCATAGGCTACTTGTCCCTGTACTAGGTGAGCAATGCTAGGAACATAGTCTGCTCCTAAAATTACAGAAGCAAAGAATATTAACAGCAGAAGGAATGCCGGAATATAGAATGTTAGCACCTAGTCTTTCAGAATCAAGAATATAAACTATTAGAAAATTACAAAATTAAAAGATGTCTTAGAATTGAGAGCATTTGTGATCCTGTGTTTTCCCAGAATGTTCTGACGTTCTTGGTGAACATAAGATGAAGAAAACTGAGCTAGGGAAGTGATTTTTGTATTTCATTCTTGTATGTAATAAGTTGTAGAATTTCCCAATTTGACATTAGTAATTTACTGGATCCTTTACAAGTAGTTTCCTGATTTAAAAAATATTTCATAAAAACAAAACCAAAAAACCCCTCAAACAAAAGGTATAGTATTTCTGGATAGTCAGAGCAAATAAATGCATATCATTTTCTTGGTGTATATCAGTTATTACTGTCCTGTATGTTGTTTTCATAAAATCGAATTAAAATTAACCTTATAATGCTAATGACCAGGGTTCTGTTTCTAGCTTCATATTTGATATTGAACACTCCCCTTTTCTCACCAATTATAATCCTGAATGACTTATGGTTATCAAAAATTATATATATCTTCAAAGCCTAGAAATTCACCACTATTGATAATTTTTAAATAGAATATGCTGAAAGTTACCCCAAAAGAAGAACTCCAGGTTTACTCTGTGTGGTTGTCAGTCAACAAGCATTTATTAAATGCTTCCTATGTACTTGGCACTGTTCTGAGTACCACATTTTTGGATAACTGGAATTGGAGTATATCCACAACCATGCTATACAAGAAACTGTTAAAGGAACTGAGGCAGTTTAGCCTAGAGGAGAAGACTTGGGGGGGGGAGGGGAGGAAGACAGAGGCATGCTGTCTTCAAAATGGACAGTCCTATGGAATGAAAACTGATGCTTTAATAAGTCTGTTTGACCTCAGGGGTAGACTGAGCAATGAGTAGAAATCACACGGAGGTAGATTTTTTTGACACAAGGAAAAACTTCCTAACAATTAGAGGTGTTTTAAATTGTGTGGAATGCCCTAGTGTTTAATGAAATCCTTGTCACTATAAATTTTTTAGCAGAGTATGGGTGACTACTTGGGAATGTAGTATAGTAGATGGGATATGTATTTTAGGTTGGAAGTAGATTAGATTCTGATTCTCTAAATCTAATAAATATCTAGCTTCCCGGAGTGGCTGCTTTGAAAGGGACTACATATATGCATAAACTCTGGTATGTTTGTTTAAAAAAATCTACGTTATAAAGTGTAATACATCTTAATGAAATTCTTTTCAATCTGTTTCTCATTTTAGTTAAAAATTGACATATTGGCCATTAATGAATTTCTTTCATTTAAGAAAAAAGGCAAAAATGTGCCAGGCATAAGCTATATTAATAGGCTGCCTGCTGAAGATAGACCACACTCCTGAATGAAATTTCTCTGAAAGCAAAAACCAGCACATAGGCCAAATTCAAGGAGGTGACATCTATGATTGACCACTGTGGTATATGATTTGCTTATGTTATTAGATATGAACACAATGATTTCCTCAATCCCTGATTTGGGTGGGAGAATGCAGGTACTTACCCCTTATAGCTGTGTCCTTAGCAGCAGGTCTTATGTAATTATAGTCATCTACACTCAGTCTATGGATTGAAGAGAAGGGCCTAGAAGGGAGAGGGCAGATGCCAAGGTGGAGAGAGCAAATGGAAGAAGAGAGAGTAGAATAGAAGTTTACTTAGAATATAGAGTGCTAGAAGTAAAAGGGACTTTAGACTATAGCATTCTAGATCCAGAAGGGAACTTATAGCATAGAATTTCAAAATGAAAAGGAGCTTAAGAGAGCCTTAGTCCAGTCCTCTAATTCTGCGGATTAGGTGACTGAAGCTAGGTAGGAAGAAATCTCTTGGAAGCTTTGCTTAACAAAACACCATGGAGGGGTGGTGGGGGGGTGGTCAACACAACGAGTTTTACTTGTTTTGTTTTACTTCTTTCTTCCTGGAAGAGACAAAAGCCATTTTGAAGAGCTAGACAGAGTAAGTTGTAAATGAAAGACTGAAGGAGTTGCAATAGAACAGTTGTATTTAAATGAAATACTAGCAAGTCCGGTTCCACCTTTGGAAGCGAAAAGCTGTGGATCAGGAGGAAGGAAACTGCTTCACATCTATTGTTTCTGTTTAAAGTACAGAGTATCATGATCCTTTTGTTTCTTGTTGAAAAGTGGCTGGATTCTCGGAGGTATTCCCTTAAAAGTATGGCATTGGGCAATCATTTTTCCTCTCTGAGCTTCAATTTTGTGATGTAAAAAAAGTTATAATACCTCTATTTTTATTGGTTTCAAAAGGGATTTTCTATGAACTTATGTATGTAAGATATTTTTAGTTCAGTCATTCAGTTATATCCTGTACTTTGTGACCCCATGGACCCTATCACACCAGGCCCTTCTGTCAATATTGTCGATGGTGTTTTCTTGGCAGACACCGGAGTGGTTTACAGTTTCTTTTTCCAGTGGACTATCTTTTGTCAGAACTTTTCATTATGTCCATCTTGGAGAATCCAGTACACCATAGCTCATAGTTTCATTGAGCTACGCAAGCCCCTTCCTTATGACAAGGCAATGATCAGAGAGAGAGAGAGAGAGAGCGAGCTACTCAGGTTTCAGTTTCTTAGATTTTAACACAGATTAGCACACAAGTAATCAAGCACCAACATGAATATGCAAAAATATTCTTGTGATGGTCCAAATCCTGCCTTGCCTCATAATCTTCATTGCATGCTATAGCCAAAAATCATTACCTGTTGACCATCCTGGTGATCCTTGCACTGGTACTCAAAGCCTGTCCACTAGAGCTTGTGATCTTGTTGGCATAGTCTTTGAGAGGAAAAGTAGGTTTCACTTTCCTGCATTGGTATAATGGAAAGAATGCTGGTTTTGAAGTCAAAGGACTTTTTTTTTCTGCTGCTCCTGATGTGACCTCAACTAAGTCACTTTGCCTCTCTGGACCTCGATTTTCTCAACAGTAAAATGAGAGGGTTGGCCAGCCTGCATTTCAGGACCCTTCCAGCTCTCAATCTATGACCCTGTAACTTTAATGCAGGTTTGTAACTTACATAAAGTAATCAACTAGCCTTGTATATATTTCTAGTGTTACATTATATGTGGTTTTAGTAGTTGTATGTAAGAGAACTATATAGAGATAAAAGGTATTAATCCTTTCAGTGGTTTGACCAAAATTTCAACATGCTGCTCAAGTCTGACATTTAATGGAAAGAATAGCTTCAGAAATTTTTTTTTAAATTGAAGGAACAAAAGATGATTAGATCCTGAAAAGATAGTAGCCTTCACATATTTGAAGGATTGTCATGTGGAAGATAGACTACTATTTATTTTTCCTTTGTGCTGGAAGGCAGAAGTTACAGTGGAAGGAAGCTGCAAAGAGACAGAATTCTAGAGATATATAGGGAGGTTTTATAAAAGGAAGAACTACCTAACATTTAGGAGCTTTCTGCAGTGGAGTGGGCTGCCTCTGGAGGAAATCCTCTTCACTGAAGGTCTTCAAATAGAAGTTGGATGACTATGTGTGGGAGATGGCGCTTTGATTTTATGGTCATCTTGATTTGTTGTCTAATGACATAATAACGATGGTTTAGACCATCATAAGAATATGAAAGCAGGATTCATTTTTGTATATTCGTGTTGGTATTTGCTTACTTGCTTGCTAAATAAACTTTTTTTAAATCTGAGAAATTGAAACTTAAGTAGGAACAAAATTTATATGTGAGAATTTTTATAATATCAGTTATATTTGGCAAAAATTTCATCCTCCCTCATTTAGAGTCTGTCTCTTAATATTTTATTAGGACTCCATGTACTATCTAGTTCTTTATTAGTTATTTAGTAAAGTATCCAGTCAACTTTTAATACACATAGTACAGAATATTGCTTTCCATGAAATTTTACCATATTTGCTCTTATAGTCTATCCCTCTGTCCTCTTTTCCCTGACATTTCTGTAGAATTATATAAACATCTGGGTCTGTTGCCACTTCTGGTAACTTTATTTTTGAGATTTTTAATGCAATTTTCTGAAAACAGCCACTTAAGAGTGGTACTGGAATCAGTGACAAATTTATTTGGGCTCAAAAATCACCCCCACACACACTTTTTTTTTCCTGTGATTCTCTGTGTTTCTGTGAGAAAGAGTCCAGAATCAGAGGCTTCTTGGAATCTCAAAGAGAAGGCACTGATTTTCAAGTGGTTGAAATGTAGCATTTATTTAGAATTTACTTCCCTTATAAAGACTTCACTTTCTGCCTTCAATTTAATTCTTGTAGGGTTTCTTAACCTGGGGTCAGTAAGCTGTTAAATTTTTTTTGATAGCTGTATTTTAATATAATAGATTTCCTTTCAAATTTATTTTATTTTATGCATTTAAAAACATTATTTTGAGAAGGGGTCCAAAAATTTCACCAGACTACCAAAAGGGGTCTATGGCACACAAAAAGTAAAGAACCTGTATTCTAATGAGATCAGAGCTGGGAACTATATATTAGCTCTAGCCTACTTCAAGTGCTTCCTTAAACCAGGACTAGTAGAATAAAGGCAGAAATACCTAGTGATAACTAGTGATAGTGATTATCATTATATAAATAACTAGAGTTCGACAGCTGTAGAGAGTGACTGCTGGCTAGTTTTCTCTTTCCTGCACCTGCTTTTGGCAAGGTCATTCACAGAATCTTAAAATGTTAGAGTTGGAAGGACCTTAGAATATAGACTATTAAAGCTTAAAGGAGTCTAAGAACACAGAATGTTAGTGTTAGAAGGAACCTGAGAACATAGAACCTTGGAACAGGAAGGTACCTTGTTGGATCATAGAACAATAGAGCTGGAAAAGAACCTTTGGAGATCATCAAACACAACTTGTATTTTATAAAGTGGACTGATACCTGGAAAGAGAAAATCATTTGCCCAGTCATATTGGGGGTGGGGTTGGGGTGGCAGAGTGTGTTCTATTGCTTGGGGAAGGGGAGGGAAACAGAGGAGGGAGAGGAAAAGGTGGTTTGACAATGTGCTGCTTGTTTCTCAGAGGGGAAGAAAAGAATTTGGGGTGGGAGAAAGTTTTATATGGGAAAGTCATTTTATTTTCTTAATGGAGCACGAACCCGGAGGAAACATGTATGGTAGGGAGGATGAGAAAAGTCCATGATATTATTGGATGATTCTTGAGACCATGCACCATAATGCAATGGAAAGGAATTTGAAATCAACATCTGATTTGGATCTGTGGCTTTCTAGCTTTGTGATCTTATTCAAATCACTGTGATAATAGCTAACATTTACATAGTGCCAGGCATTGTTCTAAGTACTTTACAGTTATTTCATTTGATCTTCCCAACAATCCTAAGATGGTAGGTGCTGTTATTATCCCCATTTTACAGATGAGGAAACTGAGGTGAAGAGATGTTAGATGACTTGCCCAGGGTCACACAGCTATTAAGTGTCCTAAGCTAGATTTGAACTCAGTTTTTCCTGACTACAGGCTTAGTACTCTATCCACTGCTGCTCCAGAGCCCTCTTTTTGACTCATTTTCCTCATTTGTAAATTAAAATGTTGGGATAGATCAGAAGTGTCAAGCTCAGGCTTTAGGTACAGCCCAACCCAAATTAAAATGTAATTTGGGAAATGTTTGACAAAATAAAAAACAAATACAGTATAATTGTAAATTTGTTGTTTTCTAAGTTAATATGTGGCCTACAAGAATTTGTTTCTATTTGAGTTTGACACCGCTTGGCTAGTTGACCTACCTATAAGGTCTTTCCAGACATAAATCACCTGCATGTGAGTGGTTAGTTTGGGAGGTGAAAACTGAAACCTAAAAATTAAAAAAAAAATTGTTGCCTTTTTTAAAAAAAATCATATTCATTTCTGAATATCATCTCATCTCTCTACTGCCTTTGAGCCTTCCCTTCTATCAAAGATTCAGAAAGAAAAAACCAGCCAAAACATCAAAGAGGTTCTGATAGAATCTGCAGCATTCCATACCCGTAGTGCCCCACCTCTCTAATGAAGGGAGGAAAGTGATTTTCTCAACTCTTGGGGGCTCAGTTTGATCATTAGAATTATACAGCATTCAGTTTAGTTTTATTTTTTGTAATTGTTTTATTTATGTTTTTGTAATTATTTTGCATATTGTTTTCCTGGTTTTACTTCACTTTGCATCATTTCATGTAAGTCTTTATTCTCTATATTCATCATTTCTTAGAGCACAGTGATATTTTATTATATTGTACCACATGTTAGCTATCCTTCAGTCAATGAGCATTTTCTTTATTTCTATTATTTTGTTGTTACAAAAAATGGTACTAGAAAGATCAGAGATGTGGCTTTTTTCCCCCTGTTTGACTCCCTTGAGGCATGCATGCCTAACAGTGGGATCTCTGAGTCCAAGGGTATGCACATGTTAGTCATTTTCTTAGAATAATTCCAAATTGCTTTCCAGAATGGTGGGCTAGTTCCTAGATCCACCTTTAGTGCATTTATTGCTGATCTTTCTGTAGCCCCTCCAGGACTTACTATTCCCATCTTTTTTGCCAACTTTGTCAATTTCTTGGGTATAAGGTGAAACCTTAGAGTTGTTTTGACTAAAAAAAAATTAATCAGCAATCAACAAGTGTTTATTAAGTGCTTTTGTGCCAGGCTTTGGTCTAGGCCCTGGGGATTCAAGTACAAAGATTGAAACCCCTACTGGCAAAGAGCTTGCATCCTAATGAGGGAGATTTGCATTTCTTTTTTTAGTGTTCTAGAGCAGTCTTTTGTGGTTGTTAAAGTTTTGTAATTTTTTGAGAACTGTTTATATCATTTGGCTACTTATCTATTGACTTTTGGTCTCTCAGATAGATAGATAGATAGATATACATATACATATACACATATACATATATACGTATATACACATATATATTTGTATTAATTTCCTATTACTTGGGTATCAGGTATTTATCGGAGATATTTGATGCAATTTTTTTTCCTCGTTGACCAGTTTCTTATCCTAGCTGCATTGATTTTTTTTTTGTGCAAAAGCTTGAATTTTATATACTAAAAAATGCCTATTAATTTTATATTTTGTGATGGCCTCTGTCTCTTGGTTCAGGATTCTGTAGCCATAATAGTTTTGAATGTGTTATTGTCATCCATTTTCTCCTCCCCCCTTTAATTTTTGAATGGGGCAGTTTGTATTTAGGTCAAGTAACCATTTGGAACTTAGGTTGGAATATATGGTACAACGTGCTGTTCTAACCCTATTTTTAGCCAATCTTCTTTAGGCTTGTTGATTCTTATAAGCCCCATCTTAGATGTTTTTAGTAATGGAAAGAATTCATGTTCAATGGAAAATATTCATGTTCAATGGAAAGTATTCATGTTCAAAAACCTGGGCTTAAGCTTTTATCCTTAATAATTACCAGCTTTGTCACCTAAGGCAAATAGCTTGCCATCTCTGGACCCTATTTTTTCTCATAGGTAAAATAAAGAAAATGAGATCTCTAACCTCTCCTTCTTCTGATACTTAATATAGTATTCTCTCTCACACATATAAACGTTCAATTAACAGCTAACTCACAGTACTGTTTTGAAGATCAGATGAGATAATGTATATGAAAACTCTAGAGCACTATTCAGATGTAAGGTAATAAGTATTTCTATTTGTTAAATACAATTTATTAGTTTTTTTTACAGTATTTACTCTGTGCCCTTTCTATGTTTATTTTTGTTTGGTAGTTTTTGATCTCTAGGCATGGTACTCTGGCTCCTCTTGGCTTTAAACTCATGGAGCAGATTTTTAAAAATAAGACACATTTACTATTCGTGTCTCTGGCAGTAATAATTTGTATTGCTATAAAACATCAGGGGTACCCTATGTCAGGGCTGTCCAAAATTTTTGCAGCCCGCAGGCCCCATTCAGCCTGCCTACCAGCATAGACATTTACATGAATGCTTTAGTAAATGAAGCCGAGCTACTGCAGAGCTCTCACTAAAATGGGAAATCAAAATATGTTGTCTGTTCTTTCAATAAAAACCTAAAGTTGGAGAGCCCTGCCCTATATTGTAGCCTTTTCATTTGTTCATAAGCATAGTCCTTTTTTTCCTCCTTATGCCAGCTGGATAACTTATCCCTGAAGTCTGAAGCTATATGCAGGTTGTCTTAAACAGTAGCTTTGTTTACTAGTTCCTTTTGTTCCAGAGACCTCAGATTGAAGGTGTGTCTCACAAGAAGATGGATGAAGCAAAGATATTCTCTTTATTTTCCACCTCTCAGAATTGTGATGTATAAATGATAAAATACTGTATTATATAAAACATTTTGCAAACCTTAAAATATCTGCATATGTGTCAGAGATAAGCCCATGGAGGTCCCAAACTTTTTGCTTTTTTTGTCCCTGTAAAGCCAGAGCTACCAGAGTGCCTTGCATGTAGTAGTTGCTTAATTCATGCTTGTTGAATTGGATTGAATTTCAAGCTCTTGAGGACTGAGGAGATTGTGATTTAGTGAATTTGCTAGGAGGCAACTTATAGTGGAAAGCTTACTGAACTTGCAACTTTGGGCAGTTACTTCACCTTTCAGTTTCCTCACTTGGGCTCCAACTGGGACTCATTTTATCCATCTACAACTTGTAGTACTGATCTCAAAGGTCATCTTCTAGTTTTGAAATTCTGTTCTAAGGTTCCTTTTGGTTCTGCTGTTTTATATTCCAAAGTTTCTTCCGTTTTTAACATTCTTTATTTTAAGGTCTTTCCAGTTCTGATATTTTGGGTTCTAATATTCTGTTGTCCAAAGTCTCTTCTAACCCTAACATTAGGTGATTTTTTTTTTAACATTAGGTGATTTTATACTAATTTGTTGTGATAGCTCTGATTTACGTATCTAGTTTATCTCCATCCCCTTTGAAAGGCTTCTTAAGAGTTATTTAATTTTCAGTTTTAATTTTCTTAAAGGAGGAGGGGTGAAAAAAGAAATTGGAGTTGCCTATAGCTCCAATGCTTAAATGAATAGTCATTGCTTGTAATACAGGTCCACACTCCCTGCTTCCTACTGCTCTTAGATGTGATGTATTTGGTACTGTAAAGGTAATGATCCTCAACCACAGCAATATTCCGTAACAGGAATATCTGTCATATTCATCGGGATTACCATGTTCATTGATTTGTGTCTGTAAATCTGCTGTTTCTACCCTTTAAATTTGATCTATAATTGGACCTCCTTAAATGGTTCAGATAAGGCAGTCTGTATTTTCTCAATGTGGTGTCACTGTCAGCGGCTCCTTTTTCATTATACATTCAGCCGACTTGATAAAATCAGCAGGACACCTCATTTGAAACTGTTTAATCGCTGCCTTTTTCCTTTGCTAAAACCATTGAGGTGGTCAAGCGATGTACACAAATCATTTTAAATAGAAAATATGGTTTTCTCTGTGACCCAGCTAAATAGATAGTGGTATGCAAAACAAGTTAAAAAGTCATAAATGCCAAAAAAATCTTCTAATTGGAGTAAAAAATTGTGACCAACTTTATTCTTGCTCCCAAAGTAGAACGTCCTGAAATATTGCCAGGATCCAGTAAAGACAAGATGATGGTTTTCTAAAGAGTCACTCTTTTCTGAACAAAGCAAGTTTAAAATTTCAAATAGTGCTGAGCTGCTTTTTTTTTTTTTTGTACATCCATGAAGGCAGCATGTACTTATTTATAACACTGGGACCTCCATAGTACTTTACTTGAGATGAATTTGGTAGCCAGTTACATCAATGCAATGATAACCTTTGAACCAATCACTATTGAGATAATATATTTATGTTTCCTTGTCTGTCATTTTGGGGCTACTCAGTTGCTACTTTTCAGAGCACAGACTGAAAATAATCGTCCCAAAGCCATGCTCTACAGGAGTGGTGAAAGAGTGTGGTGGCAGCAGCTTGAGGTCCCATTACTGTTGCCAGGACACTACTTTGTGTCATTGCTGGTGTGCTAGTATCCTCTCCGTGTGTCAAGGTGGCTGTTACCAGGACAGCTCATTAAAACAATCTAGTCTTCTGGCATGGTATTTAGCAATATACCCAACAACCTGCCAAAGGAGAAATGTGGGCCATAGGAATCAAAGTAGAACAGAATATTTAAAGTGATGTAGCATTCTCCCTTTTTTGTGTGTGTTTCTTTTACACATTCTCTGTAACCTCATTTTCATGCTTCAGCAGTGTAGAATAGTTGAAAGAGCACTGGCCATAGACTTGGAAGACCTGGATTTGAGTCCTAGCTCTTATTAACATTGATTATGGACACTTGTCACTTCGCCTTACTTATCCTTATTTTTCTCATCTGTAAAATGGAATAATAATACTTGTACCTCTTATTGCTAAATGTTAAAGTAAATATTAAAATGCTAAGTAAATATGAGTTATCATTTTGTTATGAATAATTTATTTTCACTCAATTTAGTAGTTAAAGCGGGGCTAGTACCAGGCTTTTGCGAGTTTTGTAAGTGTGAATATTATTTGAAGAAGAATGTATTGGGCATATATGGTCCAATTATGATTGAACATTTTTTCACATTTGAATGCAACTTTGTAGTATTTTCCCCTTTGTCAACATTTCCCCTGAAAGTAGCATAGATGTGGAGAAGTTGGGCATCTTTTAGGCAAAGAACTAAGTAAATCTTTTTGAGCACTGTTGGGAAATTAGGAAACCTATGTTTAAGACTCACTTCTGCCTCCAATTTGCTGTGTGACTATGGACATATTACTTCCTTCTCTGGAAAGTATTTTCCTTTTCTGGGCTTTAGTTTCCTTATCTTTCTAACAAGGGGGTTATATTAGACAGTGTCTAAGATCCCTTTCAACTCTAATAAGCTGAATCTTATTTCTTATAGGTTCTGGGTCTTTGGCAGCAATGGCTGTATTTGAAGATAAATTTAAACCAGACATGGAGGTATGTAAAGCTGTTGTGTCCCCCTGTCCTCTAGAGAAAATTAAGTTCAGTTATTTCGAAAGCAGTGTTCTTTCTATCTGTCTGTCCGTCTGTCTATCCATCCATCACATTTTCATGTTAAAAATTGATAATATTCCTAAAAAAATTAAAGGAAGCTTGGTATAGTAGAAAGAATATTGGCCTTAGAGTCAGATGATCTGGGTTTGAATCCAGATTATACCACTTAGAACTTTTATAATTTTTGTGCAAGTCACTTTACTTTTGTGGTCCTTACGTGTGTTTATAAAAATGAGTGGGTTGGATGAAATGATCTCTTAGGTCTTTTCAGCGCTAAACATTTCAACTATACTATTCTGTAAATGTTATTTGACATTCTCTAATTGGGAATTCAAAACAAGTGTGAAGTAAGTAGGGCAGGAGTTTTTCTGATTTATGAATGAGGAGACTGAGACATGGAGCAGTTCTCCGACTTATCAATGGTAATAAAGCAGAGCTAGAGTTTAAACAAAGATTTTCTGGGTCCAAGCCCATTTGTGTGTCCCTGTCTCTGTTCCTCTCCCCAACCCCCCCCCCCCTTTTCCATTTTGTCTGGGCCCATTATTACTTGACATGAGAGAATTGATTGTGGACACATCACTTTGCCTTACTTATCCTTATTTTTCTCATCTGTAAAATGGAATAACAATACTTGCACGTCCTGCATCAGTGTTAAAATGTTAAAATGAATGTTAAAATGCTGAGTCAATGTGAGTTGCTATTGCTATGAATAATTCTCACTCATGCTAGTATACGCAGAATACTGGAATAGTTAATTTTATGTTTGCCCAACATTTTGCTGTTACTACATTCTATCTTATAGCAATTAGTAGTTTGCAACCTCTTGTGGGCTCTTGATCCTCATCATCCTTTGCAGTATAGGACTCTAGCATGTTATTTCACTGGGGTTTGGGGTATGCTTGTTCAGTTTAGTGATTGGCTAGTCTACTCCTCTGTTCTGCTGTTTGAAAATAGTCATAGTACCTGACATTTATTTAGCGCTTACATTTTTTAAAATAAATTTTTGTTGATGTCTTTTTTTCTATACTACCTAAATTTCTCCCAGTATCCCTCCTCCTTTTCCTTTCAAGAGAGCCAACCCATGTAACATATACTTTTTTTTTAAGAGACAGAGAAAGAAGAAGAAAAGCCATAAAACCAATCACTGCATCAAAAAAGTTTAAAAATGTATGCAATATCCACCCCCGTGGACTTCCCACTTCTTTTAAGGAGTAGCACTTTGAATTTTATGAAGTGTTTGCGTTATCCCTTTATTTAATGATATCAGATTTGAAAATTTGATAATGAACGTGACTAGATGGGATGAGTGTTACACTTCTGGCAAGTTCTACCCACACCAGGATGAGTCAGATGTTATTGTCCCAACCACATTAGGAGAACACTATGACAGATGATAGGCCATGTGAAAATGGTAGCTGATTTTTCTTCTTTCACACTGGGGTGCAAGTGTGCACAACTACACATACACTTTTATAGTATCACAAAATCCTGGAGTGAAATTGCACAGCTTTTAAGTCTTTATGGCTTGCTCCATATCTTGGCTTATGAGGAGGATATAATCATTAATGGACTAGGCTTTTCCATAAAGGGACTGGAATACTAGCTTCAAAGGGACGGTACCTTACATAGATGTTTTTATTTCTTTTCCCAGATAGGATGAGAAATAATCAAGGATTATCTTCTGAGTGACACACCACTAAATCTCCTTTAATGATCAGTGTCGTTCCTGTTTTCAGGACCTTGTTTGCATTCTTTAATAGCCAGAAAACAAGATCAAACCCATAGGTCTTTCATTGTTTCCACAATCATACTTCCAAAATGAGAAATTAAAATTGTCATTGACTTTTAGAATTTTAGAGGTAAAAGGAACCTAGGACATATAAAATTGGAAGAGGCTTGAAGGGGCTTTAGAATAAAGTTTAGACTGCAGAAATTTTAGAACTGGAAGGGACTTTTGAACATAGTATGATAAGACTGGAAAGAATCTTAGAACACAGAACATTAGAATTGGCAGGATGCAGTCATAGTGTGGTAAAAGCCATTGGATTTGGAGTAAAAAGGCACAGGTTCAAATTCTGTTAAAACTACTAACCATGTGACCATGTACAAGTCAGTAAATTTTGAGGGGCTTCTTTTTCCCTATATGTACCATGAAGAGGTTAGAATAGATTAATGACCTCTTAAGTTCTCTCCTGCCACTGTTAAGTATCTAGGACACTGAGCATAGACAGTCAAAGTTAGAAAGGACCTTAGAGGTCAGCTGGTCCAGTTGCTACCTTAAGTAGAAATCCCACCTAAAATATCCCCAAGTGGTCATTCAGTCTCTACTTAACTGTTTTCTTCCTTGTACACAAATGGAGAACTTATTTCTGAATTATGCAGCTTTGGACACTATGATGCAAAATCTATTACTTTTAGCGGCAGCTGGTTCCATTTTTGGAAAGCTTTAATTGTTAAGTCCTCGCCTGTTTAATTTCTCCATTAGTCCTAGTTCTGTCCTCTTCGGCCAGAGTAAATCAAATGCATCTTCCACATGGCAACCCTTCCAAGAATCCTCTCCATAGTAGTTTTCATGATGACATTGCAGGATACCTGCATACTTTTTAGTTTGATATGATTTATCTTTGAGCAAGAATCTCATTTTCTAAGTCTTGTACAAATCTGGGAGGAATAGGCCTGTTGGTAGCCTAGAATTTTGTGTTCAAGATAATTATTGTTCCCCCAATATTCAGTTGACAGTGGAGTTAACCTAATCTGCTTAAGATTCAGTGATCTAGATACATTTTGTTTAAAAAAAAAAACCAAACAAACACAGCTATCTCCACCAAAACTAGAGGTTATAAATTCTAAAGTGTTAAGAGTTTGGGATATGAAGATTCAGCAACTCTTTTTGTTTTCCCTCTCATGCCATTAGAACTGAACAGCATGTAGGCAACGTCACCCATTGCTACCAGATTTCTTCAGGTTTTCCCTTCTTACACTTTGTCAGAGCACCTGTTTAAGTTCCACCATTGCAACTTCCTAGCCACATAACCATAGGCAAGTAATTTAATCTGTCAGGAGTTTTGTTTCCTCATTTTGTAAAATGGAAGCATTGGACTAGAACATCTATAAAGTCCTCTTTATTTCTGACATTTCGTGATTCTCTTCAGCCTCTCTCTGGTTTTGGTTCTGCCCCCACCGATCATTCATTAAACATTTATTAAATGTTTACTGTGTAATAGACATAGTGCTAAGTGCTGGAGATACAAAAAGGGGCAAAAGACAGCAATGTCCTCAAAGAGCTTATGGGCTAATAGTGGAGACAACATGCAAACAAATGTGTACTAAGCAAGCTATGTACAAGATAAGTAGGAAATAATTTTTAAAAAAGGCAAAGCACTGGAATGAAGAGGGGTTGGAGGTTTCCTGTAGAAAGTGGATTTTAACTGGGACTTAAAGGAAGCCAGAGTGTCTTGTTCAAGTAACAGTAAGGAAAATAATGTTACTAGATCAAAGTGTATATCTCGGGGAGTGAGGTATAAGAAGACTGGAAAGGTAGGAGGGAGCTAGATATGAAGGGCTTTTTGACTGCCTTTGTATTTGATTCTGGAGACAGTAGAGAGCCATTGGAGTTTATTGGGGGTGTTAGGGACGTTGTTAGATTTGTACTTTAGGAAAATCACTTTAGTGGTTGAATGGAGGTTGGAGTGGAGTGGGGAGAAACTTGAGGCAGAAGCAAGCATACCTACCAGCAGGCTGTTACATTACTCCTGGAGTGAGATAATAAGGACTTTTACTAGGGTGTTGGCAGTGTCATGCATGGTAGAGGAGGGGGAATATTTGAGAGATGTTGCAAGGGTGAAATAGATAGGCCTTGGCAACAGATTGAATAATGGGGGTTAAGAGATAGTGAGTTGAGGTTGATTCCTAGGTTGTAAGCATGAGGGACTGGGAGGATGGTTTAACCTCATAGGTAATAAGGAAGGTAGGAGGGCAGGGTTTAAGGGGAAAGATGAGTTTGATTTTGGACATGTTTAAAATTGAACATTCAGTTTGAGATGTCTGAAGGGCAGTTGGAAATGCTAGATTAGAGGTCATTAGAGAGTTTGTGCAGGGATAGGTAGATTTGAGAATCAGCAGCCCAGAAATAGTAATTAAGTTTGTGGTAGCTGATAAGAATACCATGTGAAGTAATTTAAAAAGGAAAAAGAAGAGGGCCCAGGACAGAACCTGAGGGACACTTACAGGTAGAGGCAGTGACTGGGATGAAGATCTAGCCAAGAAGCAGTCTTGTAGGAGGAGAACCAAGAAACAGTGGTGTTCCCCCAAACCTAAAGAGAACAGAAATACAGAGGAGAGGGTAATCAACAGTGTCAGGTCAAGGAGAAGAAGGATAGAGAAAGGCAATTGATTTGGCAACTAAGAAATAATTAGTAACTTTAGAGAGAGCAGTTTCCCTGGAATGATGAGGACAGAAGCCAGATTGTAAAGAGATAAGAGAGTGGGAGGAGAGAAAGTGGATCACCTATTTTATATGGCCTTTTCAAGGAGTTTAGCTGCAAAATGAAGAAGAGATATAGGCTGCAGTAATTAGCAGGTATAAAAGCATCAAGTGAAGGCTTTGTCAGGGTGGCCAGAGACATGGGCATGTTTGTGAGGCAGTAGGGAATAAACCAGTAGTCAGGGAGAGATTGAAAATAAATAATAGAACGGGGATGACAAGAAGGGGCAATCTGTTGAAGAAGATGGTATGGAATGGGATCATTTGTACAAATAGAAGGGTTAGCCTTGGTACAGAGTATGACCACCTCATTGTGGGAGACAGGAATGAAGGAGAAGATAGTAGGTGAAGGCATCTAAGTGATAAGAGATCAAGAAGAGGGGAGAAGAGAGAGCTTATGGGAAATGATCTCAATGTTTTCTGTAAATTTGAGGCAAGATTCTCAGCTGAGAAAGAAGGGAGAAGGGGGATCATAGGAGGCTTGAAGTGGGATGAAGAGGTTTGGAAGAGCTATTGTGAAGAGTGGGATAATGAAGTGTTGAAGTTGCAGAACATAAATTTGTAGTGAACCCAGTCAGAATGGTTGCATAATTTTCTCCATCTTTTAGCAGCATGTATGTAGCAGCGTGGGCAGTGAATGGTGAAAGCAATTTAAGACTGGGACAGGGAGCTAGGGATTCAATAGAAGACGACAGTATAGAGTTGAATTGGTTCACCAAAGAGTCAAATTGGGGAGAAGGGGAGAAGGGCTATTGCAGGGGAGATGAGCTGGCAGAGAATTTAGGGATCAAGAGATTGGAGGTCACAGTAAGATTTTGTAAGAGAAGGCAGAAGAAGAGATAAAAAGTCAATAGATTATAGTCAGATATGGGAACTTAAGAATTCTTGAACGTAGAGATGGTACATTTGTGGGTGATGGCAACATCAGGGGTTTTACTCTGTGTGTGTGACTGAGGTGGGGTCAAAGAGTAGCTCATGGGAAGTGAGCAGTTGAAGAACTGTGTGGTTAAGGTATTTGAGGTACAGTCAGTATGTATGTTGAAGTCTTCTAGTGTGAGGACAGTAAACTAGGAAGGAGAGAAAAATTGTGAACCATGTCCTAAACTTATTGAGGAAGGAAAGGAAGTGCCATGAGTTTCTGAGCTACCATGATTCTGATTAGGTGGTAAGAATGAATATCATGAATCTCAGTGATGGAGGAAGGAGGAGAACCTGGAAGTGGCATTGGAGAGCAAGGATTTTTCCAACTCCCCTGCCTCAACTAGTGAGTCAAAGAGAATGAATGAAGATGCAGCTAGTACTGGAAAGGGTGGCCAGGGAATGTGTATCTTGGGAGGGGAGTGAAGAATGGGGCAGGAGAGGAGGAGATTTCAGTAAGAGCTAGTAGATAGGAGTAGGAGAAGAAAAGATTTAAGATGAAGAAAAGTTTTTTGCCTATGGAAAGGCATTCCAGAGGGTATTGTAGAGGGGCTGGGTGGTGTTTGGTTGAAAATTTGAGGTGGGTGGGTTTTGTGGGGAATAGAAATAAGGAATTGAGAGTTGGGGTTGATGACCCCTTGGGATATGACTATGATATGATTGGGATTTGGCACCTGATATGACCAGGTGTGACAATGTTCATTGGATGGAGGGTGCCATTCCTCTTCCCAGTGGAAGTTGCAGAATGAGCTGGAGGCAAGTGCCATATGAGATGGGAAGTACATGATCAGATGGGAGGTCCTACTTCACACAGCTCCTTTTACCTCCAAAGAGATTATGCAGGAATAGGATACAGGAGGAGATGGAAGATGAACTTGTATAGCAGAAGAAAGTAGTTCCATTCCCCACTGGCTTTCTCCTTCTAATTTCCTCAAAGGATAGGTATAGCAAGAGGTGGAAATGTTGAAGTGAGAGGGTAGGTTCCTCCTCTTTGCACCTGTGGGTCTATAAGTTCCAGTTAGGTGATTGGGCTGAGAGCAGGAGGTGGAGGTTGCCTTGTGCTGGCACAGATGGAAGTCATTGCTTTGGGGTAGATGGAAAACACCCAGCCCAGCCCCTTGCAACCTTCCCTCCGGGGACATGCCATGCCCATCAGGAGAAGGAAGATACAAGGTATTTGATGGGTCTGAGGAGGTATTCACCTGAGGATGCTGGCAATGAGCCATGGCAGGAATTGATAGACTTCCTGTGTAGTGGGAAGTCCTTTTAGGCAGGTGGAAGATGCTCAGCTTGGCCCACTGTGCCATTTTCTCAGGGAACACATTGTGCCCAGTAGGAAATGGAAGGCACAAGGTGCTCAACAGCTCCATTGAGCAGTGCATCAATATTGATATCACTATGCCCTGCTGCCGTGGTCCTCTAAGTAAGTACAGCAAATATGTCATCATATAACCCTTCACTTAAAGGTTTTCATAGTAGTTTTTTGAAGATGCACACACACTATCTGTAGTTGAATGAGACATTCTTTCATATCCGGATACCTAGATTGTTACTTGAGAGTTACTTTAGCATTTTAAGCTCAGTCATTTTGATTTATTAGTTTTATGATCATGGGCAAGTCATTTAGCTTCACTGAATCTCAATTTCCTGTCTAAAGTATTGATAGAATGAGACATTTTCACAATTTACTTATTCTCTTTCCATCCCCAGTGTTTCCTTTGTTAGAGATCTTAATCTCATAGCCCCATAGATAGAATGCCTTTCCCTAGGAGATGCAATCCTGATTTCCCTAAACCTGGAGATTAATCTTTACCTGTCTGTGGAGCCCAATTCTTGACATTACTTGAAAGATTAACTGCAAAGGACAGAACTCTGATGATGGGTCATCTTGCCTCTGATAAATGGAGAGAAACCATTTTGATCTTAGATGGTCAGAGACAAGAACAGTTCGAGGAGAATGGGACAGTGTTGAGGAATCACATGGTCTGCTTGTGGAGAATTTTCAGTTCTGGCATTCAGGTCAACAGGTTTTTGTTAACACCCTCCTCAACTATAGGGAATGCTCTGAGCTTTGAATGTGGAGTGTATTCAACTGATGTAATAAAGGAGAACTTATAATAGGTAATGGTAGACAGAATTAGTCATGTTCTCATGATTAGCTCCAGAAAAGAGTTCTTTGACCTTTTTTGATTCAGCTAGATAATCTTAAGACTCTTATTAAAAATACTTGTTTTAATCCTTTTTGTCTGTTACTTGCTCTTTCCAGCTGTTTTTGTGTGGTTGGGTAATCTTTGAGTTGATTTCACTACCTTGCTCTGTAACATAAGAGAAAAGCATACTAGGATGTAGTCGTAAGTTAATAAGTATGACTACAAGCCTTCCATTGTCTATCCAGTGCGCCACCTAGCTGTCCAGTTATAAGTATACAAAATAGTCAAGTGGGTTGTGGTGGACATTTATGTATTAATAGGCTTGTAGACTGTCTTGGGAAATGCAGGGTCTTGATTGTATTGACCGTTATTGCCCTATATAATTGTGTATACCTACAGCACTTAACAACAGAACATATTAGGCACTTAATAAATTCTTATTAAGATTTTACTTGCAAAAAGAATGTGCTGATACAGTAGGACAGTTTGATGCTGAAGAAAAGCTTTCCGATTGTGTGAAATTACCAGACCAAGATAAGAAATTCCCAGATTGTATTGTTTCATGAGTACCTCTTTGTGTGAAACTCCTTGGATCTGAAGGAGAGTGGGCTGCTTAGCTTTGGACTGCTGTTTTGAAAGACGCCAGATGCTTTTCTTATAGTATACACCAAATTTAGAAATTGTTACCTTGGGTGACTTGGTAGCTGTACAGTTTTCTACTGGTCATGTTTATCATTGCACTAAACTTCACCTAAAACTACAACCATGTCCACTTTGCGCCTCCTTAATGCATTTATGTATTACACTTACCTGCTTGTGTATCATATCTCTGTACTAGATTATAACACAATCCGTAAAGGTAACTTTGTCTTACCTAGAAAGCCATTTAGAGCACTAGATACATCAAGAGACCTTTGTGACTAGGCAAGTCCCTCTGAAAACTCATTATCTTCTGTCAAATGGGAATTATTAACTCTTCAGACCCCTTAGGATAGTAATGAAGAAAGTACATTTTAATTCTTAAAGTGTTAAGAAACGAGAATTATTTTTTTTTATCCTTTGTTTTTAATGGTTTCTATGAATGGAGATTTTCTTCCCCTGGTAATTCTCCTTACTTGAAATGAATGAGTTACATCGAAGCTCAGACTGCTTTTTGTGCCTGGTTCAAGTACTCATAAAATACATAGTGCTTATGTGATTTCATTCAGTTGGTTACCCCTTTGGTTGGAAACTGTGTACCCCTTTAGTGAATTGGCATTAAGAATAAGTAATTTGGTTATTACACCCAAATTTTTTTCTTCTGTTACACACATGTAGGCATTTAAACAAAATGTGGCTAAGGAAAGTTCTGGTTAGCTGTTTTAAAAGCAATAGTATCATGCTCTAATTAGGAATAATAAATAGATCCAACTATCCTCTGTAAATGAGATTATTGTGCAGATATAATTTCTCATTGTAAGACTATATTCTCATGTCATTCTTTTCTGTTTAGTATTCTTAAGCAGGGTGATCTATATGCTAAGTCACTAAAAACAAAGCTTGGGAAGTGGTAAAGTAGTAAAATAGTAAAAAGTCACCTCCTCGAAGAACTTTAGGCCATACTTAAAAAATAGAATGCCTAGGATATAGATGGATAGACCTGGAAGGAGCCTAAGAGTATAGAATATAGTAGTAAGAACTGGAAGGCCTTTAGGACACAGATGCCAAAATATATAGTATTAAAGTGGGAAGGACCATATCTATAGAGAAGGAAAGTGACTTGTCCAAGACTACGCAGTAGGTTGGTAGCAAGCAGATTCCGACCTGGGTCTTGAACCCAGGTCACTTGACCCCATTCCAATGTTCCATCTGCTGTATTATGAGGTATTTCTGAGTTTGGAAATCAGAGATGAATAACTACTTACCAACTTGAACTACGAGCTAGTACTAGAGATATTTTGAATTCTTTTCAGTAAAGATCTGTTACAGACATCCTGTAAGGGCCACATGGTATCAGATAGATTTTTCAATTTTGGAAGTCAAAATATATGAATTTGATTCTGGTTCTACTACTTTTTGAGCTTAGATACTTCACTTAACGTCTCTGAGCCTCAGTTTACCTTTTCGGTAAAAATGTTTACTTTCTTCACAAGTAGTGAGAAAGCACTTTGTAATTTGTAGAAATGTGCTATGGAAGTTTCCATTGTTGTATAACTTATGTAAAGGGCTTTGTAAACCTTAAAACACGATATAAATGCTAGCTGTTATTATGAGCATTTCTTCTGTGAATCTGTTTCAGAAAAGTAGTAGAATGAAGAATGAAAAGATTGTCATCAGAGAAGTGTTTGACTGGGGAAAAAAAGTTAGGCCAGTCACATAGTGAGATGAAGGGATTACTGGTGAGTAATGTGGGTGCTCCATTTGATATCCATGGCATGTCAGGAGAGTACAAGGAGTACATCCAAAACATTGGGTAGGCACACTCCTTCCCCCGCTTCTCCCGTTAGATTTGTGAGAGGACATAGATGAGAGTTGTATAGAATAAACAGGCATGAATAGGTTGTGATCTGCATTATTAAAGGGAATACCCATGTCAGTGAAATTATAGACCATTGAAGTGTAATAAAAGGAGCACTGGGCTTGAAATCATGCTATATGATTACTAGCAGTTATTTATTTGACTTTGGCCAAGTTATTGACCTTTTTAAGCTTTGGTTTCCTCATCTGTAAAATGGGGGTAATAATTACTGTTAGCCACATCACAGGGCTAGTATAAGGGTAAAATGAGATTATATATAAAAAGTATTTTGCATTCGTACCCACAAACCGTTAGGTATATGCATACAAGTTGATGTTATTTTATAATTGGGCGTACTTAGTGTGCAGTTTCTACTGTGAAATACCATAAAAGACTTGAATTGTAATCCCAGATGTGCCACTAATCCACAGGGTGACCTTGAGCATATTGCTTCCCTGCCCTGCCCCTCTGTAAAAAATGAAGGTATTGTGTTAGATAGTCTTTCAGGTCTCTGCTGGCTCTGAAATTTTTTGTGCTTGTGCTGTGTGTTTGCTTATTTACCAAATTCCTATAAAGGATTGATTATTTAAATTTGCACTTTTAAGTGAGTGTTTTTTATTCAGTTAAGCAAGCCCTTTTACAAGTTACTGTAAATTGACAAACCAGCAAAAAATCAATTGTTAAGGTGTGTGTAGAGTGCCTTTTCTAATTAAGGCAGTTTAAAGTAAACAATAGGCAATTAATATTATCAACAATAGACATGTAGTGCTTAGAAAAAAACTTGGAGAGATTTTTCTGGGCCAGTAAGTATGAAATATAGTTAGGTGTTTTAAAATTCTGATGATAAAGAACAAGACCAAGCATGCTTGCAAAGCTGTTTTACTGTAGATGCTGTCTAATGACATTTCATAGGTTCAATGTTTAGAATATATAGGTAAAGCCTAAGATTCCCTAAATTAGGTACAAAGACTTATTTATCTTTTTATAAAGAGAATTGAGTCAAGGCTGCATCTTGGCTCTGTGCATACTTTGTTGTAAAGGTAGTATGTTGGAGGATTTGCAGAATAATTACATGATCAAAGAATGATGATGATGAAGATAACTATTTTAATATATGGGACTTTCTGATTAGAAAAATATGTAGTGTCTTCCTGATCCTTTTCTCTCTTTCTCCCACAATTAGATGATAGGTTCCTTCTTAGACCTGGTGGTAGATCTGGAGTCAGAGAACTTGGATTCAAATTGTAGCTCCTTAATGTGTACAAAATTATGCCTCTTTGAATCTCACTTTCCTCATCTCTAAAATAAAGAAGTTGGACTTGAGGGCCTTTATCCTTGAGGATCATAGGATTTAGAAAAAGAGTTAGTCTAGAGGTCATCTAGTTCAGTGCTCCCCTTCAATTTACAAAGGAAAAAACTGAGGTTGAGAGACTTGTTTAAGGGCAAATAGTGAGGAGCAGAACAGGATTTGAACCCAGATTTTTACTAAGATCTCTTTCCATCTTTAGATTATGTCACAAAAAAATGGGGGGAGGGGCAGTGCATGAGAGGAAGACCATGCTCCATTTCCAGACTGTACTGGTTTGCCTCTCCTTAGGCAGCCCGGTAGCCTTTTGCTCTTGAAGGCCCCCTGTATTGGTTCTGGGCATAGTTTGGACTTAGCCCACTGCAGTACTCCTGAGCTCATGATATACCACCATCTCAGCCTCTCAGAGCTAGGATGATATGAGTATGCTACTGTGCCCCACTTAAAATAAACTTTTAGTGATATCTTCTGTTTTTGCAACTCTTAAGAGAAAAAGAAGAAAAGGAAGAAGGGGGGAGGGAAGTAAAATTGATCAGTGCATTGGAAAAATCTCACAATATATGTAACATTTCACAGCTGTGTGATTTTTGTCTACTTATGCCTTGTCTTTGGGGGTCATGCTTCTTGGTGATATTGCAGCTTTCATTTTTAGAAGTTTGGGGTGATTCCTTTTATATTGTTTATAGTTATTGTTTTTATTGTATATTGTTACATAGAGTATACGGCATTTTATTGTATGTTGTTTTCTTGACTGCTTCCTTCACTCTTCTTCAGCTCATGTAAATCTTTTCCTACTTCCCTATAGTCATCATATCTGCCACCTATTACAGCACAATAATATTCCATTATATTCCTATGTCACATTGCCCAGTAAGTGGGCATCTTCTTTGTTTCCAGTTTTTTGCTATCACAAAAAAGCACTGCTACAAATATTTCCACTTCTTTGCTATAACAAAGAGTTCTGCAAATTAGTATCTGGCATATATGGGACCTTCCTTTTTACAAGTTGTATCCTTGGAACGTATATGCCTACTAGTCAACCCTTAGATTTTTCTAATTCTTGTGTGTCTTGGTACTGGTTAAAAAAATGAGAGGGAAAATAAAGTCTGTTAGAGTGGAAATGATAATAATAATAGCATTTAGCTAGCTAGAAACACTTCATAAACATTATCTAATTTCATCCTCACCAAGATCCTGGGAGGAAGGTGCCATTATTATCACCCCCATTTTCCAGAGGAGGAAACAGGAAGACAGGTTAAGTGACTTGCCTGGGGCTACATATCTTGTAAGTGTCTGAAGCTAGATTCAAACTCATATTCTTCGTGACTCCAGGTCCAGCATTCTCTAGAAGTATGACCACACTAGAAATCAGGGAATCGAGGTTCTTGTTCCACTTAACGTCAGGAACTAGCTGTGAAATCTGGAACTTCCAATTCAGTGTGATGCTCGACCTTCTTTGTCCCTTGGCCCTACTTGACTTTCTGGCTTCCAGCGATCTATTTCACTTGATTTGTACATGATATTTCCCTCAGGGAGTAAAGACCCTCCTTGGCTAAGCCTATTGAAATTCAATCCATATGCAGTATAAATATAATCTCCATTTTATAGATAAGGAAAGTGAAGCTGAGAGAGGTTGAGTGGCTTGCTGATAGTCATATTCTTTCCAGAATATTGGAGCTGATTTGGCATCCATATCCCCTGACTATGCCCAGTACTCTTTCCACTATATCACCCAGCTTGTCTTATAGCCTCTCATTTGAACCTCTCATACTCATTTCACAGAGTCTACTTTGCATGATACTTACTTACATTCGTGTTTATCAAAGTGCCTTTAGGGCAATGACTCTGAGTCATTGTTTGTAAAGCTCCTGATGGCTAGTATAGAGCCTTGAATGTTGCTTAACAAATGCTTTCTAAATGAGTGAACAAAATAAGAAAATCTCAGTATGTGATGAAATGTGTTTGTTGTCTGTAGCAATAACAGTAGCTCCTATTTATCTAGTGCTTTATTGTTTACAAAGTATGCACTACTGACTTCACCTTAAGTGGAGTATTAGGTTTTTTGGTACTGATCATGGGTTTCATGGAAACATTCACAAAGTTTTTCTTTGTAGTTCTGTGTATTAACTATAACTAGTTCAGGTGGACCACTTTCTAGTGTGAGGTCACACACCCAACTTGGACTATTGTATGTGGAGATATAAAACAAGGTAGCTGATTTGTTAAATGAGGAAGTTGGACTAGTTAGTCTGAGGTCCTGTCCATTCCTTACATATCTTGGTACCTATTAAAAAGTGGGTGGTAAAGACAAGGAACTGAAAGTTGTCTGATATAGTGAGAAAAGATTATATTAAGCCTGGAGATTAGGATTCTACTCTCAATTATATTGGTTGTGAAACTTGGATCTAAGTTTCCTTAGATGGTAGAGAACTAGTTGTTATCTAAGGTTTTTTCTAGCTCTAGCATTCTGATACCAACTTTATATGGTCCCTGGTAACTCTAGCATTCTTTGTTCCATATTCTGTCGTTCTGTGTTCTGATATCCTTTCTAGCCCTTACACTAAAACTCCTATTTGGAAATGCACATCCATAAAATAGCTTAATTGAAATATCGATGGTGGTCATATTAGGAATACTAATCAGAATCGCTTAAAATGTATCTAGTTTTGCTGCAACTAAATTTCTTTGTAAGGTAAGGACATTTTCATTTGGTATGGTGAGAAACAAACTCTTGAAGATTATAATTCATTCAAATGGGTAGAAGATTAATATTTAGTCTGTCAAGATCAATACTGTTCCGCCTTGCACTAATTGTCAGAAAATCTTGCTCAGGCTACTGAAGGGTAGTGGTGTGCTACAAGACCACCACATCACAGAGAGAGGATTCAAAGGCAAACTGTCCTGCACCCTCTGGTATCGACTTGCAAATTAGCATCTGGAATCTAATTAAACAAGCTTAATGAAAGTAGCAGCTGAATGATGCCGGAAAAGACAATCAGCTTTTTTTTCCTCTCTGATATATATTCTGTACTATTGAAGTTGATCACCAAACACATCGTGTGAGCACAGTTAAGAAAAAATTAGCATTTATTTGAAGAAGAGGAACTGTTTCTCATTCTGTTATGCTTTTGGCATGCGCCGGCGTCCCACGAGAGCCATGCCACAGCAGAGAGTGCACAATATTTATAAATCCATGACAGGCAATAATAGCAACTTGAAAAATTCTTTTGCTAGAATTTCAAGTTGAGAGCTGCCAAAAGCAGAGAGAATCAAATCTGCACCGGCAGCTGCTGTGCCCTACAGTTAGAATTCTAGACTTTGAAGATGCTCGACTTAAAGAAATGAAGACTGCAGGCTTAGCCAATTTTTGCAGGTTTCTAGAGTCCTGGCTCTCTGCCTTTTGAAGATGAGTTGCTGAAGCTTCTACCACTGCCTGAGGCATGCTAACACCAGCAGGATGTTCTACTCTTTCCCCATCTCCTGTCCCACCCCACTCCCCACCCCCGCCTCCCCAGTCTTAGTGTGTCTTCAGTTTTAAGTAGTACATGCTTTGTCAATGCCAGCCGTGATGGTCCTTTCCCTGGTTGCATTGCCAGAGAGATGAGCTCTTAGCCTGCACCTTTCAGAGATAAGCCACAAAAGATAGATGGTGACGTACACAAGTGCTGCTTCAGCTGTCTGATTTATGGAGTCATATTTCATCATGAGGCAAGGCCTGGCCTCTTGAGAAAGAAGACCTTATAGAATGCTAAAGCTGTTAGTAGTTTCAGCCCTAAAGCCCTGTAGTTGCCTCAGAAAAGCAGTGCCAAACATCTAGCTATGGTGTAATGGAATTAATTTGGTCATGTGGTCAGTTGTAGAATAGAAGTGGGAGAAGAGTACAGATGGAAAAGGACAGTGTTAGGACCTCGAGTCATAAGAATACTGTGGATTAATTTAAGTTTTTCAAAGGAAGAGTAGTAGCACCTTGAAATGAGACCCACAGTGTGGAAATTACAGACTATTATTTAATAGAGAGGTCTCTGCTTCCTCATTTTTTGAAGTGGGAGGGGAAGATAATTTACTCGGTGTTGGGTCTGGAGATTATCTCTTGGTCAAGGCTTTTGTGTCCTCAAGAAATCACAGAATTTAGGAGTTGGAAGAGACCTCATACTTCACCTGGGCTAGTGAATTCCTTGTGAGTCTCTTACGGGTTGGATTATCTTACAATTGAGGATGTTGTATGCAGGATTCATGCCCCAGGTAAGGGTTGGACTTGTTCAGTTGTTTCTTTTATGTCCAAATCTTTGTGACCCCATTTGAGGTTTTCTTGGCAAAGATACTGGAGTGGTTTGCCATTTCCTTCCCCATATTATTTTATAGATGAAGAAACTGAGGCAAATAGGGTTAAGTGATTTGCCTAGGGTTACACAACCAGTGAATGTCTGAGGCTGGATTCGAACTTGGATCTTCCTGACTCCAAGCCTGGTACTCTATCCACTGTACCACCTAGTTGCCCTAAAGGTTGTACTATAGTTGACCTTTGAGGTCTTTTTCAACTTTGAAATTTCTGTGGAAAATTGTTTATAGGACCATCACCCCAAAGAGATTCTGAAGCACTATCCCTTTGTAATACACAGACTGCTGTTGAGTTGGCCACTCATCAAGGAAGGCATTAGGTTTTTGCACTTGTAAGATGATGTGACGGTGGCATCACAAAGCATTCACCAGAGTGCTCATTTACATGGAGATTGTGCTTAGCTGTTGAGCAAATATTATATATACATAGATGTGGTTAATCTTTGTAATACAGTCTGAGGGAACCTGTTTTATATTACAGTTAAATTACACAGAAACAAATAAGCAGGCAGTGAAAATACTCATATACAAGTCAAGGACAAGTGCATTTTTATTGAGAGTGAAATGTAAAAAAATATGACTCCGCTTCTATTTCTCCAGAAACAGGTTGGCAAGTACTTCCTCCTCGGCAGTGGTAGAGTTTGGCCAAGCTACTGCCTGTTTCTGTGTTATTGCCAGGTTTTGAAAGTGGCTCACTTCACAGACAGGAGCTGGTCCAGGCAGATGCTTTGGGAATATTGAAGGCAATATAGAATTGAAAGGAAAAGAGTTAATAGTAATAAGTTATAAAGGAAGGGAAATTTTCTTAGGACATCATGCTTTGAGTGACCCTTAATTTTTGTGATGTTGGTACTTTTTTCACTGACACATAATAATAATGATAGCAACTATTTAAGTTTATGAAACTGTTTGCATATGGTATCACATTTAAAACAACCCTGTGTTGTCATTACTGTAGGTATTCCTATTTTACAGATGAGGAATCTGAAGTCTAAAGAGAGTGAGATAGTGGAAAAACCCTGCTGGATTTGGCAGTACTAGTTCTACCACCTGTGTGACCTTGGGCAACTTACCCTCTGGGTCAGAGCTTTTTCTCTCCTCTGTAAAACTGGATCAGATGACACGAGGTTCTTTCCAATGCAAAATCTGTAATCACATGACTTGCCCCTTCTCACAGAGTCATTGTGGAAAGCAAGATTTGTACTTAGGCCTTCCTGACTCTAAGTACACCACTTTCCTTTACTCTAACCTGCTTCTCCAGTGATATCTCCTTCCCACCTTCTTTTCCTTTGTGGCTTTTTTTCCATGTTTTGTCATAAATTCTCTTTAGAGGATCCTGCCTGGTGTGCTGGAGGCCTTACCTCTTATTCTTTTTCACTCAGATAGTAATAATAATATCAACTCACTTTTATATGGTACTTTTAAGCTTTGGAGCAATCTCCTCACAACAACCCTGTGAAATTGGTAGTGGAAAGATCATTTGGAAGGATTCTCTTCCTCTTTCTTTCCCATGGTTCCCTCTTCTCCCCTTTCCCCCCTTCTTTTGAAGATCAGGAAACTGAGTCCCAGTAAGGTACCAGTCACTTAGCCAGGGTCACACGTTAAATATTGATCCAAGGACTTGAACCAGAGCCTCTGAGATTCCTAAGTCTCATAAGCTTTCCCCCATGCCACATTCCTGACTGGCAAATACTAAATTATTTTGTTAGCGAGAGAGAATTTTGTTTAAATTCTAGATATTTTGTTGTTGGTTTTAACTACTTCCGCCTACCAGCATGTTCTCTGAATTCTTATCCTGTTCAGCATTTATAAAACAGTATTTTATATAGGAATGTTGTTTTCCTTTATATTAATAGTGTGGGGTATAAAGAAGGTAGAATTCCCCAAAATTAATCATGAAATTAAATTCCTGAAAAATCTTTGAATGTTGAAGACATTTTTTCTCTTTGAGGCATAAATCTTTAAGATCCTGAACAAAAATAAGGGAAAAACCAAACATTATTTGAATGATGAGAAGAGTAGTGTTTGTGGGGTTTTTCCTTTCCAACTGCCAAAACTTTTTAATCTTTGTCAACAATTGTTCTGTTCTCTGTCGTGTTTCGGCTGTCTCTGTGTGCCTGGGAGCTCCACGGCAATGACAGGCTGCATATGAATTCTGTATTCATTAGTGATCTTGATCCAAATGTCTCTGTCCCTGCCATGGGGGCTCAGGTGTGGAAGCTGCTGGCTAATCCCACCAGCTGACATTCAGCGGTTTAATGACTCTCTAGGAAGGTGACCACTTGCTGGGAGGTTTGCTGGCTAAACTCAGACAGCAGACAATGAAAATCAAGGAGGACTATCAACGTTAAGCCAAAGCCCCTTCCCAAGGAACTTGAACCCACGTTGGCTTCAAACACAGAGCTTAAGCAAATGTAAAATTAAAAAGAAAAAACTGACCTTCAGTACCTGAAGTAAACAACTGTTTTCATATTCTCTATTTCTGTCGTCTGTCTGTTGATGTTTTGTTGTTCAGTAACACTTTAATAGGTGCCAGCTTAATGAGGTGATCTTTAGACTGTTTTCCAAGTTTTTATATTTTAAGGTTATGTTTGTGCAATTTCATCTGTTTAGGTATTGCATATGTCTACAGAGAGCCAAGAATCTTTCTGAAGATGAGTGCAGAGGACTAACGTAGACATATTCATTTGTTTTCTTGCCCATCCTTTTTATCTGTATTTGACTATTTTTAAAATGAGTTCTTTGATTAGCTAATTTTGACAGGTGTCACTAGCTATTTTGACAGCTCTTTAGTGTGATCTGCCTTCTGATGATATCAGTTCTTACATAGGTTTGGTATTTCTGTGGCAGGCCTTAGACAGCATTGAAACTGTTCAGGGGAAACTGATGTTGGCAGTTCTTGATGTTCCTGTAGAATCTCCAAATCAGAGGGGACCTTGGGACCTCAGAGGTCCTCTGTTCCTACTACCTTTGCTTAACGTCAAATGCTGTTGATAGAGTAGATTTGGACAGTAATGAGGTTTTTGACAGTCATTTTTCAGAGGATACTTTTCCTAGGGTGGTTGTGGTTTCTTACTTTTGGTTATGGTCATATCATGTTGGATATATGTCTTGACCTGAAATTCAAATTATTGGTCTGGGCAATTGTGTGTTTTAGAGATAGTGTGGTATAGTAGGAAAAGTTCTGGCCTTGATATTGGGAAAGCCAGGATTCAGATCCCACCAGTAACATTTACTTAGCTAAAGGGTCATGCCTCACTTAGCTTTTCACCCCAAGTTTCCTCATCTGTAAAATGGGAATGATACATGTACTACTTCACAGGGTTGTGAGTCTCAAATGAAAAGCAATGCAAAGTACCTTTTAAACTTTAAAACTCTATAAAGGTCAGTAGTTTGTTAGTATCATTATGCTAAAAAGCATTTTTTTCTTGAATGCCAAAATGTTTCCATTTATAGTAACAGTTTTTCCATGAATTTAGTTTCTCAACTTATAAAATTAGGGAATTGAATTTGCTTATCTAACAGATCCATTTCAACTTTAATATTCTATGTTCTAAGACCTCTCAGCTGTTAAATTCTGTATTCTAAGGCCTCTATGAGCTCTGATCTTTTCTTTTCAATAGTTTCTTCCAACTTGAAAACTCAGATTATTTAATTTTGCTTAATATAAAAAAATAGCCTTTGAATTGTCACAAACTTAAGATATCCCTGGGGCACAGTACAGAATTATTCTTAGCAAGCATTGATTAGTTAATTTTAGATTTATATAGTTCAGTAGGAGATTTGGAGAATTATCCATTAGATTAGACTGATAATGAGGTTGTTAATGGTTAATGGTTAATGTTAATGGTTAATTACAGTTCTTCGTGGTTTAAAAGTCAAATTAGCCCTTTTTTAGTTTGAATCTTCTGGTGTTGTAAGATTGAGAAGGCAGAGAAGGGGAAGGGCTTATTGAGTTTAGTACTTTCCTTTTAGCTCTCCTGTATACATTTTCATATTCCATAGTATAATATCCACATCACTTGTTTTGATGTTCATCTGAACATAAAAAAGGTAGTGTGGTATCTCAGGCCTCTCTGGGAGGAAGGCTACTAAAATTGAGTCCCTTAAATTCAACTGCTGTTGAGATAATCTCTTTTGGGAGTCAAAAGTTGAATTTTCTTAAGGAGTAGGTGTTGAGAAATGTTTGTCTTTGTTTTTCAGTGTCAGGAAGTAGAATAGGTTACATGGAAAACTACTTTTTAATAAAATTTTACCAGTGAATGGGATGGGTTGATGGTGGACTCTTTGTGGTAGGGCAGCCTTGGGAATTCTGGAAATTAAAATTAGAACTACAGAATGTCACAACTGAAAGGAACCTGAGAATATGGAATGTTAGATCTAAAACATTAGAGTTGGAAGGAACCTTAAACAAAAATGTTTAAGTTTGAAAGATACATAGAATTTTAGACTACTGAACATAGGATGTTTTTGCTGGAAGGGCCCACAGAGGTCATCTAATCCATCTGTGGAGATATCCTATGTAACCTTCAAAGTTCTTAATTTTTTTTCTAAAGATATTATGAAGTGTGACCACAAATGGTTAACTTATATAGTTATTGCCTTTGGGAGACTTTTTGTTGACCTTCTTTTAAGACAACTCCCTTCAAAATTTGTTTCCATACTCTGTTACATAAATGTAGAATTTTGTTTCCTTACATAATCAACCAACTTATTCAGGTGTCTACTATGTGCTTGTTAATAGGCATTATAATCATGGAATGTAGTATTGAAAGATTTTGCAGGTTATAATGGAGATTACTTATGCAACTATTTGTAAAACATACCAAAAAGGGGATTATTTTCTTACACAATAGGTAGATGTAGGGCAAGTAATTATTTTTGATGCATTCCTCTGGAGCAGCCGTTACATCCTAAATGGTTCCAGTTTGTATATTTCTAGTAACTGTGGAACATGGGAGAAATATGCCTTGTAGGTGAATATTTCATGGCCTCTCTCTCATATCTGTCTCAGAAATCCAAAAGACAAAAAGTAACTTCTGTATGAACAAGGAATATTTAATCAAAATATTCAATAGTTGGAGTTAGGAGGAGACTTATTGAAGAGAATGTTAGGTGAAATTTCCATAGGCAGTTCGGGAACATTACCATAAATGTAGTAGAAAGAGCATTGGATTGGGAGTCAGAGAGCCGTATTAAAGTCCCAGTTTTGCCACTACTGTAACACCTTGGTCAAGCTGTTTGACCTCTCTGGGCCTCAGTTGCTTCATGTGTAAAATGTTATAATAGCTGATCTCCAATTTCCTTCCATCTCTGTTGTTCTCTGCTCACTTTATAGTATAGATCATAGCTTCTTTTTAAAAATACATTTTATTTATCTTTTTTTTAAACATCATCGCAATTTCCCCCCAAGATTCCTGACCTCCCTCATCTTAGAGAGCCCTCCTATAGAACTTATATTTTTTAAAGACAAAAAAAAGAAAGAAAGAAAAAGATGAGGGAAAAAATGAACATAACTGATTTGCAAATGTTTGAAAATATATGCACCTTGGCAAAGGTACGAGAGTGTCCTATATCTCTTTTTTCAAGCCATATTTATTTATGATTTTGCAATATTTACTTCTGATTTTTGTGTGTGTGATGGTTCTTTCTGTTTATATTGTAGTTATTGGGCATATTGTCCTCTTGACTGTTCTTAACTTTCATTTTGCATCAATTCACATAGAACTGGCCATGCTTCCCTGTATTCACCGCTTGTCATTTCTTATAGTGCCATAATAATAATCTGTTACATTTATGTACTACAGTTCTTTTTTAGCCATTCCTAATCAATGGGAATCTACTTTGTTTCCAATTTTTTGTTATCACAAAAAGTGAAAGTGCTGCCACAAATATTTTAGTGTATAAGGGGACTTTCTTCATATCATTGGCCTCCTTGAGGCATAAGCCTAGCCTAGAATCTCTGGAGCAAAAGTTCTGGCCATTTTAGTAACTTTATTTGCATAATCCCAAATTTACTTTCCAGAATGGTTGTTCTGATTCACAGCTTCACCAGTAATGCACTGGTGTGCCTATCTTTCCACAATCTCTCCAAAATTGACTTCGCATTTTTGTCACCTTTGCTAATTTGCAGAGTGTGGGTGAAACCTCAGAGTTTTGATTGGATCTTATTCTTAATAATATGGACTGTGCTTTCAAATGGTTGTTCATAGCCTGTAATTCCTCCTTTGAGAAGTTTGTTCACATCCTTTGACTACTTATGTATTGGGTGATTTTGGTTTTATACATATCTGTTAATTGTTTATATATCCTAGATACCAAACCGTTATCAGAAATTTGATATGAAGATTCCCCCCCTTCCCCATTTGACCACTTCCCTTCTTATCCTTCTTTTATTTGTAATCATATGTTCACATATATCTTGTAACTGGTTGGATTGCCATTGCTGATTTGGTCTTTAAAAAAGTGCATATTTAGAGCAAATAAAATCTTCCCCCTTTGCCTAGACTGTTTTTCCTGTTGTTCTAGTCACTCCCTGGAACACATAATGCTTTTGAAAAAGATGAGTTAGTACAGAGGCTGAAAATTACAAGGTCAAAAGCTTTAAGAGAAGTAGAGCAATAGGATTTACAAACCATTTTATTATTCAGAAAGTTCATTCTGTTGCACATATCTGTGTTTTACAAAATTTTCATCATAGCTTACTTAATAAGTGATAGTTATCACTACTATAGAGGAAGTTAAAAGACGAACCCTGAATTTAACCCCTAGAATCATTAACTAAATTGCAAATTTAAGACATTATGTGACTTGGAGACTGCTGTAGAACAATGTATTTGTACTTTTCTATGTATAAGTGCTTAGAGGAGTATCAAGAATGAAATATAAGAAGGAACATTACTAGACGGTAGCTTAGAATCATATAAGTTTTGTCTTGGCAGGTAATTTGGCATAAATTGTTAATGTAAATCCAGGTTAGTGGGGAAGACGTTATTTTAGTAAAAAAGATAAACTGCTGATTAATTCAGTATAGAACTCAATTACAAATTGAAAGTGTCTCTGCGGGACTCCAGGACCCTAAAGACAGCAGATGTTGAATTGATACTCCAGCACATTTCACAGTGGTATGAAATATTAACATGGTTTATTACACTTGTGTGGGATACTGTATTAGAAAGGGGGAGGTGATAGTAAGCCTGGGCCTTGTGAGTGGTACAGAGTACCAAATGCTAGAATCTAGTACACATTGAAATGTAATTAAGGACACTAGCAAAGGAGTGAGAGTGTGTGTGTGTGTGTGTGTTTACATAATTGTGTAGAAAATATAAAATAGCATTCAGACTTAAGTAATTGTATGGTGTGTGTGTGTGTTTACATAATTGTGTAGAAAATATAAAATAGCATTCAGACTTAAGTAATTGTATGGTGTGTGTGTGTGTGTGTGTGTTTATGTTGTGCAGGTAAGTTAATATAATAATAAATATTGAACTTCCTAACAGGTCATTTAAGAGTTAAGCTTAACTTGCTACCTGCACAAGTGAGGAGGGGCTCTTGGCTGCTCAAACAATGTTCCAGTTAGTTAATCATCCCTATGTGTATTGGGCCAATAGTTTTAAATTGTGTTTGGATTCCTCTTTACTTCCTGGCCCAAACCATTATGTAGGCCATATTCTTGCCACATGGTGTTCTACAAAATGCCATTGTAATTCATGTGCAGAAAGAAACCATCTTCAACCAACATGTTTATAGTGATAGCATGGTGTGGTGGAGTTGGAGTCAGAGGACCTGACTTTAAATCATACCTCTGACACTGTGTGGCCTCAGGCAAGTTACTTAACCTCTCTGTGCCTTGGTTTCCTCAACTCTTAAAGGGCTTGATCTAGATGATTTCTAAGGCTCCTTCCAGGTCTAAATTATAATTATTTCTTTCATTTCAGTACTTCCGTGATTTCATCAGTGTGGATAATCCCTCCATTGTAGTTAATTAATCTTCTGGCATTTATTAAGCACTTAGTTTGTGTCACACACTGCTGTAGATGCTGGGGGGATAAAAGACCAAAGTGAAATAGTCCCTACTGTCAAGGGGTTTACATTCTAATGGGGGAGGGGAGGCATGACAGGTACCTAGGTTTTACAGAGCGTAGACCAGGTGCAGAGGCTGTGCTAAACACAAGAAATACAAAGAAAGGCCAAAAACATGGTCCCCAC
Organism: Trichosurus vulpecula; assembly: GCF_011100635.1. Taxonomy (NCBI): domain Eukaryota; kingdom Metazoa; phylum Chordata; class Mammalia; order Diprotodontia; family Phalangeridae; genus Trichosurus; species Trichosurus vulpecula. Next base: position 128,370,233 of record NC_050575.1, on the reverse strand, counting down.
CTCCTAGATCTCATATTCTAATGGCAGAGACATTGTGCAAATAAAAGGTAAATAGTGTAAGTCTTAGGGTGAAGGAGATGAGGCAGGGCAGGAGGTTTCTGAAGACTGTAGGATTTGAGCTCAGTCTTGAAGGAGGCCAGGAAACCAGTAGCCAAAGTGAGTAGAGAGAGCATTCCAGTTATGGGAGACAACTAGTGTAAATGCACAGATTTGGAAGTGTCATGTATAAGGTCAGCGCACCTGTATCATAGCGGGACGTAAAGTATAGGAAGATTGGAAAGGTAAGCAGAGTCTAGATTATGAAGAACTTTCAGTACCAAATAGGATTTCAGGTTTGATCTTATAGTAATAGGGTCATGATGGTGGTCTCTATTTTCCCATAAGTTATAAAAGCAGCTCAGCTGAGATAGTGGTGATAGGTGTGGGAGGCCAGAGGAGGTAAGAGTTTGGAACAGCTGCCTACAGGTAGTGGAATAGTAAATCATTTAGGGAGGAGTGCTGTGAGCTCTGGGTCGAGCTCGATTAGATAACATAAATTTGTATTGGATCAGATGAACATTATTGTGACTTTCTCTAGCAACATGTGAAAGGGGATGGAGAGGCGAATTATCACAGTAATTTACAATTGGGGTTTGGCAAGGTGTGAGCCTTATAGGGTCAGGGGACAGAGGATTTCCATGTGTAAGACAGTATAGAATTGAAGGGAGGGAAGTGAAATTTGAGCAGGAGTACTGTCCTGGGACAGTACTGAAGGATGGAGGGGTAGCAGATCAAAGAAAAGGTTTACGAAAGGGAAGGAAAGATAGATAAATTAATGGGAGGCTGTAATCTGATACAGGAATTTTAAAGTTTTTGATTGTTGAAACAAAATATTTGTGAGTGACAAAAAGCCCAAGAATGTGGCCCTCACTATATAGAAATGGAGGAATTAGGAGGTTAGGTATAAGGGTGGGAGTTGGGATCAAGAATAAGAAAGACTGTATGCCAGGTACTCACCTGTTTGAAAGAGGAGAGAGAATGGCCTGGGAGGCAGGTAAATTACTGCCTTAAGTCTGGGTCAGGTGATACATTTGAATGGAGTGAAGTTTAAAGCAATAGAGATTGCTCAAAAAGTCCAACTTTTTGTAAATCAGGAAAACCTGAGTTCAAATTTGGACTTAGACCCTCATTAGCTCTGAGCAAGTCACTTAATCTTTGTTTACCTCAGTTTCCTCTACTGTAAATTGAGTATCATGACGGCACCTACAGTTCAGGGTTGTCATGACCATGAAATATGATTTGTAAAGTACATGGTACCTGGCACATAGTAGGCATTATGTAAATGCTTATTCCCACACCCCCTTGTGATTATCCTTCGTTCTTGAAGAGGACCATGACATCAAGGAGATGATGACATGACTTGCAATTGAATTGGATTTGAGGGAGGGAGGGCTATGCAACATCACCAGCCTCACTTTCTCCTTCATAGCCATTTGGGTCCAGCAGTGAGGTATAGATCAGAATGACTGGAGATGGCCCAGGATGAAGTGGGAGACTTTGACCTTTTTAAGCTAAGGTCTTTTCAAGTTCTCACTTTGAATGAGATGATGCCCATTTGGTAAATAGACCTCTTTAAGCAGTGAGTCAAGGGATGGTCCCTTTAATTTAAAACAAAAACAACCCTTATGCCCAACTAGACTGCCCTCCAGATGACCTGACTCCCTACTGGGCATTTAAATAATCTGTGGTCATGTCTGTGCAACAAATAATTCTGCCACCAAGTAATTGCCCCCTCCGATGTCCTTTAGATGATCCTCAGTTTTTCAGACTGTAGTGCTCTGCCACTCACAGCCTTAAAAGAGCACTGAGGCAATATTAGTGTTCAAAGACCCTCCCTGTCCAGGACAAATAGGTGCAAATGCAGGGTTCCAAGAATGCTTTGGGACATTTGCTAGGAATTCAGCCTGTGAGACAGCATTTCAAGCATAGGAGACAGTGCAAGGAGAGGCTAAAGAATTGAGGGCATGCCCAGGAGGCAGAGACCAGTTGTCTGACTGAAGTAGAGAGTGATGGAGGTGAATGTAGCTCAGATTATGGGGGATTTTCAGCCTCAGACAGTGGGATTTGAACTTTACTTCAAGCATTAGAGGTAGTAGGGAGCTACTTCAGAATTTTGAACAGGTGAATGACATGTCTAGATCTGCATAAATAAAAAACATTAATCTTGTCACTCCATTGGTGAAGTCCTTTTCTCCCAGTCATGCTGAGAGAGTAATACTAGTGCCATACGGTGGAAGGAGCACTGTATCTGGAATCAGAGGACCCAGACTTATCTCTGGGCTCTGCTACTTACTTGCCTGTTCATCTTGGGATTTGCCCATGCTCTTTTCCCTTCTCTGGGTCTCAGAATCTTCATTTGTAAAACGATGTGATTGCACTAGAAGATCTCTAAAGTGCCTTCCAGCTCTAAGTCTCATTTTTCTTTAATAGAATTATTATTACTGTTAGAGCTGAATAGGACTTTAGGGACCATCCAATTTTGTCCTCCATTTTACAGATGAGGAAACTGAGCCCTGTAATGGAGAAAATGACCCAGTGACAACAGAGATTCAAGCTCAGGTCTTCTGGCTCTTTCTGAGGCCAGCATTCTTTTCCAGTATACCTGGCTCTCTTTTGAGTATTCTAGTTTAGATGACAGAATTTCTCATTATCTCTTCTTACCCTGGGAACTCATTTCTGGTCTCTCCCTTCCCATGTTGTGAATCAAAAAACAAATTCATTTCACTCTTCTCTGATGTTGGCTATTTCAGCCTTTAAAGGGCTAATTTATTGGCAGAGCTCTTTGACATTGACCAGGTATGTTTTATGGAGAGAGGAAATTTTTATTAGGATTGGAGGTGCTTTGCTTTTCATTGTGAGCATTGCTTTCTGTGTCTTTAAAACCTGGTCTTTCTTTCGTTCCTCTCCTGTAATTACATTTCGTCTAGCATACCCTTTAAAATCTATGCATTTACACATTTTATAGGAAAAAGGCTACCTGCTTCTCTTTCCTTTCTTCTCCTCCCTCTACTTTGTGCTTTCATTGTCCACTTGAGCTTACTTCAGTTTCCTTTTCTGAAGTCATCTCAATACTAGTCTCCAAGAACAGGGATAAAACCTGGGGGTTGATTTGAGCCAAGATAGTCTTTATACCTAGCGTTTCAAGGACTCAAGAACAGACTTTAATTCTTTCGGAGCATTTAGCGTACCAGGGTAGGTGCTTGAGGGACTGTAGGGGAAAATACTGAGCAAAAAGAAGATAAAAGCTGGAGTTTGGGAGCTTAGGCCTCTCTTTTTCTCATAACCTTGAATCTGTATGGAAGTTTCTGGAGTTTGTGTTGACAACTCTGAAATATGATTAGCAAAAACATGTTTCTTTAGTCTGGCTTTCAGACCAGTATCTATGTCTTAGACTTCATATGTATTACCGGTCTGAATGACCAGCTCTGGCTGACATATGCTTCAGACATATGCTGTGGCTAGTGATTTCTCTTCATTGGGAATATTGCAGTATATATTTCTTTTGCAGCTTGGTGCTTGACTGCTTCTCCCTCTGGAAGTTTTCATTCTTTCTCATTTTTATGTCCAGAGTTGTTATGTTATCTGCACAGAGTAACATTTTAAGAGGGACCTTGACAAGGTAGACTGTAGCCATAGGAGAAAAACCAAGATGCTAAGAGGATCCCAAACTGTCATGATAATTAGTTTAAGCAACTAAGAATATTTAGCCTGGAGAAGAACAGGCTTGGGGTGCGGGGCGGAGGGGTGATGAAGGGAAAGAGAGGACGATAAGATAATTAATTTCAAATATCTCTGTTATGTGGGGGAGTGATTAGACTTATTTGTAATTTCAGATAATAGAAATAGAACTGTTCCTTGGAAGTCACAGACTTTTTACCTCAGTATAAAAAAGGACTTTGTTATAATTTGAGCTTTCAGAAAATGCTCTCTTTTTAGGTGGTAAATTCCCAGTCACCAAAAAAATTCAATTAAAGGCTGGATGACCACTTGTCAGATGTTAGAGGTTGAACTAAATCACCTTTAAGAACTCTTTAAATTCTTTTTTTTTTAAATTTATTTATTTAATTTAACATATTTAGTTTTCAGCATTGATTTTCACAACAGTTTGAATTACAAATTTTCTCCCCATTTCTACCCTCCCCCCCACTCCAAGATGGCATATATTCTGGTTGCCCTGTTCCCCAGTCAGCCCTCCCCTCTATCACCCCCCTCCCCTCTCATCCCCTTTTCCCTTCCTTTCTTATATGGCAAGATAAATTTCTATGCCCCATTGCCTGTGTATCTTATTTTTTAGTTGCATGCCAAATTTTTTTTTTTTTTTGGTTTTTGAACATCTGTTTTTAAAACTTTTAGTTCCAAATTCTTTCCCCTCTTCCCTTCCCACCCACCCTCCCTAGGAAGTCGAGCAATTCAACCTAGGCCACATTATCATTATGTATAACCCTTCCACACTACTCATGTTGTGAAAGACTAACTATTTTGCTCTGTGGCTCTAGAATATCAGGGCAGTTCTCCTTGATAATTTCTTGAAAGATGGTATCTAGGCTCTTTTTTTGATCATGGCTTTCAGGTAGTCCAATAATTTTTAAATTATCTCTCCTGGATCTATTTTCCAGGTCAGTAGTTTTTCCAAGGAGATATTTCACATTGTCTTCCATTTTTTCATTCCTTTGGTTCTGTTTTATAATATCCTGATTTCTCATAAAGTCACTAGCTTCCACTTGCTCCAATCTAATTTTTAAAGTAGTATTTTCTTCAGTGGTCTTTTGGACCTCCTTTTCCATTTGGCTAATTCTGCCTTTGAAGGCATTCTTCTCCTCATTGGCTTTTTGGAGCTCTTTTGACATTTGAGTTAGTCTATTTTCTAAGGTGTTGTTTTCTTCAGTGTATTTTTCAGTATTTTTTTGGGCCTCCTTTAGCAAGTCATTGACTTGTTTTTCATGGTTTTCTCGCATCCTTCTCATTTCTCTTCCCAATTTTTCCTCTATTTCTCTAACTTGCTTTTCAAAATCCTTTTTGAGCTCTTCCATGGCCTGGGACCAGTTCATGTTTTTCTTGGAGGCTTTTGTTGTAGGCTCTATGACTTTGTTGTCTTCTTTAGGCTGTATGTTTTGGTCTTCTTTGTCACCAAAGAAAGAATCCAAAGTCTGAGACTGAATCTGGGTTTGCTTTCGCTGCCTGGCCATATTCCCAACCAACTAACTTGACCCTTGAGTTTTTCAGTGGGGTATGACTGCTTGTAGACTAACGAGTTCTATGTTCCACGTTTGGGGGGGAGGTGCCAGATCTGTCATACCAGCACTACTCCTTCCCCAAGAACCCCCAGCCCGGGCTGGGCTTTGATCTTTAGCAGGCTGTGCACTCCTGCTCTGATCCGCCACTTAATTCCTCCCACCAGGTGGGCCTGGGGCCAGAAGCAGCAGCAACTGTAGCTGCCCCACCTCCGCTGCCTGCCCCCGGGGCTGGAAGCCCAACCTCGAACTCCTTCCACTCCTGCAGCTTTTCCCACTAACCTTCTCCGCAGTCTTTGGTGTTTATGGGTTGAGGAGTCTGGTAACTGCCGCAGCTCACATATTCAGGGCGCTAGGGGCCCCATCCGCCCGACTCCAAGTTTGGTTGTTCCGCGCCGCTCAGGCTGGGCTCTGCTCCACTCCGTTCCCAGCTCCCAGCTCCGAGCTCCATGTGGGATAGACCTCACCCAGAGACCATCCAAGCTGTCCTGGGCTGGAGCCCTGCTTCCTTCTGCTGTTCTGTGGGTTCTGCCGTTCTAGAATTGGTTCAGAGCCATTTTTTATAGGTTTTTGGAGGGACTCGGTAAGGAGCTCACACTAGTCCCTGCTTACCAGCCGCCATCTTCCATACCATAGATTTTTCTCTTTAAATTCTTTAAGATACTATTTTTATGTCTCCAGGGTATAAGTAATATGTTGCCTTCTCCTGGATAAATTGATGAAGTCCAGGCCCTCCCCATTATGTCCTGTGTGCTGAGGTGTAGTACCTCTGATACCCTCTGAGTTGGGGTCAGTTGTTTATGTAAATAGGCATACCCTATTAACCTGTAAGTCCCCACTACTGCTGTCCATCACCTTGCGTTCTGGTCACCTCATAGAATCTAGTCACAAAAGCCCATTGGCAGGAAAGGGAAGAGTGGGGAAAGCAGCACAAGAAAACATAACCACACACTCAGCGCCTAATTCCCTACTCGACAGATGCAATCAGCACCAGATGCAGTTCAATTATACTTAACAATTCCCAGGAGTTTGCATAGGAATACTGCATTTACCTAAACAACTCTCACAGAAAACAAAACCCAAATTCTTACGAATTTGACTTATGACTGCCACATAGTGCTGGTTTTCAGAAAATTATATCAACTTTTTTGCCCTAAAATACTTACCTGCATGTGGGATACATCAGCTATATTGCAGAACAGTGAAAACACACTGCTTTGGTGGTTATTTTAAACACTTTTTTGAGCTCTTTAAATTCTGTTCAGCAGCTCATAAGTGATTCCTTTATGTCACATCAATAGTATCGTCAGAATGTCAAATCAATAAGATGTCTGTAAGCCTCTTCTCTTTCTAATACTTTAGTTCTCTGTTGCTCAGTTGTTTTCTAATCTTGTTTGGAAATTACTCTATCCTAGTTTTATCTTTTAGGTTGTGATAGCCTTCCCTTTACTCCAGGTGATTGTATTTAAAGACTTAACAGTAAGGTACAGACCATGCTTCAAGGCCCAGCCACCCCACTTAACTAGCTCTTTGACTGTGTGTAAGTTTCTTAACCCCTCTGAGTCCCAGAGGGTCACCTGTCTTTCAAGGATCAATGCTGTCATCAGTGTAAGTATTCTGTCCACCTATGTAGACTGCAACCCTTCTACTCCCGTAGATAATTTTCATGAGCTCTGTAACTGAAAAAAAAAATCATCACTTAGTCCCTAACTTTTTAGTGATGAGCCTTTCTACCCATAGCTGGATTTAATAATAATAGCATTTATACAGTACTTGCCGTGTGCCAAACACTATGCTAAAGGCTTTACATTTTCACAGCAACCCTATGAGGTAGGTGTTATCATTATCCCTATTTTATGGTTAAAGAAACTGAGGCAGGCAGAGGCTAAATGACTTGCCCAGGTTCACACAATTATTAAGTGTCTGAGGCAGGATCTGAACTGAGGTCTCCCTGGCTCCAGGCTTAGTGCTCTCTCTACTATGGAATCTCACTGCTTGGCAGATTGGGTGCTGGAAGGGATTTTCAGGATCATTCTTCCCTCCCCCCTAAAAATACATTTTACAACACAAATATTGGAGAATTAATTTGAAACCCATGTAAGTTAAGTGGCTTAACTTCAAGCTCATTGTTCATTGTCCATACTAGTGTTCAAAATTAGGTCTTCTGATTCTAAATCCAGTGTTTTTTCTGTAATAGACTGACAGTTCATGACTGGACTAATCTTCAGAGGTTTTCCAACTTGACAAGACCATCAGAGTGTATTTTCTGCTGATATAACTCTAGAAAGTAGAGTCATGTCCATACCATAATAAGTCATCAGAGGAGAACTTTAGACCCAGCTTGGAAGCATAATTAACATAAATAGATTTTTTATTTATATATGCGCACAAAGAGACAGACATGAGGTCTGTCACTGGCCTAGACTTGAGTTCAAATACCATCTCCTGACTGTGACCTTGAGCAAATCATTCATCCCTCATTTGCAGAATGGGGATAATGGTCTCTGCCCTGCCCATATGATTGTCAGATGAGTAGCAATAATAAAAATAGTTCACACTTATGGAGTGCTTTAAGATTACAAAGTGCTCTAGGTATCTAAGCTGATCCTCGTAACATCCTAAGAAGTAGGAACATGTGTTGTCCTTATTTTACAGATGAAACTGATTGCGAGTGGGTGATAATTTAGTGAAGGTCATACAACTAGTAAGTCTTATAGGTGGGGTTTAAACTTGGTCTCTCAACAGCAAGTCTAGTGTTCCTTCCACTGTACCATGGTACAGTATATAATTGAGGTATCAGGAGTCAGAAGGGACCTTAAAGATCATTTAGTCCAGTTCCCTTCTCCCCACTTTTTACAGATAAGGAAAGTAAGGTGCAAAGAAGTTAAATGATTTGCCCCAGGTCAAGATATTTCTTCTTCAGTTTCCTACAAGAGTTTTAGTGAGCAGTGGACCATGGGCTAGGTAGGACTTCTCATCGCGTGGTAATAAGCATTGTTCTGTTACTCTTTAGAACTGTGGGATCTGCGTGTAAGGGCTTAGCAGGACTTGGGAACATAGAATGTTGGAGTACAGTATATAGAATGTCAGGGCTAGAAGAGACCTTAGAATGTAGAGTGCCAAAGCTGGACAGGACCTCAGGACACAATTCAGAGTGGAAACAATCTTTATAACGCAGAATGTTAGACAATGTATTGTTAGAGCCAGAAAGGATCTTACGAATGATCTAATGCAGTACTCCTGGCCCTTCTGGAGAGAAGGAAATAGGGTTCAGAAGAATGTGTTCTTCTCCCCCCACCCCTGCCCTGGTCACATAGGAAGTTTGTAGCAGAGTAAGAATTAGAATCTAGGTCTTCTGACTGTAAGCCATCTCTTTGCCATATATCATGCTGCCTCTTCCTTAAAGCCTTTGCCAACTAGTTCATGATGATCCAGAGGACAGATATCCTGTAAATAATCAATTCTATTTTTCTTTAACCTTTATTATTTTGAAATCAGTTGTCTCATGTGACTTTAGATACGATTTCATTTTTATATTCCCAAGACTATTCCTAAATAGCCTGTCAAGTATTCCATCAAGTATGTGTATAATTTTTTCCAAGAACTAAGTAATATACTGTTAAGTGTATGTGCTGGACCACTTAGACATAGAAAAACATTAATTTGCTACCAAAGTAGCCAGTGCATCCAGTAGTACAGTCTCCTAAATTTTACTTTGCTGCCATTCCAAATCTGAAAATCACTTACGTGGGAAGAGAAATTCGATTGAAGCTATATACAAGAAAAATGTGGAAAAGTTCCTTAGCTCTACTATTTTGGACCTGTACCATAGCAGATGTGGAGAGGTAATCTATCAGTTTGTGAGTGTCTACAAAATGCAACTCTCTAGATAACAGGTTTAAAGTAAAGATTTAATACAGTCTCCATCTACTATGATGTTGCCGTGACAGTTTAAAACTCATTCTCTAAATCTCAGCAGACTTTATAGCTAGCAGTGGGCCAATATAAAGTTTAATAGCATTGCAACACATAAATCATCTTTTAAAGATGCTACTAGTAGCTCCAATATTAAATGCAGACAATCGTCTGTGTTATAAATAATTTATCAAACACCATTTCAGATTAGCCTTCCATGCTGAGTTATTTATTTTAGCCTTTACTGTACTATTCCTAAGGCACTTTTTGAAAGATCCATTACTGGTCAGTTTAATGAACTTGGGGGTCTGTTTTGTCCCCTCAAGCACTGTGGTACAGCTGTGGTGACCATTACATGGCTGATCTGGACCTCTCGGTGCCTTTTACAAGTGCCGCCCATTTGTCATGTAGTGGTAAATGGAGTTGCACATTGGAGTCCAGGGACACATTGTGTGATGTAGTGATGGAGACAAACAGATAGCTCTATAAAGTGCTGCCTGTCACAGCTGACTTGTATTATAGTACATCACTCTTATTGTAATCTCATTTAAGAAGCAGTATAGACCTGGGGGACTGATATTCCCAGTTAGCTTGGTCTTTGTAGCCATAAAGCAGGAAGTACTCCTTTTATATTCTCTGAACTTTTGAGGGGAGGGTGTGCTTTTGGTTAGGATTAATTATTACAGCAGCTCCTTCATAACACTGTAATGAAGATTCGTCAGCATATTTGTTATAACCTCCTTTCCTTGGCCTGTTGCAGTTTTGCATCCCTTCATGCCTTGTGTTGACTCTTTTAGAAATTGAAGTTTTTAGGAGAATGCTTGGCTTGTTTATTAAAGGAAACTCATGGCTTTGACAAAAAAAATTTTTTGAGGCAGTTTTAACTCAACACTGATTTTAAAGTCATGCTATTGATGTGAGGGGGGAGGGAGATAGTGAATAGAACATTAGATTGAGGGCAGGAAGAACACCAGAGGAGGACCTGAGTTCTAGTCCGTCTTCTGCTACTTACTATATGATAAAGGACAAGTCACTTTACTTGTCTGGGTCTCACTTTCCTCTTGTATAAAATGAGGTGGTCATATCAGGTGATCTTGGGTGCCCTTTCAGCAAGTCTTAACATTCAGTGTTCTAGGGAGTCCCTCCATGTCATGTCTTCTATATCACAATACGCTAAGTTGTGATATCCCTTCCAGTTATAAATTCTTTGTCCTGTGCTTTAATGTTCTAGGTTCTAAAGTCCTGTCCAACTCCACTATTCTGTCCTTTTTTCCTAGCACTTGTTTTTAACTTAAAACAGTGTTGTTTTAAGGTCCTTCCTTTGCTAACATTCTGTGATTCTACTTTGTATATGAAAACACTAGACTTGGAGCACCTGCACAGTTCTGATTCATATATGTGCCATTCTCTACATAGATAAAAGCTGTCTGAGCAATTGGGTGTGTTTTTTCAGTGTTTTTCCAGTAGTGGGGATAGGCTTCGCTGATCCATCCTCACTCTGTCATCTAATCTCCCTTGTGACCAACAGGATAAATCTGTGTGACAGCTGGCCAGAGTCAGGGGTGCCTAGTCTGTGGCAGCGAAACCAATCCAGGCCTTCCAGCCCACATGGGACTTGAACCCTTGACCCTGGCATCATTAGCATTATGTTCCAACCAAAATTAGTTGGTCATAGTTAAAAATTTAAACCTTTACTGAGCCAGCCTTTCTCTCAGGTAAAAGTCTCTTGTGACATGGGTACCATCTGATTCTTTGAACAAGTGGCACCTGCACATTTTGCCACAAGGGATTAATTCTGAAAGCAATGTGGATGCCATCTTTCTGTGGTATTATGGGTGTAATTGATTTCGTCCATAGGCGATTTTGCCAAAACCTTGGTAATGAAGGCTAAAAGTAGTAGATGTTTTGTTGATCCCTAAAGAATGTGTGTGTGTGTGTGTGTGTGTGTGTGTGTGTGTGTGTATACCCATTATCAAGAACATAGACTTCTTGGTATAAGAATGTACTTATCAAGCATTAACCGAAGAGAAGCACTGTGGTATATTGGAAAGAGTGCTGGACATCACGTCAGGGCATTTGGATTTGAATTCTAGCACCAACAGTGACTAGTTGTGGGGTTGTGGGCAAGTCATTTTGCCTCTCTGAGCTTTAGTTTTCCTCATTTTAAAAATGGGGATAATATTTACTACCCCTGTGTCACAGAATTTTTTATGAAGAAAGTACTATGTTAACCTTAAAAGTCCTTTAGAATGACCATTATTATTAAACAATCTTTATTGAAAAATTGAAAATATCCATATTTTACACATTGTTAAATACTACTACTAAGAACAGCAGTATGCAAATTATCATTGGTGTCATAAGCAAGAATAGATACTTATAAAAACAGATGGTCTTTAATCAGCAGTGTGTTGAGGAACCATCTACAATTCTCTCCCTGCTACAGTTCTGAGTTTTCCTTACGAAATAGTAGAATTAAAATAAAAGGCATATACTGTGTCTTGTCATCCATCTCTCGGTCACTTTCATAATTAGGCTGTGACAACAGGAAACCTATTACTCACGTGCTTTTCTGTGTCTAGAGAATGCTGAGATTGTCTTTGGAATAGTTGTCATTTTAGCAAGAAGTGGGTAGGAGGAGAAATGCTTCTTCTTCCTTAGGGCTTGGCTTTAGGGACATGTAGGTCAGCTGATTGAACCAGAGCAGTTCTAGGAGGACTGCTTCACGTTTATCTAGACTGTTGGCAGTAGAGTTATAATTACTGATGCACCCAGAACTGCTTTGTTGTTTCAAAAAAGTGTTCTCACATATAATGTCTAATTTGAATCATTGAATGGCAGCTACATGGGACCTCAGAGATCATCAGACATGGGCTAGCCCTTCTCATTTTATCGCTGCTATGAGTGAAAAGTGGCTTGTTCAAGTTCACACAGTTAATTATGTTGGGGCACTTCCTTTGGACTCACTAAAGCAGGTTGTCAGCAACTTCTTCAGGTCTCTGCCATTAGTTATTGTGGTTGTTTGAGGCCACAAATATTTACACAAGATTGCTTGAGTTTTGGATTTTAACCTTTAGTTTAACTTATTTTAACCTAAATTCTTTCAATCATTTTAAAAAGAAATATCATTGTACATCTGTACTCCCCAAATAGAGGTTATTTCATATAGTTCTTTATTTTTTAAAGTGGCTGTCTTTCTAGTTTCTTCCCTATAATAGTCGTGACCCAGTTTGGCCTCTTCAAGGTACCTGCTAGTACCATCACTTTCAGATTGCCTCTCAGAAAAACCCTGTCATCTCCACAGAGAATATTGGTAAATAGAGGATTGGAATGACTGCAGTTTTTAGTGCCCTTTGTGTCCTTTACCACTGAGGTAGTGTCAGAAGGCCATAGAATCAGATTGTTAAAGCTAGAAGCAAATAGAGAATGCTAGAATAGGAAGAGGCCTCAAACCTAGAATTTTAGATTGAGAAGGGTACCCAATAATAATAACAATGATAACTGACATATATATATGTATATATGTGTGTGTGTGTGTGTGTGTGTAGGTGTAGACATCTATACCTACATGTCTTTGGAAGGTATACATTTACATAAATTATCTCCTTTGAGGCTTATAACAACCCAGTGGGGTAGGTACTCCAGCTATTATCACCATTTTTATAGGTGAAACAAAGGTTTAGAGAGGTTCAATGACTTCTCTACAGTGACATGGTTAATAAAGTCAGGTCTTCAAAATTTGCTTTCTGTTATCAATGCCTATGCTTCATAAGCATCTCATCTAGTCCAACCTTTTTGTTGTTTTAGAATGGAAACTGAGGCCCAAAGGGGTCATAAGAGTTTTCTAAGCTTCTGCCACTACTGGGTAGCAAAGCTAAGATGGGAACCCAGCTGTCAACAGATCTGGCCCTGTGTTCTTTGTGCTATATCATGCTGTAGCTCCAAAGGATTCTATCATTCTTTAGCTTACCATTTGCTTACAACTTATTTTCCAAAGAAGTTTGGAAATGCTATGAATAAGAAACTTTGACCCTACATTGTGCATCAAAACCCTTTTCTACTCTTCCCTGCCTGAGTTGGATGTAGCCAGCCTTCTTGTTTGCCATGATTAGGCAGTGTTAAGACTTTGACATCATTTTGTGAAGTACAAATTGTGGAATCCACTGGTGTTTATAAATGTGATAAATGTTTCTGAGCTTGAGATAGGCTTGTTCTATCTCAGAACTGCTGGGCTCAGGCCACCCAGGTACTAAATTTTAGTATGTCTCTTTCATTGAGTCTGTAGGGGGAGCTAATGTTGCTGGAATAAGTTGTTATTGCCTGGTGCAGCAAAAACAAAGTAATGGGGAGGTTCTTCAAAATGTTATGTCTGCATATTAGTCCTGACTGCCTTCTAACAGCTTCTTATCTCATATGCTAGGTGAGTTCAAATGATGGGACTGGAATTCGGATCTGGGCATTTTCTGCTTCCTCTCAGAACATTGGAAAGGGCTATGGAAGGGACCTTAGAACACAGAATCTTGGGACGTGAGAGCTCAGAATCTTAGACCTTAGACTGAGAGCCAGAAGAGACTTTAGAACATAGGCTTTTGGAATTAGGAAGACTTTTACAACATAAGATGTTGGAACAGAGAACAGAAAATGTTGGAGCTGGAAGGGATGTTTCTGTTCCTGGTCAAAGGTGAGACAGGCCAAACCAGGTTTACTTGTTTGGAGGTATGACATGGTCAGGATTTACGTATTTAACTTAGTTTTGGAGGACATACCCCAAACTGGGATTCCTAGTTTCTTGCCCAGATTCTGAACTAGCATAACTTAGCAGACTTGTCAAGTTTGGCTTCAGATACATGCCTGCCCTTGCCTCCTTCTAGATTTTCACTGCATCTCATCACCGACTTCCCTCCTAGGCACCCATTCTTGATATTTCTCCTCATTCCTATTTGCCTTGTCTTGCATGCAGACTTTGAGGGTAGGATGTGGGCCTAGGACTTCATTGGCACAGGGAACTCATGAGTAAGGAAACTCCTTCTACAAATGCAAGTTGACACCTAGTCTGCAATTTACTGACTTAGTGTGGTTAAGTGACTTGCCAAGGGTCATGTATCAGAGGCAGGACTTGAACCCAGGCAGGTCTTCTTGGTTTTAAGGCTCGGTTGTGTATCATTATATAATATATAATGATATAGAACTTACATCATTATAAAATTATAATTATAGAATTGGAAGCAATTGCTGAATCTCAAAACAAGTTTAAGCTATACATGGTAATAATATTCCTGCTCTTGGTACCTTCTTGCCCTCCTCCCCAAAGTTGTTAGACCTCCTCTCCCAGCTCTGTACCCAAGGAAAGACTTATTTGGGAGGTGGTACTCTTTCTAAAGATACATCATATTTTTATTTTGAACATTGAAAACTTGATAGCATATCTCTCTCTAAAACTTTTAGCAACACTGAAATTTAAAAAAAAAACCTTATACTGTAGAAAAAACAATTGACTTGCAGTCATAGGATCAAAGACTCGGAAGTTAGAAGTACCTTTAGAGATTTTCTAACCCAACACCTTCTTTTAATAGGTAAGTTGAGGGTAAAATGACTTGCCTAAGGTCACACAGCTGACAGCTCACAGAATGAGACCTCCAGTCCTCTGATTCCAAAATCCACTGTGCTGGATTTTGCTATACCGTATTGCTGTAACATAAGTAGAGTCAGAAAAAACCTGACTTTATGGCCCGGCTCTGTCACTTACTAGCTGTGTCATCTAAGGTAAATCAAATCCCTTTCTGGACATTGAAAATCTACTTGAACCATGTATCCCTCTATGATATCTGACACAGATGATTGATCATTCAGCCTCTGCCTGAACACCCTAGTGACATAAAACTCATTTAAAAGTGACCCATTTCATTGGGCTTGAACTGCTGAGACATTGCCCTCCTCCCCCACCTTTACTTCTTGCAGCTTCTACCCATTGAGCCTTGTTCTCTTCTCTGAGACCAAGCCATGACAGTCCTCCAGCTCTTTGAAGGTGATTATGCTCTGAGTGTGTCTTCTCCTTGCTGAAATGCCCTCCAGCCATTCTTCATGTGATATGGTTTGAAATCCTCTTACTATTCTGATTACCCTCTGAAAACAGGATTATAGAATTTAGAGCTGAAAGTGACCTTAGACATTATCTAACCTAACCCCCTCACTTTATTAATAAGAAAACTGAGGCTCAGAGAGGTAGTCACAGAGATAGTAACTATCTAAGCTGTGATTCAAACTCATGTCGTCTGTCTCCAAATCCAATATTCTCTGCACTTATGCCATGGTATCCTTTCTAATTTGTGGCTTCAGTCTTCTAAAAGAGAATCACAGGAAAAGGAGGAATACCTTGTTTGAAAAAAAAAAAGACTCAGTAATGAACAGGCATCTTTATGGGATGTTGAGGGGAGTGGGGTTGGACATGGAAAGCCTTTCTAGTTTCCTTCAAATGGTATACTTTATAACTCAGCATAATTCAGTTCAATAGACATTAAGTATCTGTTACGTGCACAGCACTATTGCTAGGCACTGGAGAAAATAAAGTTTAAATAAAATAAAATCCTTGCCCTTATGGAACTTAGAGCCAAGTTGAGGGATAAGCTATATAACTTTTATATATAATATTACATAATAAAGATATTAGATATAAAACAAAATACTCTTTAATGTCTGAGGGAAGGATGTTTCATGATACATGTATGTGCCTTTTGAGTTGAGCTTTGAAAGATGGGTAGGAATTTAGGCAAAAGGGGAGGGGGAGAAGGATGATCCTTTTATAGGAAAGAGGCAAGAAAGCACTGGGTGTAATTGTGGTATGGTGAATAATCCAATTTGAAAAGAGTTTTATTAGATACCGGAATGTAGAGTAGTACCAGATTTCGGTGAGCCCTGAGTGACAGGTTTGCATTTTAATAAATAGGGAGCCCCCTAAAAATGTGTATGATTGATTTTTGTCAGCAATTTCTATTATAAAAAGAACATGTTTTCTGTTGATTCTTGGTATTATGTTTGTCTTTTGATTTTGCATCAGGTTTATTGACCATAAGGCAAGTTCATCTTATTGTTTCTTGTTCTAGTTATTACAGTATAAGATTACAGATTGCCAGTTGTGCATTCAGTGATGGCAAACATTTCTTTTTTTTCAGGAAGAAGAAGCCAAGAAGCTAGTAAGTGAGGCCATCTCAGCTGGGATCTTCAATGACTTGGGATCTGGGAGCAACATAGATCTCTGTGTTATCAGCAAGTCCAAGTTGGACTTCCTCCGTCCATTTGATATTCCCAACAAGAAGGGAAGCAGGTGAGCAAATTTGGTTTTTGCTTGTTTAAGCACAGAATGAGCTGGAAGAAATGTGAGGACATTGACTGTAAAAATATGTAATGGAGCTATAGGTTCTTGTGTAGAATGTTATAGCATAGAACACAGAACGTTAGAGCTAGAAAAGTACCACATCATCTAGTCCAGCTTCCTCATTTTACAGATAGGTAAATAGGCCCAGAGGGAGCAAGTGACTTATTCATTAATACATAACTAGTAAGAGGAATCTGGGATTTGAACTCAGCCACGGCTTCTGAATCTAAGTGTAGGGCTCTTTCTGTTATGTCCTACTGGCTTCAGCCAGCTTGTTGACTTGACTTTCCAGGACCAGTGTGGGAGATGGTAGAGTTTGGTGAAGAGGACCGGGAGACCCAATTTCTATTGCTAAATGACACTGTAACATTGTAACTTGACTTCTCAAGACCTTAATTTTCCTTTCATTAAAATAGAAAAGGTTGGGCTATATGATTTCTCTTAGGGTCCTCATAGTGTTAGTATTCTGTATTTTATACTTATGTAGTCCATGTTCCTACATCCTTTCTAGCTCCGGTGGCCTCCAGAAGCTGTCTTAGGAGTAAACTTTGAACAGGGTCTTTAGGAGCTTCTGAGAGATAGGTGTTCCTTCTGGATATCGAGGGTTTTGTGAGCCCAGTTTAAGGCTATATGGATGAATCACATAGTGGTCTTTTGGGGAGCACTCAACAAGGTGCTAAACTTGTCCAGTGGTCATTGAGAAAGAAGTGGTATAATTTATGCTAAGTTGCAGAATTAATAAGGGCAGGAAGCACCTCATGCTGTCACATAACAGCCAATGGCTAATCCTGTGCATTGTTGATGTCATGACCATGTGCTGGTTTTGTGCCTTCCTATCCTTATCCAAAGATGGTTTGTGTGAAAACATATTTAGAAATAGCAGTTACTAAATTGTGCATCCAAGAAGAAAGAAGGGACTATTTCTTTGAAGAAGCAATGAAAATAATAGACCACTCAGTCAAGAAAAACAGATTCTGGGCTTAGTGTGGTCACTAAATCCTTGTTTGACTTTGTAAGGTGCTTCATCTCTTTGAGCTTAATAAAGGAATTGGACTAGATGATTTCTAAGACCTCTGAGCTTTAGTATTCTCCTAGACCCATAAATTATCAGAACTGGAAGTGGGAGAACATGAAATATTAGGGCTGGAAGGGACCTTAGAATCTTAGAAATCATCTAAGCTGACCTCCTCATTTTACCAATGAGAAAATAGGTTTGGAGGGAAGAAAATACTCATTCAGAATCATTCAGCCCATTGTGGCAGAACCTGGACTTGACTTGGATCTCATTACTTGTACTTGGACTCAAAGCTAGAGGAAGAGCAGGCAGTCCCATGCAGAAGAGGCTGGAGAATGGAAAGCAGAACACTTATCCCAGGATGCCATCTCTAACAGATGTGACTTGAGGATATGAACTTGGCAACAGAGGTTGAGGTGTGCAGATCCTGACTTTCCAGGGGCTTGTCACAGATCTGGGCTGGGCCCTTGCTCGCAGTCTAGACACTGTCAGGGCACAAGGCTAAGTGGGTCCAACCTTCACATTTCTTTGTCTTCCCCTCTTCAAGAGTCTTGATACTGACTGAAGAAATGTTCATTGGTTAATCTGAGTCTTAAGAGTTCCCTCAGCTATTGAGTTCTGTAGTCTGTGGTTTTTAAATGGTCTGAGGCTTATTTACACAAGGTAAAAAAACACTACCTTATATGTTGCTGAAAATATGCTCTTTGTAACTCAAGGAGATAAAAAGGCTCCCCAGCCCCCACCCCTTCCAGTTTCTAAGCCAACAGTGAGCATCTCATCCACACAGTGGTGAAGATTTTGTTCCAGAGTAGTCATATTGTCACTACTAGAAGGGCCCCCAAGAACAAGCCCAGTGGTGGGGTTACCTTGTACTCTAATGATTTGAGAATACAGACTCATACTGTGAGATCATAGTATAATAATAACAGCAAATGTTTATTGCCTATCATGTGCAGAGCACTTTGTTAGGTACATGAATCTTTAGGATTCAGGGAGGAACTTTAGAGAAAAATTAGATCCAGCTTCCTCTTTTTTCCTCTATGAAAGGAAAATGATGATAGTTATTAGACACATTTCTGTAATGCTTTAAAGTTTACAGAGTTCTTTCTTGAAGGATACCTGACAAAGTACGTAGCCACAAGTATTATCACCACCTCTCTTTTGTAAATGAGGAAACCAAGGCTCAGAAACTTGACTTGCTTAACTTCTCACAACTAGTAAGTGTAAGAATTTGAAACCAGATCTCCTGACTCTTAAGCCCCAGTAAGTTTTCCAGTACACCATGTTGCAGAGGAAAACAAGAATCTGTTGTGATTCATCCGTGCAGGTACTTTGGGCACTGGTGCAGAGCATAGTGAAGCCCTAGAATCGCAATCAGGACCAGAGTTCAAATCCTGTCTGTTACTAACTCTGTGACTTGGTACAGATTATTTGGCCCCACTTTCCCACCTGTCAAATGAGTGATTATACTAGATGACTTATTTTTTAATAGATTTTTATTGCTGTCTCATTTTTACATTGCCTAGATCTCCCTCATATACAGATATGCCCCAAAACAACTGAAGATTACTTGATTCTGGACTACCCCCAGCTTTTGACTACAAGGGCAGCCTATTAGACCAAAATGATTTGGTGGTAGTGTTTGCTTACATTTTAGAAAAAGCTTCTTTTGCAGTTTGCATTCTTTCTAAACTGTGGTTTTAGAAATTACATGGTTTGGCCCCTGCAGAGACCTAGAGATGGCTAAAGAGAAGGCTCTTTCCTCTGCCTCCTTCCAAGACAAGTCTTCAGTTAGAAGAAGAGTAGGTATTTGAGGTGTGCATGTGCTGTTCCAGCCAACAGCTTTCTGTGAGCCCAAATGAGGCTTGATATTCATGGAAATGAACCTCCCCATTGGGGACAGATGGGGGGAGCATTTGGGCTGGCATTGGTATTTGACGGTGTCTTAATTCCCAGCCCCAGTGTGAGGATTAACTGTACAAATATGTACCTTACTGTCTGCATAGTGCCCCTCAGGTGCCTTGTTTCCCAAATCAGAATAGTTAGGTCCGATGCCTCTAGCAGTGCAGAACTCACACACACAGCAGCCCATTCCATTCTGTGACAGTGATTATATTGACCTGAAATCTGTGCCCCTATAACTTTCACCCATTGGTTCCAGCTACCTGTCTCCCCACCCCCCTCAGGTGCAACATGTGAGTTTCTGCCTTGTCAGCCTAAAGAGTGTATCAGAGCATTTCCAGTTTCTTGCATGAAGAACTTAAGGCAGCAGGGTAGAAGATCACCGGGGCGGGGCGTGGGGGGTGGGGGTTGCGGCATCTAGGTGGTGCAGCAAGTAGTGCACTGGCCCTGGAGTCAGGAGGACCTGAGTTCAAATATGGCTTCAGACACTTGACACACTTACTACTTGTGTGACCTTGGGCAAGTCACTTAATCCCAATTGCCCTGCCTTCCCCCCTCCAAAAAAAAAGGGTGGGGGGAGATCATGGTGGGCTGGTAGTTCAATATGGGTTTCAGTCTCAGACCTGCTATTTAACTAATTTACTGTATCTTGGGAAAAATTCCTGCATCTCTCTGGCCCAATTTCCAGTTCTGTTCTAAAGACTCTTCTAGCTCTAACATTCTCTTTTCTAATATTCTATGTTCAGATGTCCTTTTCAGCTCTTCTATTCAAAAACTGAGTTCAGTGAAGTCTCACCTTTACCCCTTTTTCTCTTTTGTCCTCCATAGGTTTGGCAGGTACAAGTGTGAGAAAGGGACAACCGCTATTCTTACTGAGAAAGTCACTTCCCTGGAAATTGAAGTGCTGGATGAAACAGTACAGACAATGGACACTTCCTAAAAGGGCTCGCTCATCAGCTCTATTGTTCGGAAGGTTTGGGGTTGCCCATAGCTCACCTGATGTAAGACAAATGCATCACAAATAAACAAATGCTAATTATGTAGCTATGGCAGATGTGTCATTTTGTGGTGGGTTTTTTGAAAAAATTAGAGCCTTGCAGGATGTTGAATATTCTCAAAGTATAATAGCAACTTACATTTCTATAGTTCTTTAATGTTTACAGTTTTCCTCAGGGAGGTAGTATCCCCATTTTATAGATGAGGCCGCTGAGGCCGATATCAAAGTCCTATACCTATTAAAGTGTCTGAGCTCTAACTGAAAGCCATATCTATCTCATTACTGTATTATGCAGCAGCTATCTGGATGAAATTATGAAATAAGGTTATAGGACTTTTAAATACTTTGGGGGGGGGCAGAGGGAGGCAATAGGGGTTAAGTGACTTGTCTAGGGTCACACAGCTAGCAAATGCCTGAGACCACATTTGAACTTGGGTCCTCCAAACTCCAGGGCCTATGCTTTATCCACTGCACCACTTAGCTGGCCCTTAAGTACTTTTTCAAATAAGCTCCTATGTTATTTTATAGCAGGTTAAGTATCAGTCCCTTTCTC
The DNA here is from genome assembly GCF_011100635.1 of Trichosurus vulpecula. NCBI lineage: Eukaryota > Metazoa > Chordata > Mammalia > Diprotodontia > Phalangeridae > Trichosurus > Trichosurus vulpecula. The sequence goes on along the minus strand of NC_050575.1, from coordinate 128,349,209 downwards.
TTTTGATAGATAGCCAAGCTAGGTGAACACAACCCCTTGTGGTCAAGCTATTTCCCTGGTTTTCATTGGTATTTTTAAAATAGCCAACTCTGGCTTGGAATATGCAACCTTACACCACTGTGTTTGTTTCCTATTGTTATTCTTAAAGCTGATTTTTACTGTTAGTAACCAAGTGGAGACCTTTGCAACTGCCCAAGTTTGAGATGATGCTTTGAACTTATTTAGGCTCTACCATTTATCTAGCCACGTGTCTGACAAATGCATGGCCTTCCTGATATGGAAATAGAAGAATGAAATAGAAGAACTGGACTAGATCAGATCCTCCAGGTCCCTGCAAGCTTCAGTAGTCTATATTTTCAAGTCTCTGGGACACAATTTCTTCTCTTGTCAGACATTGAGAGAATTAGATTAAATGACATTATAGAGGGACTTTTATTTAAACACACACAAGTGTAACCCTTCTTACCCCAGTTTTATTTCAGTATTGGAGAACAAATATTAAGAACAAAGCAGACGCTGCATTTGAAGAAAATCTCAAAACCCTACATTGTGGCCACAAAAATAATTTCACACATTGGGGGTGGGTTTGAGGCAGTATACCAAACAGCACAAAGTCCTGCTCGAGTGCCTCCCCATAGCGCTACTTCAGACAAGCAGGAATCCCACCAACCAGGGAGTCCTTTTCATTCTGACCCACTGGAGCATCACCAACTCCCAGGAATGACAGTTTTGTCTGTATAAAAACACATTCCATCCACATCCTTCAAAAGGTTAAGTTTACCATGAGTTCACATTTATAAGTTCATTTTCACAGTTAATTAGACCTGGACTAATCCTGTTGGGGAAAACAAGATAAGCAGAACATTTCTGTACATAACTGAGTTGGACTTTCCTTTTGAATGGTGCCATCCATAGTCTTGTTTGGCATTTACGTATGAGTAAAAACAGAACAAATGTTTGAACTTGTTAAGGCTGACAATGGTGGAACAAAAATATTGAGAGGAAACCTTGGCTACATTCAAGCAGATGACTTTTGGAGAGAAAAATAAATGATCTTTGATGAAAATTTGCTTCTTGAATTCCTGGTAGAGAGGAAGCGCCCGGGGCTGGGAGCCAGGAAATGTATATTTTAGTCCTGGCTCGACCATATAATTTGCAGTGTGACCTTGAGCAAGTCACTTCCCCTATACGGGCCTCAGTCTCCTTCTCTGTAACATGAATAGTTGGATTAGACAATCCTTTAGGTCCCTTCCAGCTCTAACATGGTATAATTCTAACTCTTCCCTACTTCTTATTTAGTGAGTTATAAAGAGATAAAATATTAGCAAAATCTCTACTTTTCCATTAAAAAATTTAAAACCACCAAACCAAAACCGATACTACTACTCGCCATGTTTTCACTTTACAACAGAGAACACCAAACACAGTTTGATCATTTAAAAAGGATATGAAGGACTTAATTAACCATTTGCAAAACAAGGTTATTAGCAGTTACACAAATTACCAGTCCATGGCAAATCTTACATTTGTCTAAACACTGACGGGACAATTCAATGAAGGATTTCCTTTTTGGCATTTCACATTACAACTGAGATACACAGAGTGCTTCACTGGAAATTTCCCTGAGACACCCTTTTTAACAGAACTAGCCTATATTATGCACAATTGTTTAAAGAAAGGACTCTTTGAAGAGGAATGGTAACTGTCCTGAGCTTCCCCCCTTCCCCACCACCCCCCACCCCTCCCCCAAGGTTGCACTGCCTCTTCACTTTAAAGCCAGGACCAAAAACCTGCAGAACTACCCGGGCCTCTTTTCTCAGTTGTTCCACTCATGGGCCACCAGTCAGCTTCTTTGGAGAAAGAAAATTCAAGTAAGATTAAGTGATGATGGCTTTGTTTTGTGCATCTCTTCTGGATTCAAGTGCTGGCATTCCAGATGTGCATCTGTTTGGCTAGCTGGTGTACATAGCCAATGTCAGGCCTCTGGTCAGGGTCTGGATATATGCACATACTGACCAGCTCCCGCAACTGAAAGAGAAGAAAGAGACCTGTGTCCATTACCGTGGAAGGAAGTTTCCTTTGGAGTAATTAGAGTGGACACTGACATTCCAAAAGTCTGAGCCAGGACCTTCACTGTGGTCCTATTTACTTAGCTACTGAACAAGGGAAGCTTCACTGGGTTGAGATCTAATTACAATTAAATCCAGCCAATGTGAGGTTTGAAATAGAGGGAAAGAACCCATAAATGCTGGTGGTATCTATACCCCCAAGATAAAGGGAGGTAAGTGAAGCTATTAAGCCCATTTTCATATAAGCGAAAAGGCTACACATTTTGGCATATTATACATTTCCCTATTTTCTATTTTTAACTTCAAAAGATTCATGACTTTCTCAGTGTGGAGCACTCTATCCATCTTTGCAGATCACTACTAAAAAAAAACCCCAAACAACCCATCTCTGGTTAGGTTCATCACCAGAAGAAGGTTTCTCATCTGCTTTTAGTTAGATTGGGGTCCAGATGGCAGGCACAGTCCATTGCTGGGCCCCTACTGATTCAAAGACTTTCCATCTTACTTACAGAGCCATTGAGAACCCAGGGTCACCTGCATACAATGATGAAGTTTCAGCAAAAAATTTGAGAAGAAAGTTTAGTATTTTAGAGGGGAGAGCATTGACCTTTTCTCATAGGACCTCTATTCACACTGCAATGAAGCACTGAGCTATAATACTAGATAGAAGGTACACCACAGAACCTGGGAGTGTGGATGTAAAATGGCAATCCTGAAGAGGCTAAGACCAGAGGACAGAACTCAAGGATAGGGCTTATTGATCATCACAAATGCATTAAAATGCAAAAGGGTTACAGTCAGACTGCCCACCTCCCAGCCCCCTTTATTGTACACATGAAAGACGAGAGCTTTTAATTACACAGACTAAAAGCTGCTCGTACCTCCAAGGCTGGGGGAGGAACAGCCTTGAGCCTCTGATCTTCTCACATTCTTCTGATAGCCACAGTGCCAATTATTTTAATGGCAATTAAAATAATGACCTTATAAAGCACACATCTTAAATTGCATCACTGAGCTCACTCCACTGTTTTCTGATTTAAATACCTAGCCACTGCCCAGCACACAGTTTTGGGGCTGCCAAATGGGACGTACACCACATGATTGCATTGACTGCCCTGTGGGCTCAGCATTTCACAAGCTGCATCCCATCAATGTACTTCAGTTATGGAACTAGCTTGAAGACAACAACAATACAGGAAGATGGAGGGTGCAAATAGAGCCTTGCATTGTACATGTTTTGTCCACGTGGTCACAGAATTTTAGAACTGGAAAAGGGACCTTGGAAGTTATCTAGTCCAACTCATGCCTGAAAGGGACCCCACTGTAATATGCCTGTCAAGTGATCATCCAGCCTCTACTTAGAAACCTGGCAAGGAGGAACCTCTAGCCACCAGCTCCTGAGGCAGCTCAGTTCACTTTTTGACAATTTAACAGTTGGGAAGGCTTTTTCCCCCCAACATCTAGTTCAAATTGTTTGCTTCTTTGTGGCTTCCACCCATTATTCCTAATTCTGCCCTCTGAGGCCAAACAGAACAAGTTACCACTGAATATGGCATCTTTAGAGGTTTCAGGTACATGGCATGAGTATAAAGGATCATTTTGGAAGCTTAGCTAGCTACATGTAAAAAGCAACAGAAAAAACATTTTCAAATGGATTCTAGCTCTAACTGCCAATAATAGCCTTTGGCTTCTTCTCTGCCCCATTCTTCTCATCTGTAAATCAAGTGGGTTAAACTAGATAAGAGGCGTGAAACATGTGGCTTCCATCTCCCCATAACACTCCTGAGTAAGGGCCAAACCAGATTAAAATGTAATTGGGAAATATTTAACAAAACAAAAATAGAGTAAAACATAGATATCGCATTGTAAAACTAAGCCAATATGTGACCTTCAGGGATCCTTATATGGTTTATTGGTCCCCATTTCTATTTGAGTTTGATGCCACCTGACTATAAATGAACATCCTGTATTCTAACATACTTTTTCAGCTTTGACATTCTCAGAATCTCAGATTTCAGTTCTAAAATTTTCTGAAGCTTACACTATTAGTGTAAATTTAATTGTGGAATCAGCACCATCTACTTTGGGGCTTGGCAAATTTGAAGAACTAAGAAAAACTCATCAAGTTAAAGTTTATAAATATACTCCAATGTGTACACATGGTGTTAGGTAAGTTTGTATTTCTAGTTCCTAAGGAACCAAGAAGCTCAATTTGGTCACATTTTCTATGATTTCACTTCTGGGAAACAATAGGTAAAAATACTTCTCACAGGTAAGAACCTCATGACAGGTGGCCACAGCAAGATTCCCAACTGAAACAATGATAACCGTATTTAGCTATCACTCATTTTTGGTTTGGGGAACTAAAACTTCTAACAAAGGAGACTGGTTGGCATGAGGTTCTCAGAGAAAGACCACTCTATTGTTCCCTTCAAGATTGCCTGATTGTCTTATTAGTTTTAACAAGTAAATTCAAACCCAGGTCCTCAAATTCCAAATTAACATCCCCAATATGAATAGAGTCTTGCTGAGAAAAGAGCAGTGCTAGTGATATTTTCCCCTCAAAAATATTAATGAAGCAACATGATTTAGGGGAAAGATGGTTAATGAGGTGGAGACCTGCATCCTGGCTTTACTGCCTAATATCTATACAACCTTGGGCACTGAGACACTTTGGGATCTTTTCTGATCACTAAAATGACAACACAGGGAAATGATTTTCAGCTCTGAATAATGAGGGAAATAGAAATTTTGAATCTCTTAATATTTAATACACAACAGCTTCCCGATATAAAATGGGTTAATTTCTTGAATGAGATAAATATACATGTGTATACGTATGCTATGTGCGCATGAAATCTTCCAGGTTTTCTTGACTAGAAGTGGTGGGTTCCATCAATGCACTTCCAACCCCAAAATGTTCCTGGACTGCATTAATGGGAAATACTAAATTAAAAGATTCAAATAAAACCACCATGCTCATTCCAGTGCATAAATATCAGTGAGCACATAAAAAAGATTAGCCGTTGATAACAAAAAGCGCAATCCTCCACCTCCAAGAACTCAAAACGTAAGAACTGTTCCCACCAGTAACCTCAAGTTTCAAAACCGGGGTATATACAATTAGTTGCTATCTAATGCCTGGGGGTATTAGTGAGGTGAAAAGAGAGAAAAACATTTCATAATGCATCCTTGGGTCCCTGGTTTTTGGACTTGCTAACACGGAGCACATGTACGTCTCTAGCAAGGATCATTTCCTTCTTGGGTAAGGACTTTGCTGTTGTTGCCTTCAAAGTACTCTAGGTTGCCAGTAGATGTAGAACTGTCACAGCAGCCATACAGACCCTCCTTTAGCTGGCTGTTGTTCCTCACTCTCAGTATAACTCATGCCCTGGGAAGGCCTAGGGTCCTCAAAAAGGGGGCTATTCATTTGCTTTTGATGATAAAAACCATGAAGCTCAGAGCAAAAGGGGATAATATTGTATTTATTCAATTTATAAAAAGAAGGGGAAAAAGGAACCTGGTTGCTAGGAATAGCAAACAGCAGGATGAGAGAGTAAGAGGTCTCTCGCCTTCTCCAGTGTTCTGTTAATAGTATCTAACGCCATCTGGAGTCCTTCTCTGGGACCCAGTCTTGGAAACCATTCTGCTCACCCTGGACTATATCAGTGCACTACACATACTCTTTAGCATAGCCAGAGGGAGGCACGCAGACAGTAATTGTGCAGACAGGAAACACATCTGTCAGCTTACACTAATTCTGGCTGCCAGCAGGTACATCCTCAAGTGTTTGCTATGTTACCAAGTGTGGCCAACCACACATGGACCTTTCTAGCAAAGTCCACACATAAAAAGGGAGGCAGGGATAGTGTGTAAGGAGAAAAGACACTGGAACTGAAGTCAAAAGGACCAAGGTTGGAGTCCCTGGAAACCCAGGCCTTTATGTGACCTTGAACAAGTCACCTCGAGCCTAAGTTCCTTACCTAAAATGACTGAGTTAAGGCTCCTTCTAGGCAGAACATTATGCAATTCTGCACAAAGAGTGTGTGAAGAAAATTAATTAGGGTCTCAAAGGTCCAGGGGTGGACAGGATTAATCGCCGTTTGTATCTGAAGGCGGTGGTACCATTGCCAGTTGTGGCCATAAAGACAGTAACTGGCATGGTGACTCCAGCTAGTCCCGGTTTGAACTCACCTTCTCAGAGTAATGTTCTCCTGGAAGAGGAGGGTAGTCACACTGCTCTATCTTCTGACAAAGAGAAAAAAGATTCATTTTATCTCCATAGAAGGGACTTTGAAGAGCCGCCATCTGTGGGAAAGAAACACAAAATGAATTTTCAGTCTAGCAGGTGCACAAAGCTGCTTCTTGATTCTAACAAGTGACTGTGATATTTGGCCACCAACTGGGACCCCTATCAAGAGGACACTGTCCCACCCCCCTTCCTGGGAAAGTCACATAAACTCGAATTTCATGTTTCCTCATCTGTAAAATGGGGATAAAAATATTTTTTTTACCACCTGCCTTCCAGCTTTGTGACCCTTACAGAAGAACCTTACAGCGCTACAGACATTGTTATTTGGTACTCTGAGCATCTACAATCTCATTGATAAAAGGAATGCTTTCCATCAACACGTACCTGAAGCCCTTTCTGCCTTAAAAGAGGTTTGGGGTTTTTTTGCTGGGCCAAAACACTGATTATCTTGTGGCCAACTGGTGACAATGTCCTCCATGCTTTGCTAAGCTGGTTCCCAGACAACAGTCATGGCTCTGTCGTCTGGCACAAGTCAAAACCTTTCAAGTGTGAGAGGGCCTGCCAGAGCTTCTGCTCCACTAGCAGGATGCAGAAGAATCCTGGGTCACCCTCATGTTAGGAGGAGGCACCAGGAGGACTTCAGTGGAGGATTATCAGTGACTGGTACATCTCCTCATCTGCCATCTTCCCTCCCCGTCAGGCCACCTGATAGGAGAAATGGTTCCTATTTGTTTTTCTGGTTTTCCCAAAAAAAAAAAAAAAAACATAAAAGAAAGGAAAAAAAACCCTTCCTCAGTAGACTTTATTAAAAACTACCCATTCAGTTCTGGGGAATCCCACTGAGACATCTGACTTCCTTAGATCATTGAGGGGTGGGAGTGGGGAGCTGAATGGGAGGGAATGGTATTTCTTCAGCAAGACCCAAATACCCAGATTTATAAAGTAGACCTAGGAAAAGGAGAATGAGTATCCATCCATCACAGAAATTATCACAGCGGGAGCCCCGTGGTCTCTGATCACATGAGGCCAGAGAAAGGGTCATTTGCTCCCTGGCTAGAAGAATTAGCACCACTTACTTGGGAGAAGCTAAGAGCGTCCCCTGGCTCCCTAAGAAGAGGCTCTTCAAGAGAGCACAATGGGGAAGGGCCGAGACAGAAGCGGATTATCCGAATTACAGAGGGGCCTCTCAGCTTCATACCCTGCCTGGTTCCACAAAAGTGGAAAGTCTGACGCTCATCCATCTCCTCTGGAAGGACAGCAGCAGCAGCGGCGGCGATTCACAGCAACGCTACTCTGAGCTTACAAAGTACTTCCGTAAGTTACAACTGCGCTCCGAGGGAAAAAGTGCAATTATTACCATTTGACAGGTGAGGAAACTGAGTCTCAGAGAAGGGCAGGAATGGCACCTAAGTCTTCTTCAAATCTTTCCAAGAGTACAAATCAATTCACCTTTCTGTTAGGAACTAATGGCAGAAGGCTGCCGCTTTGGGCCTCAGTTTCCTCATCTGTAAAACAGGCAAGGATAACACTACTTAGGCTACCTACCTGACAGGGTTGTTATAAGGGAAACATTTGCAAACTGTACAATAACAAAAGAAGAGCACGTTTCCTGACTCAAGTACATGACCTGTGTGTGTGTGTGTGTGTGTATACATATATACATATATGTGTACACATATACACACATATATATACATATACGTATATATATATGTGTGTATATATGTGTGTGTGTGTGTGTGTGTGTGTATATGTATATATGCATATATACTGACTTATTCATCAGTAAAATGTGGTCAGGCCAGATTTTTTTTTCCAGTTAATATTTGTTTTTACCTTGCCCACATTTCCACATATATATGCGTTTATATAATATATATATATTCACATATATGTGTGTGTATGCCCCCTTCCTCTTCCTCTCAGAGAAACAAAGATCCTTTTATAGCAAAAAGGAAGAAAAAAATAATACAGCAAAACTAATCAACAGATCAGCCAGGTCTCCCTCAGTATGTACCATGTTCCACACCGTCATTCTCCCCTCTGCAAAGAAGGGAACAAGTCCCACTCTCCTCCCTTTTCTTTGTTTTTACTTACAGCATCGGTTCGGTTTCAATGATCTTTTTGGTACTGCTTTTACAGATGCACTGCTGCAGTCATAAAAACTCTCCCCCTTGTTCTGCCTCCTTCATTTTGCATCCCAGTTCCTGGCTCTTCCTGAGTTTCTCTCCGGTGGTCATAGTCATTTCTTGCAGCACAGCAACTTTCCATTACATTCACGTACTACCACAGTTTGTTGGGCCACTTCTGTTCCTAGTTCTTTGCTACCACAAAAGTGCTACTATAAATATCTTGGTTCCTATGAGGCCTTTTTTTTTTTTTTTAAATCATTGACCTCCTTGGGACAGGTGCCTACTCTACCATTGACCCATTTGGATAACTTATAAGTTCTTCTGTTCTAGCTCTGACAACTGTATATTGTAAAGTCCCTTCTCCCTCTAAAATTCTATGAAAATGTAATGTTTAGAGTATTCATGTTTTGTGCTAGGCCTTCCTCCCTGACCCCCAAACTCTGTTCTGGATAAGGCCAGGCCCTGCAGGATTTTGCTACGACGTCAAAAAGCAGCCAGAGCCTGGCACCTTTACAACTGCTGCCCAGGAACCATCCCCACCCCAGCCCACCATTTACATACGAAGGAACGAACAGCACTAATCAGGTTTGTCTTCAAAGGGAGAGCAGGGAGCTATGGAGAGGCTCCGCAAAGCGAGTGGCACGCCGGCCCAGCATGCAGCCTGGGCTGTGCCCCATCTGCTTATTAATCCGTAATGGGATTCAAGTGTTTCTTGTCACTCTCGCTCACTGTTACCTCCAGCGCCAAACAATGGGGCAATGCCTCATCCTAATGAAGCACCGTTGGCTAATTGTGCCTGATACCTCCTCCGTTTGGAGGACCGTTTTCAAACCATTTTTTTGCAAGCTGCATCAAATCACCAAGCTCTTCACATTAGCCTCGGCTGAGGGGGATATGCTACACTCTGGTTTTAATAAGGGAACCATTTGATAATTGTTAGGCCTTCGCTCATTATCATGCACCGGGGAGACTGTCCAAAGAACACTGTCTTGTTGCAGAAACACACAGCAAGCTTCCAGCAGAGTGATTTTTTTTTTGTCTGTGGGTTGTTTTTTTTTTTTTAATAGTTATCAACCCCTTTACTATGTCCCTTTGCACAGTACAGGGTCTAAGACAAGCTGCCCCAGGAACTGCTGAAGGATACAAGTGTTTGAAGGTGGCAGACTACTCAGGAAGCACCGTGGGAGTCAGGACACCAAGGGTTCTAGTCACTAGCCCCATGACCACTGGCACTGCCAGTCACACTGGACTCCCCAGCTTTGTCCTGGGCCTTGCTACCTCCAGCCCTTTGCTGACATTGCCTTGTGCCTTCCTAGAAATGCCCCTGCCCCGCCCATTCCTTCCCTCCAGCTCCCTTCCTTCAAGTAATAGCCATGGTGCCCCTTTGTTCCCCCTAAATAGGAGACACCACTCCTTACTCAGAGCTCTTGGAATACTGGGTGACCTTTCTCACATACTTAAGTAATTTTCTAATTTCTATCAGAGCTCCCTGTATAAACATCCTCTTCTCCAATCATCAGTGGGAGGTACTCCCTGAGGGCAGGAATTGGGCTGATTTTCAACCTTGAGCATGGTGCCTGGCGCACATTAAGTGCTTAATAAATATTTGTTGGACTTTTTGTTGCTGTTGAAGTGACAGGACATTTGTGCTGTGCAGAGACGGGGACCAGACACAATAGAAGAGCTTCTGGCATTCTGCAAAGTGGCAACGCTCGGGGGATACAATTCAAATAATCAGAATGGTAACCAAAGGTGCATGGGTTAATTGGACAGTTACAAAAGGACATCTGTTGCCCTGGCAGAGAGCAGCTGGGAGACCAGAGGAGTCAATCTAAGTCATTTGAATACGTCACTGAGCAAGAAAGAAAAAGGATTAAGCTGAATTCTTGTGTGCCAGTTATTCCTGTTCAGAGGAGGAAGCAGTGGCAAAATCTGGAACACCACGCTTTAGGAGTCACTTCACTGCGCACGGCTGTGACCTGGCAAGAGGAAGTCCTCAGTGGGTGTCGAGTAGACGGAACGCTGCTTTGGAGTCCAGAGAGACCCAGATCCGAACCTGGGCTTCGCTGCTTAGCTAGCTGTGCAAACCTGGACAAGTAAACCTCTTGGAGACTCAGTTTCCTCATATGAACCATGAAGATGAAAACGCTCCATCTCCCACAGAATTGACATGAAGAAAGTGCTTTGCAACGCCTGAAAGCATTATTTTTAAAAATTATCTTACGGTTTGCAAAGGCCTTTCCTCACGGGGAGTAGAATGAAGAGCACCATTCCCATGTCACGATGAGGAAGTTGAGGCTCTGAGTCAAGGGGGAATCTGACATCCTTTTTATCTAATCATGTTAGGCCGGGGTGCACACACACACGCTCTCTGTCGTACTGCCAGAGAATCGGGCCACGTTCGCTTCCTTTCTCCTGAACCCCCAGACCTAACTCGAATGTCTTTTTACCAAGAAGCTTTATTCGGGCCATTCTCTCCACCCCTCTTCCAGACAAGAGCCAATGCCTAGAACTCGAGCCCCCACCAAGGAGAGGGCGCAGGGTCACCGTGCACTTCAAGGCAAACAGCGGTGCTTAACTCACAGCACAGTGGCGCTGACGGCTGCTGCATCGGACACTTACGAAGAACCCGGGAACCGGGGTTAGAGGATGTGAGTTCAAATTCCAGTTGTGAGACACTTAAGTGGGTGGGGGGCTGGAGGGAGGGAGGGGGCCACTCTCTTCTTCTGCGGCTCGCTGTACTCATCTGCAGCAGGAGGCCCATAGGATCGCATGCTAGAACGGTCCTGTAGAGGTTATTTATTTTTACAGATGAGGGGACTGAGGTCGAGAGAAGTGGAGGGTCCGAGCACACGCGCGAAGCAGGTATCAAGTCCAGGATTCAGATACCGGTGTTCTGGATGGTAACAATGTCTCTGCGCCAGGCACCGCACTAAATGCTTTACACATATCCCACTGGATCCTCACAACAGCTCTGGGAAGGAGGTGCTATTATCATCCCCATTTTAAAATGAGGAAACTGGAGCAAACAGGATTAAGTGACTCGCCCAGGGTCACACAGCCAGTAAATGTCTGAGGCTCCAAGCCCAGTGCTCTACCCACTGAGCCACCTCACTGCCTTCTAAATCAACTGCTTTCCTCATCGCCTGCACAATCCTTACCTCAGCATCATTCTGAGAAAAGTGCATTGTAAAACCCCAAAGCAGGGCTTCTCAACCTTTTTCAGTCCCCTCTGCTCCTGGGCTTTTGGTAATAAACCTTCCTGTATCCCTTATTCAATATGAAAAATATATTCTAAAATTTATCATGCATATATAAATAAGAACTAAAATAAAGAGATTAATTCTTTTCAACATTATTTCCTAACTGCCCACCCACGGCTCTGACAAGCTCCTCGTGCCCCCATACGTGTGTCCTAGCTGCTATTCGCTGAACCGATGCGCCTTAATAAATGGTTCATTAAACTGAAACCAAAAATTTCAGCCTACAAAAGTTTACAAAGCCCCTTCCTCATAGTAGTCTAGGGGCAAGAAAGCTTTCCCGATTCAACAAGCACTCCTAAGGTTTTTAAGACAATGCTGAGCTACTAAAATATACGGGGCTGGCAAAGCCAGAGTGGTTGGACATTTTTCCGTTTCCCTTGTTTGGTCTTAATCACAGGCACAGCCTCAGTGGCTGCTGTGCGGAGTTCGAGCACTAATTCTGGAGGGCACCGCTGGATGTGTGCCACAAGCAGACCCCTTGCTGGGATGCCAGCGCTAAAGGCCCGGATCCAGCAGCACTGATCTCGGAGATGAGCTTCCGTGTAAATAAATAAATTCTGAGGAGCCCTGGCTGCCCGCTGGGAGCCTCCACGGGGTGCCAAGTATAATGAAAATAAAGCACAGGTTCCTCCAGTAACCGCCAGGCTCTTCAGCTTAGCCCAGGGCCTCTGGAGCTGAGAAAGCTGCCCACGGATTCCAAGTGGGGCTGGTGAGCAGAGAACTTACTCAATCAGGACCCTAGGGTCCTCCGTGGCTTGGGCTCAGGCTGTTCATGCCCAAATTGGGGACAAAGGTCTGAGGCTGCCTCTTCCTCTCCTCCTCCACTCCCTCTCTCTTCCTGCCCCATTTACATGCATCCCCTGCGGGGACTTATCCCTCACTCACTTCTCCCCTTTAAAAAAAAAATTATTGCCTTCTTATCCTCCAAGCCAGCCAAAGACATATTTCCTATCCTTTCGCCTCGTGCCCCAAGACTCCTTCCTCACCATCAGGGTCAGCCCCTACAATGCACTAGCAAAGATTGCACACTGGGCAAATTCCTTGCCTTCTCTTTAAAATGAGGGGGCTGGTCTAGAGGATCTCTAAGGTCTCCTCCAGCTCTAAAGCCTCTAAACATTTTCCGTTTTGACATTCTAGCTTATGATAAGATTGCTGTCATCTCTGATGCTCTATAGCCAATGCTCTGACATCCTTTTTTCTAAAGTCACACATGCAGGTCTAACCTTCTTCGTCTGGGTTCTAAAGTCATATGGTTTTAAGTTCCCTCCCCCTGCCCCCAGTATGAGATACTTTACCAAAAGACTTGCTGTTTTTCAGTCACATCTGACTTTTTGTGACCCCATTTGGGGTTTTCTTGGCAAAGACACTAGAGAGGTTTGCCTTTCTAGGCAAACAGGGTTAAGTGACTTGCCCAGAGTCACAAGGCTAGTAAGCGTCTGGGGCCAGATTTGAACTCAGGGAGAGAAGTCTTCCTGACTCTAGACCCAGTGCTTTATCTACTACACCATCTAGCTGACCTTAATTTCCCACCCTCCCCTGAAAACACAGGCATGCACACAGGTGTGCACACGTGTGCACTTACGCGCACACACACACACACACACACACACACACACACAGAGTTTTCCTTCCCCTCCCTCAACTCTTGAAATATATGATTTTATGAGAGGCAGAGAACAGGTAGGAGAGTCGGGGATGGGCAGGGACAGAAAGGTGATAGGGAACTCTGAGGGAGAGGGACAGAGACCAGGGAAAGGGATGGTAGAAAAGGCACTGGTCTCAGAACCTGTAAGGCCTGGGCTCGCCTACTTGGATCTGCTTCTTTGGCTCCCAGTCTTCTCCTTAAAATAAGAGATGGACATGATGCTCTCTTAAGGATCTAAGTGTCCACAGGGCGCAATATGTGCCCTGAAAACACTAGCACAGCATCATGCCTACTAAATTGTCATTGTCTTAAATTCTCTGTATTATCTTGGAAATCAATGGAGCAAAAAATTCCTCCCCAAAGACTGCCTTTATAGAGGGCTCAGAATTTTCTAGCCAATTCTCCATTTTGCACCATCTTCTCTGCCTGGTTTAGGGGCCACAAAATAACATGCCCTTGTGCTGAACACCCTCTGGCGCTCTTTCCTCCAACCCTGCCCCACTCCTTTCAGCTTCCTTTTGCGCACTGTCTTCTCCCCTTAGACTGTAAGCTCCTTGAAAGCAGGGACTATTTTTCTTTTAATTTGCATCCCCAGTGCTCAGCACAGTGCCTGGCACACAGTAGGCATGTTAACTATCGCAGAATGCTAGAACTGAAAGTTACGCTAGAGGGAATCCAATCCAATAAATGCATAATAACAACAGCTGACATTTACACAGAGCTTACTACGTCCTGGGCACTTCACAAGTGTTGTCTCTTTGGACCTTCATAATGATTCTGGGAGGTAGATACTATTATTAGCCCCATTTTACAGCTGAGGAAACTGAGGCAAAGAGAAGTCAAGCAACTTGCCCAGGGACATGCAGCTAATGTCTGAGGCCAGCTGTCACAATACAGGACATAGAACACATAATGTCAAAAACTAAAAAGAGCTGAAAACACAAAATATTAGAATTAGGAGGGGCCTCAGAATATAATATGCTATATATAACCTGTACCAAACTGCTTGCCACCTTAAAGAGCAGAGAGGGGAGGGAAGGAAAAAATTGGTCAAAGTTTTATAAAAAATGAGTGTTAAAAATCATCTTTACATGTCATCAGAAAAAATACTATTTAAAAACATATAGCATGTTAGTGCTAAAGGGAAAAGAAATAAGGTATGGTTAACAAAGTTACTGAGAAAAAGGAAAAATTCTCCTCTCCCCTTTTTTAAACAAGATTCTTAAATTCATAGATGAGGGGAATGCTCTAGGTACAATTTACCTAGATTTCAGCAAGTCTTTTGGTAAAGTATCTCATACTGCCCGTGTGCAGAATATGGAGAGATGTGGATTGGATGATAAAGTCAGATGGATCCAGAAGTGGTTGGACATCTGGACTTAAAGAGTCCCATGTCAACATGGCAGAGGTCTCCAGTGGAGTGCCCCAGGGATCTGTGCTTGGTCCTATGCTGTTTAAGATTTTTGTCAATCACTTGGATAAAAACATAGATGGTATGTATGCTCACTAGACTTGTAAATGAAGCAAACCTGGAACAGCTAAGAGCTAGCACATTTCAGTATCCAAAAACATCCTGACAGGCTACAGCATTGGGCTGAACTTAAGATGAAATTCAATAGGGGTGAGTGTTAAGTCTTACAATTGTGTACAAAAGAAATCAACTTCACCTCCAAGGGTGTGACAGGGGTGGGCAGGATTATGATTAAAGTTGTTTTGAAATAATATCAAGAGGTTTTAGTGGACTGCAAGTTCAACATGAGCTCAGCAGTGTTGGCCAGAAAAGCTAATGGGATATTGGGCTGCATTAAGAGGGTCATAACTTCCAGGAATAGAAAAGTGATAGTTACAGCTAATATTTATATATGGCTAACATTTATATAGTTTTTACTATGTGCCAGCCACTAAACTAACTGCTTTGAAAATATTATCTCATTTGATTCCAATACTGGGAGTTAGGTGCTGCTATTATCCCCATTTTACAGCTGGGGAAACTGAGGCAAATACAGGTTAAATGACTTGCCCAGGGTCACATAGCTAGTAAGTGTCTCAGGCTGGATTTGAACTCAGGTCTTCCTGATTCCAGGCGTGGCACTCTATGCCCTGGGCCACCTAACTATTATTATGTAAGCAGTATGGCCAGGAGTTCGGATGACTCAATAAGTCATCCAGTCAACTAGATTAAAAGTCTTCAAAGATGGATGGCCACCTGCTGAAGACACTGTAGAGGGGGTTTCTCTTGGATTAGATTACTTCCAAGGCTCTTTCCACCACTGAGAATTCTGTTTCCTGAACCTATGTCTTTGAACTCTAGGCCAGCATTCTTTCTTCTGTGCTATACTGGTTTGGGATGTTAGAGGAAATTTGTTACATTGGATAGAGCACTGAGCCTGGAATCAGGAAGAGCTGGGTTCAAATCCTCAGACACTTACTAGCTATGTGACCTTGGGCAAGTCACTTGACCTCAGTTTACCTCAATTTCCTCAACTGTAAAATGAGGATAATACATCTCAATGTCCCTGTGAGGATCAAATGAGATATTTGTAAAGTGCTTAGCACAATGCCTAGCACACAGTAGGTGCTAAATAAATGCTGCTGCTGTTATTATTAATTTATCTATCTTTAGTGGTAGCAGCCTATTCTGCTCATGATTAATGCTAATTATTAGGGAATCTGTCCTTAGGTAAGAATGAGCCAAAATCTACTTCCCTGTCCTTCCACTCACTGTTCTCCTGGGCTGAGCAGCACAAGGTCAATCCTTCTTCCAGAAGGCTTTTCAAATATTTAAAGACAGAGAGAGGGTCACCTCCTAAGTCTTCTCTTCTCTTGGCTAAACATCCTCAGTTTCTTCCCAGGATCACTGCATGTCAATGGTTTTAAGCCCCTTCCAACAAGTTTGTTAATGTCTCCCCTGAAATGTGAGACCCAGAAATGACCACAATACTCCAGGTTGGGGCGGGGGTGCTGCCACAGAGCCTGAGTATGGGGGAAACACCCAGATTCTTCCCCATCCCAAACAAGCTTTGATAAGCATGGAAGAAACAAATTTGGGGGCAGAGGAGCTGGGCAGAACAGCAGCTACCATTTCTAGGTGCTTCAAGCTTTGTCCAATGCTCTCCTCACCACCCTGTGAAGCTGCCAGTACAGGTGTGACTGTGTGTGGTGTGGTGTCCATAATCACACAACTGGCAAGTCACAGGAGGGACCTTAGGGCACATCTTGCACAAACACCTCATTTTACAGTCAAGGACACTGAAAACTGTAGAGATGAAGTGACTTGTCCACAGTCATCTAGGTAGTGCAAGAGCTAGGACTGGAATCCAGAACCTCTGACCCAAATTTTTACACCATCTTTGGGGAGCTAGGATTCAAACTGAGGACGTCCTTATTCCAAGACCAGTATTCTTTCCATTCCATGAAACAATCCAATTTTTCTCATTTTATGCCATAGGCAGGTTGGGGCCCCTGGACAGATCTTGTTCCCAGCTGGGGCTGTGTTAAGTTCTCTTCTGAAGAAGGCAAAGGGCTGTTCAGCTCTGAACAGCTCTGGGATATTCCCAGGGCTGTTTAATCCCTCTAGCAGGATTGTATTGATCTATTTCATTGACTTCCCAGCACCAATAGTTCCCTCCCTACCTGCAAACCACAGCAGCAGGTCCTCCTTCCCTCCCATGCTCCAAACAAATAAATCAGCCCTCATCGAACTGAGGGACTCATGACTGTTAATGCACTAACAATGGGACATTACCTTGTTAAGCAAACATTTGGCTACCTCAGATGAAGATTGGAAAGGAAGAACTGGCTGGGTGAAAATCCAATGCTACCTTCACTTTCAGGGTGGAATGGGATAAATGGGAGCCACATGTGCTGAGAAGGACAAAGAGCTGGTTTGTGTAATCAGGGCTTGGCACTGGTGGCAACCTCATCAGTTCAATTAGTATTAAGGCCAGAGAGGCCACGCAACCTGTGCCTTGGGAGCCGCAGTGGCTGATCGGAGAAATTCACTGGAGAACAAGTTTGTGTCCTCAGACTTGAGCGGCAATGGGATACAGTTTGGAATGAGAAGGCTCAGGCCTAAATTTTGGCTCTATTACTACCTGTGGGGTTTTTAGCAAGATATCTCCACGTTTCAGCCTCAGCTCTTCTTTTATAGAACTAAAACTGGACTAGATGGCATCTAACGGTGCTTCCAGTTCTAACAGTCTGTTCTAAACAGTGATGCTCTTTATAACTTAGCCTATGGCCCATGTGCAGTTTATCTAGCGTGATCTTCTGTCTCCTCTTTCTCTGCCTTTGCGTTAGCCACCCCCCCAACACCTGGCCTGTGCTACCTCTTCACCTCTGCCTCTTACCTTTCCTGACTTCCTTCAAGACTCAGCTTACACTCCACCTACTCCAGGTGGCCTTTTCTGCACGGCTCCCACACCACAAACCCAGCTGCTAATGCCTTCCCATCCCAGAGTGTCTCCCATCTTACATCTATCTTATGGTCTCCCCCATTAGGATGTGAGCCCCTTGAGGGTAGGGACTGTGTTTTCTGCCTTTCTCCGTATCTCCAGCACTTAGCAAAGTGCCTGGCAACAGAGTAAGCATTTAATAAATGCTCTTGGACTTGGCTTGTTTTAACTTCTAAGGGTCCTACCAGCTGTAACATTCTGTATTTATTTTGCGTTCAAAGAGTCATTCTAGCTGACATTCTATGCTCTATGTTCTAAGGACAAATGAGAGCCAATGAGAAAATAGCCTGAGCAGAGGTGTCAAATTGCAGTCCGCAAAACTCCTCCGTGTGACCAGAATCAGATTAAAACGTAACTAAGAAACGTGTAACGAAATGAATAAAAATACGATACAACATAACATAAACGTGTGGGGTTTGAAGTCAATATGTGGCCCATAGAGATCTGTTTCTATTTGAGTTTGACACTAATGACACAGAATACTTAATAAACTTGAAAGATATATATATGTGTATATATATATATGTATATATATATATATATGCACACACACTAGGGTAGAGGAAGGAGAGCATTCCAGGTATGGGAGTAGGGCCCTGAAAAGGTGTAGTTGAGATGGGAGTATAGTGTGTAAGGAATAGTAAGCAGGCCTGTGCAGCGAGAGTATGGAGAGAGGGGTAAAGCAGAAGACCAGAAAGGTAGGAGGGGGCCAGACTGTGAAGGGCTTTCAATGCCAAACACAGCTTTTTCTACTTGATCCTCCAGACAGCAGGAAGCCAGTTGAGCTTGAGTAAGGGGTGATCCAGGAAAATCATTTTGGCAGCTGAGTAAAGGAAGGATTGGGATCAGGAAAGACTGAAAGCTGGGAAACCACTCAGAAGGCTAATGCAACAGACCGGGCATGAGGCTATAAGGGCCTATATAACAACGGTGGCTATTGTGAGAGCAGAGAAGGGGACATACACAAGATTTTTGTGAATGTAAAAGACAAAATGATCTGGCAACAAATTGGGTGTCTGGGTAGAGTGGGAGTGAGGAGTTGAGAATGACACCAAGGTTGTGAGCCTAACTGTTTAGGAGAATGGTAGTATCCTCAAGAGTAATAGGAAAACTGGAAGAGGAGAGGATGTGGGAGAAAGATAATGACTTTTGTTTCAAACGTGCTGAATGTGAGATGACTAAAGGACATCTGGTTTGAGATACTCAAAAGGCAGCTGGTAAAATAAGACTGGTGCTCAGAAGAGATAAGAGCTAGAGATATAGATCTGGGAATTATCTGTACAGAGATGATAATTTAACCTGTGGGAGCTATGAGCTCACCAAGCGAAACAGTATATTTAGAGGGAAGAAGGGCCAGGATAGAGCCATGGGGGAAACCCATGGTTTAGTTGGCAAGACTTGGATGAAGATTTAGTAAAGGAGACTCAGAAAGAGTGGTCAGATAAGGTGAGAGGAGAATGAGGAGGGAATGGTATCGGGAATATCTAGAATACGTAGAGTATCCAAGAGGAAAAGATGATTGACTTTGTTAAATGCTACATATAGATTGTTGATTGCAGATTAGCCATGGGAAAATAATTTTTTTGGCCACAGCAACTCATAAACAATCAAGTAAGGCATGTTGGGGTTAAGAGCTATGTTTGTCGTGGGAACACCCACAATGAAGAACTTACAGTTCTCCCAAATGAAAAATGGGGCAGATAAATGGTGCAGTACATAGAGTGCCAGGCCTAGAGTCAGAAGACCTAAATACAAATCTGGCCTCAAGACACTTACTAGATATGCGACCCTGGGAAGTGACTTGGGTAACTCAATTTGCCTCAGTTTCCTCATCTGTAAAATAACCTGGAGAAGAAAATGACAAACTACTCCAGTATATTTGCCAAGAAAACCCCCAAATGGAGTTCTGAAGAGCTGGACACGACTGAAAACAATTCAACAACAACAAAATGAAGTATGGGGATGGGCTCAGGGTGAAGAATATACATGAATTTATGGACATGGCCAATATGGGAATTTTTTGGATTTGATTATGCAAATTTCCCACTAGGGTTTTGGGTTTTTTTTAGTGGACAAGGAAGATAGGGTTGTCAAAAAATAGAAAAAGAATGAATAGAAGGTCAGTGAATTATTTCTTAAAAATGCATAGAACATAAGGCCAGAAGGAAAAAGAGAAAAGCAGGAGTTTTGAAAGTTACCTGTTAAAATGTATTATATACTTAAAAGGAAAAGCAAGCTATATCGCAGAGGATTGCAATTTTGTGTATCATCTATAGAAATGTTCATTTTATTTAATGTTTGTTAGGTTCTGAATAAAAATAAAATTTAAAAAGGAATTACGGTTCTGCTGGGGTGAGACGGCATCCATGAGAATGAAATCAGGGATCCTGAATCACTGCAGAGAACCACTTAAGACCATTTAAAATCAACGGAAGTCAACATGCTTCAAATTAAGGCTATTAGGAACAGAAAAGTTAAGGCACCTGACTTATGATAAGTGGAACAAAACAATCAGCTCAGTACAAAATACCTGTGAGGAATTCAGGTTTTCAGGACTTGACTACTACCTTTTCTTGTTTTCAATTTCTAGGTCCATCTATCTGTTTCCGGAGGCTCCTTTGCCTATAAATAGGCTCATCTCCCCATTTTAAAACATTCTCTTGATCCTCCTGCTCCTTGATCTATTTTTTCCCTTTTACATTAGCTTTGCTTTCTTTTCTCCTACTCACTCCTGAACCCTCTGCAACCTCGCTGCCATCATCACCATTACTGAAGCTGCCATCTACATCACCAGTGACTCCATCATCTTTGACCTTTCTGCAATACTTAATACTGTTATATATCCTCTCTGTGTTGCTACTCTCTTCTTCCCTGTCAAGTCTCTATGACCTTGCTTTCTCCTGGATCTCCTAAGCCTGACTTCTCCTCAGCAGTCTTAGACTTGGAGTCAGGAAGATCCGGGGACAAATCCTGTCTTAGGTGCTTACTAGCTATGTGAGCCAAAGCATCATTTAACCTTTCTTAGCCTCAGTCTCCTTAGTCATAAAAGGGTTAACAATGGTACCCACCTTGTAGGTTGTTATGAGGAGCAGATGAAATAAACTACATAAAATGTTTTGCTAACCAAAAGTGTTATATAAACGTTATCTATGATTACGATGGTGATGTCTCATTTGCTGGATCCTCTTCCTCCTCCCTAAATGTAGGTGTCCTCCAAGGCTCTATCTTTGGCCTTTTTCACAGAATCTGAAATTTGGAAGGACTTCACTGCTCCTTCTTTTTCAACTTTTACTTGCTTGGGAACCCTACACATACATCTCTAAGATCTCTGATAAGCACCCATCCAGCTTTTACTGGAAGACCTCTCGTGCTGCGAAATTCAGAATATCAACAGGCAATCCATTCCATTTGGGGACCCTTCTCATTGTTTGGATATTTTCCCCTCATTCCAATTCCAGATCTGCCTCTCTGCAACTCTATCAAGGGCAGAAGAGCAGAGATAAATCACATTCTTTTCCAAAGCTTCGACCATCACTGCATGTCTCCCAAATCTGTATATTTGTGTTCTCTCTTCTAAGCTTCACACCTGCAGGTCAAATTGCCTCTTGGATATTTACACACAGAAGCCAGACAGGTGCCTCAAATGTGACCAAAACCGAGCTCTTAATTACCCTCCCTCATACCTGCCACCCATCCAACTTTCTCTCACTATACTGATATCCCCACCAACCACCCAGGCTCAAAATGCCAGAATTATCTTTGACTCTGTTAGCTCTCTTATTTCAAATATCTAATCAGCTTCCCAGTCGTATGACTTTACCTCTGTAATAGCTCCCTAGTCCCAAAGACGATATCTTAGTTCAACCTTATCTCTATCTAGATTTTTGCAACAGCCTCCTAATTAGTCTTCCTGCCTTCAGTCTTTCCCCTTCCAATCCATCTTAATAGGTGCCTGATTAATCTTCTTAAAGAATAGCTTCAGTCATGTAATTATACTGGTGAAATTTTTTTTTAAATTCAGTAGCTCCTTATTCCTATGAAAGCAAAAGGTTCCATGTCCCTGGGCAAGTAACCTTCTTACTCTGTGCCTTGATGTCCTTATTAATCAAATGCGAATATTCAACTCATTGAGTTACTCATGGTAGAGCTAAGTCTAAACCCTTAAACTGGCATTCAAGCCCTCCACCCTGCCTCTCTAGCCTTTATGTATCCTATGTCCAGACAAACTAGCCCAGCCATCATCTTCTGAACAGTTCCATGCTCCTTTCTTCCTTGCAACATTCTGTATTCTATGGTCGATCAAGATCTTCCAGCCAGGACGGACCTTAAACAGCATCTAGTCCAATCCTCTCACTTTGTAGATGGGGAAAATACTCAAAGAGATTAAGTCATCACCTGAAGTCATAGAGATAATAAAGAACAGAGCCAGGATTGGAACCTAATTTTTTGATGCCAAGTAGCTGGTTCTTGACACATGATTATAGCTTTAACATTCTGTGCCTTAATAGTTTTTTGGAGCAATAATCAGTCTTGCCCCATGCCTTTACCTTGAATAAATACTCTTCCCCACAACATTAAATTAAATCACTGAAATTTCTTACCTCATACAATAAACAGCCCAAAGACCAGATATCAGACTTAAAGTTATAGCCATTTTCATGAATTCTCTCCGGGGACATGTAGTAAGGTGTTCCAACTGAAATGAAGCAGGGAAAAGAGATTTACTTTTTTTTTTTTGTTAGAGAAAGAAAAAGTCAGCAAAACTGGGAAGGTAGCAGCGTAGTAGATGAAAACTAGGACTGGGAGACAGAACACATGTTCTAATCTTGGGCTGGGTGAGTAATCATCTTCTCACCTCGGTTTCTTCATCTGTAAAATGAGAGTACTGGACTTGACAAACTCCAAGGTTCTACCTAGTGTTAACTGTTTTCAAATATTCTATGTTAAAATTATTGCTATTCCAAGGTTACTTCCAATTCTTATAATCTATGTTCTCAGATCCCTTCCTGTCCTAATATTCTACAACTCTATTTCCCTCTCTTCCTTCCCCAAGGAATATAAGTTATTAAAAGATAGCCTTTCCAATGGACAATATGCATCAAATGATGTTTGTTCTCCTCATCAGTCTGAGAGTTTTTAGAGCTTTGCTGAGGTACTAGATCAGATCTTTAAATAAGCTACCAGGTAGGGTGGAGAAGCAAAGAGAGCAAAAAAGAAAGTGCAAAACCTGCAGAAAGTATGGGCATGCCTGTATTATCAATCTACTTCTGAAAAACTCATTACACAGAGGTGAGTCCTCTTTGTTTCTCTCTTCCTCTCTCCCTCCCTCCTTTCCTACCTTCCTTCCTTGCTCTCTACAATTCATTTGGGCAAATCTTCACCTTTCTGGCCCCTGGTGTGTTCATTTGTTAAATGATAAAAACAATCATTACTCTCTCTATAAATGTATATATACATATACATACATATATTTATCTAGCCCCACGCTCTCTCCTTCTTCCTAGTATTTGATATATATATATATATATATATATATACATATATATATATGTTTTATCTATATGTAGAGAGAAAAAGAGAGTAATGATTTTTGTGTATATATTTACATCTGTATCATGGAATATCATATTTCTGTATATATATGCGCACGTACATACACACACACAGAAAAAAAACCCATGCAGACATACTTGGCTTTTCAATTCTGCGGACAATCAAGTGCCTACTATGTGTAGAATATTTTGCTTTACACTTGAGAATAGATAAAGCTTATATAAGATAAAGTACCTGCCTTTAACCTACTCCGTGATCACTCAAATGAGGATCTGTAAATCAGGAGGCATCACTTTACAAAAGGACTTACAGCACAGTTCTTTTCCATGGCATGGTCCCCCTTATGTACTTAAGATTTAGGAATAATAAAGAATTTTTGGAAATACTTCATTTGTGTGAAGTGAATTTCTACCTCCAGACAGTCAAAACAATTAATAAGACAAAGACCCTTTGGGCCAGTGGCAGAGAAGGCACAGCTAGCCTACAGAGGAAGTCAGAGGGTGATTCATTATATGAAGGAAAGTGGTTTACTCAAGCCTAAGTTTATCCTCTGCCACATGCAACTCTGAGCCACAGTTACAAGTGTGAATGAGGTCAGAGACTCATCCTGGGACATCAGCATCATCTCAGTTGCTTTGTGCTCCATGCAGCAGAAGTAGAAAGAACCAGAATCCGGTGCTACAAATTCCCCCATCTATTCCAGATGGGTTTCATTAGTGTGCAGAGATGCTGTGAGAGAGCAGAGAACACCGCAGGTATGACGGGAAAGAAGGAAACTGTGCAGTCATGGGAACTTGTCCATCAATGGCCAGTAAATTAGGAGACTGTTCCTATGTTGGTATTTCTGTTCTCAACCTAATGGCATCTTTATTTCAGTGATGGCTATACAGCAGACATTGTCATTATCAGATCCAAGGAGGTTTAGCACCCCTTCCCTGCTCCCCTGACCCTGTAGTAACATCACCCCAGAAGCAGACCGAATCTGAAATCTTGAAAGCTGGGTTCAAAACCCAGTTCTATAACTTAATACCCACAAAACCCTGGCAAGGTCACTTTCTCTCTCTGGGACTCAGTTGTAAAACGAAGTTGATTCATTTCAATTCAATTAAACAAATATGTATTAAGTTCCTATGGGCCAAGGGTCCAAAGGCCCTAAGGTTCAATACTAGGAATGGTACAAAGTTCAGAGAGGAGCCTACATTCTCATAACAGAATTAAAACACACAAACAGGTAAGTAAGACACACAATAAATAAATGCACTGGAGAGATACAGGGTATATTACGTGAGGGCTAAGGGGAACGTCCTAGCAACAATAACTTACCTTTATATAGTACTTTACAGTTACAAAGAATGCAATATCCATTTGCTAGACACTCCTGCTCTACAAAACTTGCAGGACTATTCAGGTTCAAAGATGGTAACAGCTGTAAAGCAACTTGTAATCATAAAAGCACTACATCTATACAAGCTACTACAATCCCTGTCTGAGGGCTTCCTAGTATTAAAAGCTTGCCAGTAATTTTCCAAGATTGGCACACATTTGGTCCTCATTCTTGATTTTGGAGTTTTACTGTACATCTGCACAGCTGTGGTACTGTCACACATAATGCCTGATGTAAATAATCATTTACATTTACATCTAACTAACATTTGGTTAGTTAGAGCTATGTTGAAATCGTAAGACAGTAGAGCTGGGAGGGCCCTGAGAATACAGCGTGTTAGGATATAGAACAGAAAACACAGAATATCAAAACCAGAAGGGACCTGGAAACATAGAATGTTAGATCTAGAAGGGCCCTGAGAATACAGAACACAGAATGTCAAAATTAGAAGGGACCTAACCCATAGAACGTTAGAGCTAAAAGCGCCCTGAGAATACAGCGTGTTAGGATACGGAACATAGAACACAGAATGTCAAAACCAGAAGGGACTTGAAAACAAAGAAGGTTAGAGATGGAAGGAACCTGTGAGTGCTGAATGTGAGATCAGAGAATGTTGGTGCTGGGAGAAATCTTAGACATGAGCTAGTCCAGTCACCTGAGGGAATTCAATAAAGACTGCCTGACAGAATGACTAAACCCAAGGCAACAAAACTCAGGAGTTACTCCTGACTGATCTTGAAATAGACGATCTGATAAGGGAATCTTTTATTGTTTCTGTTTCAACAGCACCTTCCAGCAAATCTCTAATCCGGCGCCCAAACATGGCTTCCCAATCTCTCACTCCTCTTTTTCACAGTGGGGGATGGAGCTCTCAATATGAAAGAGGAACTTAACAAATTCTGACCTTTGTTGTATCTTTACAGAGAAATCTGAGTTTCAAACAGAGAAATATCAGAGCAAAACAGGGACCTCAAAGGGGGAGCTGATTAAAGCATCCCTTCATTCCTGAGACATTCCGTTCCTGTCAAAACAAACTTCGAAATGTTTTGAAATACTTGTGGTTTTGTATATGAAAAAGGCAAAGCTTTCACCTAAGGTTTTTAAGTTCCTGTTCAACTTTTTTTGAGAATAAAAATGAAACAGCTGAAGAATATATTTTGTTACTTATTTGGAACCCCTAACTAAGGTGCTTTTCTGAGGGTCCTATGGGTATCTGTAGGTACCTGGTTACTGGGACAAGCAAATCCATGTGGTATTGAAAAGAAAAATCCTACAGCTCAGGAAGAACAGAAGAAGAGGGGAGGAAGTGTAGGGAGACACGAATGGACAGGACAGGATGTAGGCAATGAGAGCCGATGACAATGGAAAATGTGACTTCTGAAAAAAGTATTATTTATAAAATGTCAGAGCTGGAAGGGACCTTAGATCAGAGTGTTAGCACTGTGAAGTACCTCGGTGCCTAGAATAGTAAGAGAGGGCCTTAGAGCATAGAATGTAAGGGACATAGATTGCTAGAACTTTCGTTCTAAAGCATCTCTCAATTCTAGCATCTTATGTTCTACAGATAAAATTTCAAATCACGGAATCATATGATCCCCGTCATCACAGTTACAAATATCTCCTCAGAATGTTATGTTGTTCAATCATTCCAGTCACCTCTGACTCTGTGACCCCATTTGGGGTTTTCTTGGCAAAGATACTACAGGGGTTTGCCACTTCCTTCTCCAGCTCATCTTACAGATGAGGAACTGAGGCAAACAGGGTGAAGTGACTTGTCCAGGGTGACACATCTAGTCCAGATTGGAACTCAGGAAGATGAACCTTCCTGACTCTAGGCCCAGCACTCTATCCACTGCGTCCCTCAACAATTCCAAATCTTGTTTTTGTAGAATGGGTCATGGCCAAGGTCTTTCTACAAAACCAGATTTTTCCTACAAAGAAGTAACTAGCTATTTAACCTCACTACATGCAGGGAATTCAGGGAGAGAAGACTGGAAGCTGTGGGGACAGCATGCACTTGCTCATAGCAGACTCTTGACCCTGCTGGGACCTTGGTGACTTGCAAAGTCATCTGTAGACCAGATAATTTCACATGTGCAGGAACATTTCAACTCCCAGTTGGGCAGATGCCAAAGAAAGTTTCTGATTAATAGTCTCTGATTAGACCATCCTTGTCAAACTGGCTAAAGCAATACAAGGGTAAGCCCAGATGATTAGGCTGGAAGTCCTGTGCGGTTTGGTAGAAGCAGCTCATTACAGGGGAATTCCTTCAGACTGCTGGCCAGGCCAGGAAGAGAACTGGGCCCCTCTCTCCATTCCCTCAATGGTTATAAAGAAATTAGTGCATCAATTTTTTAAACAAAGAAATAGGTGGAGGGTAGGGGGAAGGGGAGTTGTCCTGTGCATTTTCTGACAACCCCACAGAAACAATAACAGACATGCTAGAGAGGACTGTGTCCCAGACTCATTTAATGTAATGGTATAACCCAAAGGTACCAGCTTCAAATAAGAAAAAGGACTCACTCATCTGGATCACATGCTTATTCACACTGCTGTGATCTGAGGCTGGACACTGGGCTATATATGAAACGACAATTGTGAATCAGAAGGCAAAGCCATTATGTTGTTTGCCCTCCCCTGTCTTAACTTTTATGCCAGGAGGTGGGCACTCGGTGACCCAAACTGGATTTGAGAGCACTTAAGGCCAGGAGCCTCTCAGGACCCTGAAGGACTGTGGCACATAAGAGTCTAAAGAGGAAGAGAACAGTAGAGAGAAGGAAGAGGTGGAGGGGGGGGAGGGAAGGAGAGAAAAAGAGAGAGGGAGACGGAGAGAGAGACAGAGACAGAGACAAAGAGACAGGGAGTCTGTGTTGGGAGTACTCAGTACTGCTACGGTCTCCAAACTCTTAAAGAGGAAGGGAAGATAAGAGAAAGATGATGGATTCTAATCTGCCAGGATCTATGGAAAATGATTTAAGGTGACTTCTCAGAGCGTCAGTGTCCTCTTCTGTAAAATGAGGAGATTAGACTGACCACATCACCTCAAAGATCACTTTGAGCTGGAAAAGTATGTTTTTCACATTTTATGTTCTAAGGTCCTTTCCAGAGTGAATATTCCAGGTCCCTGACCTTCAAGATGTTAAGAGTAGAAGAGATAAGTAATGTATATGTGTGTGCGTGTGTGTACACACACACACACACACCCACCCACCCACCCAGGCCACTTTAGTTTTCAAGACTTACAGTAGACTAGACCAGGATGTAGATGTCAGAGCAACACAGATATCCTGAAATCTCTCCTTCCATGATTTTAAAGTGCTCTAAATTCTCTTCTCAGAGATGGTATATCAGAGGGGCATTGTGGAACAGTCAATAGAGTACCAGACTTGGAGTAAGAGGGAAATAGATTTAAATCCTGCCTATAAATGGTGGTTATGAATGTTATTTCTGAACACACTGAAGCTGAGGAGTGAAGCGGGCACTCTCTCTGATGATGCAGATTGCAACCCATGTACACATTCTCGTCTGTGTGACTTTTCTCCAGATCTTCCTGTAACTTTCTGGGAGGGGAGGGAAGGTGTCTATTCAACTTGCTGGGGGCCTTAGGTCTCCTAACATTAGAAGATATACAGCTTTTTGTTACCAAAAAAGTGTATATCTGGAAGGGTGTAGAAGTCTTCTGAACATGTAGGGAGGTGAGAAAACTGGGGGACAGGATGGGGAAGGGACTTTTGGAGGGGTGTATGAACTGGGATTTGGGAGGGTGGGGTTGACTTCTGGCAGGGTGTGTAGACTGAGAATGGGTGTGGGAGGAGAGGATGGGAGGACTCTTGGAGGGGTGGGTAAAGTGGGGGTTGGGAGGGGAGGGGAGAAGATAAGGTAACGGGGATAGGGTAAAAAGAGAGGCTGAGAAAGAAAATAGTGAGTAAAAATAAGATGGAGGGAAATTCACAAATGGGAATTACATGGCAGTTCTCTTTGTGGTGGCAAAGAACTGGAAACTGCATGGATCCCAATCAACTGGGGAATGGCTGAACAAGTTATGGTGTATGATTATGATGGAACGCTACTACGCTGTAAGAAATGATAAGTTCATTGGTCTTAGAAAAGCATGGAAAGACTTGCATGAAATGATTTAGAGTGAAGTGAGCAGAACTAGGAGAACATTGTATATAGTAACAGCCATATTATTTTAAGAACAACTTTGAGGGACTAAGTCATTCTGACTACTATAAATACACAAATTAAAAATAAAGGACATATGAAGAAAGACACTATCTGCAACCAGAGAAAGAACTGATAAATAGAAATATGTATAATAAACACACACATACACACACATACACACACACACCTATTTCTGTCTAATGGTAGACATCTCTAGGGCAAGGAGAAGGGATAGAACAAAAAAAGGAAAAAAAAAGAAATTTTACATAACTTTGTTGTATATTTGGAGTGAAAGGCAAGTTGTATGTGGGAGATTTGCAGTTTCATGTGCAATCATCTTTTTATTGTACTGTGCTATGGAAATGCTTTTGTTCTCTGAACTGAAAATAAAATAATTTTTTTTAAAAAGAAGATATACAGCATGGAGGCTGTCCATTTGTTAGCTCTCACCCTCGCTACATGATGGACCTCTCCCCTTTTCCAGGCAGACACGTCTTTGATGACATCTTTTACACTATTTGTTACTGCTAATAATTTAATAATCTATGTTAAATTGAAAAGTTTTTGTACAAAGAAAATGTAACAAAGATTAGGAGGGAAGCAGAAAATTGGGAAAGAATTTCTACAACCAGTGTCTCTGATAAAGGCCTCATCTCTAAAATACACAGGGAACTGAGTCAAATTTATAGGAATACAAGTCATTCCCCAATTGATAAATGATCAAAGGATATGAACAGGCAGTTTTCAGAGGAAGAAATTAAAGACATCTACAGTCATATGAAAAAATGCTCTAAATCACTATTGATTAGAGAAATGCAAATCAAAACAACTCTTAGGTACCTACCATATCTCTTCTGTCAGGCTGACTAACATGACAAAACAGGAAAATCATAAATGCTAGAGAGGATGTGGGAAAATTGGAACACTGTTTCATTGTTGGTGGAGTTGTGAACTGATCCAGCCATTCTGGAGAGCAATTTGGAACTATGCCCAAAGAGCTCTAAAAACATGCATACCCTTTGACCCAGAAATACTACTTTCTAGGGTTATATCCCAAAGAGATCACACAAGTGGGAAAGGAACCAGTATGTATAAAAATATTTATAGCAGCTCTTTTTGTGGTGGCAAAGAATTGGAAATCAAGGGGATGCCCATCAATTAGGGAATGGATAAACAAGTTGTGGTATATGAATGTAATGGAATACCACTGCGCTGTAAGAAATGAGGAGCAGGCAGACTTCATAATAATGTGGAAAGACCTATATGATCTGATGCTGACTGAGGGCAAAAGAACCAGGAGAACATTATACACGATCATAGACACATGGTATCTGTGATGACTAACTTTGACAGACTTGGCTCTTCTCAGTAATACAAGGTCCATCAAAGACAGCTCCAAAAGACTCATGATGGAAAAAGCTGTGCACTTCCAGAGAAAGAATTATGGAGTCTGAATGCAGGTTGAGGCAAACTATTTGCTCTCTTTTTTTCCTTCTTTTTTGGTTTTGTTTCTTCTTTCTCATGGCTCATTCCATTGGTTATAATTCTTCTTTACAACTTAACTATTGTGTAAATAAGTTTAATGTGAAGATATATGTAGAACCCATATCAGATTACATGCCATCTTGGGGGAGGAGGGGAGGAGAGGAAGGGGGAGAAAATTTGGAACCCAAGAACTGAGTGTTGTAAACTAAAAATAAAAAATAAATTTAAAAACATAATTTAATAATCATTTTTCAAATGAATGATAAATGGGTTAACACTTAGCTTGCACTGTTTTTCCCTCCTAGTGTCTGCTTTCCAGGCCTGCTCATGGTGGATGATGCCTCTGCGGGACCAGAGCCTTTCCCCAGGTCACTGGACATATACACAACTGGTTTGATTAAAACAGTTCCTCAGTAAATTCTTCTATTTCTGTCTGACGCTTTTGACGTTAGTCTGATTGGTTTTGATGTTTTTGGTTTTTGATCTGGATTCTTTGGGTTTTGTTCTTCTGCATTTCAAAATCATTCTTGTTTGCAGAGTTAAGAGCAAGTACATCCCTACCCACCAATAAAGCAGGATTTTATTGTCCAAATGCATTTCTCAGCTTCACTAAGAAAATGGAAGATGAGTGGCATTAGCCTTGTTAGAAGGAAACACAACTTATCAGGAGCCCTGTCTCGGCTCTATTCCCTGTGAGTCCTTGGGAAAGTCATTTTCAGTCACTCTACAAGCATTTATTAGAAGCTTACTGGGTTCCACATACTGTGCTAAGCACTGGGGATACAAAGAAATTTAATATTGGCCCTTGAGAAGCTTATGATCTAAAGGGATGACATTATGTGTCTTAGGAGACAGCTAGGTGGTACAGAGATAGAGCACCGGTTTTAGATTCAGGAAGACCTGAGTTCAAACACAAGCCATGGGACCCTGGACAAGTCACTTAACCTCTGTCTCACCCTTAGTTTTCTCATCTGTAAAATGGGGCTAATGTTAGCTCCTACCTCCCAAGTTGTTGTGATGATAAAATGAGATAATATTTCTAAAGTACTTTGAAAACGTCAAAGTACCACAGAAATTCTAGCTCTTATCATTATTTTCCCTCAGTAAGCCTAAACTGCGTCATCTGTAAACTGAGAGGGTTAGCCTGCTGCAGAGACTCTTATCCTTTTTTGTGTCATAGACACTTCTGACAATCTGATGAAACCTATAGGCCCCTTCTCAGAATAACATTTTTAAATGCATAAAATAAAATACATAGAATTACAAAGGAAACTGATTATGGTGAAGTACAATTATATGTACATATGCATATGTGCACGTGTATGTGTATACTAATATGTACACATACACAGATGTATGCACATGTACACACGTACACGTAAAGACACATATATACATGCATGCATACATACGCACACAAGTTCACAGACCCCAGGTGAAGTATTCTTGGAGATGATCTCTAAAATGACCCTCAGCTCTAAATTTTATGAAAGATTTAGTGCATTGGGTATAAGAGGAGAGAAACCGCCTCATTCTATATCCATTTAAAGAAAACCAAGAAGGTCCTCACTGGATGCCAAAATAGAGTAAGAGTTTGGAGACCTCTTCATCCTGCAAAGTGGCCTGACTGTATCTCCGTGCAGCCCTCTTCCCTGACATCACAGAATCTTTCCAACACAGATCTATTATCTTTGTAACTGAGGGGACTAGTCCCTGTTCATGACCCCTCCGAGGCTCAGAACCGCAATGCTGGGTCCTAAGATGGAAACAAGATATAAGAGATATGGGAAACAAGATATGGGAGAGCAGATATATGGACTGATCCAACAATAAATGCTCTTATCTAGATTCACCAGTCTCTGTGAATTCACAGTCATAGACAATAAGCATTTATTAAGTACCTGCCATATGGTATGCTGGGATTAAGAGCTATGTCTGTTGTGGGAACTCTAAAATGAAGGGTGGGGCAGCTAGGTGGTACAGTGGATAAGATGCCAGGCCTGGAGTCAGGAGGACTTGAGTTCCAATCTGACCTTAGACATCTATTAGCTGTGTGACCCTGGGCAAGTCATTTCACCCTGTTTGCCTCAGTTTCCTCATCAGTACAATGTGCTGGAGAAGGAAATGGCAAACCATTCCAGTGTCTTTGCCAGGAAAACTCCAAGGGGGATCATGCAGAGTTGGACATGACTGAAACGGCTGAACAGCAGCAGCAAATGCGTATTTCACTCATTCAGAGAATGAGTGCTAAGCACAGGAGATACAAAAAAAAAAAAAAAAGGCAGAAGACTGCCCCTGTCTTGGAGGAGCTCATGGGGAAACTACATGCAAGCAACTATGTATGAACACTGAAGGTGAATGAGACCACGCCTTCCTCTTCCCAAATCCCTGAGATGCATCAGCGCAGGAACCCTTCGGGGGTGAAGTGTTGGTTTGGAGAAAGCCCTCGCTGCCCGGGTCTCTTCACTGCCTTTCAGATACATTAAGAGCAACTATGCACCCCCCTCCCCTCCGTCTTCTCTTCAAGTTTCACCCCCATCTCTGACAAATCTACTACATCCAAGGGAAGGGCTTCCCCTTCTCACCAACCCTCCTCCAAGAATCTTATTAAGGGGTTTCACACAGAGCCCAGGAAGGAATGGGGTGCCCCTGGAGGTCTGCCCCTGGAGATCATCAAGTTAAGTACTGAGTGACCATTTGTTGGATTCCTGTTCGGGCATGAGTTGGGCTAAAATACCACTGAGGTCCCTTCCAACTCAGATTCTGCAGACCTTGGAGCTTCAAGGGATCTCAGCAATTTTTTTAGGGCATCGTTGGACAACTGTAAAAGAAGGCTTTTCCTCATTCTGACTCAAAATTTACCTCCTTATAATTTCCACAACTACTTCTAGTTTTACCCTCAGGGTCCAAGAAAAAGTCTAATTTTTATTCTACTCTGTCTCTTCTGGAGATAGTAGGAACACTGGTGGAGAGAGCGTTACAATTGCCCTTCATGGTACCTTGATAACCAGCGTCAGTAATGAGCAACACAGGAATTTATGTAGCGCTTTGTGTTTACATTTTTGCACACATGATCTCATTTGATCATCACAAAAATTCTATGAGGTTGTGACAGTATAATTACCCTCATTTTACAGATGACTAAATAGGACCGAGGACCGTAAAGTGGCCTGCACCTAAGGTCACATGGGTGGTTAAAGAACAGGCATTCCCAGGTTCTTTGATTCCCAATGAGCGCTCCTTCCACTAAGACCTCTGGTGGTGGCCTCTTCCATTATCAGAACACACAAACTCCATTAACTTGCTAATCAGCTGTTAGCAGGGACTCCAGAGAGCAGACAGACCACACCCCTCACTCTGCAAAGGTGGAAATTGTTCTTCACCTTCTTGATGTTCTCAGCCTGAACTTTTATGGCATCTCAGAGCGGGTCAGACCTACCACTCAATCTTACCGCTTCTGTCACAGTCTCCACATCTGTCCAGTTGCTTCTAATAATAAGGAGCTCCCAAGGTAGCCCATCCCAGCATTAGGCAGCCCTAATTGTTGGAACCACATGACTTAGAGCTAGAAAGGTCCTTAAAGATCATCTAATCCAAACTCTTCATTTTAGAAAGGAGGAAAACTGAGTCCAGGGTGGTAGGTGATGTGCCCTGTGGTCGTCCCATAGTTAGGAAGTAGCAGAGCTGGACCCAAGTCACCTCATTCCCCATTCAGTATTATTTCCACTATCCGCTGCCACCTCTGATAGCCGTCCTCCTTCAGAGGGAGCTAAAATTACCTTCCCTGTAACTTTCTCACCCTGTTCTTAGTTCTGCCCTCTGGGGCCAAGTAGAACAAATCTCATCTCTCTTCTCTGTGACAACCTTTCATATACCTGAAGCCCAGGGACAATGTTCTCCCCCTCAGTTTTCTCTTTCTCATGATCCCTTTCCCCCGATGGTCTCAGTGACGCTGCTGCTCTTCTTTGGCAGGTGGTGAGTCCCCACTCCTCCCCTTGACAGGGCTCTCTGTCCATCAGGTATTGGCGTAAGTGGGTCCCGCCTGCCCTCGTCCCAGACGTGGATTGCCTTGCAGCAGCCGGCTGCTCTTGCTCCAAGCGAGACACACGCTTGGATCTTGTGAGCTGTGTACGGGCAAATCCTTCATTTCTCTTTCATTACCCCGGCGTGTTCTGTCACTTATTTTTTCCTGTATGCAATCCTGCCTGACAAATATGATCTGCTGCCTGGTAATTCGTCTGACGCTTATTCTGTTCCTTGCTCTAATTATGGCTCCGGTCCCTGACACGAAGGCAGCCGTGCTGCCACCGCCGGGTAGTACACCTGTCACACTGGCTGTAGTACTGCCTAATGCCCTTTTATGCCAGGCTGATGGGAGCAAACACAAAATCTAAGGGAGGCAGGGGTGGGGGAGAAGAGAAATAGATGAATATATCTGCATAAGTCCCATGTTCAATTCATGGGTCAGGAGCTTTAGAGATCAGAGTTCAGCTGAGTTGCTATGGCAATGCTGCTACAGATACTACTATGACACACAGTAGGTCCACATTAAAATGAGGGAATGCATATTTAAATAGATGCACAACTGTTCCCCCAGTCCCATTAGTGCTAGAAACAGAATCAAAGAATCAAAATTAGTTAAAGCTGGAAGCAACTTTAGAACACAGAATGTTGGAAGACAGAATACAGACAGATCTCTTCACCTAAGACTGTTCCTTTGTCTATAAAAGGAAAGGGTTAGACTAGATCTCCAGGGTCTCTTCCAACTCTAGACAGTACTGGAAAGGTTAGCACAGAAAGGCAACCTTAGGGACGAGTTGACCCAAATTCCTCATTTTACAGATGAGGAAAATGAGGCTCAAAAAAGTAAAGCAATTTACCTGAGGTCACACATCAAGTTAATGCCAAGGGCAGAGATTAGAACTCCGGTTTGCTTACTGAATGACAGACAACTAATTCAATGACTTTACGAAGTTGGGGATCGAAAAATTGGCTCATTATTTTGGTAAATTTCATTGTAATGAGCAGAGTTTCCTTTTTTCCCTTTCCATCCTTCAGCTGGAAATTTAGTAATAAAAATACGAACTGACATTTATGTAAAGCTTTGGGATTTAAAAATGCTGACCCTGTTTGATCCTCAAAATCTCAAGAGGCTGAGTTTGTGTATTGTTACCTCTGCTCCCTGTAGCAGTAAACTGAGGTCAGGGACTTGTCCCAAGGCCACACAGCAAAGGGCCGGGGCTAGGATGGAACTTGGGCCTTTCAGCTCCAAGTTCAAATCCTCCTTCACTCCATCCCCTTCCTACTCTGCTCTTGTACAAAGCAGTCTCACTCTGCATTGGGAAGATGGACAGGGGCTCACAAAATGGTGCTCTCCTGATAACTACAGAGGAATCTTCAATGAGTCTAAGGAGAAGGGTCGTATGCTCAGACATAGTCCATTTCTAAGTCCCAATTTATTCTTATTACTATAATAAGTGCAGCAGCCAAACTAGATAAAATCATATCACTGGAAAAGATCATGTTTCTGCCCGTTCCTAATGATGTGATCTTAACTGGCTCTGATGGGTGTGTGTGTGGATGTGTTTGTGTGTGTGTCTGTATGTATGCACGCACACACAGAGAAGGGGCTCAAATCTGACAGGATAGAACTAGGTATATTCCAATTGCTCAGGAGAAAAGGTTGGGTTCTCTCAATTTCTCCCATTTGCTCTCTTTTCCCCACACCTCTCCTACCCCTGATGTGATCACAGGACACAAAACAGTTCCACCTGCCATGTGTTTGCATGGACGTGTATGTGCATGCATGATATATTTTTGGAAAGTATTTTAGCTAAATTTTTTTTATAAGTAGAGTTGCACGCCTCAGTGGAATCAAAAGAAAAGGAATCATGGGCTTGGAGTAGTGCAGGGAACCTGTGGCATTGAGGCCACATGTGGCCCTCTAGGTCCTTAAGTGTGGCCCTTTGAGTCTAGGTCCCAAAGGGCCACACTGAGGACCTAGAGGGCCCGTGTGGCCTAGAGGCCACAGGTTCCCCACCCCTGGTGTAGTGGAAAGGGCTCTCAGCTGGTGGAGCATCAGGATATCTGGGTTTGAGCCCCAGTGCTAACACTGACTCATTTTGTAAAGCTGAGCACAACTAACAACTCTTCGGGCCTGAATTTCCCTATCTGTTAAATAAGGGAGTAGGATTAGATGACCTATCAACCAAAAGCACGTATTGAGTACCTACTATATGCCAATGCAAATTAGGCTCTGGGAATACAAATACAAAAGTGAGATACTCCCTGCCTACCAGGAGTTTAAATTCTACTGAGGAGATACATGATCACAGATAAGGAAATAAAATTAAGATTTAATACCTTGAAACTGTACACGTAAGACTTTGGGGCCACCCTGTACAGGATATATACCAAATAAATACCCAATAACTGGAAGGGAGGGCAGAATGTGAAGGATTCTGGGAAGGTGTCATGTGGAACTTGGGCTGGATTTTGAAAGGAGTCATGGGTTCCAAAAGGCACAAATGAGAAAGGAATGCATTCTAGGCATGGAGGACAGACAGCCTGTGCAAAGGCAGGGTGGAAGATGAAACATCATATAGGAAGAACAGTAACGTAGCCAGTTTGGCTAGAGCATGGGGTGTATGAAGGGGGATTAATTTATTATCAGCCTAGTAAGTTATGCTGGAGCCAGAATGTGAGAGGTTTTAAATACCAGGGGAGTTTAGGTTTTATCCTAAAGGTAACAGGGAGCCACTGAAGCTTCTTGAGCAGAAGGCAGACATCTCAGACTAGCATTTCAAGAATATCAATTTGGCAGCTGCATGGGATGGGTTGAAGTGACTATAGGAAGAGCAATTAGGAGGCTGCTGCAACAGTCCAGAAGAAAGGCAATGAATGCATGCAAAGGGGGCTCTAATATTCTGTTCTAGAATCCTGTGCAGCTCCTCATTATGTTCCAATATTCAGAGAATCAGATGATCTGGAATCTAATCCAACATCCTCATTTTACAGATAAGGAAACTGAGGCTCAGAGTGGCTAGGCAACTTACCGAAGATTAGGAAATAGAACCAGCACTAGGATTTGAAATGAGGACCTGATGCCATATCGAAACCCTATACACTATGTTCTAAGATCTTTTCCATTTCTTTTTTTTTTTTTTTGGAGGGGGGAAGGCAGGGCAATTGGGGTTAAGTGACTTGCCCAAGGTCACACAGCTAGTAAGTGTGTCAAGTGTCTGAGGCCAGATTTGAACTCAGGTCCTCCTGACTCCAGGGCTGGTGCTCTACTCACTGTGCCACCTAGATGCCCCAAACTTTTCCATTTCAAATCCGGTATTTTCTAAGGTCCCCTCCAGCTCTAACATTCTGTATTCCAACGTTCCTTCCAACTGTCAGACTTTATGTTCTAATACCTCTTAAGATTCTTTGAGTCTCTACGTATCAGAAAAGCAGAGGGAGTTTGATTTACACTTAGATTTCACCATGAATATAAAAGGAAGAAGAAGGGATAAATTGGGTGAAGCAAACATTATCTCCCGAAGCCCCCAAAACTGGAATAGCCCAATACTACTTGAGCCATAACAGTCAAGGCTAGTGTCATTTCTGAATGAGGTAATAACCAACCCAATAGTGATTGAGAGCAAAGCCAGCTTCCTAGTGTTCAAACCTCCTGAATCAGAGGGATATGACACAGTTGTTTTTTTTTTAAAGCACTTTAAACAGCTACCACTGTTTGATCACCAGAATTAATAAATTTCACCAAATCATATGCTATCCGCTACAAGTCTCAGAGCCATCTGGAGCTATATGAATAATGCACACTAACAGTTTACATGAAGAAATCATATTTTTCAGAGAGCTCCTTCGTGTGAACCAAAAGACGCTCCCATATTATCATTCTGTTTACACTCAGTGTGTGTCACTTGCACAAAGGTGTCGGAACATGAGAGACAGACCAGCTTGTAAGTTTGGGGTGAGACAGAAATGAATTGGGCCCAAAACCATTTTTAAGAGGTTGGGGAGAGAAAGAGGAAGGGAAGAACTTTGCTATAATTCATGATTCTCCTTTCTTTTCCCCAGTAACATTTTAGTGAAAATTTTAATACAAGTAACAGTGATAATAACATTGCCTTGTATTTTTGGTTCCCACCTGGCTACAATGGACAACTCACTTCCCCTTTCTGGGCCTTAAGTTTTCTCATCTGTAATATGGGGGTATTGGAACAGATCATGTCTAAGGTCTATTCCAGCTCTAATAATCTATCTTCTGTGTTTCATAAGATTCTGTGTTCAAAGGTTCTTCCAGCTCTAATATTATGTGATTCTATAAGCTTACCAGGCCCCAGTAGGCACAAGCTTCAAGCACATTTAACTTTTACTAAAACCTGAAGAAAGGCCAAGTCCCTGCAGCTGCCGCCGGAGCTTATAGAGAAGTATACAGAAGGGTTTTAAACAAGTGGCAGGGGAGAACACAGAGTTCTCTGGTTTCCTTGTATTACCTACTCCAAAACAAACTTTCACAGAGATGTCTTCATATTGGGTCCCATCAGGCATCTCTGGTTTTTGGTGTTTAAGTGACAAAACCTTGCTAAGGTCTCAGATTCCAACGCAATTCCAACTAATTTTTCATAGGAAATTATCTCCCCCAAAGTTGCATGCAAATTGAATTGTTTAGTTGTTTAAGTTGTACCTCTTTGTGACCCCACTTGGAGTTTTCTTGGCAAAGATGCTGGAGTGGTTTTGCCACTTTCTTCTCTAGCTTATTTTACAGACGAGGAAACTAAGGCAAAGAGGGTTAAGTGACTTGCCAAGGATCAACAGTCAGTAAGGTCTGAGGCCAGATCTGAATTCAGCTCTTCCTGACTCCAGGCCTGGCTCTCTATCCATTGGACCACCCAGCTGCCCTCAATTGAATTTCTGTTACTCAAATCTTATTTTATATTAAAAATACACCTACCCAATCTTACAACATCTGTTGCTTCCGAGAAAACACACTATGAAGTAAAGAAACATTTACAAAATGCTCCAAAAGAAGAATCTTGCAAATGAGCAACTTCAGAAGGGCACAATATGGATATCTTGAATTACCAATGTCCTTGGGAAAAATACCATGGTGGGGTATAACTGTACTGGAGTGACTCTTTTCCTAAAATGAAGGAAACTTCAAGGAGGCTAGCAGTCATCTCCTAATTTCTCTGCTTTATATATTCAGAATTTATATATTGGGGTGTGTGTGTGTGGAGGGAGGGAGGAAAGGAGGGAGGGAGAGGGACAGGGAGCGAGAGAGAGAGAGAGAGAGAGAGAGAGAGAGAGAGAGAGAGAGAGAGAGAGAGAGAGAGAAAGAAGAAGAAGAAGAAGAAGAAAAAGAAGAAGCACGAGGAGGAGGAGGAAGAGGAGAAGGATGAGGAGGAAGGGGAGAAGGAGAGAGGAGAGGAAAGGAGGAGAGAGAGTGTGGGACCAAGGCTTATTAGAACTAGCTTTTAAATAAAAGAAAACACAGTGGCAATACTGCCCAATTCCAAATCTTTTTGAGGCCTCTGGGAGGCTGGGGCTTACCTAATGAATGCGCTGCCGTGGTCTTGGAGCTAAAGAAGCGGCCCAGTCCAAGGTCTCCCAGCTTCACTACACCTGTGGCTGTTATAAACACGTTGGCTGGTTTTATGTCTGGGAGGAAAACAAGGCTAGAAGTCAAACTCAAGAGGCATCGTGTGATCTTAAGGTTCAATCTTAACAAACATGTACATGTACAACACCCCCAGCATGGTCTAGACAGACACAGAGCACCCATGGCAGGAGAAAGCAGTGCAGAGAAGTAGAAAGCCTTAGGGAGAGAGGCAGAAGACATAAGTTCCAGTACTGGCTATGCCACCAACTTACTAAATAACCCAGGGTGGTCACTTTACCCTGCTAAGTCTGTTTCCTCATTTTTAGACTATTCGGTTGGACTACATGGTGTAAGGTTCTATTTAGCACTGGCTCAGAGTCAGAGAAACATGGGTTCAAATCCCATGTTCACAACCTATATGATCTTAACCTCCCTGGTCTCAGCTTCCTCATTGTAAAGTGGGGTGAGGGGACACCAAATGGCCTCTGAGGAGCCTTCAAGAGGGCTAGGCCTATCATCTTATATGTTCTAACACTTTAGGTTCTAAGGTTTCTTCTTGCTCTGTCTATATTCTCTGGAACCTTCTGAGCTCTAAGGTCCTTTCCATGTACTAAAGAATCCAAGCAGGCTGGCAAAATGGGGGAAATGTCTAGCATGTTAGTGTACGCTGTAGGGGAACCAAGAAACTCCCACCAACTCATCCATCATCACATCACACTTAACACAATGAAGGAGACGTTGTAGAGTTCACTGCATCCCCCAAACTCCAGCCTTCTACTTCTGACACTCTGCTAATGGCAGGTTTGACACTTGACTTAATATCAGTGTCTGGAATACAAAGCAGCTCTTCTTCATAATGCTCCCCTCACTCTGGACTGACTCCTTTAACAAGGAGGCAAAAAAAAAAAAAAACCACCAGGAGAAATCCATCTCGCCAGTGCCGCCGTCTCTCCAAACATGCGTTGGCTGCACATCAGCATAATTGTTTTTGAATGTAGCCACTTACTAATTGGAACATTATATTATTATTCAGTGAAAAGAGAGAGCGGATTAATGTTACCTCTGTGCATCACCCTGCGGGAGTGCATGTGCTCCACGGCGCTGCACAACTGCACAAAGTACTTCCAGACCGTCCTCTCGGGGATTAACCGCTTCTGCTTTTTAAAAAACTGTGGAAGGAAAAGCAACACCCAAAGAGAGGAGGACAGAGGGGAAGAGAAGGGGGAGGGGAGGAGAAAGGATAAGGGAAAGGGAGGAGGGAAGGACAAAAGAAGACAAGAGGAAAGAGGTGGAGGGAGAGAAAGAGACAGCAAGAAAGGGAGAGGAGGAGGGAGGCAGGAAAGAGAGATAAGGACAAGAAGGAGAGAGAGAAAGATATGAGAAAGAGAGAAAAGAGAGAGGCGAGAGAGTGGGATAGAAGGAGAGAAGAGAAAGGGGAAAGAGAGAAGAAGAGGAGAAGGTGGAGACAGAAGGATGGGAGAGAGGAGAGGAGCAGAAGGTAGGAAAGAGGAGAATGTGTTGAGGAGAGAGGAAAAAAGGGCATAGAGAAGAGACAAGGAAAGGGTGCGGAGAAGAGAAGGAAGGGGAAATGAGAGACATGTACAATTAGGAAAAATACCACCAGTTCCACCCTCCCCCAAATTCATCAGGTACAGTGAAAAAGAGGACTGAATTTGGAGGCAGAAGACCTGGGTTAGAGTCCCAGTTCTCCATTTAATATCAGTGTGACTTTTTCTTAACCTGTCTTAGCTCTAGCTCCCTCGTTGTAAAATGGATAATATTTTCATGCTCTTTTACATCAGGTGATGTAAAAGCTTGACCGGAGCTCTGAGAAGAGCGAGTCCAAAGCCCTCATTCAACGGATGAGGAAACAAGGCCCAGAAAAATAGGGGCACAATGTGACACAGCCAGTCAGTGGCAAGGCTGTGACTCAAACCCTGGCTTTGGTTTTTATAAGGCAAATCATGAGAACGTATTATATACTAAAAAGCAGCATGTGATTGCTAGAGGTTTTTTGTTGTTTTGTTTTACCTATTCAGGCTAAGTCACCTGCTGATAACTCCTCTCCTACCCCTATCAACTGTACAGAGAAGCCAGATCTGCCCGGCCATTACCATTTTACTCCTTGTGTGTGTGTGTGCGCGTGTGCGTGTGTGTGTGCACGCGTGCCTCCTACAATCCACTAATTAACAACCATTACGAAAAACACACTTAAATAGGTTTGACATTCTTGAATGGACACCAATTATAATTAGCATTAATCTCCTTAATTACCTTGTGAAACATATTTAATGCCTCAAAACAACAAATGTTGAGGGTATCTTCCCTTAAGTAATAAAAGGAGTTTGGGGGGAAAGGAAAAAAAAGTGTGTATATATGCAGATAGGCAGATAGATAGATTGGTTTTCTGATATTATCAGTTTCTATGCGATGGTCAGTTAACAAATTCAAGATTCTCCATTCCTCCACCCCCATCAAATACTTCTTCCCAAAGGAATCAGAGATTAAGAAGCATGGTACAACGGAAAGAACAGTAACCAGACATTAGGTGACCTGGGTTCAAGTCTCGGTGTTGCCATTTATTAGCTGCGTGACTTTTGACAAGTAACTTCTCCCCCCACGCCAGTCAGTTTCCTCATCTGTAAAACGAGGGTCCAGACTAGGTGATCTCCAAAGCCCCCTTCTAAGGTCTCTTCCTAGTCTAACTTGCTATGACTCTAAGTACGTCCTAATAAGTTACAAGGCACCAGCGAGTATCCTGAATTTCAACAGCTTGGGGATTAAGAGTAAACAAAACAGAACTCACAACCCTGCCTGGCAAAGGCCACTCGGACACCCTGGAATGCAGGGCTGGCCTTCTCTGACGGGAATGGCTGCCAGGGAAGTGCTTGGGAGCGGTGAGATGATATGTGGCATGCTCAGGCACCAGCCAGCCCTGGCAGGAAGCGGCTTCTAATCCTCAAACTGTAAACTGGGACCCCATTGGCAGAAGTTCATCAAGGAACAGTGTGTACAGGAACTGGG
Source organism: Trichosurus vulpecula (assembly GCF_011100635.1). Classification (NCBI taxonomy): domain Eukaryota; kingdom Metazoa; phylum Chordata; class Mammalia; order Diprotodontia; family Phalangeridae; genus Trichosurus; species Trichosurus vulpecula. The sequence goes on along the minus strand of NC_050575.1, from coordinate 128,306,171 downwards.
CAGCTAAGCTCAACGCAATGTCGACAGCAGCTTCAATCTTTTCTTTTTCCAGCTCTGTATGGATGCCAACCGCCTGCCTCTGGCCTGAGTTTCGTGAATAATGTCACTGCCAGGCTCATTATCTGATTCAATAGATGTTCAGACCAATTCCAGCTGCTGAAATCTTCACCCTCCTTCAAGGTCCAGCTTGAGGATCACCTTCTCCAAGACGACTTCCCTGATGGCCTTTCCATCTGGAAATGATCTCTCCCTTCTTCGAGTCCCTCCTAGTGCTTTGTCTGGAACATTCCAAGTACTCTACACTCAATGCTCTCATGTAAAGGACCACTCAATCTAGGCTACCCCAGGATCCATGACTTCATCCTGCATAGCTGCCCCCACTCCCCTCCACTATGCAGTTTGCAAGCCCTCAAATGACTTAGACAGGGGCTCTTAACCTGGGGGTTCATGAACTTGCCTTTTCTTAAAAAAATTTAATAACCATATCTCAATATAAATAATTTCTTTTGCAATCCTATATATTTTATTTTACTCATTTAAAAACATTATTCTAAGAAAGGGTCTCTAGGCTTCACCAGACTACCAAAGAGGTCCCATGATGCAAAAAAGGTTTAGAATCCATGCTGTGGAACCTGGTTTCATGAGTTGCCGTGGTTAAAAAAAATCCACCCAGCAACCAGCCTTTTAGTGATGAACCTCAGATGTCAAATCTGTGACCTGTCTGATACATGATGTGTTTTTGGCTTGGCAAGACCCACTGGAGCCTCCACTCTGTTGGCAGAACTTTCAGGAGCCTGGGGTCACTTGCACAAGACAGCAATGGAAGAGGGCTCAAATAGAGGCTTTACCATACACTATTTTATTCAAATCATAACTTTGTGTTCTGGAGAAACAAAAATGAAAGACAATGGGTAAACAGCATGGGGGAAACACTGGTAGCCCCAAGACTTCAGAGAACCAGAGGACATGAAAGATGAAGAGGGTGAGGCAACTGGAGACCAGGATATACCTAGCCAATATGAAGAGACTGGTGTAAATCTGCTAAAGTCAAAGACCACTGACAGAAATGGGAATAGTTACCCTGGAAAAACAAAGACTCAAGAAAGAGACATGATCCCTGCCCTCTATTCTTTAGAGGAAGAGGAGGCATGGGACAGTGGAAGGAGCATTGATTCTAGAGTCAAGAAACATGGATTCGAATCTTCTGTCTGATGGTTCCCACCTATGTGACTTCGGGGGAGTCATCTAACCTTCTTGGGCCTCACCCTCCCCTGCTGTAAAATGAGGGGGTTGGCCGAGGTGACACTGGATGTCCCTCCCAGCTCTAAATCTATGATCTTGTGACCCCTAAGGGTTGTCATCTGAACAGATATTAGACCTGACTTCAAAGGGCAGAAGCAGATCTGGACGTGATGTAGAAGTTCTTGTTGTTCATCATCCTATTTAGGGTTTTCTTGGCAAAAACATTGGAGTGATTTGCATTTCCTTCTCCAGCTCATTTTACAGATAAGGAAACTGAGATGAACAGGGCTAAGTGACTTGCCCAGGGTCACACAGCTAGGAAGTGCCTGAGGCCAGATTTGAACTCAGGTCTTCCTGACTCCAGGCTGGTGCTCTATCCATTAGCTGCCTCTGATGTAGAAGAAACACTATTGATTAGAACATTTCCCAAAGAGAATGGACTAGCTCAGTGGAGGCTGTATAAGCACTTGTAAGGGCGGGGGGTGGGGGGAGACAATGTCCTGCTTCAGGGAGGAGGCTGGATAGGAGGCCCACTGAACCCCTTCCAACTCTGACCCCCCAGTGTAATGGCCTTTCCACTACACCAGGCTGCATGGTCTACTAAAAAACAAAATATCATAAATAAGAGACCAAAAGAAAGTAGAATGTCATATCCACTGTAAGATGCAGTCATTGTGTCAATACGTTTTGGTTCACTCTGTTTTTGTTGTGGTTACAAGGAAGGGCTCGATGTGGGGCAGGGGTATGTGAGGAAATGATTGAGGTACTTGTTTGGTTTGTAGAAGTATTTTATTTTTTCCAATTATGTGTAAAGGCAATTTTTAACATTCTTTTTTTATAAAATTTTTAGCTCACAATTTCCTCTCTCCTTCCCTCCTATTTTTAAAAGGTACCAATAAACCTTGAAGAACAACAGTAGTAGCAACAAAAATAACAGATGGCTGAAAACCCCTCTAACACCTAGAAAGAAGAGTCCATTTCCTTTCTCTCAGCTAACGTGGGTCACAGAATTTGAAACTAAGAGTGGGTCACAGAAGTCACCTAATTCAATCCCCTCATTTTACAGGTGAGGAAACTGAGGCACAGAAAAGGGAAATGATTTGCCCAAGGTCACACTAATAAGTCACAGAACCAGAATTTGAACTCAGGTCTTTAGACTCCAACCCAGTGCTTCCTACAACATCATGGCCCATCTGGATGGGCCACACAACTGTTGGACTCCTAGGTCCTTGGCGACAAATCTGACAGGAAGTCAACAGCTCTGAGCCCCAAATGGAGACACAGATACAACCAGACTGCAAGGGGAGTCGGAGAGTTTTATTTATGCCATAATATTGGTTTAATTCTCATTAAAGCATTTAAGAAAGGAGATCCTAGACTGCAAGTGGTAATTTTCTAAATGTCATGTCCAATAAGCCTTGCCTGACATTTACCAGGAAGCCACAAACTCTCCAGTGGATTCCTGCACCAGTCGCACAGCTACGGCACTGCCTTTACAGTCGCTCATAAATAATGTAGGCACCGGCCGCACACCACCTCCCCCCCCCCCCCCCCCCCCCCCCCGCAGCCCGCAGCCCGGTGGAGCTGCCTGGTTTTATCAGCCCCGCACCTTCTGAACAAAGATATGCATGTTTCTGCTGCCTCTTGGAATCCACTGGTCTTGTCCTGGGCAAGCAGCATGGGGATCTGGCTTACCCGCCGGACCCATGCTGAGGGAGGCAGGGGGGTTGGGGAAGGGGTGAGATGCAGAGCTGTAACTCGGAATTTTTGTGCCTGGGGTAACTCCCTTAAACTACGCCTAGAAGAAGTATGGAAGCTGCTATAGCCCTTGAGAGAGGGACAGGCATTAGTCCCAGTGGCAGAGACCCCAGGACGATACTAGAACAAAGACTACGCAGAAGTGGGCTGCCACTGGGGAGAGAAAACACCCATCTGGTACCTTCCCTCCTTAAATTATTACTCTTGATAACCTAGTACTGAGGTCAGCTACTGCTTCATGCACGGCACTGGAAAAACATGTTTACCAGAGGGAAAGGATGGAAAGGCTTTGGGAGCTGAAAGAGGGACTGAAGGAAGTCCCTTCTACCCTCCTTCCCCCAAACCTCCTCTCAAATCCTCAATGCATCACAGCAAAACATAAGATCTGAAAGGGACCTTAGGGACCATTCACTTTACAGGGGAGGAAACTGAGGCCCGGTGAGGAAAGAGCCTTGCCCAAAGTCACAGGGGAAATCCCATTCACTTCTTACATCGGAGGCTGAGGCAAGGTAAAGTCAAATGGAGCCCAAATCTCATCAAGCTGAAAAGAACCTGAGAGAGTCCCTTGTCCAACATATCCATTTTAAAGAGGAGAAAACAGAGGCCCAAAGTTAAGCGTCAGATCAAGAACAAGGACTCAGATCTCCTAAATCCCTCTCCAACGCTTTTTCAGCCGAGTAACTGAAATATGGTCTCCTGAGATATGGCCAAGGCTCTCTCCTAGGGGCACTCACTGGTCCTTCCTAAGCACTGAAGCCAAGTGTCATCCCCTAGGACCAGAAGGATAGGGCTCAGTGCTTTCCAGTGAACTCTGGACCCATGCTCAGCTGCCCCAGAGAGGGCGGCCCAGCAGCCTCTTCCAGAGGAAGAGAGGGCCTGGGCCTTCCCCAGCTTGGAGTGGGTTGGGGTATCGGTAGTGGGCAGTTCACAGGCCCACCATCCCCACCTATCTTCTCAAACTTGTCTCTTAGAGCCAAGCCTGAGCCACCACTGAGAGTACTGAAGGGACCACCTTTCACTAGGGATCGGTCTCTTTGCCCACTTCTAGGCTGGGCTAAAGCTCGGCTCTCATGAGCTGAGCCTCTTTCCTCTTCTCTCCATCTCAAGAGAGTAAACCTAAGAGGGAGCAGAAATTCTTCTCCAATCTCTGCCACACCTCTTGACGCTCTGTCACCAGGCTCCCTCTATCTTTTTTTTTTTTTATTATTCCTGGCTTTCCTTCTTAGAAGAGGGAACATTTTGTGCCTTCTACATTTATGGTCACACTGGGCAAAGCCTCAGGTCACCCTGCCCTAGTTCTGGTTTTGGGTTTATCTAAATTGGGTGTCTGGGTAGAACCTTAGAAATGAGGAACCTTGGCACAAGGACCAAGGAGACAATCTGTATTAAATACTTCAAGGATCTCTGGGATGGAGCTTTTATGGTGGGTAATTTTTGCAAAGATGCAGATCAAAGCCCATCCATGTCATAAGTTGCTATGGGCAAAAATACCATTCAAGACAGATCTGGAGAGAAAATACTACATACATTGAGACCAACACAATATATATTTAGCCCTGTTCAGGCCCTCATTCTCTCTCACGTGGACTTTTGCAATAGCTTCCTACCCCTGTCTCAGATCTCTCCCCCTCTCCAACCCATCCTTCACATAACTTTCAAAGTGATTTTCCTAGAGCATAGATCTGACCATGACATTCTCCTACTCAAACTACACTGGCTCCCTGTTACCTCTAACAGCAAATACAAACAACTACAAACTCCTCAGTCTGCCATTTAACACCCTTCCCAATTTGAACTCAGTCTACCTTTTAAACCTTATTCCACACACCTTCATACATTCTACCATTCAGCCAAACTCTCTCCTTGCCATGACTTATGCACAATGCTCCATGCCTTTGTCCAGGCTGTTCTCTGCCTGGGACCTCCCCTCTGCTTCTTAGAAGCCTTAGTTCTCTTCAAAGTTCTACATAAGCCCTTTGCTGAGTCTCTGAGCTACTGGTGCCTTCTCTCCCCAAATTTCTTGATGTTTACTTTGCACAAGCATATACATATACATGTATAAGTGCATATATATGTGTATATTTTATATATATATGTGTGTGTGTGTATATATATATATATATATATATATATATATATATATAAATGCATACACACACACAGTTCCCTCCCCACACCTCCCCCAAGAGAATGTAAGTTCCTTGAAGACAAAAATTCTCATTCTAGTCTTTAATAATAATCTTGTATCTCCAGTGCTTAACACAGTGCCTGGCACATAATAAACCTAATAAACACTTGTTGATTGATAGTTGTAAGAATAAAGAGATAAAGGGGCAGCTAGGTGGCACAGTGGATAGAGCACCAGCCCTGGAGAGAGGTGGACCTGAGTTCAAAGCCAACCTCAGAGGCTTGATACTTACTAGCTGTGTGACCCTGGGCAAGTCACTTAACTCCAATTGTCTCACCAAAGAAAAAAACAAAAACAAGAGATAATATACATAAAGGGCTTCATAACAGTAAAGCACTAGAGGAATGCAAGCTTTGATGATTATTTCCTAAAGCTGCATTTTTGAGATAGGCTACAGAAAGAAAGTGTGAAATGTCAGAGAAATCAGTAAAGGTAAAGCCAAATCACAAGGCATGTGTGCCCTATAATATAGGGTACCAGAGGGGTTTGCTATAGTTGTGGTGTTTTTGTGTAAGGAAAGCTGAGAATTGGCTTAAGTTAATATGAAGGATGTGTAGGGAACTGGGGTGGGGAAGAGAGGGGGGAGGGAGGGGGAGAGAGAGAGAGAGAGATAAGAGGAGAGAGAGAAGAGGAGAGAGAGAGAAGAGGAGAGGGAGGGAGAGGAGAGAGAGAGGAGAGGAGGGAGAGAGAGAGAGAAGAGGAGGGGAGAGAGAGAGAAGAGGGAGAGAGAGAGGGAGGGGGAGAGAAAGAGGGAGAGGGAGGGAGGGGGAGAGGGAGAGAGGGAGAGAGAGAGAGAGGGCTATGGGGAGACCATAAGTAACTACAGCAGACAGACAATTTTCTCGGGGAAAAGTATGAATCAACCCCAACACATCCTACAGTGGTAGAGCACTGGAGCTGAGGCAGTCTAAAGTACCTGGGGATATTTACATTTAGGGGATGAGGGAAAAAAAAGAAAAAGAGACAGAAGGAGTAGTCAGAGAAATGGAAGGAGGGCATAAATAATTAATAATATAGTGCTTTAAGGTTTGCGAGGCCCTTTATAAGGAGGGCAGGGTTGCAGAAGCCATGGTGGGGAGATAGTATGTAGAGGCAGGAGGGGGGCCACACAGGAGACTGAGAATGGCCACTGGACTTGGTGATTCCGATGCTTTTGGTGTCCTAGCAGAGAGCAGTTTTGTTCTCACAGCAGACACTGCAGGAGGTTGAGGAGTGAGTGGGGAGTAAGGTAAAGGGGGGGAGGGGCACGCGCACACAGGTGTAGAACATTCAATTGGGAAATCTGAGTGACAGTAGGGGCCAGAGTAGGGAGTCAAGTCATTTTTAATTTTTAACATGTTTGAAAGCCATGAGAGAAAAGAGAGCTCTCTGCTGGACCCTGGAGATACTACGCAGTCTCAGACCTCAGGGAAATCCTACATCCTACTGGGGCAGAGGGCCACACAATACTCACAGAAGAAGAGACTTAAGATGCTGGAGATGCGTCAGGGTAATTATGGGAGGGAGGTGACAGGAGACCCTCCAAGACCATCTAGTCTAAACCCCTTATTTTACAGATGAGGAACTTGAGAGCCAGAGAGGTTAAGGGACTACCCAAGGTCACACAGGTGATAAGCATCAGAAATGGGATTGGAGCCTAGGTCCTCTGACTTTTTACAGGGTTTAGCTTTGGAGAGGAGGAAGGTTACCTCTTCCTCTGAGACAGGAAGGGGGGAAGAAAGAATGAGAATAAAAATGGAAAACTACTTAGGATTCAGGGGTATAGGTGGAAAAATATGAAGCAAGATAAAAAGTAGGAATAAGGATGAGGAGAGAAGGAGAAATAATTCAATTTAACAAAATATAATTTGCAATTTTTCAGGGGCATGCCTACTGTATACAGTAAGGTACACCACTACTATACACTTTAAACATTCTAGGCAAGCGAGAGAAAAAAGCAATTGCTTCTATAGACAACGTCTGCAGGGGTGATAAAAGTCACCTAAGTGAAACTTCAACTTTCTCAAAAAGAAATGTTGAGTAAAGAGGGGGAGAGGAGAGAAGAGAAGGACGCTCGGTCCTACAACCCTAAGCTGACTTTCTGTTCTAACACTCTATGTTCTAAGGTCCCTTCCAGCTCCACTCTTCTATTTTACGCCAATTGTGTCAAAGAACTTCCAATAGTGGGGAACATGAACAGAAATACATATGTCTACAGGTTGTGTGAATTTCTTACAGTTATAGTTACTAACCGATCCAAACCTGCTAGCATGACACCTGGCGGCAGGCAGGTTACACAGTGGTATAGGCTGACAGGTGGTTAGGCCCTTGTGGCCCATTGCTGGCGTTCATGTGCTCTAGCTAATTAGGGAAAACCTTGGTGACTAAAAATCTCACATAAAGCGCATCCCTAATTCATGGGATTTTCCCTCTAGGCCACATACTGGGACACCACAATTGTACATTCTCACCTTCTATGTTAGCACTGATATGCTGTGTTCTATAGTATCTTCTAGTTCTGACAGCCTACATCCCAACATTCCACGTTCTGCAGCAGTGATGTTATGCTCAAACAGAAAAAGGAGACCGCTAACCCATACATAAGGATGCTGCAGGCTGCAGACTGACTTGGTTTAAAAATGTATTACTATCTACGTGTCACTGCACTCTTATTTATCTTGGTAAGCATTCCCCAATCCCATTTTAATCTGGTTTGAGCTGCCCCTGGGTGTACCATGGGCCACATGCCGTGTTTGATACCCCTCTTCTGCATTCTCTTCTTGCTCTGACATCCCGTTTTCTAAATTCTAATATTTGATGTTCTAAGGTTCCTCCCTGCTCTAATAGCCAGTGTCCTCAGCTCTCTTCTGATTCTGAGATCCTACCATTCACTGAACAAACATTGACTGAGTGCCTATGGTGTGTGGAGCACTGTGATGGGGAAGAAACAAAGATAAATACGCCCCAGTCCCTGCTAGGGAACATGAGTGACTGGACGATTTGCTCTGGAGTACAACAGGCAACATCAGGCACACACTGAGAAAGACAAACTGCTGTGACATGATGATGATTTAGTACATGACCAAAGCAGGGAGGTGAACTTTTCAAAAGTGTTCATTTATAATAATCATTGAATAATGATGGAGAGAAACAGGTAAAATGCAGAGAGCGGGCTGAAAGTGCGAACAAACATGATATACCACATCTGTTCTCACCGGGGATGCGTCTGAAGATTAACATCTCTGAGAATGCATTAATATGTCAACGAAAATATAGAAGCAGGTGATGATGGTTCAACTAAAGCTGCTTTTCTGCAATACAAGTATTCCTCCGAGCAAAATAACAGAAGAGCAAAGCAGTGAACATTTTCGCAAGCCCTGGTCCCCGTGGGGAAGAAAGTCAGTAAACTTAAAAAAAAAATGTTTCTTGTGCCTGATGGAGGGCAGCGTAGCTGGGACTGCAGAACCAATCTAGAGTGTGGCCAAGTACCAGCTGTCTGCAACTGGGGACGGAGACTGAGAAGCCCTGGTCAAAGACTTCTGTTCATTCATAATCCTACTAGGGCCCCAAAGGGAAGGAAGGAGATGGAGTGGGGAGGAGGTCCACAAACACAGAACTGAGGAAAGACCACCCAATTAGAGAAGGGAAAGGCCATCTTTCTCCCTGCCTCACTTTTCTCGTCTTTGTTCCTTTATCTGTCTTTAAAAAGAGGAAGCCTAGTATAGGAGAGAACCCAAGGTTCCAGTCCCAGCTCTGCCACTGACTGGCTGTGTGACCTTGAGCGTGTCACATCTGTCTGGGCCTCAGTTTCCTCATAGGGGGCTAGATTAAATTATAGTCCTTTTCAGGTCTAACATTCTATGTTCTATGTGTTTCCTAAGTGCTTATATTCTATATTCTCACAGCCCTTCCAACTTAACATTCTGTGGTCTGTGTTCTAATATTCTGTTCCAAGGTCCTTTCCAGCTCTGACATTCTCTGATTTCTGTTGTAACACTGTGTATTATGAAGTCTCTTCCAATGCTAACATATTTTGTTTTAACATTCTATTCTCTAAGGCCCTTTCCAGCTCTGATACTCTGTTTCAATTTATTCTGCCCTTGGGTACCCTGTCCAAGGCCAACTTTCCATCCCTCACACAGGGAAGAGGAAGAGGCTACCATAGCCTGAATTCTGCCAATCCATCAGCAGCTATCTCTTAATAGCTGTGATATTATTGATGTGGGTATGCCCTCTATCAGTATAGATCACAACTCCAACATGCCTTTTCATCCCCTGGGATTCTCGTCCATGTTCTTCCACAGATCTGCTACAGAGGATCCACCCAACATCCTGGAGACTTTCTTCAAGGGCAATGGGGTCAAACTCAGACAGAGGGATCACTGAACCATACATGAGGATCCCTGCAGGTCACATATTGACTTAGAAACCACGTGTTTTTATTTCTTTTTTATTAATACATCAACACATTAAAATCAGATAGGAACAATATTTTAATCTGGTTTGTGTTGCACTTGGGAGAACTGTGGACCACAGGCAGCTCACCTGTTGGACACTTCTGCTCTAGGATTTTATTTTCATATCTTGTAAACACTGACAGAATACTTGGGCTATCCTTTCATTTATATCTTGCTCTATCCATGTGACCAGCCTACTTCTTTTTCCAATCATATATTTCCTTGACAATATCCCTTAGGTGATTTATGGTCCAGGGGCTATCACTGAAAATACAGGAAATATTAAGACTATAGCATTAATAGCTTAAAACTGCACCAAGATTTTTGGGACCTCCTTATGTAGAAGATAGACACGAGGTCATTTGGAACGGGGGGGAGACCCTGGGAAATAGCTAGGGAAAGATCAGGGGAGGCTTCATGTGCTGTAGAAGTGTGGCACTGAAGCTGGGCCTTGAAGGAAACTAGCATTTCTAAGAAACTATCTGACTAAGTTGGGGTGAGAAAGGAGGGCATTCTAGGCGGGGGATGGCCTTTGCAGAGACAGACAAGAAAGTGGAATGCCCTCTCAGAAGGGATATTTCTTTCTATTTCCCTTTGAGTCACCTGCAACTTTGATTCCTCAGAGATCAAGGTTTTCCAAAATTTCAAACTATATAGTGCTGCCACAAAATCATTTGTTTAAAAAAAAGTATCTAAAGCTGACTATTAGAACAGGCTAACATAAATTACTTGCAGAAGAACTCTAGATTTGAAAAACATTCCTAGGAAAAGTGGAAAAGATTTTTGGCAGAAATTAGGTTTAGATCAACACGTTATGTTATATACAAGTATAAATGTGAAAGCCTTATATGACCTAAATATTAAAGATCATACCCTTAAGAATTTAGAAGAGAAACAGATGCAATATTTAGGGTGAATTCTTAACTAAAAAAGAGGTAGGAGCCATAGCAAAAGATAAAATAGATCATTTCAATTACATGAAATTGAAAAGCTTTTACATGAATAAAATTAATTCAGCTAGGATAAGAAGGTAAGTGGTCAACTGGGGAAAAATAAATTCTTGTGTGGACTTTGTGGAATGACTAAAGAAGTTCTGATATGTGAGTGTAATGGAACATTACCCTTGCTAGAAGACATGATAAATATGGTGACTACAGAAAGGCATGGAAAGACTTATATGAACTGATGCAAAGCGAAGTAAGGAGAAGCGAGGAAATGCTATAAACAATGATTAAAAAAACTATGTAAATGGAAAGAACAACAAAACATTAGAAACTGAATGCTATGAAACTGTAATGACCAAGTTTTGCCTAAAAGAAAAGAAATAAGTAGGTACCTCCTCCTGCTTTTTTGGAAAGGGGGTGGAGTGGGCAACTAAGGGTGTAGAATATTGAAGGTAGTATCAGACTTTATCAATACGTTGGTTAGTTTTGTTAAATTGTATTCACTTTCTCTTTTTTATTCTCTTGCTATAACAGACAGCTTTCTGAGACAGGAAGGAGGAAGAATCCACTGGAAATTGTGATATAAAATAAAAACACAGCAAAATTTATTTTTAAAAAATAGATCTTGGCACTAAGGAATATTGTGGGGTCATTAAAAGCATTACACAATTTCCCAAATACAATCCAGCCAGTTCTCCTTCCTCATAGTCAATTTGGGGACCAACTCACTGTCCATCCTCAGTGTCTATTCCAGACCACAGATATGTATACTCACGTACTAACTTAATGCACTATTTTCCCAGCAGCACACAGTCTGGACAACCAGCATTCATCATCCATCTATCATTTTATATGCATTATTAGGTTGATCTCTTTTGCATACTATTTGATCTTATTGAAGAGTCCCTATAATGTTCTGGGTTTGATGTAATCAGCTCAGTATCATCAAACCAGAAGCATCTGGACCAGATGCTCACAGGCCCACAAAAACTTCCTGGTGTGGTGAACTAGATTAAAATGTAATTGGGAAATGTTTAACAAAATGAACACAATACAATATAACAGGGATAATGGTAATTTAAGATTTTCTAAGTCAATATGAAGCCTGCAGGGATCCACTTCTACTTGATCTTGACAACACTGATCTGAAAGACCTCACCATATATGTAACCCTTCTTCCACCTAGGCTCCGTTTGTGTTGAGAAACCCTCTCTGAGAGTGATGAACATACATCTCCCTGTTTTGCTTGATATAAATGGGGCAGAATGACAACTATAATTCAGAGGCCACTCTTCCAATGTGGCAACTGTTGTAGGAAACACCTGAGGTCTAAAGTATTGAGGAAACCATCCATGTCAAAGTCTCTATATAGCAAAAAGCTTCTTAGCCCTTAGTAAAAACTCTATATCCTGATAATTATAACATGAAGTCATGAAGCTCCCAGCATGAGAAGCCACTCAAAGCCCAAAGCAGAGGCAGTAATCTCCCACCAACCCTCCCCCACTCCCCAACTCTATACCACTAAGAGGATAAGTGTTCCACTCCATGACTCAGGATTCTAAAATTCCTCTGACCACAACCTCCTTTCATTCCATTTCTCCTCCTATTCCTCACTCCTCCTAAAATTCTTCTTCATTCTCACTGTGACCTCCAGTCATTCCACCCCTCAGAGCTCTCTCATGCCATCAACCCTACTCCGGCTTCATCTGCCTCCCCTCTTAGTCTTGACCTTACACCTAACCAGGTCAATGTTACATCATCTTCTGTTCTCAAATTCCTTGCTCCCTTGCCCTACCACTGCTCGTACCTTGTGCACCCCAGCCCCAGATCATCCGCAACTTCCCCTCTACTGATCCCACTCACAGGTTGTTGAATGGTGCTAGGTGACATCACCAACTCTGCTGACTGGATCCCTACAAAGATGTTATCTTATCTCAACTGGGCCTTCACTGAAGCAAGGCAATCCTTTCATTCCAATCCTTTCATTCTTCACTAACTTTCTATCATATCACACTACCCACAGTGGCTATGCGAAACCTTTCTTTCTCTCCTTAAACCTCCCCCACCATCATCTGCCCTTCCCTCTCAGCAAAACCTCATATATTACTGAGAAAAGAGAATCATTCAACATGAGCTCCCTGCTTTCACCTACTCTACATCACAACTCTTGACATCATCCCCTGTTTTCTTCTCTTCCATTCTAGTTTCTGATGAAAAGTGGTTATTTCAATGAGGCCAACTCCTCTTCTTGTACCCCTGGATCCTATCCCCTTCCACTCTCTTCTGGTGGGTTACCCCCTTCAATCATCCCTCTCTTGTCCAATCTTCAATATCCTTCTTTGTATTGGGTTCCTTCATTACTACCTAAAAACATCCCTAGGTCTCTCCGCCACAATCCTTTAAAAAAAATCCTCATTTGATCCTCCCATTCCCATGAGAAAAGCCTCTATATTTGCTGCCTCCATTTCCTCTCCTCTCATTCACTTCTCAACCCTCTCATTGTTGTGCAGTCTTTTTTCAGTCATATCTGACTCTTTGTGACCCTATTTGGAGTTTTCTTGGCACAGACACTGAAGTGGCTTGCCATTTCCTTCTCTAGCTCATTTTAAAGATGGGGAAACTGAGGCAAACACAGTTAAGTGACTTGGCCAGGGTCACAGAGTTAGTAAGTGTCTGAGGCCAGATTTGAACTCAGTAAGATGAGTCTTCCTGATTCCAGGCCTTTTAAATTTGCTTCTGACCTCAGCAACTCAACTGAAACTCCTCTCTACAAAGTTGTCAATGATTTTTTAATCACCAGATCTGATGATCTTTTTCTCAATTTTCATCTTTCTTGTTCTCTCTGGAGCATGACACCAATGACCACCTTCTCTTCTTGGATACGCTTTTTTTCTCTGAGTTTTTGTGACATTGTACTTTCTTGGTTCTCCTTCTACCTACCTGTTTGGCTATAACTTCTCAGTCTCCTTTGATTGATCATCAACCATTTCTTGCTCCCTATTCCCCAGGGCTCTGTTCTGAGACCTCTTCTCCACTCTCTGTATATCAGGGGTTAAGCTTTTCGATAGACTCCTATGGCAGTCTGGTGAATCCTATGAATCCTTTTTCAGAATAATTTTTTAAATGCATAAAACATGATACATAGGAGTACAAAGGAAACTAATTATAATGGAATACAATCATCAAAATATTTTTTAAAAAACAAGCTACAAACCCCTGCTCTAGGTTTGCAGGAGAATCTTCATTCTGCTATGAATTACAGGGAAGAGGGAAGCTCAGCTCACAAACACTGGAAAAGCCTCTGTGTTGGTTTATATAATGTCAGCCAAACTGTTTTCAGGTTGGGGAGGCAGTTAACCCAAGGACATGGCCACAGCTGGGCCACTTGTGTGGTCATTTACAGTCTCTACCATCTGCATCCCTGAGCACCCACGCCTTTTATGCTGTAAAACAAAAAATGCTCCCCTGAAACCACCAAGCTCTGCTAATGACAAAGGAGTACTTTAACAGAGTGAAGGAGAAGACAATTAGCCTCTTTAATCTAAAGTGCTCATGCCCAGACATTTATAATGTTCTGGTTCCAGGAAGCGGGCACTTGGGAGACAGTAAGACACTCTTCAAACATCTCAGCCAAGACACCCAGTTCCTACTATATAGCAACAGCTGTTTCCCTCCCTACCCCACAGATGAGGATTCAGCTGAAGCTAGTCAGGGGAAGACAGGAGGCAGGGCAGGGCTTAAACTCAGAGGAATAAAAACAGTCATGTGCCTGAAAGATGGTTTTATGCGGTTTCCACTGGGCCAGTGCCTCACCCCTCAACAAAAAGAAAAAGGCATTGTCTCTGGGAAAGTGGGGACTTGTCTTGGTCCCATTATTCTACTTGGATCTTCCTTACTATGACAGTATCCAAAATTTCTGCCTTATTTGATCCTGGTCAACAAGAAGGAACCAGTTGTTGCCCACTCCATCTTATGACAGAGAAAGAGAGGAAAGTCAAACATGTCTGGATTTGGAAATAGTCCATTTCAAAGAATTCAGAGAAAGGACAAGGTAGAATCCCACGGCCTTAAACTCTTCAGAAGAAGTTGACCAAAGAGGGTTGAGAAGTACTTAAGAAGGACATTTTGGTAACACAGATACAAAAGATTCTGATTAGGAAGAAACTAAAACTAAGTTAGTTGTCTAGAGATAGAAGTGGAAATCCAGTGAACTCATCCACAAATGAGTAGATCTTTTTTAAGTCACGTGCAGAACAAAAAAGCAAGGCTGGATAACTGCAGATGAATACAAAAGAGGAGCATGGTGAGGAGCTCTGAAAGCAATGTGAGCTAAGGCTTGCAACTCAACTTTTGAGGATTTTTTGATATTGATTCCCAATTGATTCCAATCTGGTCCCTTTAGCTTCTGACCCTTGTGATGAGTACCCCATTTCCCTGGGATATGACCCCTGGTGTTTTCATTTGTTTGTTTTAGCAAAACCAACCTAGATTTCTGTTCTTTTTGCGCTGCCTGAATCATGAAGCCTCAGCTCACACTATGGGAAACTTTTTCCCCTGAACCTCCACCATGGTACACCCTGCCTTTACACTCAAGAGGGGGACTAGAAGTATTTGTCTCTATCTTGCTTCAGTATAGAGGCAGCTTACCTTAATCATCTGAGACAGGTCACCTGCATCAGCCAGCTCCAGAACAATGTTCAGCTCACTCTCTTCAATGAAAGAGTCCAAATATTTAATGATATTTGGGTGGTTCAGTTGCTGCAAAGAAAAAAATGAAAAACAGCAAAAAGTGAGGGTCATAGGATGCCAGGAGATGGGCCTTCAGAATCAACAGAGGACAGAGCCTTGGAGCCTTGGTTGAAAGACACTTGTGTAGTCCAGGAAACTCTCTGGACATCTTTTTTAACCCTAGTTCAGGCCCTCATTATCCATCACCTGAACTATCATCCTCACTTACTAACTGATCTCCCCTCCCCCAACTATTCTCCCTACAGTTCCCAAAATCATCTTTTTAAGGCACAGATCTGACCATGTATTTCACCTGCTCAAGAATTTTCTGCGGCTCCTTACTGCCTGTGCAGTGTGGCATCCAAAGGCCTTCAAAATCGAACCCCAGACTACCTTTCCAGACTTATTTCACACATGCTGGTTGTACTCTTGCGTTCCAGCCAAGCAGGCCTTGAATTTGGCATTCTGTCTTCTGCCTGAGTGATTTTGCAGAATGTTCCCAAGTTGCGGAATGCATCCCCTCCTCACCTCTCTCTCTCAAATCTTCAGCTTCCTTCAAGGCTCAGCTTAGGTGTCCCCTCTCAGGAAAAGCCTTTCCTGCTGACTGCCTGAGTTGTTAGCGTTCTCACACTCCGCACGTCCCAAACAGAATTCATTCTCTTTTCCCTCAAACTCATCCTTCTTTTTGAGTTCCTGATTACAGTTAAGGGTAT
Source organism: Trichosurus vulpecula (assembly GCF_011100635.1). Classification (NCBI taxonomy): domain Eukaryota; kingdom Metazoa; phylum Chordata; class Mammalia; order Diprotodontia; family Phalangeridae; genus Trichosurus; species Trichosurus vulpecula. Next base: position 128,290,162 of record NC_050575.1, on the reverse strand, counting down.
GTACGGCAATCACACTTACCCGAGTTCCCTTCCCCAGTGACATCTTTGAAGCTTTATTCTTACACATTCCGCAGACACAAGCAACTGCCAGATCAGGTTATTTCTACCTCCACAGCACCTCGGGCATCTTGTTCTCTTTTCTCTACCCACACAGCCACCATCTTAGCTCAGCTTCACTTCTTTATCACTTCATGTTTGGACTACTGCACTAGCCTCCTATTGTTGTCCCCAGCTCAAGTCTCTCCGGATTCCAATCTATCCTTCATACAGCTGCCAAGGTGATTTTCCTAAAGCTTGGGTCTGCCTATGTCACCCCCTATTCAATAAATCCCAGTGTCTCCTCATCACTTCTAGGATCAGATATAAACTCCTCTGTCATTTAAATAGCTTCACAGCTTGACCGCCTTTTTTTTTTTTTATCTTGTAAGACTTCTCAGACGCGCCCAGCAGTCTAGCTAAATAAACCTACTTGCTGTTCCTCACACATAACCATCCATCTCCTGGTTCTAAGCTTTTGTACTTGACATCCTCCAAGTTGGAATACTCTTCCTTCTCACCTCCCATTCTTAGGATCCCTCACTTCCTTCAAGACTAGGATCAAGCATTACCTTCCGCAAGAGTCCTTTCTTGAGGGTTACTTTGTATCTACTCTGTGTATACCATATAAGGAATATGCTGATTCTCTCATTAAAATATAAGCTTCTTGGAGGTATCCCAAGAACTCAGTACACAACCTGGCACATAGTAAGTGCTTAATAAAAGCTCACTGTTTGACTGAAGTCACAGAGTGAATAAGTTGAAGAGCTGGGTCTCTTAAGGCCCAATCTAATTTTTTGAAGTAAATTTTATTTATTTATTCTCAACTTAGCGCTTATCAACACAAATATCCAAACAAATATAAATAAAAATTATCATACATAAAGTTTTAAAAGCTCCAGGATTCATAGCCTGTAAAAAAATATATACAGTAACTTTAACAAGCTAATAAGCAAAACATCCTGTCTATTCCCTATCCGCTTCTGAACTTTTTCTTTGTTGTGTTTTAAATTTTGTGTCTTTAAAATTTTGCTGTGGCCGTGTTATTGTTTTTATGACATTGTGAAAGATATATACATATACCTATAAGTATATGCATGTATATGTGTGTATATATCTATATATATATACATTACTGATTCTGTTTCTTTGCCCTCCATTACTTAGCCTAAGTCTTTCAACATAAATACAGTGCTTTTTTTCCCCAAATATATCAAGTTAACTCTTCGACAAGAAAGACCAGAGACTGAGGGACAAGTATATGGAGAGAAGAATAGGAGTTTGAGGAAGAAAAAACCCTTGTCAGTAGCTTATCTCCCCCTACTCCTGGCAGTCTTTAGGAACTTGAGCCCCCATACTCCATTCTCCCCTGGCAGTAAACTCCCACCAGTCTGTTCCTACCCATGCTCCCCTCTCCCCACCACACCACTATGAGAACCAGAGGAAGTGACCACCTGAAAGGGCTTTTAGATAAAGCAGCCAGTCTAACTCACACATTTGATGGATGAAGAACGCAAGGCCCAAAAACCTGCCAAATTTGACCAAGAAAGAAAGCTAATTGATGGCAGAGACTAAACTTCCAGGACAACAATCTTCCTCCTATGCCATTCTGTTTCTATCTATGGTTGGCCTAACCAAGATCTAGGCATGTGTTCTTTTCCCTCCATGAGACTGTAAGCTCCACAAAGGCAGGTACCATTTCATTCTAAAACTTTTTATCTCTTCCAGTCACTTAATAAATGTCTGTCCAACTGATGTGAATTTGAATGGAATCAAAATGTGTCGAACTGAACTGAATAGAACTGACTTTGTATAAGATGTTTCATCTTTCCAGGCCCCAGTTCTTCAGACTTCAAATCTAGGACTTGTTCCACTGCACTCTGGCTGCTTTGGTTTCCTAGTCTGTTAACTGAAGGGGTTAGACTACATAATCTCTAAGGCCTCTTCCAGCTCTGACATTTTGCATTCTAACTTCTAACATTCACAGATCTTCCAGCTCTAACATGCTAAGTTCTAAGATTAGAAGACATCAGAAATTAATGTAATGCATCTCAGGAATAAAAATCTAAGTCAGTAGGAAGACAGAATTCAATTTACATAAAACTTTTCCAGAATATATCTATTGTGTGAAATAGGAGGCTCCTCCTACCAAAAAAAAAAAGCCATTTCTTTGGCCTGATGTTTCTCTGGTCTGGGACCATCCCCACACATCCCCTCAATGTCCTTGGGTTATTTAGACATAGCTGTAACTACCACCAGCATGGGAGCTATCAATTAAGGAGAGAGATGAGTCACAGGTACTGATTTGACAAGTTATTAGCTTCCTGGCAGCAAGGAAAGCAAGAGCCTACTGCTGACGCTGACAGAACTATGAAAACTGGTCCCTGCAACTCCTCCCTTGTCTCCCAACCAGACCTTGAACAACTCTGCCCTGCGGCTCCTCAGGGGCCAGGCTCACACCTGCATCCAGTTATCTGAAATGCTGACCAGCACAATGAAAAGGGACTTCCCAAGGTGACACGGAGAACTTCCCTATGTTCTCTGTGATTGGCTCTGCTCCTCAGCAGTCCAATTCTCTCCATCACCAGGAAGATCTGTCATATTTTGTTGTGTCATTCACAGAAAGACCGATATACATTTGAAAGAAATGCCCTATAGGCAGCATTAACAAAGATATATCCCCTGTGAATTGGCGATACAATCTGATTTACCCAACTGGCTTCTTAGCCTAGGCTGAGCTGTGGCTGCTTGGAAGAAGCAGTGGAAAGAACACAGAACTCAAAGTTATAAGATCTTGGTTCAAGTCCTGTTTCCTACTAGCTGCATGACCCCAACCAAATCACTGACCCTCTCTGAACCTCAGTTTCCTTATCTATAACACGGGAAAAATAATCCTTCCCCTCCCAACCTTATAGGTTTGCTTATAAGCGTATCGGTTTGGTAAATAATAACGTGGCAAAGAAATGTAAGCAATGAGCACTATTTATCTCAATACAAATAACATGAGTGCAAGATTTCAGAAATATCATCATGGGTCATATCCAGCGTGATACAGTTGAAAGGCTTTTGGAATCAGAGGGACTTGGTTCCAATTTCAGATCTACCATTTGCTGTCATAGCTGTGACTAAGTAAGTAATTTAATCTCTTTAGTCATCAGTTCCTCTATCTGTAAATTGAAGGAGTTGGACTCAGTTGTAGCTGAGGCCCTTCCAGCTCCAAATATGGGATCTTGTGATTCTTTTAACATAGGGCTGTCACCAAGAGATAGGGTGTGCAAAATAACAGAAAGCACAGTGTTCTCAGAACCAGAAGACCTGGGTTCAACTTCCAGGACTAACATTCACTAGGTGTGTGGCTCTGGGCCTCTCCAGGTCTCAGCTTCTTCCTCTGTAAAATGGACATGATAATGATTACATTACACATCAACCTCAAAGGGTTGTTGTGAGGAAAGCCCTCAACTTAATGGTGAAAATGGAGTAATCAACTCTAAAAAGGCTACACACAGGTAAATTGCTACCACTATCTTAGAAAGCATGAGGGAGAAGCACAGAATGTTAGAATAGGAAGGGACCTTGGGGATCATATAGTCTAATTACCATCACCACCCATTTATGGGGGAGGAAATAGGGGGCTCAGTGGTGTGCTCAGAACCAGGACTGGGAGATATGGAAGGGTGCCATACAGAACCCACAAGGCCAGGTCCTTTGCCCCACAAACCTTCCTTTTCATTGTGTTGTTTCTTTTGCCCATCCTGGCCTCAGGTTATCCAGGCCAGCTTTGCCAAACTTCTGGCCAATTAACAGGATGCAACTCCTCATGGAAGCGAGGGATGGGAAGGGGGGGGGGGTGGTAACAAAAAAAATGAAACAAAACAAAATCCTACTGAATATTCAAATATCTGTGTTCAGCCACAATGGAAAATAAATAAATAAGATGGGGAGAGAGTGCCTCAATCACACATCTAAAGCCAAACCCTGCCCTCAGGCCTAAGCAGAGCCAAACATACATTTTTGATGTTCTCTGGGAAAGAGTATTTCAGAGCCAGAGCACCTGTCACACTGCATGCAGGACCCAAGAGGGGGAAGAAAATAAATACATATGTATAAGGCAAGGATGGAGACTGGACCAGGACTAGTGATGGTTTAGTTTTACTTTGACATCATTATTTTTTGTTTCTAACTGGGAAAGAGACTGAAAGAGACAGAATAGTAGAATGAAGACTGGATACAGAGTCAGAGGATTTGGGTTTGAATTCTAAATTCTGCTAATTACTAGCTGTGAGACCTCAGGTAAGTAGCCCAATCTCTCTGGGTTTCAGTTTTTCCAACTATAAAATGAAGGAGTTGGATCAGATGGTTTCTCAGGTCCTTTTCAGTTCTAGGGCCAAGAAATGTGAGAATGGGATCCTCAGATCACCAATTGCTCTAGAGATAAATAAAGGGATTATTTCTGCCTTCACAATGTAGATTATATATGATGCCTCCATCCTAACAGAACCACAGAAAGAGTCAAAGAATTTTTAAAATCATGAACCTCAGAGCTGGAAGGAACCAAAAAGGGCATGTAGTCTAAACCTTGTCTAAGCATAAGTTACAACCACAACCAGCCAGACAACCACCCTGCTTCAGTTTAAAGACCAGGGAGCTCACTGCCTTACAAAGCAGCTCATCCCACTTTTGGATAACTCTGGTTATTAAGAAGTGGGTTGTTGTTTATTTCCCCCCAGGTACTGAGCCCAAACCTGACTTTTTGGGCACTTCTATCCAACAACTTTTATGATATGGCCCGACACAAGTAACTTCACCGACTGAGTTTCATTCCTTACGCTACTTACCTTGGAGGGTTGCTGCGAAGCTCCATAAACGGAGTCAGTATACCTTAGTAGAAAAGTGTCTGGCCTTGGAGTCAGAGGACTAGATTCCAATCCCACCTGTGATGCTACCTCACTTTAGAAAATCACTTAACTTCCCTGGGCTTCAGTTTCATCTTCTGTAAAGTGGGTGGGGGTGGGGGGGACTAGAAGGCTCCAGGTCCACAATCCTCTGAAACGTGAGCTGTTGTTGCCATTGGTGATTTCTTTTCCCCACCAAAGCCCAGTAAGGTACCACCTGCACCATTTTCCTGACCCCCTAGTTGACAGGATTGTTATTTTTATAACTATGAGACCCTGTATGAGTTTCCCTCTCTGAGCAAAAGTTTCTTCCACTGATAAAATGGGGATGCTAATATTTGTATTACGTACCACACAGGGCCACTGTGAGGATAAAATGTGCTAATTCATGGATGTGGATGTGCTTTGTACTCATGGAGTACTATTATAAATGTCAGCTCAAATATGTCAGACATAGGCTCATATGGGAGAAACACAGGCTCAGGGACATTCCCAGGGATAAATTAGAATATCCTAACACTTTGCATAAAAAGTCTTACCTTTAAGAGGTCAATCTCTTTAATGCAGTCTTGTCTGGCTTTGGCGTCCATCATTTCAAATATCTTTAAAAGAGACACAAAACACCTATTTTAGAAGCCAGAGAGAATAACAGCAGATAGGAAAGATCACAGGTAGCTACAACTTCACAGTTCACAAAGCCCTTTCATCCCGAGAGAGGCAATGTGCTGTGGTGGATGGGGGCTTCAAAGCTGGGAAGACCTGGCTTTAAGTTCTGTCTGTGACATATTTTCAGGCAAGTCATCGTTCTAGTCACCTCTTCAAGATTATAAATTGCAGAGAAGGTACCAACCTGCACTGACAGAGAATTTTCTCATTTGGAAGGTACCTATATCAATGAAATTAAAAGTCTAGTGCCCCTCCCTATCCTTCCATCTCTGTGAGGCAGGTAGTAATAGGAATATTATTTCTGGTTCACAGATTAGTAAAATGAGGTGAGGGCAGCTAGATGGTTCAGTGGATAGAGGGCTGGGCTTGGAGTCAGGAAGACCTGAGTTCAAATCCAGCCTCAGACACTTACTAGCTATGTGACCCTGGGCAAGTCATCTAAGCTCTGTTTGCCATAATCTACTGGAGAAAAAAAATGGCAAACTATTCCAGTTTCCTTGCCAAGAAAATCCCATGGACAGTATGGTCCACACTGAACAACAAACTGAGATGAATCTGTGATTCAAATTTGTCATAGGAGGCACTTAATAAATGCATGAGAATCAGATGAATCTTTTGATTCCCAGGTCACTTTTTCCTCGTAATAATAAAAGCAGTAGCAGCTTACATTTACAAAGTGAAAAGCATAATGGAGAATACAGTATAACAGAAAACTTGCCCAAGTTCACATGGCTTATAAGTGACTTTTAAGTGTCCAGGGCTCAAACCCAGATATTTTGACCTCAAGTCCAGGGCTATTTCAACTACCTTGGGCTGCCTTTCAGGAATTGTTTTCCAAAGTTATGTGTGCTATTTATAGCTAACAACAAACGTTCAGAATTCTTTCAACCCAGCCCTCAAAATTTATTTCATCATACTCAAGAATGATAAGGAGACCAGATACCTTATGTCAGTCAGTTCAGTTTAGTCATTTTCAGTCATGTCTGACTCTCCACGACTGCATTTGGAGTTTTCTTGGCAAAGACACAGGAGTGTTTTGCCATTTTCTTCTCCAGCTCATTGTACAAATGAGGAAACTGAGGCCAACAGGGTTAAGTGACTTGCCCAGGGTCACACGACTAGTGTCTGAAGCCAGATTTGAACTCAGAAAAATGATTCTTCCTGACTCCAGGCCTGACTCTCTAACCAGTGAGCCACCTAGCTGCCCCTTATATGCAGGTATTGGTAAATCCGTCATCAAATTTATCACTAAAACACCAAAATCATCCATCCCATGTCATTTAAAAAACATCAGACTGTTTTCTTTTGCCCATTTAATTCAAAATGGTCATTTCTTACCCAGGTCTAGTTCACAGAATTTTAGATTTGGAAGGGATCTCAGAACATAGAACGTAACCACAGGATGTTTAGACCTGGAAGGGGTCTCAGACTATTGAACGTTAGTGCACAGCATGCTAGAGTCCTGGGGCACCCTTATCGATTGCCTCTCTTCTCAAACACCCTTTTCCTAAAGGACACCACCAATGAAGGGGAAGTGACTTGTCCCCTAATTCCCAATCCAGTGGTCTTTCAACTCCATCATATGCTTCTACATGATCTTTTAATCACCAGAGTAATAAGCATTAATATTCATCCCATAACCCTGTATGAGCAAATCAGGGGACTGTTGAAGCTCTGCTAAAGGATTAAAGGGAGATTTAGTTGAACAAAATGATGTTTAAATATGCCATATGTGCAGTGAGTTTGTTTCTCACTCATGACTCATATATGTATGTTTGTGAAATGCACAGAGAAGTATTTTCATTTTTTAAAGGGAAGTATGATGGAAAATTATTTTATTAATAATAATGATGATGATAGCTAGCATTTATATAGTATTTTAAGGTTTGCAAAGTGCTTTATAAGTATTACCTCATTTTAGCTGCACAACAGCTAGAAGTAGATGCTATTGTTATCTGAGGAGACCGAGACAGAGTTTAAGGGACTTGCCCAGGATTATAAAGCTATCAAGTGTCTGAGGCTGAATTTAACTCAGGTCTTCCTGACTCCATGTTCAGCACTCTATTTACTGTGGCTCTGTTTTACTTAAACTTATTCTTTGGCCTGTGGTTTGTTAAGAAAAAAAAACTTAAACTAAAACTGCTCTAACATCCCTTCTACAGCAAACATTTTAGTCCTAACATGCCTTCTTTTGTTGTTCAGTTGTTTTCAGTCATGTCTGACTTTCCATAACCCCATCTGAGGTTTTCTTGACAAAGATACTGGAGTGGTTTGCCATTTCCTTTGCCAGCTCATTTTCAGATGAGGAAACGGAGACAAACAGGGTTAAGTGACTTGCCCAGGGTCACAGAGCTAGTGTCTGAGGCTAGATTGGAACTCAAGAAGATGAGTCTTCCTGACTCCAGGCCTGGTACTCTGTGCACTATGGCACCATCTAGCTACCCAACATTCCTTCTAGCTCAAATACTATGGGCTTTTTAAGCTATGTTCTAAGCTTCCCCAGTTCTTATGATCTAGGTAATATATAATGTTCCAAGGTTCCTTTCAGCTCTTAAATTCTATGTTCTTAAGTTCCTTTCAGATATAATAGTTTATAATTCTATCTCACAATCCCATAGCTTTTCCTTTGTTGATAAAGTGCTGGGCTAAATGGAGCTGCTCTAGGGAGGTATGTTTCATTTTCTCATATTCATGATTATACCTGACTCTCTATGTGCTAACACAGTATGTTCTAAGATCCCACCCAGGTGTGACATTCTACACTGTCTGTGTAACCAATCTGCATTCTAAGGTCTCTTCCTTAGTTCTGATGGTGACACAATTCTGAGCAAGCAGATGTCTAAGGGGCAGGTTTGAAGGGAGGCTAAACTCAAAATGAGAATTTAAATAATTTCCCTTATAACAATGCAGTGAAAGGATCCCAGGGAAGATGACAACAATTTCTAGGATTACCAAGTATTACCTCAAGAGACACGGAAATTTAGAGAATAATGGAACCTCAGGTTTGGGACCTCCGAGATCACCTTGTCCACCTCCAAGGCCGTACAGAAACTCCTCCTTTGAACAGGTAGTAATCAAGCCTCTGACTTTACAATTGCAATGACAGGAGCTCACTACTGTCCAAGTTGATATAGAACCAAAGTTGGGAGGTTCTTCATGCATAAAGATATGCCCAGGAGAATATTAAAGGGAAATACATTTTTTTTTGGCTGAAGTAGGGAGAGACAGTGGTGTAGGAGGAAGAGAAAGAAGCATCCATCCTAAAAATGTTTACCTGGACTTTCTTCAGAGCAACAGTTTTCCTGTCCAAGAGACAAGTTGCTTTGTAAACTTCACTGAACTGCCCTCGGCCTATCTTCTTTTCTATCTGGAAGTCAGCTAAGGTACAGCGATAGGGAAACGAAGTCAAGTGTCTCTGTTTGAAAAAGAGGGAAAAAAAGGAACAAAGTGAGCCAACCTAACAGAGATTCCCAACCCCACCACATCAGGCAAGTCATTCAGTCTGGGTGACTCATTTGCTCAGGAGGAGGCCAACGTCACTCTCCATGTGAGCCTGACAGGTGCGGGCCCTTGGTAAAGACAGAGTAATTGGGGGAGGTGAAAAGGGGTTCACCACTGGAACAGCACCATAGGGCTACAAAGCATGTTTTATCTGGTCCTCACAACAGTTCTGGGAAGAAGGTAGTGAGGTTCTTACCCAGCCCAAATGTTCCATTCTTATGTATTGGCATTCTATGCTCCAAGGTTCCTCCCAGCTGTGACACTGTTCTCCAGTCACAGAATCACGGGGGTTCAGAGTGGGATGAGGGACCTCCAGGGCTAGCTAGTTCAACCCACAGCTATAAAAAAATCCCTCTACAAGCTATCCAGAGATAAGTCATCCAGCCTTTGCTGGAAGTCTTACATAGTAACCCATTCCACATCTGGACAGCTACAATCTTTAAAAAGTTTTTCCTCCTCTCAGACCTAAATTTGCCTCAATTTCCACCCACTGCTCCTAGAGCAGTCCTGGGAGCCAAGCAGAAATCTGATCTCTCTCCCAAAGCACAGCTCTCCAAAAACTTAAAAACAATATTTATTCCTCCCTCTCCAAACCTTTTGTTTCTGGGCCCAACATCCCCAGATCCTCTGACTGAACATTTCCAATAACAGGGAACTCACTACTGCCCAAGTTAGCACCTATCAAAGTTTGGAGAAGGTTCTTCATCCGCACAAGTATGTGCAGCTATATAAATTGCTGGCATTTATACAGCACTTTAAGGTTTGTGAACTATTTAATAAATTTTGACTCATTCTCATAACAACCCTGAGAGGCACGTGTTATGATTACCCCCATTTTACAGATAAGGAGACTGAGGCAGAGAGAGCAGTTAAGTGACTTGCCTAGGATCACACAGATCTGAATTGAGGTTTCCTGACTCCTGTCCAGTTCCCCATCCATCGTACCACCTAGCTACCTGTCTTGAAACTCTTTACCATTCTGGATTGCCCAATTTATTATCAGCATCCTTTCTAAAACGTAGTTCTCAGAACTGAACATAATACTCTATATGTGATCTGGCTAGGGCAGACTACATCAAGACTATCACCTCCCTAGTGCTGGTCACTATACCTCTCAATGCAGCCTAAGGTCAAGTTAATTTCTTGGCTGCCATATCACAATGTTGATTCATACTGAGTTCACAGCACGCTCAAAACAGCCAGATTTTTTTTCAGGCAAACTGCAGTCTAGCTATGCCTCCCCTACCTTGTGCTTATAAAGAACTGATTTTCAACCCAAATGTAAGACCTTACATTTATCTGTATTAAATTTCTTCATATTAGATTCAGCCCAACATTTTAGACTGTTGAAATCTTTTTGGATCCTAATTCTTGTCATCTAATATGTTAGCCATCACTTCCAGCTCTGCATCATCTACAAATGCCATCTATTCCTTTATCCAATTCACTGATCAAAATGCTGAACAGCAAAAAGATTCCCAAGATTCTGGACTATAGGCCTCCTTCCAAGCTAATAATGAGCAATTAATGCCTATTTTGTGGGTGATGGGGGTGGGGGTGAGAGAGAACCTGTGGGTTTGAGGCCACACACATGTGGCCTTGAAGCTGAAGGTTCCCCACCCCAGGCCCATCAACCATTTCAGTAGGCTCTTAAATGCACTATCATTTGGCTCACATTTCCACATCGAATCCACAACAGGAAAACAAGAGACTTTGTCAGATGTTTTACTAAAGTCTAGGCAAATATATCTAAGAGGCTGAATTCAATATAATTCAACAAATATTTGTTAAAGAAATAATTATTATGTACTAGAAATACTAAGACAAAATGAATAACGTTCTTACCTTTGAAGAACTTACATGTTACTGGCCCTATCAATCTAGTCATTCTTGCCAAAAAAAAAGGAAATTATGTTATTCTTACATGACCTATCTTGAAACCATGTTGGCTTTTGGTTAGTACAACTTCCTTTTCTATAGGCTCATTAACCACCCCTTTGATAATATATTCTAATATTTTGCCAAGGATCAAAGTTAAACTCACTAGTGTATAGTTTTAAAATTAGATTCTCTTTTCTTTTTTGAAAATTGAGACAGTATTTCCCCTTCTCCAGTCCTGTTGCATCCCTTCCCTTTTCCATCATTCAAAGATGGTGATCAAGCAATCACAGCCACCAGTCCTTTCAGTAATCAGGAATGTAACTCAACTGAGCCTGATGACCTGAACTCATCAAGGGCAGACTCTCCTACAATCTCTCTCCACTTTTCTTGGATTTCAAATCACTAATTTTATTTTATCCTTTCTAGTCCAAAGATCATTCTCCTTGGAAGAGAAAACAGGAGCAAAAAAGGAAAAAGAAAAGAGGAGTTGAAAAACTGCCTTCTATCCAATCACCAATTGTCACTGTTCAATCTACCCTGAGCAACAATCTTATCCTTTCTTTGGCCTTCTGTTCTTCAAATATCTTAAAAAAACCAAAACCAAATTCCTTTTTTGTGTCCTTAGTTTTTCTTTCTAGCCTCAGTTCATCCTGAGCCACAGACAACACTACTATTGTAAGGCCATAAGCATGCTCTCATCCATTGTTAGCTGTCTTTGTTTCTATGTTTTAGACACATCTTTTTAAAATCTAAGTTGGTCTATAAGTTCCTTGTACAGCTGCACTGATCTCTTCAGGCAGCTCCCCCCTTTTCATCAGAATTATTTCTTCCTTATACCTTCAAAATTTCATTCTTGAGACTTCCCATCCACTTGTGCTGGCTTCTACAGAATTTCGGTTCATGAAATCATACCTACCCTTTTTCTGAACCCTTAGAAATCTGTTCTTTCAAAATAGAGGGTACAATTCAGACTACATTTCTTCTCTTTCTCTGTCACAAACTCCACAATGTAATGGTTACTTCCCTCAAAGTTCCTATAAATTTCTACTTAAGCAACCAGTTCCTCTTTACAGATGAGAATCAAGCTCAGAAAAGCATTTTCCCTCATCGCTTCCTCTATCTTTTCTATATTCTATGATTCTATTATTCTTAGGAAATTCTAATTGGTAGCCTTGTAAAAGGAAGATGAAACTATTATTCCAAATTCTAGAGTCCTAGGATACAGAAAAATTATCATTATAATAGACAGAAATGCTCACCAGTATCATTTCCCCCAGAATTCCTTGCCCCCAGCCCTTTCCATAAAAAGGTTTCTGTGGCCCCATTTCCAAGGTATATCCACATATTAGCTCTTTGTGTGATTCTCTAAGTGGATGTTCAAAGTCCAAATACAACCAGAAAAGAATGCACCCTGATGGGATCTGCATACAGATAATTATCAATTCCAGCCAAGGCAAAGATGTCACTGCGTCAGAGAATTCTGTCAGAGTGTTGTAATGAAGGGAGGCATGGAGTTGTGAATTTAACTTCAGGCCATCGTTTTCTTCATAAGCTCTCTCAGCTGAAGCGCCCACGAAGAGCTTCTTCAAATAAAGTGACACTCCCGGTAATTATTTCCAATACTTCAAAGTCAAGGTTAGCTCAACTTTTATCTTTCGGAGAGAGAGAAAGAATCGGCTTCCTAAACATCACTGATTACACAGCTCCACGAAATTGATTTTTATAACTCATGGCGGGAGGCCCAAGATTAGAATTTTAACTGACACAGAGGTTTATTGAACTGGGTTAACTTAAAATTGGCATTTATAGGGAAAGGTTAGTCCAGGGGAAGTGGGAAATTACTTAGGTCTTGAATTTCTCTTTAAAGCTTAATGGCATAGACTCTTTTGTTGACTTCCTCAAAGGTAAGAAAGATTTCATAGTGGATAAAATGATAGATTTGGAATCAGAAAGACCCAGGTTCAAATTCTACCTCAAGATACTAGCTGTGACCCTGGGATATTCATTAACCTCTCAAAGTCTCTCAGTTTTCACCCTGCAAAATGGGGATAATAATGCTCCGAGTACTTATCTCACAGGGTCGTTGTAAGGTCCAGTTTTACAGCATTAATAACTGACATTAACCCTCCTCTGACCTAGAATACTACTTTGTACTTCTCTTATATACTAAATATATTTGTTTCTGCATGATAGCAAGTCATATTTTCATACAGTGATTTAAGCTTTTTGTTGTTGTTCAGTCGTTTCAGTCATGTCTTACACTTCATGAATCCGTTTAGGGTTTTCTTAGCAAAGATACTGCTGGAGTGGTTTGCTACTTCCTTCTCCAGCTCATTTCACAGATGAGGAAACTGAGGCAAACGGTTAAGTGACATTAACTCAGGAAGATAGCCTTCCTGACTCCAAGCCCAGCACACTATCCACTATGCCATCTACCTGCCCTCAGTTATAGTTTTATAGACTTTACGACACTCTAGAAATGCTAGCTGTTAGGACATTTATTTTTCTATCATCCCCCAGTTCAGTTAGTATGTTGGACTAGATAACATCTGGGGTTTCCTCTCAAATTGGAGATTCTAAAAGTGCACAAAGATTCAAAATCCTCCCAATGTTTTTTGAGTCTGAGTATTGCCAAAGATCACAATGAGTGACAGAGCTAGGATTTGAAACCAAGTCTTCTGAAATCTGAGACAGTGATCTTTCCACCAGAGCACATTATATCTAATGTTTGATCATCACTAGAGGTCTTCTCCAACCTCTCCCCAGCCCCCTGCCTTTTCCTCCTTTATTTTATTTTTCAATTAATAAATTTTTATTCTCTCCCCTCTCCCAATTTAAAACAAAAGCAATAGCCTTGCAACAAATGTGTCTAATCAAGTAAAACAAATTCCCATGTTGTCCATGTCCAAAAAAAAAAAAAACTATGTTTCATTCTGCACCCTGAATCTGCCACCTTTCAGTCAGGAGGTGAATAGCCCAAATCCTCATCAGTTTTCTGGAATCCCTACTGCTCACTGCACTGTTCGGAGTCCTTAAATAAGCACAGCCTGGTTACCCACCTGTCAGGGCTCTTCCTCTTCAAGGAGGGGGTGGACTTTTAAGGTCTCTTCCTGCTCTACGATTTCTGACTTATTCAAAGGTACAAAGCAAAGGCAGAGCCAGCATCCCGAACTATTCAGTCCCACCCAAAGGCTTCATACAGAACGCACGAGTGCACTCCAGGAGAACACAGATATGGTGTGGATTTCAAGTTATCAACTTGCAACCTTGAGGTAAATCACTTTTCTGGGCCCTATTTCTTTCCCTGTAAAATTCCAGGACTGGAGTAGATGATCCTTCAGATCTCTGACCCCTCCAAACCCCATCTAATCCTATGAATACTATTCTGTATCACTTTCCTACTGTAGGCCATTCTAAGACATGACTCTTCCACACCTGAACAGCATCTTGGTGTCAGGACCCTTGGATGTACTGAGCTTGGTAGACAGGACGGTACACAGTAGAAAATGGATGGGATCTGGAGACAATATGTGTCCAGATCTTGGCTCTATCACTTACTGCTTTTGTGACCTGGAGCAAGACACAGTTAATCTCTCTGGGCCTCCATTTCCTCATCAGTAAAATGAAAGGGTTGGATTTGATGGCTTCTAAGGTCTCTTTTCAGTCCTAAATCTGTGATCCACTGATCTAAGATGACCCACAACCCAAAAAACTGAGTAACACTGTCAGACTATCAGTGGATTAATGTTTCAAGATGTTAAAAGATCAATAGATTTGGGACTATGTGTGATATTAGAGAGCCTTTTATTAGAGAAATATTTAAACAAAGGCCCAGAGAGGCGAGTGACCCATCTAAAGCTGTAAATAGCAGTACAGGATGCAAGTTCTTGCAAACTCTCTGGCTCTAAGTTTGGTTATTTCCCACCATACTACACTGTCTACAAATTTAAGGGCTGGCTGGGTGTAAGGTGATGATTCCCATTGTTATCAGGCGGCCAACCCCACTCCTAACCCCTTTCTGGAGTTAACCCCAGAGGGTTTCTAGACACCTTAGAGGCTGACACATTCTGGAACCCTTCAAGACTACAGCTGTACATTTACATATGCAATGACCTAGATTTGCATTACTTATCCCAACTAATTTGAATTAATTGAAGCAATCCTGCTTCCTAACAGACAAGGAAAGATGGAGGAGTATAATATTCAGAACAAGATCAGAAAATAGGAACCCCTGTCAGTCATCAACTTTCATGCTACCTTCCATAATCCATTAGAATGTAATGTGCTAGTCTCCAAATTAGCAACCGATTTCAGGATGATCCTACCTGCATGAAGAACAGGAGAGACTTTAGAGTTGAAATATACGCTCTAAAATTTGAAGGGTACTTAGAACTTAGGATGTTAAAATACAGAATGTAAAATTTTTTGAAGAAGAGATTTTAGAAGCCACGGAAAGTGGCAGAAGTAGAGGAAAGGAATAATTCATCTCTCTCCCATTCAATTCTGGCTAGAACATTTGGGAAGGAAGAAAGCAGTAAGTCATGTAAATGGACTGAAAGGGTAGCTTTCTGCCATTAACAACACCCTTCATGCAAAATTGATTTATCCCCTTAAAATGAAGAGCACCCTCCAATGATTCTCAGGTCTGTCAAAGAGTTTCTAACACAGAAGGCATGGCATTACCTCAGGAGGGGTGACAAGATCAATATCTATCATTTAGGTTAGGCTAATTTTTTTTTCTTAAAGGATTTAATTAGCTCAAGGGACCTTCAGGCCCTTGACACAGCTTCCTGGTGACTTCAGCACAAAAAGCTGGTGAATGAGAAGTCACTAGTTACTCCCTCAGGCTTCTGACCAGAAGACTAACAGTGGTAGGGAAGCCGTACTCAACAGAATCAATGCTACATGATTGCTGAATATTCCTTTCTCTGCTAAGGCTAAGTAAACTTTTTTGTCAACTATTAGATGGTCTATGATTGTTTCATTTTGTTCCCGTCTCAAACTTGGATTACCAGGCCTTTCTGAGAAAGACCTGGCCTACCAGGGAGGGTGCTGAGGAACACAACATAGAGATTAGCAAAAAAGGAAGGTACAAGACCTAACTAGATTGGAAGGAGTTGGAAAGATTTAAGGATGCACAGGTCTTATGCTCAATCTCTCCTTTGAGTGCTTTCCCTTCTTGGTAGGCCAAGAAGCAACAGCTGGAGGCAAGATGTTCCTTTCGGCTCTTCTCCAGTAGCTACAGCTGGGCCCAGGACAGATATCGATTTATAATGTAATTCCCTCACATTTGCAAAAGTGCTTGTGAGTCTCTGCTATTACAATTAAGAATTATATTTTGGAATTTAGAGAAGTCATATTGACAGATTTACATTTTTATTCTAAGCTAGAAATTTCTCTGAAAGTCCATACACTTGCAAGTCTGAAGAATTTTATACCTCTCCTCTCCTCATGAAGTCATCTGTTTACTTAGTGGTATTCAGCCAACTCAACATCCCTTCTCAGAGATTTCAAGTTACTAAATAAAAAGGGAGGACAACTGTGCTCCCAAATACCCAACCCAGAGTAGTATCCTCTGAAGGCTAATGAAGAATGAGTGCACTTTAAAGACTGGAGTACCCTTGCTGTTGCTGTTCAGTCGTTTTCAGTCATATCCAACCATTCATGACCCCATTTGGGGTTTTCTAGGCAAAGACAATGGAGTGATTTGCTACTTCTTCTCCAGTTCATTTTACAGATGAGGGCACTGAGATAAACTTACCCAGGGTCACACAGCCAGGAACTGTGTGAGGCCGGATTTGAACTCAGGAAGATGAGTCTTTCTGACTCCAGGCCAGCACTCTATCCACTGTGCCACCAAGCTGCCCTGGAGTACCCTTTACACAGAACATAACGGCAAGTGTTTGTTCAAAGACATGAGCCAGACGGTGAACCTGGAGTTACGGGGCCTGGGTCTGAATTCCAATTCTACCACTTTCAGCGTCACCTCAGACAGCCCTTCTTTATCTGTAAAATGAGAGATGGCCTCTGAGGTGCCTTCTAGCTTTGTGATCTTAAGAAACTCTGAGGTTCAAGAGTGAAAAAGAAAACATAAATTACTGTTCTTGCTTTAAAAACGTGGACTTCCCCCATTCAGGCTGGCTGATATTTTCCATCAGTAGCTAAAGTAACCCTTTGTTCTGGCTCTTATTCAGACAGCTGCATGGGCTACAGAGGTGGAGAGGAGGAGTGAGCAGCAAAGATGGGAAAAGCAGAAACTCAAACAGTCAACAACCCATTTCCCTAGGGGAAATTATGATTCAGAAAGAAAGAAGGGAGCAATGATCTGAAGGGAAGGTGACCAAGAGCTCTACAGAAGATTAATCCACTGGTCAGGGACTGGACTAATTAGCCTCTAACATCCCTTACACCTATAAAGCCGTATGATTCTAGGAGACGTAATTTCCTATGGATTTCAGCCCACTACGGCCCGACTGGTGGGAAAAGAGATAAGAAATCTGAATTAATGCTGTAGTTTATACCTTCCACACCCCACAATGCTGCTCTAGGTAACCTCCAAAAAGTGAACAGGAAAATCGGCAGTTTCTTGTTGAATATGCACTGTGGTTGATGGCTTCTGCCTCTAGTTATCAACTCCGTACCCAACCTTCAAACAAACCAAGAGAAAATCAGCCTTTAGGTCGGCATATTTGAGCTGAAGATAAGGAAGAACTTAATAGTTACAGCTGTGCAACAATGGAACAGGCTGACTCAGTGGATGTGTTCAAGCAGGGGAAGAGGTCACTATTTCCTCCCTCAGGCTTCTGACCAGAAGACCAACATGGTCAACACAGAGACACGGAAGCTATATCTTATAACAGTGCCATAGAAGGAGCTCCTGCATTGGGAGGGAGGTTACAGTAGATGACTTCTGACAATCCTTTCAGCTCTGCCATTCTATGTTTTATGCTCTAATTATCTACAATCAAAGACTCCCTTTCAACTCTAACATTCTATGTTCTATTTTCTAACATTCTGGGTTCTAAAGTCCCTTCTAGTTACAGCTTTATTTGTTCAAAGGTCTTCTCTAGCATTAGCATTCTGTGACTACCCTGGGCAAATCAGGGACAGATTCTGGGGGACTCTTTCTTTGGCCTTGGGGTAAGAAAAGGACCCAAAGATTCCCCATCATCTTGCACTGCTGAAAAGTCCATTCTCCAATCAGCTTGGACTAAAGACACAAGCACCCCTAGAGTGGATTCATCAGATTTAAAAATCCTTGAATCATGATAACCTGTAGTTATGAATAAATACCTTTTTAGTTTTCGAAGGAGCATAACATTAGATTTTAAAAGAAAATAATATACTCGCCCAATTAGTTTTCTGAAATCTCATTAAAAAATTTAGCCTGACTAAGTCAGACTTCTGACCTGAATTTTAATTATCTTTATGCTGGATGGAGATCTTTTTTCCTTGATATTTGCAATGCATCATTAATCTTAAGGCAACTGTTTCTGATTTTAAAATGCATATTTCATCAGAATGACATTTACTGTAAACTAATTTCACCTTCAAAGACATATGACATTTTGTTGAAGAGGAAATCCTTAACAGATCACAAAGTCTTATCTTTGTAAATGGGTTTGTGTCCACCAAAAAAAACCCCACTCTATTTGCTGCCCAGATCAACTTTACAAACAGCAGTAGCTCCTGTTTCCATTGAGCTTTATGGTTTACAAAGCACTTTCCTCATAACAATAGGGTAGCTACTCCAGGAATTATCATCTTCATGTGACAGATGAGGAAACTGAGGCTCAGAAAGCTAAAGAAATTTCCCCATAGTAACACAACTAGTAAATGTCATACTAGGGACCCATTTCTTCTGATTCACTCCAAGGTCTGTGCTCTTTGCACTATATGAGGCTGCCTCCTGATCTAGTAAAAACCAAAGTTCTTGAAATTCTGACCCTGAACACTATCAGTATCTCATGAAGGCAGCATGGTGCAGTAAAAAGAACACTCTCAGAAATGAATGAGAAACAACTACCAATATGGATATCATTTTCCCTAATTCATCAGTATTCTACTGTGTAATGTTCTAATCCTGGCACTGCCAATTACTAGTTGAATGACCTCCAGCAAGTCAATGTGAAGGGACTCAGTTTCCTTGTCTGCAAAATGAGGCAGCTAAACTAGTTGACTTCTAATGTTATTTGCCCTAAGGTCCAGATAGCTTTAATAACCTATGATTCTATCATCTCTTCTGGTTCTAACATTCTTTGACTTCATGATGCCTCAACAATTTTGTTTTGAGTTTTTTTAAAGAGTGGGGCTTTGTACAAGGCAGAAAACAAACATGTGACTATCTTTCTCTCCCATTCCTACCGTGGATTGCCCCTAGGAAAAAATGCCCTGCTCTCAGAACTCATTACTAAACTCCGGACAGATGCTGGCAGGCCTGGAGAAATTTTCACCCAATAATAGCCACATGGAGAAACACAGCAGCCCAGAGCCCGGGTAACGGGCGAACACAGAGTAATAGTTACTAATTACACTTAACTATGGCATTACCGATTCTAACATGTGCTACAAGATGCCACGAATGTATCTGTGGCAGCAGAACACTTCCTCATCTTGTTCATGAAATAATTACAGGGGCTCTCTCCTGCCAAATGAGGCAGTAATTAACCCTAATTGCTCAAAATGCAACTGGCTAATTCTAGGAGATTAATCAAGGGGATTCAATTATTATTGAATGACTTAATATGACAAATTGGTGCATTACCGAAGGAGGCACCATTTGCAGAGAATGCAGGAAAACCACCAGAGTAGTCAGTGAGCAGGGCACTGCCCAAGAAGCGTCCAAGAGAGTCACATCTTTCTTGAGTTCTGGTTACCCGGCTTCCTCAGAAATAAGACTTCTTTTCTACCCTCTTTCAGCCAGGAGTGGGAAGGCTAAGTATGGAAAATAAAGCATGGTGGAAAGGACCTTGAACCAGAAATCAAGAGACTAGGGTATCAATCGGTCCCAGCTCTGCTGCTACCCAAATAAGTGGCCTTGAGCAACTTACACAATCTGGATCGGTTTCCTATTCCTAAATGAGGAGAATGGATTCAATGATACCTTAAGTCTCTCCTGGCTCCAGCATAGTTTAAGGTCCCTTTTAGCTCTAACATTCTATTTCTCCAGGTTCTGACACTCTATGTTCTATGTTATAATACTCCATACGATAAAATTCTGCCTAGGTCTACCATTCTATATTCTAAAGTGACTTTCATCTGTAATATTCTCTAAGCAGTGTTCTAACATTCCATGGTCCCCTCTAACTTTATTCTCTGCTCTCAAGTTATATCCAGCTCTTACATTCCATATCCTGAGGAATAAGGTCTTATTTCTTAAGACCAAAAGATCCTAAGAACATTTTCTTAAGGTCCTAAGAGACCTCCTTATTAGTCTTATCATTAAGACATTAATAAGACGGTCTCTTCTAGGTCAAACAGGCTATGATTACATTATCTTTCGATAGCTTTGTGGATCAAATGAACATTTCAATTCAGCAATTATTAAGCACCTATGTGCACGGACTGTGTTAGGTGCTGGGGACACAAGATGGGGAGCAAAACAAAGTAGGCAGAGCGTGGGGCTTGGAATCAGGAAGACTTATCTTCATAAGTTCAAGCCTGACCCCATACACTTACTAGCTGCGTGACCCTGGGCGAGTCAATTAACCTTGTTTGCCTCAGTTTCCTCATCTGTAAAATGAGCTGGAGAAGGAAATTGCAAACCACTCTAGTATCTTTGCCAAGAAAACCCAAATGGGGTCATGAAGAATTGGATACCACTGAAGAATGACTCAACAGCAAAGACATTCTATACTGATTTACTTACAAATAAGTGAAATACTTTATGTACTTAGAATAAATATTTATTCATGAAGAGGGAAAGAATACTAACAACTGGAGGGATTCAGGGAAGGCTTCACAGAAGAAGTGATCTCTGAGCTGAGCCTTGAAAACTCACCACTTTCTATGTGGTCCATAGGTTTATCAAGTAGGGATGGATCTTCATGGAACTGCAGAACAAACTATGAGTCTTGTAGCACAGAGAAAAGATAAGCACCGTTGTGCGCAGCTGAATTCCAGATAGGACATGCTCTCCCACTTAATAGCTTGGGGGGAGAAAAGATGACTCAGGGGTCAGGGAATGGAGAAGAAGCCAAAGCAATGAAATAGAAACCTTGAAAAACTGTATTAATACTAATTATTTAAGGGAAATTAACATCCGTGACAGGAGGACCTCTAAAATATATTCCTAAAATGTGATGAAGAGACATGATGTGAGCACGTTCTGTTGGAAAAATGTCACTGATAGACTTGCTCAATACAAGACTGCCATAAACCTTCAATTTGTTTAAAAAAAACCAAAAAGTGCAATAAAGCAGAGTATAATAAAGTGAGATCTGCCCATATTGAGTCATGCCATAGAGACGAGATTGACAACAGTAGCTCACATTCAGCAAGCCTTCCTCATCTCTGCCTGCTAAAATCCTTTTCCTTCAAGGCTGAGAGCAAGCACCACACATACACAAAACCACCCCCCAATCCTTCAGCTGACAGCCTTCCTCAAATTTTGGCTTTATCTCTCCTTTACACATCACAAAGTACCTTGAATTATAATTATTTATACTCATGTCCTTTTCCACCCTCAGTAGATATAAGTTCCTCAAGAGCAGAGAATGCATTATTTTTTCTCAGAGTCCCCAGCCCTGAACACAATGCCTTGCACATAGCAGGTATTTAATACACATTTGTTGAAACGAATTGAATTTATGGCCACCAAGCATCTTCAGTTCCATTAACTCATCAGGTCCTCATCATAAAATCTCTGTGTTGTAATAACTCCAGGGCAAATGCTATTGCTTCTACATCTCTGATTTGACGGGTGGGGGGTGGGGAGGATGAAATTTGAGGCTCAGTAAGAGGAGTTATTTGTGCAAATCCACACAGCTAGCTAGTTAAGAAACAGAGCCATGACCCACACCTATGTCTTCTCCTCTCTATACTTCTCTCTCAATGAGCTCATCACTAAGCAGATGCCTCCCAGTCCATAAATTCAGCCCTGAATTCTCATCTCACACCAAGTCCATCACCTCCTATACATCTTCTCCTGGATACCCCATGAGGATCTCAATTTCAATTCAAGTCTAAAACAAAACTATCTTTGCCACCTTTCCCCAACCCCCCACCCTGCTCCCTAATACCTGCCCCTCCTCCAAATTTCCCCATGTCATCACTAGCTTCCTACTCAGTCAGGTTCATGACCTTGGAGTCATCCTTGACTCTTCCATCTCCATCACCCCACAAACCTAATCAACTGCTAAGTCTTGTAGCTTGAACAAAATCTCTCCAATTGTTCTCTTCTCTCTATATGCACCACCACCACCACCACCACCCTCATCCAGAGGCCCACCCCCTTTCACCTGAACTATTTGAGCTTTCTACTCCCAGGCTTTCTCTCTTCCAATCTGATTCCTTAGGAAATATAATAAACCCTCTAAAGGGGTCATCTTACCTTGTGACCTTTTGGGGGGGGAACGGGAAGGAGTGGTTAATGCAGGTCTTTGGAAGAAACAGAGACCACCCTAGGAGAAGAATCCTGGCTCTAGTACTGCTGACCAGTGGCTATTCAGCTGCTGATGGAAGACTTCTATTGAAAGTAACCCATTCCACTTATGAGCAGCTCTACTTGTTAGTAAGTTTTTCCTTCTACTAAGCTGAGATATGCTTCTCAGCAGCATCCTCTAGTGCCACTCTCTGGGGCCAAGCAAAACAAGGCTAATCCCTCATCCACATGACAGACTTTCGAATACTGGAAGGCAGGTATCATGTACCTACTAAGTACTCTCCAGGCCAAATATCCCTAGTTCTGTCAACAAGTCCTCAAAAAGGCAGTCTTCACTCATCTCATTATCCTGGTCTGTGAATCACTGGAGGTCCAGAGGGTGGGGCCCCGGATAGAGCAAATATTGCTTTCTGTTCACTTAAAAGAAAGTGGTTCCCTAAGAAAAGAACAATGTGGCTTAGTGTAGACATGGCAGTGATGATGTGGTTTAGCAAATGTCCTTAAAAAGGAAGCCTCCTTTCCCGCACCAAGCCTCCCAGAGAAGGCCATTATACTTACCTGGGGGTCGGGTTGATACTCTGTCCCTGGCATATGGCACAGGCTGCTGGTCTGATCCCCAAGGTGATGTGCATGGCTATGCTGTCCTTCCATGGTATCATGCCAATTAGAACAAAAAAGGTGGGCTAGAGAGAAAGAAAAAGAAGATAAATAAAGCCCCAAGGGGTTAGGAATGGGTTTAAGTTCCTGTTTTTAATTAATATTTTTTTCATTTAACAATCACTTATTTTATCTGCTTCTCAGCCCTGTCCCTCCCTTAAAAAAACAACAAAAAGTTTATAACAAATAGTTAAAAAGTCAAGCCCATCAATTGGAAAATCATTAAGCAAATTATGGCATATTAATATGGTGAAATACTATCATACTATTAGAAATAACGAAGGAAGAGGTTTCAGAGAAACCTGAGAAGACTTGTAACTGATGCAGAATGAAGTGATCACAATCATAAGAACAATTTATACCCTAACAACATTGTAAAAAAAAAACCAACCTAGAAAGACTTAAAATCTCTGATGCAATAATCAACTTCCATGAGCCAGAAAAATCCATCCATTCACTTCCCCAGGCTCAACGTGGAGCAATGTCTCTGGTTCTTCCCTCTCCCTAGATCTAGTCAGTTGTCATATCCTACCTCCTCTATATTAATATCCATCTCCTCTCTACAGTCACCAGCCTAGAGAAGGCCCTACTGAATTATTTTTCAAATCATCTATCGTAACTTCCTCCCTGCTCTCAGTCCTGACCCCTCTCAATCTTGGACATGCTACTGCGGGAATCTGACCATGTCGCTCTCTTGCTTAAAGACCTTCAGGTGTTCCCTTCTGCCCACAGAAAGTCAATGCTAAAAGGGACCTGCCCTTCCTAAGTGTCAGGCACTGCAGCCAGTATTGTGAGTGCAAAACCGAGAATTAAATAGTCCCTACCCTCAAGGAGCTTATATTCTACTGGCAGGAAACACCATGTACAGAAATAAGTATAGAGCATACACAAAATTAGGACAAAGTGATTTTGGTTTTTGGTGGGGAGAATCAGAAAAAACCTCCTGCAGGTCGTGGCATTTGAACTGAGACTTGGAGGGGGTAGATGGAGAAGGACATTTCCAGGCTTGGGGGACCAGCCTTGTACAAAGGATGTGGAAGGTCAAGGGTGGGGAATGGTAAGTAGAGACAAGTATGGCTGGAATGTGATACACATGAGGGGAAGTAAAGTAAAATTGATTTGGAAAGATAGCTGTACCTTAAATGTTAAAATATAGATAATTAGAGCTGGAAGGGCCCTAGGATATTGTTTAAATCTAACTCTATGATGTTATTGAAACTGAGTCCTAGAAATGGGAAGTTTGCCCAAGGGTGACATGGTGAGTCAGTGGCAGAGTCTCCTGACCCCTAATCTCAGGTTTTTCCCATGACTTCCCCACTGCCATTTTTACTTATTCTGTCATCAGAAAAAGCATTTGTTTTGCTACCCACTTCTTCCACACCCCTCCTGGGGACCCTTACCCTGGGGTAGATTTCAAAAGGGATATGGTCCTTCCCACACAGCCCCAGGCCTGCTGCCTATTCACCCTCATAAGAGTACGATTCTGAGTCAGTTCTTGAATGGAAACTCTGCCTGTATCTGGAAATCACTGGCAGTGCCACAGAGGGTAGGCACTGAAGCTCCAGTGTGAGGCCCTGGCACCACTATTGAGAGCAATCATGACGCAGGGGCACCTCCACCACAGGACCCACTCAGCATTCATGGCTTAACCACAAGCTAACAAAGGCCTCTTTGGAAAAGACCGAATTCCTCTGCATGTTAGGGCACCAGGAACTGTGTATTAAACCCCAGGAAGACAATACTATCACAAAGACTACTTTTCTTATCACACAGACAGGGCCTCATAAAACCAGCCCAAAGTAAAATGGAACATGGTTCTTGTCCTCTCCAAAACTGGGGAAACACAAAGCTAAGCTAACACGGCAGGGTGGGGTGGGGGAAGGGGTTCAGGAGAGGAACAGAGGAATCCCATCCGTGGCACTTGCTATTCATATGATCTTGGGCAAGTCATTTAAGCTAGATAGCACATACTACTATACATGGCACACAGTAAACACTTAATAAATGCTTTTCACTCACTCACTCATTCATTCATTCCCTGGGGCTCAGGTTACTCATCCATAAAATGAAGAGATTAGACTAAATGACTTCTAAGATCCCTTCCAGCTCTAAATCTGTAATACTGTGATCTCTAGTTCCCTGTGTTTTAAAAGAGGTGACTGCCTTCCTTCTCTGGGATGAGACCCAGAAGGGAACCTGCCCTTCCTTTAGTTTTCTACAAGTGAGCCCTGTACAAGCCACATACCCTCCTTTAGTGAAAAAAAAAGAAAACAAACTAAATATCCAAGCCAAAAAGGATTTTGGAACCCAGAATATTAGAGCTGGAAAGGATCTCAAATATCACTTAGAGAATTATAGAATCCAACTTCCCTCTTTTATAAAAGCAATGGAGGTCCAAAGAGAAAGGTCTTTCCACTATACCATGCTGATTCCTGCCACTCCAACTTGCCTTCCCTCCTCCCTTTCTTTCTATAAATGGAGGCTGCTGGGAAAATAACATGAAATGTCCATGAAATGCAGGTTATGTTTGATTAGGTACAAGGGGAAAAAGTCAAGAACACAAATCTACAAGAATCAGAACTCAGCCATATGTCTTCTGCTGAATACAGTAAATCTTATTAATTCCTTTCAAAACATCTAGTCAACAGGATAATCAACATGTCTGATCAGTAGTCAATAATTATTACTATGCATGATTTGTTAAATACCAATGCCCTTCCAATATAGTTACAATGCAATTCAGCTTCTCTTTAGCTGTCACCTAGACTACTGTAACCAACTCATGAATTGGGTCTAGTTGGTCCCCCTTCAATTTATCCTTCAGAAGCTGCCAAAATTATCTTCCCTATGCACAAGTCTAATCATGTCACTTTTCCAGCCACAGCTTTGAGTACTTTCTTTTGAACACTGTATAGACCTACACCCAGGGCTGGAATGCACTCCTCATCTCCACATACTGGGATAAGAAGCAGCATTATGTAGTTGAAAATGAAATAGATTTTGAGATTAGAAAACTGGGTTCAGATCTCTGATCTTTTACCTATTGGCTATATGATCTTGGATAGATCACTTCCCCTCTTTGGGCCTCAGTTTCTTCATGTGTAAATTAAGGGGAATAGACTAATACCTTAAATCTCTTTCAGCTCAAATTGTATGATCCTGCTTATAAGTGCCTTCTCTTCCCTGAAGTCCCCCCCACTCCACTGCCTCAGCTAGGAAGTTATTTCTCCCTTTCTTTTAAACAAGTGTTTCCTGTCTGTTTGACCTCTCCCATCCCATTTTCTACCTGATCTCCTCCACCAAAATTCCCTTCTCATGCTTTATAGCGGTCCCTATGCTTTTCAACACAGTACAAGCTCTAGCAGGTCTAGCCAAGCTGGAAAGTCTACAAGCATGAGCAAGGTGACACAGAATGTTGTTCAAGGACAAGCCTAGTTAAAGACAAGGACGTTTCTCACTAAGTTGACTACAAAGATGAATTTTTGGCCTGAATGGTAAAAGCACCTACACCAATGAAGTCTCAGGGACCACATCATTTTTCGTCATAATATCCACTGCCTTGCATTTAGCAGCTAATTAATAAACTGGTGAACTGAAGTGAGAAACTGGAAAGTGTCCAGAAATGAACAAAGAAAACTGAAGACATGAAAAATATTTTCAAGAAGGAAATATTGAAAGGAGCTGGAAACATTATTCCAAGCTAAAGTAAGTTAGTATCTTAATTATTGTTAACGAGCTAAAAATAACTATTTCGACAGCACTTTAATGTTTGCAAGTGAGGCAGAGATGTTTTCTGTGGCCAGACTACAGCGTTTTAGTCGCTAGTAAACACACATAATCAAGGAGGTAACATAGCCCAAGTGCTCTACATCTAACTTTATTTTCATGCCAATCGAAGTGGATTTGGGGAGTGAGATAAGGCCACATCTCTACAACAGAACAGCTCTTATGGGGTTTTCCTGGGCAGAGTTCCCAAAAGATGTGGGGAACACAGGCTCACAATCAAGGATATAATATAATTTATAAAGGAAATTCCTAATTCTAAGTCAGAAAGTTGTCTGGGACAGTAACTTCAAATCACTACTAGACAAAAATGTTAAAAGACCGGACTTCCCTTATCCTGAGATGTTGTGCTGGCTTTTATTGGCTGCTTTGGCTATGTAGTAGTAGAAATACCTCATTAGACAGGAGCAGAGAAGCCCAGCAGATGGTAGCAGAGAGCAGTGTGGTGACCACAAAACTAGTGGAGATGCCAACAGAGGCAATACAAGAGAGAGCAGAGATTCAATACCTAGCAAAGAGCCATAAAGAATAGCATGGCTCCATCACCAGGTGACATCCATAACGTGTAGCATCAGAGGCATAGCTTACTTGAGCCACGTGTGGCTAAGCATATATTGAAGTATATATCCTCTAGGTATATATTCTCCATGAATATTTCTGGGCCACATGTGTTCCCACTGGTCATGTAGTAATCTACAGGAGAATATACCCCATCTTCCCACCCCCCTGTACGTACAGACACACACACACACACACACACACACACACACACACACGCACGCACGCACGCGCACACACACCCCTCCCTCCCGCCCCCGTGTGCAAGAGGGAATATTTTCTTTTTACTTTTTTTTTTTTTTTTGCTAAAGTATCTTTTGTTTTCAACAAGTCCAAGGGCTGGCTGGTAAAAGTAAACATCTCACCCATCATTTGGGGAATAGCTAGGCAAACTGTGGTATTGGGTTCCAAGGTCCTGACCCCAAAATCATAGATTTGGAACTGGCAATGTCTTCAGAAGCATCTAGTTCAGCCTCCTTTCTTAATAATTAAGGCACAGGGAGGCAAAGGGACCTGTCCAAGGTCACACAAGTAGTAAGCATGTGAGTGGCATTTGAACTCAGGCCCTAGGACTCTTTCATTCTCTCACACTATATCACACTCCCAACATTCAGCACCACAGCTCCTAGCTTCTCTAACGCCGATGATTTTGCAAGAGATGGTGCAATGGTTGCAGAGTCAGGGAAGGGGCCAGATTCCGGTGCCGGGTGGAACTGGCAAAAAAAAAAAAAAAAAAAAGGGAAATTGAAAGAGTTGTTCTACAAGGCGCCTTGAGCAAAGACATTGAAAGTTAGGATTTCACAGTGACTGTTTTTTGCCAAGTCAGTTAACAATAAAGCAGCCCTTGCCAGAAACAGTCACAGGCCAACTATGTCAGGAATGCGGGAGCCTGTGGCTGAACAGCCTTCTTGCAAATGGCTAATCTCAAAGGCTAAATTCTCCAGAAGTCAATTCAATTCAGCCAACATTTCTTAAGCACATTCTATGAGCAGGGCCCTACGTTCGGGTCTGGGAATACAAAGATGAAAAACAACACGGTCTCTGCCCTTAATGGAGCTTACAACTGGGGAAGGGGGGAGGGAGAAAAGGAAAGCAGAGGCAGAGTTTGCTGTAGTAGAAAGAACACAGGACCGGTAATCAAAGGACTCTGGCTCAACACCTCTGTCACCTACTCCTCTTTGACCCTGGATATGTCACTTTCCTTTCAGAGATCTTTTCATATCCACAACATGAGGGCACTGAGGCTTTCCCTGGAAAGGTGGGTGACAATGGATATGGAATACTGGATGCCTGGTCAGATACAGTCAGTGAACAGACCGCTATTGCTTTCACTTAACTTTTTCTTTGTTCAAAGGGAAGGTTCACTGGGTAGGGGTTGGAGGTGGGGTAATATATCGGGAAATGACTATGATATAAAAAGAAAAGGCATCAATAAAACTGTATTATAAAAGAGCAAACAGAAGGAAACGATTGTCCCACAAGTCTCCTCTTATTATGTTACGACTTTATTAATAAAATATGGGCAGTGAAGTGGGTCATCTCTAAGGTCCTTTCAAGTTTCAAATTCTGTGATTCATTCAATCAACGCTTGTTAGATAAACGTACACAAAAATAAGCATGAAACGAGGCGTTATGTGACAGTGGCGAAGGAGGACACCAAACAAGTTGCTCTAGGAGTATCTGAGGAAGGCTAGATCAAAGAACAACAGATCAGAAGACCTGGGTTCAAATCTTTGCCTTGTGTGTGACCTCGGCCAAGGTCTCTTGGGTATCTCTAAAATTAAGCAGTTGGACTGAATAACTTCTAATATTCCCTCCAGCTCTTTGATCTCATAGCAAATATTCCAGTTTGGCTGGAACACAGTTTGTGAAGGAGTGCAAGGGTCAGATGAAGCTGGAAAGGCAGGGTGTGGATTGTGGAGAGCCTTGAGTGCCAGGCTAAGAAATCTCTATTTTTTTTCAATTCCTTAAGATTTACTGCAGTCTCAAAGAGGGCCCTACCTATAAGATATGCCATGGGTTTCCAAATAATTTTAGAGCCCTATCACTCTTTCCTTTCTCTACCAACTTCAATAGTACCACCACCTTTTCCTCCATTAATAAAAAGACATTTCTTAGAAGAGGGATGGGAGATGAGGTGGGAGTGGGGAGGGGTGGAGATATACAAAAAAATTCTCTTGGACAGGTATCATCTATTAGGCTTTTGCATAGGTGTCAAAGAAATACAGTAGCAATTTCTAACTTACGTTGGGCAGGATTGGTTAACTCATTAGAACTGGTCTACTATTCTGACTCCAGCTTTTTTGCTAGATGTATTTCACTCAACAAAGTTATAGAATGTCCAAGTTGGGATGGACTTTAGAACATGGAATGTACAAACATAGACCATATAATGTTAGGGTTGGAAGTAAACTCAGAACTTAGGGTGTTAGAACTGGAGAAGGCCTTAGAAAGTGAGAGCATAGAATATTAGAATTAGACATAAAGATGCAAATAAATACACACACACACACACACACACACATCCCTCCTCCTTAATCAGGAGATAACAGTCCCTTTACTCTCTACTTTGTGGGAGATTAGAACTTTTGTAAACTATAAAGAACAACAAAAATGGGCATTTTCTCATTATTATGATGCCACGATAATCATGGAATAGTGAAAAGGACACTGGATTTGGTGACAGAGGACCTGAGTTTGAGTCCCAGCTCTACTACATATTTACATCTATAGGACTCTAGGTAAATCACTTAACTTCTCTGAGCCTCAGTTTCTCCTTCTCTACAATAAGGGGTTTGATCTCTAAGGTCCCTTCCAATTCTCCGTTGTTGTTCTCATCATTCTGTCCTTAAAGGCTATGTACGATGGAGGCTCAGAAGCTAGAGTCCTTCCTCCTCCTCTCACTCAGTCTCTGGGGATGCCAGTGTGACATCTTAATCACTTGACATGAAGCAGCAAGATCTCAGACCCAAAACGAAGGCAGCCTGGTCAAACCAGACATTAAACTTGGAGCTGATTACATCAGATTTCCCCCAACTGTTCCGCTGTGAGCTGTCAGTTCCACAGAAAGTAATGTCAAAGAAAGGATTGGTTTGACAAATGTTTCACTGGCAACAGATGCATAGGATTCACAGTCCAAAGACACATGGGCAGTAAGTGGCAGAAATGGGATTCAAACCCAGATCTCTCGGTTCCAAAAAGGGTGTTCTTTTCACAACCTAAAGAGTGGGTCCTTCTTGCTTTTACGATCTGGCCCAGGGAGTACTAAATATGACTCAACATATGTTCACATATAAAACAACATCACTACTGTTTTTTAAACCTATCCAGGAAGATTTTTAGTTAGTAAGCATTTATTAAGCACCTACTATGTGCCAGGCACTGTGCTAAGTGCTAAGGATATGAAGGATATCATACAGCCTGTTAAAGAGTCAACAAGTTCTACTGGGAAGGAATTATAGACTTTGAAGTCAGGAGACCTGGGCTTAAGTCCCAGCTCCAGTACTTACTAGCTGTGTGACCTTAAACAAGGCCCTTTCTTTATTCAGGTCTCAAGCAGTTTATCTATAAAAGGAAGACAATGGACTGGATGATCTCTAAGGTTCCTTTGGAGCTCTTAATAGGGGTGGGGACTCTGCGGCCTCGAGGCCACATGTGGCCCTCTAGGTCCTCAAGTGGGACTGAATCCAAACTTCACAGAACAAATCTCCTTAATAAAAGGATTTGTTCAGTAAAACTTGGACTCAGTCAAAAGGCCACACCCAAGGACCTAAAAGCCACATGTGGCCTCGAGGCCGCAGGTTCCCCACCCCTGGATCAGAACACTAGCTTGAGTGTGAGCAAGTGACTTTATCTCTCTTGGGTCTTGCCTTCTCTGTAAAATGATAGTAGTATTCTTTGCAAAAAGTAAAGTGCTATAGAATCAGAGAACGCAGAAAGAGACTTGAGACATGTAAGTGTCAGAAACAGTCTATATTCAGTATTCCAACAATCTGGGTTATGAGGCCCCCTCTAGCTCTAATATCCTATGCTCTATGATTATGTATCTTGGAATCACTCTCGCTTATTAATAAACACAATCCAAAACCCTCTTCGAAGCCTCCTTCTCCTGGCAATAAAATATTGGCACAGAAAAAAGAAGTTTCCCTTCCCTTTCTTCCCCTAACAATGGTTTTACCATTAAAGGTGACAACAGGAAATAAGAGAAATTGTACTAGAAGGAGTTCTCCCTGTTCCCTTGCAAAAGCCCATAACCAGTTCCATCCTCTCTGGAGAGGGGCCAAATCATTAATATCCTATGAGACTGCAACAAAGGTCACAATTACATGGATCCAAGGAGGAAGAATGGGTTTTTTTTTTAAGGAGTGGTATGGAAGGAGGCTGAGAAATGAGAGGAATTGAGATTGCAATGGGGGGAAAGGGGAAGCGATAAAGGTGTTTTAAGGAAGGGTATAATAAACAATATTTAGGTTTTGTGCATTAGTGTTAACACCAAAATATGGTTGGCTCAAATTGTTTAAGAGCAGCTAAAAGGGAGTGATGAGGTATCTAGGAGGAAGAAAAACTTGGCTCCACTTCTTTGTACCTTAGTCTCCTCCTCTGCAAAATAAGAGGGTTAAATTGTAAAGACAATTATCTTTGAAAGAATAAGAACTTTTATTAATGAAATGACTAACTGTGATTCCTGAGGACCAATGATAATCTGTGCTACTCAACTCCTAGCAGAGAGAAGCAGATATATTTTTAGACAATGCCTGCATGGGAAATTTTCTCAACTATGTACTTTTGTTTAAAGGTTCCCCCCACCCCCAATCAAAATTAATTAACAAAATAAAATTTTAAAAAGGGGGTTGGGTCACTAGATGATTTTTGAGGTTCCCTCCAAACTCTAACATTCAATCAACCTATGAACACTTTATTGGTATTGACAGATCATAATTCAATTGGTGGCATCATTTGGGGACTGCTAGCGTCTCCATCTAGTGCCTCACCCCCAACTCCTCCACAGGGAAAACCTCACCAGAATCATCAGAAAAAACAGTACTGGTGAGACAACAATATGAAGTTATCTCAAGCATATTAGTAATCCAGGCCAGAAAGAAGAGAACAGACCGAGATGGCACAGAAACGTTTAAAACTACTAGAAGTCAGCCTGCCTTCGGAAAACCTACAATCCTATAATGAATGTTCTCCACATAGGCCTAAAATGTAAAAATTAATACACAAAGCAATGCTGGGGAAAACATGGCTTGAAGGAAGAGGTAGGTAGCAAGGATAGGGAAGGAAAAAAACAGGAGGGGGAAGGGAAGAGGGAAATACAAGAGAGAAGAGGGACTGAAAAGAAAGAGGAAAGAAAGGGAAGAAAAGGAAGAGGAGGGAAGATGAGGAAAGAGAGAAGGGGAAAGAGGAAGAAGGAGGTAGGAGGGAGAATTTCAGGGAAGAATGGTTCCCTAAAGCTTGAGGCTCTATGGCTACATCCTCTCTTTTAAAATATATGCCCCTCCTCGAATCAGTGGACAGATTCCCTGAAACAGGAAGTATCACATCACACAAATCACAGGAAGGAAAAAGTAAATTGTACAACTAAGCAAGACTGGGCCCAGAGTAGAGAGCCACACTCCTCCTTGGGTCTGGGGCCATCTCTAACCATTTCCCTTCTGGGGGCAGGCCTCATTCCTGCCTACCCTCTTATCCTAGCGTGCAGTATGGCTCTACCAGCCACCCGCTACTGAAAAGATAAAAACCCACAAAGAAAAGCTAAATGGTTCTGGGGAAACCCAGGGGATTACTCAGGGTGAAGTGGGACTTTGAGGGAAAAGTTAGAGTCAAAAAGGTGTCAGAGCTGAAGAGCCCTCTGAGGGCATCTGGTACAACCTGAACTTGAGAAGGGATACTGTCCTACAACATCCTGAAAGACTGGTCATCCCATCAACTGGCAATTCAGTCCCCTCTTGGACAGTCAGTCCCATATTCATATAGCTGATGGAGTCAGTAGACCTGAATTCAAGTTCCAACTGTCATACTCACTGTGCGACCTTGGGCAAATCCTAGATCAGCATCCCCATCTGCAACATGAGGAGGCTGATGACGACGACGACGATGACGGAGCTTTAAGGTCTGCAAAGCACTTTGCAGAGGCTAGATCATTTTATCCTCACAACCACCCTGGGAAGGGGGTGCTATTATTATCCCTATTTTACAGATGAGAGAACAGAGGTGGGCAGAGATTATATAAGTTGCCTATGATCACACGGTTAGTAGATGTCTGAGGCCACATTTGAACTCAGGTCTTCCTGACTCCAGATCCAGCACTCTATCCACTGGGCCACCTAGCTGGCTGCACCAGGTCACCTCTAGCACTCCTTCCAACACTAACAATCTGAGATACTTTTTCCTAAAAGCACTGTCTACAGTAACAGCATTTTACCCCATATTCATGACAGCCCTGCCAGGTAGGTGGTAATAATAGCGCCTCACATTTCTGTAGTGCTCTCAGTTTTACAGATCACTTTCCTCTGCAGAACCCTGTCAGACAGACAGTGCAAGCCCAGGGGTGGGAATCTGTGGCCTCCAGGCCGCAGGGCCCCACCCCCGGTAGGCCAATCTCATTTTACAGGTGAGAAGACTGAAACTATAGAAGGAAAATGACTGGCTCAAAAGTCAGAGCTAATAAAAGTCACCGCTAGGACTCAAATTCAGGTCCTTTGAATTCCAAATCTAGGCTTTCTCCTACTATACCAAGCTACTTCCCTTACTATTTAAAGTCAAAGGTATTTACACATTCCACACATGGGACTCTATTTTCCCATCCCATCCATCAGATGCAGTTCTTCCTCTAATCCCTTGCCCAGTAAGAGTGCCAGGTTGGAGTTGGCATGACCTCAATACAGTCTGGCCTTACCTGGAAGGGCCAGACTCTAAGCTGGGCACAAGGTGGCATCTAAAGAGACCTCAGTGGGCAAAGAAAAGAAACAAAAATGAACCCCAAAGAAAATAAAATTTGCTTTCCTGGAGATTTTAACTCCTCACTAAGCTACACCTAAAAATCAAGAAATGCCTAGTGAGAGATAGTTAAAGTTTCTACTTCAGAGAGGTTCGCACAACCACAAACTTTAGAAAGTAGCTCTTTAAAACATCCTCCCCTTGCGCCTTCAGGACTAGATCTATTATGGCACTACTATGTGCCCCACCCCAACCCCCACCCCCCCAAAAATCCCTCCAGAAATGACCTCAGCAAGTCAGCTTCCAATGGACTGCAACCCACTACCTCAAAGACAAAGGGAATTTACTTAGATAAGGCCTGGAATGGAGGGACCAGCCCATAAGCATTACACAGTTTTCCCAAAGTTAGCTATGCTGAGCCAGATGAAAAACTGAAAATTATAGATTGCTAAAACCTAGAATGTAAAAGCTGGAAGGGTCCTGCAATGGCATTCTGTTAAGAGTTAGAAGGCAGCACACAATTTTAGGGCAGAGAACAAAGGACGTGGAAATACAGACTATGGAACGTTACATCTAAAAAAGAACGTTATCTCATCAGGAAGGTAGAACACAGAATGTTAGATCCAGAAGGGACCATAAAACACACACTCTTAGAATATAGAATGTTAAATCTGAAAGAGACTTTATAGAGGTCATATAGTCCAACCCTCTTCTTTTTAACAGTCTAGGAAAGTAAAGCTGAGAGAGAGGCTAGGTGATTTGCCCAAGGTCACAAAGTGAGTGAGGGGTGGAGCCAAGACTAGAATCCAGATTGGCCAACTCCCAAGACAACACTCTTTCTACTACATCCCGCATTTTACTTAGGATTTATCGCACCCTAAAAAATAAAACGGCTGAGAGTCCTTCTAAATCACTGGAGTGACTGAAATGGCAGCACTGACAACTATTAATCCAACCTAGGCTATGGGGGTAAGGTTGAAGAAAATCAGAGGCTAGTTCCTAGAGCTTCTTAATGGTACTAACTCTGCCTAGGTCTCAACTAGCTTGTAAGGGGCATAGAAATTCCCACTTTCCCTTTAAAAATGAAATTATTTCTCGCACTTGGCTCGCTTGGTACTTCCTTCTTTCCCTATCCCCCGGGAGTTAGTAAGGGCTCTCTCCCTCTTCAAAGATCTAATGTTTACTTATATAGGGACCTACTATAGAACAGAAGTTCCTTGAGGTGCTAGACTCTTTTGCTCTTTGTATTCTCAGGCCTAGCATCTGTTGTATTGTTTTTCAGTTCTATTCAACTCTTTGTGATCCCATTTGGGATTACCTCAGCAAAGACACTGGAATGCTGGGCCATTTCCTTCTTCAGCTCATTTTACAGATAAGGAAACTGAGACAAACAGAGTTAAGTGACATGCCCAGGGTCACTCAGCCAGTAAGTGTCTAAGGCCGGATTTTAACTCAGGAAGATGAGTCTTCCTGCCTCCAGGCTTGGTGCTTTGTCCACTGTACCACAGAGCTGCCCAGGCTTAACACAGTGCTTACTTAATAAATATTTGCTGAATTGAATTAAAATTCATGGATCACAAAATCAAAGCACTAGAGCTAGGAAGGGAGATGATTACAGCTGGAGGAGGCCTCAGAGACCATTTGATCCAACCCTCTTATTTTATAGATGGAGAACCTGAGGGCAAAGGGGGAGTGTCACACAGCTATCCAATGGCAGAGATAGGACAAGAACCCAGGTTTTCAGACCAGGATCTTTATTCTACACCGAGTTCAAATATCCATGGCACCCCCACCATCCTTTCAGTGACCCAGGTTTGTGATGTCAGAATTATTTTTGTCCCTGCTCACTGCTTCATCCCCATATGGAATTTGTCACCAAGTCTGTGGATTTTCTCTCTACAATATTTCTAAGCAAACAGCCACCACCCTAATCCAGGCCTTCATCACCTCTTATCTTAACCATTACAAAGGCCTCCTAATTGACCTCCCTGCTCTCCAATCCATCCATCACCCAGAGGTCAAAATTATATTCCTAAAACAGACATAACAATGTCATTTCCTTGCTCCTTCTTCAGTAGCTAGATTCCTATTGTTCTAAAATAAAATACAAAATCCTTGACCTGCCCCCCACAGTATGGCTCTCAGCCATTATGTTATATTATTCCATTCCATGTACTCTCTGTTCCAGCCAAACTGGCTCATCCATGGCCTTTCATCTCCTGCCTCCCTAGTGTGGCACAGGTAATCCCCCACACCTGTGACATGCTCTGTCATCTCCCAAAATCCCTAGCTTCCTTCAAAGCCCAGTTCAATTTCTACCTCCATCACAAGGCTCATCCCCCAGATGTCCTTCCTGAAATTACCTTATATTGTTCCGTTTTTACTTACCTGTATCCATATCACATCCCTCCCACCCCAGCTAAATTTAAGTTCTTCTTCATACTACCTGGAATAGTACCCTGCACACAGCATAGGGCACTGCAGGCGGCTTTGGGAGGACCTCAGACACCAGTCCTGACTCCACAACTATCCAGCCCACCATATGAACATGAGTAAGTCACTCACATGCCTATGGCCTAAAGTTCCCCAACCTATACAAAATGAGATACTTTCTAGCCAGTATTCCCTTTTGCCCAGGAGAGGTAGATCAGTAATCTAACACTCTATTTCCTAAGGATTTCTATGACGCTACATGTTCTAAAATGATATTAAGGGAACATCACTGAACTGGAAGTCAGATCTGATTATGAAATTTTGTATCTGACATTTGATGACTTTGTAACGTTGGGCAAGTAACTTCTCTGAACCAAGACTTCCTCCTCTGCAAAACGGGTAAACAAGTATTTGCATCAACCTGCCTAACAGGGCTGTTGTGGAGAAAGTTCTTTGTCAGTTTACAGGAATGTCAGTTGTTCTTACGTCTTGGTGCTAAGGCCCCTTCTAGCTCTAACATTCTACATTCCAAGGCTCTTTCTTTCCAGATGTAACACTGTGCAATTCTACATATTTACCCACGATTCTACACAACAAGCCAGGTTACCTCCACCCGTAGCTCAGACAACTCCTGTAACGAAACACAAAAGCACAGTCTGAAAATGGAAATGAGGAATACAATAATCCTTCTTCACCCAGCAGAGGGCAAACTAGGGGCCCAAAGGTTACGGCTCAGACACCAGTCTCAAGAAGCAGCCCTGGGGTTCTCCCCCCCCCACCCCAGAGAAGGCCAATCAAGCTTCCACATAGCACAGCCTCTCGGAAACAGTGAAATGATGCCAAAACATTTTACCAAGAAACCACAAGATCAGTGATGTGACTTTCTTAGTCTCTGCTGCCTGGTTTCTCTTCCTCCCCCCATGGCTCTGCCACAATAAAATAAATCTGACAAGATGCTTGGGGAGATAACCCATATATTTAAATGACTATCTCTGCCTCATGATTACATTACCTCCCTGGTTCAGTGTACCCAGGGCAAGAAAGGCAAGCTGGTCCTAGGAGAGTATTATTTGTGAGTGACTTTTATTGTCCATTATCTTACAGCATTTACACCACCGCTAGGATGCCTGGTAGGAATATTTCACAGCAGAAATATCTCTGTCGTTAGTATTCACATCGCAATTTAGTCAGATCAACCTTTCAATCCCATCCATCATGCAGAAGGGCTTTGGCAAAGAAAACCTCTTTGTGGAACTAAATTATTGCCGGATGCTGAGGGCCCCAGGGCCCCCTTCTAGAGTGTCCATGGCTGAGTATCTCACTGGTTAAAGCACAGTACTTACTAATAAAGCCTGGCCATGGATGGAATCACAAGATGTTAAAAAGGGACCTTGGAAAATACATCAAAACTGAAAGAAATCCTTGAACATAGACTATTAAGTTGGAACCAACCTCAGAACAGAGAATGTTAGAATATGGAACATTAGAGCTGGAAGGAAGGGACCTTAGAAATCAGCTAGTGTAAGACCTTTATTTTACAAATTAAGAAATTAGTCTAAGGATTTTGGGCTTGCCTAACTGGTCAGACACCTTTGGTGAGAGAGACCAATTCCATTCAATTCAATAAATTTTTTAAGTAGTAGTGTAATGTAGTGTTGAAACTGAATGGGTTCAAGTCAAGGTTCTGTCACTAACCCTCTATGTGCCTTTGGGCCTCAGTTTCCACATATGAAAAATGAGTTAGGCCAGATCTGTATTTAAAGGTTCCTAGCAGCTCTAACATTCTAGGTCCTTTTTAAAAATCCCTTCTAGTTCGCACATTCTATCTTCTAAGGTACCTATCAACTGTGACGTTCTATGCTATATGTTCTAAACTACTTAAAAATCGATTTCTCACTAAGCTTGCCTCCGTTACACCACCTCTTAGTTAGGTTTGTTTGATCAATGCCGTCTCAGAAATAGTATATGATAAATAATAAAAAACCATACAACCAATCAAACCTGCTTTGCAACTTTTAGTAATAACTAACATTTAAACCTTTATGGTTCCTAAATGTTTTATGTAATGTATTATTTCATTTATATTTAAAGAAATGAAATTTGACCATAAAATGTCCTTTTTGGTCACTTCAAGTCACTCCCAGGATTCTGTGTCCATTCATTTCTTTTC
Source organism: Trichosurus vulpecula (assembly GCF_011100635.1). Lineage (NCBI taxonomy): Eukaryota > Metazoa > Chordata > Mammalia > Diprotodontia > Phalangeridae > Trichosurus > Trichosurus vulpecula. Next base: position 128,251,041 of record NC_050575.1, on the reverse strand, counting down.
TTATATGGCCATAGTTAGTGTGTACTCTGTGCTGTAAGTTCTGGATGTTTGGTTTGGTGGGTTTTTTTTTGCCTTTGCATTATTTCATAAAAGTCCCTTTTTTTAACTAGTCAATCTCTCCTACTTTAATGTCTATGTTCTAAGGTGTTTCCCAGCTCCAACACTCTATGTTCTAAAATTCACTGACCATAAAACCTCAGTACGTCATTTCCCTTCTCTGGGATTCAGTTTCACCAGTTGTAAAATAAAGAGAGATGTACTATATAGCTTTTAAGATCTTTTCCAATTAATTAAATTAGTTTGAATGGAGAAACGAACAAGATCCTTTTACACACATATATATGTATAAAAATATATATGTGTGTGTATGTGTGTACATATTCGTATGTATATAAACTTTTCTGATGTTCCTACAAAGGAGAAAAGAGTTCTTACTCAGCTTTCTCAAGCAGCAGACAGGCAAGTCTAGGAAAAAGGACACAAACATGGCCTCAGCCAACTGCTCCAATTTCCCAAAGCAGCAATCAGACTTCTACCCTGAAACTGGAATCATGACGCTGGTATTCCTTCCCTTGTATTAAATCATCAGGCACCCACCTTCCAAATAAAGACCACAGATGTCCCCAGAAATGCTTCCAGAGATGTAATTAGTGATTTCCCAGCACATCTGCAGCTGCCCATCTGGAGCCCTTACCAAATGATGTGATTCCTGGCCAAGTAGCACAAAGTAGCATGAACAGGTATAAGGAAGGAGAAGGAAACTCCAAGAATGAAGGGGCAGAACAGACACAACTACTGAGCACAAGCACAGGATAGGAAAGCTGTGGCTTAATGGTAATTCACAGAAAGAAAAAACAAACACACACACACCACAACCTGGGGTTTTTAAAATGGATCACAAGCTTAGTATGAGTCAACAGCATGACAAAGCTGGCCCCCAAAAGTAATGCAATCTTGGATTTCAACAACAGAGGCAGTGAGGTTTGGAATGAGAAGAGGATATGGAGTTAAGAGGACCTGGGTTTGAATTCCTATTTTGCCACATAACAGCTTAGTCAAAGGAACATTTTGGTGCTAACAAAAAACTGGAAACAAAGTAGATGCCTACGAGTTGGCTGAACAAATTGTGATATATGAAAAGAACTGAAGAGCACTGTGCCAGGAGAAAAGGCATAAACTGAGGGGGTTAAGGTCTCCCTCAATTCTTAATCTGATCACTATCCAAGCTGAAGGTGATAGTCTCATAGTCCTCTTTCCTCGTTAAGGTTCATAGAATATCGAATTCAGTTCCAAATGCCACATTTTAGAAGGGATGTTAAAAAGCTGGAACATATCCAGAGGAAGACAATCAGAACAGCTAAGACTCAGGACCGTGTTCCATCAGAATCTGCTGAGGAAACAAGAGGTGTTTAACCTAGCAAAGACTGAACTGTCTTCAAGCATCTGAATAACGTATTAGACCAGGGAATGTAGAATGCAAGAACTAGAAGGGGCCTCCGAACATAAAATAGTAAAAGCTGGGAGGAACCTTAGGTCATAGAATGTTGGAACATAAAATATAAGACTAGTTCATAAGACATTATCTTTCTCTTTCTGAAAAAAAACTGGGGGAAGGAGAAGGGACAAAGAGCAATGATAAGGCAAAAAACAAACAAAAAAAGCTCCAGATTACAACACAGGATTCAACCACCCTAGGGAAGTTCCAGAAACCTCTGTGTCTGGGTGTCTGGCTGTTCCCAAGCTAGACATTCATTAGGTTCCATTTACACAATGCAGCAGTGACAAAGTGTGAGAGGACTGGGAAAAGGAGTGAGCTTTTGGAGAAGGCAAGGTCTGGAAACACCTGGGGTTGTCTGTTCTTTGGACATATTAGTGTTGAAAGGGAAAAGACCATCTCCAATTGAGATTGCCTTACTGGCTGCTCTGGTCTTCCTGCCTGCCCCAAAGTTATCTTTAAAAAAACAAACAAAAAACCAAAAGACATACTTGGATCGATTGGACAAATCCTTGGAGGGGCATAGTGCTGTGGAAAGTAACATTCTTATTTCACAGAAAAGGAAATGGAGGTTCAGTAGAGTAAGATGACAATGGCTCACATCCCACCTTTGCCCCGATAACCCCGTTCTCCCTCTGAGTCCCTCTCATCTTTCAAATCACGTAGATCCTATAAGACCTTGGGCAAGTCATTTCACTAGTCTGAGCCTCAGTTTCATCATTTATAAAATCGGGACAATACTTTTTTCCTTTCCAATCTCACAGGTTTGAGATGAAGTTTAAGTGAAAAAAAATGAATGTAAAGCACCTTCTCTATAACTGTGAAGTGCTCACCTTACTTCAAAAGATCCATACAATGCCCTTGGTGAGGGTACTGTTGTCTTTATCAAAGCAGTCTGCAATAGCCCCTGAACCCTAACATATTCCTCAGAAAATTATGTGACTGAAAAAAATTCATCTCCTCCTAACAGACCTTTGGGTGATAAGCATTTCTGCCATTAGTGAAACGGATCCTTGGGTGACGGATAGAGCCCACAATCAAATCCTGTCTAGTCTGGTAGCATCTGTCATTGCAGAAACTCTCATTTCCACATGCTTTAAGTCTACCAAGTCTTCTTGCAAGGTAAGAAGTGAAAGAATGATTATTCCCCCACTAGACAAATGGGGAAGCAAACGCTTGAGGAGATCATTCAGGGTCACAAGGCTATTTATCACAGAGTGGGAACTCAAAACTAGATCTCCTAACTCCAAGTTCAATGGCTCTTCTGCTGCCCCCTCTGCTGATAATGTAGAAACCTTATCACCGCCATGCCACAATCAGGCACTAGGAAAGGGTGATAACCATTCATGATTCTCATGATCACAGTCTTCATTCTTGGGAGCCCCTATGGGAATCACTGGACAATTAGGCCACTGATCAAACATTTCAGGCTCCATTTTTAGACTTTTTTGAGCTTCATGGAGGCCTCCAGGGCTGTAATCAAAGAGAAACTAATAGTAACAATAAAGCCAATTATGTTTCTACAGTACTTTAAAACATGCCTTGCAACCCCATGTTGCAGATGAGGCACAGAGGGCAGCTAACTTACTCAGAGTCACAGAGGTAGAAGGTGTAGGAGTTAGGACAAACTCGAGTGCTTCATCAGGCCTCTTCACAAAAAGGTTTATGCATTTTGCTCAGGCAAAGCTTCTCCCCAGGACATGAACAATAGGCAAAAACGCCTCAGGTATTCACTGGGTTTCTTAAAAGTCCAGGTTCTCAATAGTCAAATTCCTTATGAAATATGATCCTGCTCCCACCTCTTGGATTTATTTTTCCAAAGTCAAATTCATAATGGAACTTTAGTACTTCAGCATTTAGTGCTGGGTTCTCTTTTCGCCCCAGGCCCTTGCAGGGAGCTGCATCATCCCCTTCCCTCTCCTGTCTTGCTCCTTGTTCCCCATCCCCACACCCTACCTCTCTCAATTGCCCCCATTCCTGTTTCTCCCTCTTCAGCTCCCCTTCCCCCAACCCTTCTCTATTTCTCTTTATTTCTCTGGCCTCCTTTTTCTTTTTTCCCCTTTTTTGCTGCTGTCTGTGCCCATTTCTCTCTTGGTCTCTGTTTCCGTCCTCCCTTCTGCTTCCCTTTCTGCCTCTCTCTGCTCCCCATCTTTGCCCTATATCTCTAATGCCTCATTTTCTGCTTCTCTGCTTTCTCTGTGGCTGCTTTCCCTTTGAGTCCCACTAGTCTTTGAAATCACACATACTCAAATACCTGCTGCCAGCCTTACAGTAGGGTAGGTGGTTGCCACTTTCAGTACATGAAGCCAAGAGAGCTCTAATGCCCTCCCTGAGAAAAAGACCAAAGCTCCAAATGGAGAAGATAACAACTTCTCTCTTAAAAGATAAAGGTCCCTCAAAAACCTTGCCCTGAACTCACTCACACACATTCCTTCTTACAGCACAAGTGTAATTTATTTTCAAAACAAAATACTTGTCTATGACAAAAGATCAGTTTCTTATACAATTCTCTCTTTTTGTATATTGAAATGGTTGTGTTTGTGATAACTGCCAAATTTATAATGAAAAAGAAACACTGAAAACAAAAAGAAAGCAAATGTGGATGGAGCTCAGTCAAACCCTTTGTAGGAGTTAAAACAGATCTGGGGAGATGCCCAGTCCTTGCCCCACTTCTGCCAGACACCAAAACCCATTAACTGCAAATGTTGGACTAAAAGGAGCCCAGTTCCCCAGAGTTTTCTTTTCACATTTTTATGTCAACACTACATAATCATTAAACAAATAGTGACCCTGTGAGATTCACTGCTCTATACCTGGGAGCAAAAAGACCTGGGTAAGTCAATACCCTTAAAGCTGTTCCAGTCTCCCCAGAGACAATTGAGCAAGCAGGATGTGCCAATATTTGAATAATATCAATAAAGAACTTCCTCTTCTACTTGGAATTCTTCCCCCCCCCCATCCCCATACTTCAGCTTAAAGGGCATCTATCTCATCTTTAATCAAAGATGCTTTTCCCAGCCCTGAAGATCATTGCTTGGGCATCAAAAGTAGGATCTGTATTCATACTATTGTGGATGCTGGTCTGTTCGTACAGTTAGGATGCCCCAATCTCTATCATTCTTTGGAATCCAGCCTTGATGCTACTTCCTCCACAAAGCCTTTCCTGATCCCTTCATGGACCTCTACTACATAGCACTCTGTATCCCTCTCACACAAGAAAGTCAGAATGTTGGAAGTGAAAAAGCCCTTGAAACACTGAACATAAGAACATGGGGCATGGAATGTTACAGTTGGAAAGGACTCTAACTCATAGAATGTTAGCACTAGAATGTTAGAATCACAGACTCTTTAAGACAGAAGGGAGCTCTCAGAGGTCCAACACCCTTACTTAAGAGATAAGGAACCTAAGCCTAGAAAGGAAACCAAGGTTAGAAACCCAGTTCTTCAGCTCCCAGGCCAATGGGTTTTCCATGCTACCATGCAGTACTGGTGTATGGCTCACAGTCCCCTACTAGACTGTCCCCAAGAACTGTGCTTTTATTCATATATGTCAATATATACATATATCCGTTAACTTAAGCAGTTCCCAAATTAACAAACACTTCTTGAACTGAACCGTACCAACAACCAGATGATGAAAAGAGTAACAGGTGGACAAGTGGTTCCTCTCCCTCCTCAACAGCTTTACAAACACTCAGTTCTTCTCAGCACCTTTCTCTGTGAAGAGCTAATGGTATAAGCCATAGTTCAGGAAGAGGTGACTCATGCGGCATGTTGATTAATGTACCCACAGGTGCACTAGGGATAGCTTTCATAGGCAGAGTGAGAAGTTGGGATTTTCTGCCTCCTAGGGACACAGCTAGACTCTCCTTTTCCTTCCCTGATGATGTTCCTTATCCCCTTCCAAACCTCCCAGGCACTAATTCTGAGACTTCCAGTTTTTAAATAATCCTTGATTTCATCACCGTGGGTGCTTTTCTCCATTGAGGTAGATCACAGCCTCTCCACACCTTAACTGATAAATTTATGAGTTGCTATGATCAAAACAACATTAGCTCGTGGACAACCTTCTGGTGGTGAGCATTTCCCCACGTGGCCAGTCTGATCTCCAGATGACAAACACAATCCATTGCTGGGCCCACAACATGAAGCCTTTCCAGCTTCACAGGACTTAGCAGAGCTTCAACTAAACTGCATACTCTGTGAGAACCCCAGATCACCTCTAATCCAATAAGCATTTATTAGGTGCCTAACATAAGCAGGAAGGTACAAAAGCAAGCAAAAAAAAAGCAAAAAAGAAGTCCTTGCCTTCAAGAAGCTTACATTCTACTGAAGAGATACAAGATATAAACACATAAGTATATATATATATATATATATATATATATATATATATATATATATATATATATTATATGACTATTTAGGAAGGCAGACAAAACACTCCATACGATGAGGAGGCGCTGAAAAAGGCCAGTGGCCTTTTTCACTTATTTCATGTTCCTTGGTTTTGGGGTTTAGTTCCTTTTGTTTTTTTGGCAACATGACTAAGATGGAAATATGTTTTGCATGAGTTCACATGTATAAATGATTTCACCTTGCTTGCCTTCCCAATGGGTGGGGGAAGGGCCTGGAGGAAGGGAAAGAAATTGGAACTCAAAATTTCAAAAAGTCAAGATAAATAAATAAGATAAACAAAGATAAATAAAAGATAAATAAGATAAATAAAACATAACTTTTTTTAAAAAGAGAAGCCTGGTAGAGGAATATTAGGTCACATGCACTGCTTCCTTTTGAAGATGAGAAGGCTGAGGATCAGACAAGGTATTACAAAGCATTTCTATACATCATATCATTTGATCTTCGCAACCTTCCTAGAAGGTAGATAGCATTTGTAGCATCATCTCCATTTTACCGATGGTGAAACTGAGGCCCAGAATAGGAAAGTGACTCACCCAAAGATTCCACAGCAAATTAGTGGCAGAGATGGGCCTGGAATCTAGGCCTCCTAACTCCCAGTCCATCGCTTTTCCCCCTGAACTGGGCTGCCTCTTCAAGCTATACTTATATTTCTTGTAAAAAATAAAATCAAGTTCCAAAATTATGCAACTTTAGCCATCATGTGATTGGAGGCCACAACTTACTTCAAAGCTGCCTCATAAAACCTCCCTACAAAACTTGTAAAGCAGCCAGATGCTGGGGCTGCAAGAGGAACGTTCGAGAACATCTGGATCCTGCACCTCTTAGCCAAACGGAAGCAGATATTTTTCGCTTGTGTAAAAACATTTAATTTTTGCCCTAAGGATAACTAATGGAGCATGGGGAAACCATGAGGCCAGTCAAGCACAACGTGAGAATTGATGTTATGATGAGCATGAAAAATTTTTTTCATGTAATCAAATATGACTAATCCTTTTTCATGAGACACTCTATATGCTGGGAAAAAGAGCTATCATATTTTCAGCCCTAGGAGTTTAGAAATAAACTACAGTGCCAATTGTACGCTAACACTCCCATTCTTGGGATGCCTTCTGATCCCTTATGAGCAAGTAATGGCTCAAAGAATGCACTTTAGTCATTTATATTTGCTCTACTATGCTGTGGTGAACAGAAAGCTAGACGTGGAGATAGAAGACCCAGGTTCTGGCAGCAGCTCGGGCACTAACTCTTTCTATGACTTTGACCTTGGACCAGTGATTTAACCTCTCTATGCCTCAGTTTTCACCTCTGTAAAATGAAAAAGTGTCAGATGTTTTCTAGGTAGCCTTCCAAATCATCCCTTCATTCAAATAGTACTAAGCATCAGTGTCCAGATCAGATTCGATGCTACCTACTAGAGAGAGACAAAGTTTAGATGTAGTCCCTGCTCTCATGCAGCTCAGGATAGCGAGGATAAGACACACACTCGGATAACTAAAATATACAATACAACATAACACTGGCCATAAGAAGAAAAAACTCATTACCAATATGGAGGGATTAGTAAACTAATGTTCTACATTCTAAATGCTAGAGTCCCTTTCTAACTATTACTATTCCATATTCTAGGCTCCTTCCAACTTTCCTATGTTCTAGATTCTAAGGTTTCCTCTGAATCTAGAATCTATTATTCTATGAAATACATAGCTCAGAGACTCTGCTAGTTAATCTTGAAATTTTCAGACCAAAAATTAAAAACTAAAAATCAGCAAAGTGAAAGTAAGTTGGAATAGAAGTTCTGGGAGATTAATGAGACAGCCTTTAAGTCTTCTGAAAATAGATGTATTCTGTAGCAGAAAACTTGAATGGGAGGCAGGCCCCTGTTCACCCTTCCCCATTATCTTTACCCTGTTATCCCAGAACTCAAACTAGTTTCTTTGACTAAAAAAAAAAAAGAAATGCACTGAGAAATCCAGAATTAGGAAAAATAACACAGAGAGTACTTCTCACCCCTAAGAAAAGCTTCAAGAGCTTTACATATCTTCTAATTTATTCTGATGTCACTCCTGACACGTTGCAAAGTATGTGCCTTCAGGGAAGTGGGTAGAGCCTTGAACTGGGAGGCAGGAAATCTAGGTTTGAGCCCCATTTCTGGCACTTGGCCTAATGACTTTGGGCAAATTTACTCCATGCTTCTGAGCCTCAGTTTCCTCATTATTAAAATAGGGATAATAATACTTTGCACTATCTGCTTCAAATGACTGTTCTGACAACACAGCACTCTTTGTTGTAAACCTTAAAGGGTTCTTGAATCAAGAGCTATTATTCCTATTCCTTTACAGGAAAAAAAAATGACAACACCGTCAATAAAGCAAGTACTATGTGGGCACCGTACTAACCATGGGGGATACAAAACAAAAACGACGGTCCCCGCTTTTAAGGAGCTCACAGTCTAACGGGGGAGACCACATGTAAACAACTACATACAAACAAGATTTTAAGCAGGATAAACTGGAGATAATCTCATAGGGAAGGCACAAACATTAAGGGGGACCCAGAAATGCTTCTTGTGAAAGGTAGGATTTTAGCTGAGATTTGAAGAAAACTCAGGAAGCCAGGGAATGGGAATTCCAGGCATGGGGGTCAGATACGGAAACAGCAAAGAGAGATAGAGGGTCTTGTGGGAAGAGCAGCAAGGAAACCAGGGCCAGTGGATCATAGAGAGGTGTAAAAAGACTGGAAAGGCAGGAAAGGGCTGAAGCATGAAGGACTTTATATTTTTATATTTTTTATTTTTCATATTTTATATACATATATATATATTTATATTTGATCCTAAATGTTAGATGGAACTCCTGAAGTTTACTGAACAAAAAGGTGACGTGGTACGACACGGCTTTAGGAAGATCACTTTGATAGCTGAATGAATGGTGGACTAAAGCCAGGATAACCTTGAAGCAGGGAGGCCAACAATTAAAATATAGTATTAGTCCAAGCAGGATTTGGTGGCAGTGTCAGTTCTGGTTTTCTCATTAATACCATGAGAATTTGCATTTGCATTATTTTCTTCACAGAGTTGTTGACCCAGGTCTTCTGACCTCCAAACCAGGACTCCCTCCATTGACTACCTCACTTGGGAGGACCCAATGGCACCTGGTATAGAGCCTTGAAAATGGTGGATACTCATTAACTATCTAAGGAAGGAAAAAGCAGCTCACGTTGACAGTGTAGCACTCTATAGTCTGAGAGCAGCGGATAGAGGGCCGGGTCTGGAGTCCAGAAGACCTAAGTTAAAATGTGACCTCAGACACTTACTAGCTGTGTGACCCATTTGCCTCAGTTTCCTCATCTGTAGAATGAGCTATCTCTGCCAAGAAAACCCCAAACTGAGTCAAGAAGAGATGGACACAACCGAAACAAGGGAACAACCATGAACAACTTTATGATTTACAAACACCATTCTGACCAGCGCCAGAGTGCTCTGGTGGAAAGTTCATAGGATTAGAAGTCAGAACACTCAAGTTTGAATACTGGCTCTACCACGTGTGCAAGTCTCTGTTTCCTTCTCTATAAAATGGGTGCATTGCAACGGATGATCTCTAAAATTCTTTCTAGGCAAAGATGACAAGGACCCAGTAAAGTAAATAATGCAAATATTATTTCCCTCATTTTATACATGAAGAATTTAGGCTAGCAGGTGATGGGACTTGTCCAAGGTTGCAAACAAAGAAGGGGCAGAAATGGGACTCCAACCCCAATTTCTTGAAGATAACCATCTGGATGACTTTAGGCAAGTCACCTAATTTCCTTGGGCCTCAGTTCCGTCTACCATATAGTGAAAGGTTTGGATCTGATGGCCTCTGAGGTCCCTTTCAGCTCTAGCACTATGGTCCTAAGGGCTATGACCCTAAGGCCAGACACAGTGCTCTTCACCCTGCACTGTGCTGAAAAGGTGTCCAGATGCCAGTATCTTGGAGGCCAGAGCAGGGTAATCCAAGCTGTCTGCTCAGCCTTCAACTCCGCTATTTTTCTTCTTTGATCTGTGCGCCCACACTCCTTAAGGTTTAAGTAATCAATTTAAAAAAAAAGTTTTCCCTTCCAGAGACAAAATGGCATGACAGCTTCTCCTGTTCCCCTCCCACCAACAATTCCAAAGGGCTAATTTTGTCTTCCAGAAGTTATGGCTGTAATTCCGTTAATAGGACGCAAGATCTATGGTGCGCTCAGCCCAAAGTGTTAGGAAAGCGGCTTTTTCTACAGGAGAAGGAATATCACAGTTTCCCTCTGGGGGGGAAGAAAAGCATAACTAGAACACAGGCTCCTTGGGGGCCTTATTAGATCCTCAAAGAGCCGTCGCAGTTGCTAAAACCTGCTTTTGCCAGCAGAAGCTTCATTTTACAAATATACAACAGGAAAAGCATAAAAGGGTGAGAAAGCCCCAAAGATTAGGCTTCCCCATTGCAGAGAGCGACAGATACACAGCTCTGTGCTGCAGCATTTAGCCTTCATGACTCCTGATTTTAATAGATGTATTTAAGCGCTTTATAACCATTTGTGAATACAGAACGTTTCCTTCTTTTTTTAAAGTATTGTTTACCAGCTGCTGGACAGGAAAGTGCTTTAAAAAAAAAAGCCTTTTCCAGACATGATAAAAAATCTTATCGTTCTCACAGATGGCCATGAGGCCTCTTGGGGACTTTTAAAAATAACCTTTTCTGACTCAGTTTCTCCTGCCCCAATCACAAAGACAAACACCAAACACAGATCATCAATTTAAAGAGGATAAAGTTTCTGTAAGACATCTGAAAGCCACTTTTTTCTGCCCTAAAATTCAGGTACCAAATATTAACAACATTTCTCAGAAAATCCACTGCACAGCTCAAACATGATGCAGTAAAAAAGAGCACCAGACTTCAAGTCAGTCACTAATTGAGACTATACTGTGACCTAAAGCAAGTTAACTCATCTTCTCTGAGCTTCAGTTTCTTCTTCTATCAAATATGGAGCACTGGCCTAGACAATCTCCAACATTCAGTTCTAGTGTTCTAAGACTCCCTCCAGTGCTAACATTCTATGCTACAAGGTCTCTCCTGGGTGTGCCATTCTGTGCCCTATAGTCTAGCATTCTATGTTCTGACATCCTCCCAGCTATGGAATTATATGTCCTAACAGTTTGTGCCTAGAACAGGCTAGACAGCCCTGTACTTGGACGGCAAAATCCCTAGGTCTGAATCCAAGTGCCAACAACACTCCTAACTCCTTGCTTTAAATAATACATAAACTGAATGACTTTTAAAAATTCACTTTCTTATTACAGGGAATACCAAAAAGTCCCTCAGTAAATCTTAACAGATACTAAGAGAAATTCCCCAATGATTGTGGTTAGAAATAATTCTCTTGATTTCATTAAGAATCTATGCCCTTTCACTGGAGCCAAGCCCTTACACAACTAACAGGATGTTATAAAGTGAATGATTGATGTTTGAAGGAAGAAAGGTGCTTAGTCAGAGTTAAAAATTACCCTCTAAATACCATAAAGATGAAGAGACTCACGAAATGTACTCGAATAGCACGTTGTTGGAGTGGGAATCCAGAAACATCAAATCTTGGCCTCTGCTTATATTGTGTCCCGCCACCAACATACAAAACACCTTCTTGCCCAATCTCATGTTTTCCTTCATTCAAGGCCCAGCTCAGATCCAATCTCCACCATGAAGTCTCTCCTAAGTACTGCTCTCAAAAGAGGTCTCTCCTCTTCTAATCAATCCAAAGAGTTCTCTCTCTCTTATGAACTTAATCACATTCTAATTTGTATTATACACATTCTGCCTCCTCTATTGGATTATAAACATCTAATGGCAAGAACTGTGTCTAATAATAATAGCTACTCACATTTCTATAGTACTTTATTGTTCACGTACTACTTCACAAGATACCTGTGAAAGAAGTGGCACAAATATTAATATCCTCATTTTAATTACTCAACAAACATTTATTAAACACCTACTATATTTTAGACACTATACTAAGTAAGGAGGATACAAAGAAAGGTCCTGCCCTCTAGAAGCTTACAGTCTAGTGAGAGGTAACATGTAAAAAACTAGGTACATATTAGCATATAAGCAGGGCAGAGAGAAGATAATCTCTGAAGGCATTAGCTAGCCATCTTGAAAGAAGCCAGGAGGCACTGACAAGGAGGGAGAACATTCTGGGTATGGAAAGAATGGAGATGGGAGATATTCCTCACATTTGAGGAATAGCAAGTAAGCCAATGTATCTGGATTGTATAGTGCATGGAGGGGAATAAAATATAAAAAAGATTGAAGGATAGGAAGAGACTAGGTTGTCACAAGTTTTAACAGCCAAACAGAGGATCTTGTGTTTGATTTTGGAGATAATAGGGAGCCCCTGGAGTTTACTGAGTGGGGAGGTGACATGGTCAGATCTGTGCTCTAGAAAAATTACTTTGGTAGCTGAGAATGGATTAGAGTAGGGTGAGACATGAGACATGGAGACCAACTAGAAAGATACTGTGAACAGAGGCTCAGAAAAGTGAGATGATTCGCTCAATGTAATACAACTATTAAATATTAGAGCCAGAGTTCAAACCCTATTCTCTAAAATATACATGATACATTAGAGCTGTAAGAGATCTTACCCAGTACAAGCCAGTACAAGCCAGTATGACCATCTCATTTTACAGAGGAAAAAAGTGCTGCTCAGGAGTTAAGTGACTTGTAACAAGATCACAAAATGAAGAAATGTCAGGACTGGGTCTCCGGTCTTTTTATTCCTAGACCAGAACTCTCTGTAGGCTTTTTACATAGTAGTAGTTTAATAAATATTTGTTGAATTAATATTTAGTCTTGAATTGTCACATCAAAGAGTATAGTCTATAAGCCTGTGCTCTGCACTCTGGATCCCACCGATTCATGCTATTAGCAGGTCCTTGGTATCATCTATCATGAAATCAGAAGACTTGTGTGTAAATCCTGGGCCATACTCTCTGAGCCTAACCTCTCTAAGCCCCAGTTTTACTATCAAATGTAAAATGGAACTACCCACCTCACAGAATGTTCTAAGTAAAGGGCTGTGTCAACATTAATGGATTACAAAAATGTGAGTCATTTTTATTTTGCTATGCCTGTATCAATAGCTGGTCTCAAGTCCGGGGTTCACTTTTACTTGACAAGCAAGGAGGACAAATTGATAGGTGCAGCTGAGCTCCTGCACACACTCAGCAGGCTCTGAGTCCTCCAGAAGACAGACTTTTATCTAAGCTCCAAGTGATTAAGGAGGTGCCTTTCTCTTCTCTCTCTCCCCCCCCCCCCCGTCTCCATCTCTCTCTCTGTCTCTTTCTCTCAATTTTTCTCTTCCCCCATTTTTCTTAGTCTCCCTTTCCTCTCCTCTTTTTTCTCCTCTCTCTCTCTCTGTCCCCCCACCTACCCCGTCCCCCCTCCCCCATCCTCTCTCCATCTCCTTCTCTCTCTCAGAACTAGGAAGACACTTGGCTGAGCTCAGTAGCTGGAGAGGGGAAAACACTGGAGCCTTTGCCAGGAACAAGGCAGCTTCTGTTCCCATCCCTGATGTGTCCCCTCCCAGCAGAGATGAGCAAGCAGACAGGTCAGGCAGCCAGACAGAATCATCCCAACTATTCTACATCCGTTTTTCTTGTCATCGATTGAAAGGCTCCATTTCACAAATGAGACATGTGTGACAGACGTCCTATCCCCTGTAACAGTGCAAGCTGTCCCCTAGAGATGCATCTAGTTGAAGCAAGGCTTGCCTAGGAATGAGGAAACCCATGTTCTAGCCACTGGCCCCCTGAGTAATCTTGGGCAAGTCATTTCTCCTCATTGGGCCTCATTTTCTCTGCTTATAAATGAGGGGATTTAACTAGATGATTTCTGAGGTCCCTTCCAGTTCTACTACTGTGTGCTCTGACATTCTCTATCCTAAGGCCTCTCCCAGCTCTAACATTCTATGGTGGGGGGTCTTAATCTGGGGTCTGTGAAACCCCAAGTGGGCTGTGGATAGATTTTAGAATATATATGAAACTGGATGAGGAAAAAAAATTACATCATTATTTTCACTAACCTGTAGCTGAAACTTAGCATTTCCTCCAACATTATTCTGAGGCTTTTCCAGACCATCAAACTCCTGTTCTCTGGTGATTCTCCAGGATCTCTCTAAGTTTCGGGCTTAAGGACTCAGAGGGTGTCAATATGCTGGTGAAGTCCAAAGTTCCCCTGCCACCTGTTTGGCATTCATCCTGAGAGGGTCACTGACCTGATTATGTGGTCTTTGACCCTTGTAATTTAAGAAAGCATGGAGCCAAATGGATATGATTTCCAATGCAGTCTCTTTTTTCTAAAGAGTTGAAGGAATCAAACTCAGGGAAGCATTCTTTGAGGCAAGGACTGTGAGAATAGGGAAGGGAAGAGAGAAAAACTACCACACATCCATAGTCTGCCCAGAGTCAGGAACGCCAACTGCTATCCAGAAGTGATGTCAAGGGAAAATATCCTGAGACTGGCAGGACAGAGAGAAGGCAGTTAGCAGGCATCACTCACCTGCCCACCACATCCCAGACTTTTCTCTCCTCATCACAGCTATCATTTCCATCCAATTTTCCAGCCAGATATGATGCACCTTTGGCATGTGTTATGAGTTAACAAGCATTTATTAAGTGCTTACTATTTGTTGGGCACTGTGCTAAGCACTAGGGATATGAAGATACACAAAAAAATTGCCTGCTCTCATGAGTATGAGAGATATCACATAAATAAGTAGCTACCTGCAAGATATATACCAAGTAGATGGGAAGATAGTCTGAATGTTTTCAAAAGGAGATCAAGCAGAACAAAATGCTTCTGAAGCTTGGAATCATAATGATAATAATGCTACAATAGCTAGAGAGATTTAGAGTTTACAAAGCACTTTCTTCACAACAGCTTTGGGAGACAGTCAGTTAACAAACATCTAGTAAGTGTTTACCAGACACTATATTAAGCAATGGGAATGCTTGTTGTTACTGAGTCGTTTTGGTTGTGTCCCAACTCTCCATTTGGGGTTTTCTTGGCAAAGATACTGAAGTGGTTTGCCATTTCCTTCTTTAGCTCATTTTACAGATGAGGAAACTGAGGCAAGCAGGGTTAAGTGACTTGCCCAGTGTCACATGACTAGAAAGTATCTAAGGCTGGATTTGAACTCAGATCTTCCTGACTTCAGGCCCAGCACTCTAGCCACTGTGCTACCTAGCTGCCCTAATGGGAATGTATAGAAAGTTAAAAACAGGGTCCCTACCCTCCATGAATTCATAGTAGGGAAACTAAGAGGCAGAGGTGAGGTAGCCCAGTATTCTAGTCCTAGGAGAAAGGCAGTACAAAAGCTCAGGAACAGCAGATAAGTCCCTGAGGCTATGAAGTGTGCATGAAGAAGAGTAAAGTATGGAAAATGTAAGTATTACTATTTCCATTTTACAGATGAAGAAATTGAGGCTCTCCTTCTATCCAGTAGATTATATTCTCAAGATGCCTTCATGCAGTGGAGAGCTCATTTATTAGAAAGAAAAGGAGGAAATGGAAATGAGGAAGAAAAGATTCGGTATGGTTTCCTAATTCATGGTGTAGCTTATCATTCTACGATCCTCTAGACAAGAGGGTCAAACGGCAGGACCAAATTAAGAAGTGACTGGGAAATACTGAACCAAACAAAGAAAAACACAATAAAAAATAGATAATATTCATTTGTGGTTTTCTAAGTCAACATGCAGCCTGTGGGGAGAAATGCATTTCTAGCTGAGTTTGACCCCACTGCTCTAGACAATGTCTTCATGTGCAACTATGGTGCTGTGGAGAAGATGGCTGTGCAAGAGCAATTACTGATTTTAATCTTAGATAAGGAATCCTGTTATCAGACATGATCTGACAAATTCACTCAATTCTTCTGAGCACACATCATAATGACTTCATAGATCTCTCCCCCCACTGTCACGTAACATTAGTTCATAAATATTTCAGCCAGATGTCATCTGATTATTAGAACGTACCATTATAGTGCTTCTATACAACAGCTTCTTTTTCATTTAGTGGTCTCACGTTCTGTTGCAAAATGCTGACCCTCTATAGGGCAAAGGGCTGATTTGAGTTCCCCCAAAGTGTGAAAGTGAAGCTGTCATTGTATAGATTTCCAGATTCAGTTACCTGTTCTAGTCAACTTTCTTTTAGTTGACAGTAGGAAGGGAGTTAGAAGTTTCTAAAGAGAAAACATGTTAGAGTGGGAGGGACCTTAGAACACAGGACATTAAAGGAAAAGTATCTCTGACCACAGAAGATGAAAGCAGAACAGAACCTCTGGGCACAGACCATGAGCAGAGCTGTATCTAGCAATCTAGGGGCTAGAAGCAAGGGGTACCAAAGGCATCCTCCAATCAACCTTATGGAATTCATCTCTGGGGAGGCTGTCACTGTAAGGAAAGAGCTGAAAGAAATTCACCTAGGCCTTAAAGGTGTGGGGACTGGGGTACTGGAAAATCAGTTACTACCCGGTAGCTTCCTATTCTCACTGATTATTCTTGTTAAGAACATTATTCATGCTAAGAGGTATCATGGTATAATGGATAGAGAACTGGCCTTGGAGCCAGGAAGACCTGGGTTCAAGTTTCACCTCTAACATATATTGCCTAGGTGAAGCTAAGCAAGCCACTTAACTTCTCAGTGTTAGACTGTAAACTGCAGAGAAGGTTCTGACCTACACTGGTACAGGGAATCTTCTTATCTGCAAGTTCCCTGTGTCAATGAAATCACAGGTCCGATCTCTATCTTATCCTATTCTTGCTTTTCTTGTTCTATATTTGGTTTCAAGTCTGACTCTTTCTGACCCCATTTGGGGTTTTCCTGATTCGCCATTTCCTTCTCCAGTTCATTTTGTAGATGAAGAAACAGAGATAAACCGGTTTATGTGACTTGCCCAGGGTCATATTGCTATTAAATGTCGGAGGCCTGATTTGAACTTAGGAAGATAAGTCTTCCTTATTCCAGGCCCAGCACTCTATCCACCGAGCCACGTAGCTGCCTAATTTCTTGCTAAATAGGTGCTAATATGAGAACATAGAATGTTAGTTCTTAAGGGACCCTAGAGACTATCTAGTTCAACAACCTCATTTTATAGATGGAGAATGAAGGTTAAGTGACTTGCCAACAGCACAAAATAAGTAAGAAGCAGAGCCAGAATTAGGATCTGGATCCCTGAAATCTAGTAAAGAACTTTCTACTCTCCCACGTGGCTTCTATCCCACCTGATAAGGTCAATGTCCCACCAAACTTAAAAACAACATGACACAGTGATTGCCAATGACTCTCTATAGGCCTAAGACCAGGATATATCTCACGGAAACTTCAAACAAACTGTAATCTTTTGTGACAGCCTGAAGCAGGACATTTCTAAATCAAAGAATCTAGTGGAATGGTGAAGAGCCAACATGTCAAACACACAGCCTGATGGGGCCCCCAACATTCCCCTAGACTCCAAACCAGATTAAAATGTAACTATGAAACACAATACAAAAAATACAATGAAACATAGATAATATTACTTCTTAAAACTATGCCAATATGCAGTCCACAAGGATCCTTATGTACTGATTAGTGGCTCCTATTTCTTTTTGATTTTGACACCATTAGTAAAGAGAATTTCCTCAACAAGGGCTGCTAAGCTCGCTTTGCTTCCCCTTCACTCACCCAAGATTTGCTTCCTCTGAGCATAAGCTTACAGATAATATGTACATATACACATACTGCAATCATACACATACATATATAGATACAGATATACACTATGACTATGTATATACATACACACAGATGGGATAATATGACTTAGTGGATAGAGGGCTAGCCTTGGATTCAGGAAAACCTGAGTTCAAATTCAGCTTCGGACACATTCTGTGTATCCCCCAGTGGATGTACAGATTACAAAGCTACCCAAATACACGAGTGGAACACATCTTGTTTACCAACAATGAAATCGAAGGTCTTGTATGTATATATGGTATGACTCAATGAAATTTATTAAGTGCCCATCATGTGCTAGGCACTATGCTAGGCATTGGTAATACAAAAACAAAAATGAAACAGCATGTGCCCTTAAGAAACTAAAATTTTATGAATAAATGAATGTCCTTTATATGAGTATTTGTACATGGATGTCTGATTGTTCCTGGGTACATAAGGATAGTCCTGTGTTCTAATATTCTATGTTCTAAAATAGCTTCCTGCTCTGACAGTTTTTCTCCCTGCAGTGGCTATCTTCTTCATCTCTGATACTTGTGTGTCCCCATTAATTCTCAACTGTTACCTCTTCCATGAAGTCTTCCTGATTTCCCATCCCCAAGTTAAAAAGTTCACAAATCACTGCTTATCTCTAATGCACAGAGTATGTATTTCCATAATCTGAATTTGTGTCAACATCCCCCTACTTGTAAACTCCATGAGGACAGGGACCATGTCCTATCAGTCATCTAGCAGAGTGGTCTGCACATAATAGATACTTAGTAAATGACTGAACTGAACTGAATTATTAACAGAACTGCACTCTTCATGCCCACTGTGAATATAGTATTTCTGTGAAAGAAGGTCTTTGAGATGATTTCTGCCAGTTTTGAACCAGAGGAAGCTTTGGAAAGGAGACAAGAGGACTTCTCACCTAGTCGTGCTGCCCCCCCTTCCCCTGAACCCCCCATCTGTGACAGACAGCTGCTCACAGGTCCCAACCTCTGATTATGCCAGACTCTTCAAGGAGCAGTGAACTACAGCAAACACTGTGTAAATAATTAACAAAACATCTGCCTCCTGAATTAAGTACTGTTACTAAGGTTAGTTGTATACCCAGGGACTCCACTCTCTCTGAGAGCACTCGTCTTCAAATTTTAAAGTCCCACTTTTTTTTTTTTAAAAGGAAGTAAAGGGGGCAAAAACAAAGTCACTCATTTCTATACTTTCCCCCACCCAGGACACTGTGGGGACTTTGAGAGTGTCTAGACATTTACATTCTGCCTCTTACCGAGCAGCTGCTGTCTTGTTCCTCTCTATTTTGGGGAAGGCAATTTAGGAAGAATTAGTGGCATCTGGATCCAGTTTGGGGCCTCAGTGCAGATGCCCTTGGTCACCCTTCACACACCTCAAGTAAGACAGAGCCTGGTTTAAGTTTTAAAGATGAAACCAACAATCAGAAAGTCCACAGGACTGGGAAGCAGGAGATCTTGATTGAAGTCCAGACTCTGCCCTTCCCTGAGCCTCAATTTCCTAATCTGTAAAACTAGGAGATTGTACAAAATGATCTCTAAAGTCCCTTACATCCAAGTTGTCAAACACAAGGCCTCCTGAGAACAGACTGAATCAGACTAAAATGTAGTGGGGAAATATTTAACAAAACAAATAAAAATCAATAAAACATAGATAGCATTACATTTTGAAACTGAGTCACTCTGCAGCCCACAGCTCAGTGGTCCTCATTTCTACTTGAGTGTGAAATCATAGTCCTGATAAATTCATACACTGAGTTTAAAGGAATTTAGGATGTAGAATGTTAGGGATGGAAGGACCTTAAAACATAACGTTAGGACACAAAGCTAAAGTTCCTTTACAGTTTTAATAAATGCATAGGATGTTAAGAGCTCAAAAGAATTTAGAAAATAGAATATCAGACCTGGAAAGAACCTTACAATACAGAATATCCAAAAATTTTAACAAAAAGTTATCTGGAAAGGACCTTAGACCATAAGTTGTTAGAACAAAAAAATGTTAGAGCTGGACAGAATGATTTAATATATTATGATTCACTGGGAAACAACAACCACCCCTATCGAGACATACAAGGAATGACTAGATGTGGGCTCTGCATTGGAAATACACAAACTTAGGTCTGCCACGTCTGCTGATTTCCACGTTGGTGTGATGTGAACAGACGAGGCTACTCCCCAGTGCCCCCCGATTCATTTCTGATAAGCCGGTTGCAGGCAGTGATGATAGGGGACAACTCAGAGGCCCTCCGGCTCTTCTCTTTGGCGCACCACAGGGAGCCGTGCGTCACCGCTGCTGTTACAGGGAATCGAGCACTCAATGGATTCAGAAACCCAGCTCATTTTCAAACACAGTCTGTGCCCTGGCTCACCAATAAGGAACGAAGACCCAGAGAGGTTCTGTCACTTGTCCAAAGTCACCCAGGTAGCATAAGGCAGGGAAGAGATTCAAAGCCAAGCATTTTGGTTCTAAAGCCAGATCTCTTTTCTTTCTATATTGAGCTGCCTTTAAGTATTACACCTTCCTTGCTGGACCTCCCGAACAGCACACACCCTTTATTCTAAGAATTCTTCACCCTCTCTTGTGTCATGGACCCCTCTGGCAGTCTAATGAAGCCTATAGTGAAGACTTCTTGGAATAATGCCTTTAAAAGCATAAAATAAAACACAAAGGATTACCAAGGAAAGTAATGCTGAAATGCGGTTATCAAAACATTCCAAAAATAAATTCACAGACCCCAGGTTAAGAATCCTTGTTCTAACCTAACCTCTCCAAGCTGAAAGCAACAAGAGGCATTTAATGATGTTCTGTCACATGCCAGGCACTGGCTAAAACTAAATAGTCCCTACCTTCAAGAAATTTACATTCTACTGTCTCATTTCATCCTCATAAGGTTGCTGTAAGGACTAAATGAGATGATATATGTAAAACATTACCTAAATGCAACATGAATTATTATTATTATTGCTACAACTATCCTGTAGGACAACATAGCAATTCAACAAAATGTGAGCTCTTTGAGAGCAGAGTCATTTTCATTTATATCCTTTTATCCTCAGCACCTAGCATAATGCCTGGCACACAGTAGGTGCTTAATAAGCATTTGCTGATTATCCCCATTTTACAATTACTACCAATGATAATGATAGTTCAAAGACTTACAAAAGGCTTCACAGCTCATAGTGGCAGAGCTAGAATTAAAAACCAAATCTCTCGACCTAGTCCGAGGTTTTCTGCTATACCTCAGAGCTTGTGGAAAAAGAAGGCAAAGCTCATGACAACTTCTTCGGAGCTTGGAATGAGGTGGGTGGGTGTGTTTGTTTTCACACCAGAAGCCCCATTAGAGAGACAGATGTCGAATTGCTAGATCATGCCCCAAGTTCATTTTTCCAAATTTAATGTCACAGGAAATTACCCTAATGACTGACTGTAGCATGTAAATCCTGCTAATCTGTGTCTGGCAGCCAGGCACAAGAATGCTGCTTAATTCAGACCTAGCCAAATCATAGGATTGTGTTTACGTCACTAAATTCAGACAGGAAAGGCTGAAGTCATTTACCTTTAGTTTTCTTTTCTTTTCTTAAAACTAACATTTTTTTCCATGAACAAATCTCATCGCTCTCGTGAGATGACAGAGTGAAGCCAGGTGCTAAGAGTATAGGTGAATTTTCCTCTACAGTTTAGCTTTCTCACCAGCCAAGCACAGACACTCACAGAGACACGCATGGTGCCCAGATGCCTCCTTGCAGGCCAGCAGTCATTCCAGAAATGCTTTCAGTCCACAAAGTCACAGAATCTCAGAGTCACAAGGGTCCTGAGAACGCAGAACACTGGAACGGAAAATATGGAACATTTGCACAGAAAGGTACCTTGGAACACACAGTGTGAGGATATAACATGCCACACATAAAATGGTCTTGGAGGGAATATAGTCCAAACTCCTCAACTTATAGCTAAGGAAACTGAAACCCAGAGAGAAGGGAACATTTGAATAGCAGGGCTAGGACTAGAACCCAGATCGCTTAACTCCCTTTCGGTTTTCCTCAGAACACAGAATGTCAAAGTTAGAAGGACCATTAGAACACAGAATCTGGTCAGGTCTGAAAGGAACCTTTAACACCGCCAGGGATAATGGCCCAAGAGAGTTCTGCGGCATGTGTGTGCATCTTTTTTAAGGATGGCATCAGGATAACAGATAAAAGATGAAAATAAGGACTATTTTTACCTCCCCAAATCACAGGCCAGACGGGGAAGAATCAATCAACGCCAGAAATGTGGCTGTGCCTTCCTGCAAGATCTATTATTTCACACCTTAAATTAGTGTATCTCAAAGCAATTTGCAAATGTTCGTCAATTTGCAGAATATACTTATGAGGGAGAGAAATACCTTTTCCACTTAACAGCAAAAGAAACTTTAAGAGAAGCTCAAGAACAAATTGCAAAGCATACTTCTCACAAGAGCAATGAATTAAGATATGAACAAACAAGGAAACATATCCGGGTAGTGGAAGGAGCCCAGGACCGGTACCCAAAAGACCTAGATTCTTGTCCCAGCTCTGACACTAGCTCATAGGTTCATAACATTTAGGACTGGGAAGGGGCTTAAAACCATCTCATCCAATCACCTCATCTTAGAGATAGAATACAAGTATTTTTTAAGTGTTCTCTCTCTGGTGAGAAAGAGAAGATACAAAGTTTAACTGAGAAAGAGAGAGATTGTGACTCGCCTGGGGTCACCTAAGTGTTATGTAGCAGAGCTGGCACCTGACCCCAGGGAGTGATCCCAAATCCAGTATGCTGTCACTACCTGCCACTGCCCCAACAGTTCCATCCCCTCTAAAAGGTTACAGATTAGGGCAATGTTACAGAATCTGACAACTTCTAAGCTAAAAGGAATTTTAAAACATAGAATATTGGGACGTGCATATAAGATGCCAATGCTTAAAGGGGCCTTAAAATACTGAATGTACGAACATAGAACCCAAAACATTTGAAATATGGAATGTTAGAACTTGAAGGGACCTTAGAACACAGAATGTTAGGAACAAAACGACTCTTACAAGATTATTCGTTCTGGCTTCTGCTTCATACATTCAAACCGGCGCTGAAGGAAGTCATCTGCATAGGCAATTTGAACCTAGCCCTTCCGAGTCTCCGTCCAAGACTCCTTCCAATATATTACCAGTCAATCAAGTTTGCAACTATAAACTTATTGTTCAGTTGTGTCTGACTCTTTGTAACTCCATTTGGGGTTTTCTTGGCAAAGATACAGGAGTGGTTTGCCATTTCCTTCTCCAGCTCATTTTACAGATGCCAAACTGAGGCAAATAGGGTTAAATGACTTGCCCAGGGTCACACAGCTAACAAGTGTCTGAGGCTGGATTTGAACTCAAGAAGGTGAGTCTTCCTGACTCTAGGCCTGGCACTCTATTTACTGGACCACCTAGCTGACCCAAGTATTTATTAGCACCTCCCAAACATCTGGGATACAAAGACAAAAGTGAAGGGCCCTGCCCTCCGGGAGTTTACATTCTAAATGGGAAAACAACACTTTGCTATACAGATACATACAAGATACATGTAAAGTAGATACAAGGTAACCTTGGAGGGAAAAGCAGCAGCAGCTGGGGGGATGGAAAGGCCTCCTGCAGAGCACCGACCTTGAGCTGGGGCCTGAAGGCAACCTTGGATTCCAGGAGCCAGAGGTGATAAGGAAAAGTATTGCAGAAAGACAGTCAGCGCAAAGAAATGGAAACAGGAGATCCAGTGTCATGTGAAAGGATCAGCAAGGAGGCCAGTGTGGCTGAACTGTATGGGGGGATGTGGAAGGGTGGGTAGAGGATAGTATCTAAGAAGTCTGGAAAAGTAGGATGAGACCAAGATGTGAGAAGTAATGAGTCTTAAATATCCAATGGAAGAACATCTCTTTGATCTTGGAGGTAAAAGGGAGACACTGGAGTTAACTGAGTAGAGTGACATGGCTAGTATATTGTTTATTTATCCTATGTTCTAAAGTGCCTTTCAGCTCTAACACTGAATTCCAAGGCCATTTCCACTATATTATTAGACTCTAAAAATCACAAGTGACTGGATGGTAAAGAATACAAAATGTTTCCTAAAGGCAAATAACTTCACTGGTCTGATCTTCAAAATATCTATCTGAAGCCTTCCCAAGCAGATGTAGCTCAGTATCTACTAATCGAGTCTTGGCTAAGAGTTTCTCCAGAAATCTATCTTATGTCCCCCACAAAACTAGTAAGAGAACCAGTTAGCAATTCTAAGAGCTCCATGTCTAAAGATTGGCATTGCTGTATTAGCCTCAAGTCATTTCCCAGCTCAGAGAAATAAAGAAATGGAGTGGGGCAGAGGACAAGGGCTTGGGGCAGCCTTGTTCCTGGTTGCTCCTCAGGGATTATTTTTTTAAACTCTCATTTTCAGTCATTTCCAAAGCTGACGGGACCACAGAGCTTCACAAACCACAGAGAGCATTCCAACCTCCTGGGCCTTTTCTTCTGGGAAGTTGGGCAAGAACCTTCCCAAACCTTTGCCAGTGAGGATCTCTGCCAGGGAGTGACTCATTCTACCCCTCCTCAGAGTTGTATTTTATTTGGGGGGAATGAAGACAGACTGTGCCATGATGGGGGAGGTGGAGTTTCCAGCAAGCACAAAAGTGCTGTGTGTGGGGGGGGGGTGGCAGCAAAGGGTAGTCGGGGTTTTTTTAAGGGAATTGGGCTATTTTTTTAAGATGACATGGAACACTTGCTTCACATTCTTTGGAATCAGTCATTTGTGATTTAGAGGATGAAAGAAAGTTAGAGTAGAAGGTCCCTTAGAATACAGAATGTTAGAGCTTTTTGTTTAGTTGTTTTTTTTTTTAACGACCTAAGATCATGGTATACGACAGAAGAACTTTAAAGTTCTCTGGTCCAAATCGAGTCATGAGGCAACTGAGGACCAGAAAGGGGAAATAACTTGATCACAGGATCATAGATATAGGACAAGAAGGGTCCTTGGAGGTCACAGACTTCTGCTCACTTGTTTTAGAGATAAGGAAACTAAGTGACAGAAAAATTAAGTGATGTGCCCAGAGTCACGCAGCTAGTTAAGTACCTGAGATGGAATTTGAACCCAGTTCATCCTGATTTTAAGTCCAGTGCCCTATCCACTACAATCCAGTGGTCTGGGAACCTCTGGGAGTCTCTGAGACCCCTTTCAGGGGGTCCACAAGGTCAAAATTATTTTCATAACACCAAAATGTTTCAATTTCTACTATAGTAAATATCCATAGCTATAAACCACATAAACGCTCTGTAGGGTAGATTTCTTAAGAGTATAGAGTGGTCCTGAGACCAAAAAGGTTGAGAATTAGTGTGCTCAAAGTCGAAAAAGTATTAAGTAGCAAGCCCAAGTACACTGACTACCAATCTAAGTCTCTTTCCCATCATGCCATGCAGACAGGTGTACCAGGGGTTGAACTGCATACCCTCAACTTCCTTAATTAGCCAAGAGAGCATGCCTTCTTCCCCAACTGAGGATCCCAGAATTGAGACCTGGTACCTTAGAAACAATCTACTATCCCAATCTTCTCATTCTTCAGAAAAGATAATTCAGGCCCTGGAAAGGAGAATTGACTCACCTAAGGTCACACAGACACTTACAAAGCCAGAGCTAGAACTCCTCATTCAACCTCTTTTCCTGCCTACAACTGCTCTACAAAGATAATTCTCCTTCCATTTGGGAAAATATTTTTTAAAGAAGCCACAGTCATCCATCTCAGCATACTGTGGCCCCATAAGGCAGTCTCATTTGTTTTTTAATTCAAGTATCACATTTGCATATGCAAAGTATCCCTCCCTCTCACACCAAGCCCTCTGCCTCTCATTATTTCTGCCCCATCCCCAATTCTGGAAGAGTCCAATTTTGTTGTTTTTTGTTTTTAAAGAAAGCTGAAACATCCCAGTGTACAAAAACAGGCAAACCAGACAACAGGTCATCTCAAAAGCAACAAGAGCTCTGTGGGTAATAATAATATAACTTCAATAATTTTAGGCCCCATGATTTCATCAGTGTGGGCACTCCCTCAGCTAATGTAGATTCAACATTTCTACCCCTCAGAAGCAGATTTCAAAACTTGTTGGAATCAAAATACATCATCACCTGCTGGCCAACCTTCTGGCAGTTCTACCACTTAAGGAAAGGGCCAATTCTATAGCACTTTGTAAGTTTCTAATCTGTTATCTCATTTGGTCCTCACAACCCCATGAGAGACCTAGTAGAAGGATTATAATTCCCCATTTTACAGATGAAGACTCTGAAGTATCCTAAATGACTCCGCAAGGTAACAAGGTTAGTTAAGTGGCATTGTTGGGACTTGAACCCTAAGCAATAAAATGGGTACTGCTTCCCAAAAGTTGGACAATTAACTTATAGAAAAGTTATCCAGTTTTTATGGCTCTATCTATAAGTAATGCATTCTGGTTTAATGAAAAGAGCCCTGGATTGGAGCCAGAAGGTCTGGATTCAAGTCCTAGATCAGCCATTTACCAATCGTATGACCTTGTTAAAAGAGCTGGTTGGACTAGATGACTGCTAAGTTTCCTTCCAATTCTAATATTCTATGTTCTAAGGCAATTCTATAGCAAAGTAGTTTACAAAGCACTTTCCTGACAACTCTTGTTAGCAGGCAGTGTGAGTTTTTGATATCTATTTTACAGACTATACAAATGCAGATCAGAGAATCCTTTACAAGTCAGGTTAAAGCCCCACCAAAGTAAAGAAGACCCAGGGAGAGATGGTCTCCTCTCCCTGAGCCTGACATGTCCAACAAAGGGTCAAGGAGAAAAGGTCCACTGGGCCCCAGGTGATGAGAGTGAACTGAGATGGGAGGAAAATAGACAGGTACATAACTATCCATAAACTGGTCTCTTGTCTCTTTGTCTTTGTGTCTTTATTTGTCTATGTCTCGAAGTGTCTCTTTGTGTTCACCTGTGACCATCATGGTATATACTTAGAGCCAAGAGCCATGGGTTCAAATTCAAGCTCTGACACCTACTAGTTGTGTTGTGACAATGGATAAAGTACTTCACCTCTCTGAACCCCATTTTCCACATCTGTAAGATGGGAATTATAACATTCCCCCTACCTACCTCACAGACCTATTGTAAGGAAAGTATATTGCAACAAAACCGCAAAGAAAATAGAGCCAGCTATTATAAGTATCTACCTGTGTGAATCTTAACATGGTGTTTGTCTCTAAGTAGCATGGGTCTGTGTGTCCCTCCTGCCATGTCCCCAGGTCCCTTCCAAAGTTTACTTTTCACTGTTATTCTCTCACAAAAGCCCAAGCCCAACTTCTCTTACTGGGAGCCTCCCCCCATCCAGCACACACAGCAATGGGGCTGTGCACAGGAAGAGGAATCTTGGACTCTGCTCGGCCCGGAGCAGCTGGGAGCTGTAGGCACTGAGGGAAACTGGCTGATGGCCAAGCCCCTTCCCGCCTGGATGGAGGGAATGGGGACAACACATGGACGCTGAGACCCGGACACACTCGCAAAGAAACACAGACAGATACAGGAACACACTGAGACACAGACACAAATAGGCACCGACCGACACAAATAGATACACAGTCAGACAACCCACCAACAGACGGACAAACACCCACAAACAGACACACACCAACAAATGGACCCACCAACACACCGCCACGAACATGCACAAACCGACCCAGACACGCAAGATCACCCAGGCTCAGCTAGGGTCAAGTTCAGCCACCCCTCTTCCCCCCACCTCTGCCGCCCCGCCCCCGGGGGCGCTGACTGCCCAGGCTCGGGGTGCTTGGGGGGAGCGGGGCTCAGAGGAGGGGCCCTTGGGGGAGGGGGGGGTCCCAGGCTCTGAGCCCGGGCGGGGGAGAGGTGGTGAAAATGGGGGAGGGGGCACGGGGTTCTCCTGCTGCCCCAAGCCGGAGGTTTCTCCGCCCCAGCTCCTTGGCCGGCCCCCAAGGACCTGGGGCTGCCCCTCCCCACTCTGCCCTAGCCAGTCTCCCCAAGCCCCCGGGGGCCTTACCGGCTCCTGCGGGCGAAGCGCGGCGCAGCGCAGCCCCCGAGTCCCGGACGCAACTTATCCGCGCGGCCGCCACCACCAACTCCGCCGCTGCCGCCGCCGCCAGGGCCGCGCACGCGCGCCCCCGCCTCCCCCGCCGGGGCCGCGCCTGCCCCTCCGCGCGCTGTCTGCCACGCAGGCCTCCCGGGAGCGCGGCCCCGGGGCCCACGGGGACTGCGAGGGGGCGGGGAGCAAGCCCCGCCCTCCCCGGGCGGTCCCCCGGGCCGCCCTTTGTCCCCTCCACTACGCCCTCCGCCTCCGCTGGGGCCCCACCTTGCATCCCCTTCTTGCCAAGAGCCCCTCTCCCTGTCCAGCCCAGGAAGGTCAGCGACCTTGAACCGGTCACTTCCGTTGTCTAAGAGGAGCCTCAGTTACCTGATCTGTGAAACGAAAGATGTTTTTTCTAAATAGCTAGGCATACTAGCTGTGTGGCCCGAGGACAAGTCACGGAGCCTCTTTGGAGCCTCAGTCTCTTGACCTATAAAATGGGGATAATAAGCTCATGGAGTAGTTGTGAGGAAGGTAAAGTTTTAAGTCCAGGGTAAATATGAGCTATTTTCACTATATTCAAGGTCCGTTCCAGCTGCAACATTCCACATCCCTTCCAATTCTCTGTTCTACCTTAGTTCTTTTTATGGTCCTTTGGGAGGAGAGGTCGATAAAGTTCTATGATGCTGTGGGGAAGGGGGTTTCCATAACCCACTCGAAACCTCCCCACACACCAACAATTCTATGAAATGAGTAAGTTAGTAACTTGCACTAGGGTGCCATTTTCCCCAAAAAAGAAAAAAACAAATCCTAACAAGATATTTACAAATTTTTGCCCGCTATTCCCCTCAGTCTAGGAGGGAAACCGGGAAGGATCAACTTGAGCCTTTCTTACTTTTGTTTTTAACTCAGTGGGTTTTTTCCCCCAAGTCAGGAGATGAGTCACAGAGGAGCTTCTCTTTGCACTGTGGTGCTCAGAATTAGAACTGTAGTCCCACTACCATGGGAGGCTATAATTTTTCCTCCCACGGATAGTCTCTATGTCAAGTATTTGAAAGTGTCAGGGAGAAAGAGCTAACATTATTCTCCCCCGAGGGTTTAAGGATTAAAGAAGGACTCTTATTTTATTATTTCATGCTTTGAAAGAACAGATGGAGGGTGAATAAGGGAGATCTTACAAGAGGTTCTCAGCACAGAACTTTCCTGTAAGCTCCAGGGGTAGTAGGATTTTACTTAAGATCATATATGTTAATAAAATTCCTGGGATCTCATTAAGGGCTCCTGAGCTTACCATAGTGCCTGACACATAGTAGGTGCTTGATGATGTTGATTATTGATTAATTGATTGGCCTAGGTAGGTGGTGTGGTGTGGTGTGGTGGAAGGAGCTGGCAGATATCAAAGGATGTGGGTTTGAATCCCAGCCTTGCTACTTTCTAGTTATGTGGCCTTGAGTAAGTTATTTCTCCTGTCTGGGCATCAGTGTCCTCACATCTGCAAAGTGAGGATAATACTTTTGTACTCCTTTTCTGGGATCTCATAGCTAGCAAGTATTGGAGTAGGCACTTGAACCCAAATCTACTGATGGCATATTTAGAATTCTTTTCACTCTTGTAATCTTCAAGTGATCTAGGGATCAGGCCATCTTAGCTTCCTCCTGCAGAAAAGGGCGGCAGAGAAAGGAGAACAAAAGAAGAAACAAATGTCTTCAGGGGAAAAGCCTAGCTGGTCTCTGTCCTTTCTTTTGAGGTTTGGGGTTTGGCATCATATTTTGTACTTGGGCCAGGTCAACCCACAAAATGAGTCTTCGAGAAACTTCAAATGATATGTAGGCTGTTGGCATCTCTTTAACTCCTAAGAGACATATTTGCACGAGCATCACTTCTTGCTGTTCATGTATGAAACTGACCCTGTATCCTAATCATTATCATCATCATCATCATGCCCAGCCTGCTTGTCCACAACAGCCCTGTGAGGAATTATTACTTCCACTTTGCAGATGAGAAACCAGAGGATCAGAGAGACAAAGTCTTTTGTCCGAGGTCACAGAGCAGACAAAGGTCAGAGCCAAAACTCAAACCCATGCCTTTTGACTCCAAGCCCAGGGCAATTTCTGCTATACCACACTCCATCTCTGAGGGCTTAAGGAAGGTTCTCTTCTGGGCCTCGATGCCTGCACGGCATTGACTGTGCCAGGCAGCTCACTAGAGACAGTGATCGACAGAACAGATGGAAACTAAGAGGCCACCTGGTTTTAAAGCAAATTATATCATCAGTCCATCAATACAAAATCTAAAACATAAGGGAAGTGCTTAGAACAAAACGATGTGAATCCCATTTATCTTTTCCCCCTCCCTCCTCTGGTTTGTCAGGAAATCAGGAGGATTTTCCACTGGCAAAGTGGCATGCTTGGCTCTTCCCTCCCAAACCCCAGATCTAGACCTTCTTGGGGATTTGTTGACTTCCACACCAGGCCTACACTTCCAGAGCTATGAACACAGCAACCTTTCTTTGTACTTATAGTCGTAGCATAGTAAAAACAACATCAGTAGATCTTACAGAATAATTGTCATCATCATCACAGTTGGCATTTGTATAGAGCTTTAAGGTTTACGAAGTGCTTTTACAAATATTATCTTATTCCAGCCTCACAACAACCCTGAGAGATAAGGTATCATTACTGTCCCCATTTTATAGGTGAGGAAACTAAGGCTGACTTACTCAGAGTGTCTGAGGCTGGATTTGAAATCAGGTCTTTCTGATACCAAGTCTAACACTCTATCCACTGTGATACCTGGATGCCTATTGTTAGAATGTTAGGGTTCACAGGAACCAGCAAAGCACATAGAATGTTGGAACAATAGAACCTAGAAAGTTAAAGTTGGAAGGGGCCTTAAAACACAGAACATAGAATGTTAGAACTGGAAAGGAACTTAAAATGTTAGAATATAAGAGTCGAGAGGGACCTTGAAACATAAAATGTTGGAACACAGAATATTAGAGCTGGTAGGGGCCAAAGAAAACACCTAATCCAACCCCCTGCATTTGATGGATGAGGAAAATGAGATTTAGAGTTGAAACCACTTGTCCAAAGTCACTCAGTAAAAATTCCTACCTTTCCTCTCCCCTTCCTACCTGCAGTGTTTCCTTGCAGACCAGGGTAATATAAGTACAAGGACCAAACAACTCCTAGGCCCAAGAGAGGAGGCTCCTTTGTCCCAGCTACTGCTAGGGACTGCTTTTATAGGTGGGTGTGATTCTCATGAACATACGGGACTTCCCCTCTGCCTCTGATCGAGTCGGAGTGAAGCTGATTAATGCCCAGAGTTAGTTACTGCCAGGCCTATAATATGAGCACAGCTGGAAAGAAAATCAAATTTCTTCCAGATCAGATGACATTTTTTGGGAAATGATCTTTAGTCAATTCCTGTTTAGAGTCAATTTCACCATGGGCAATTCCCTCTCCTCCTAACCCGGTTAAAATGAGTCTTGGGAGAAGCACACTGAACAAGAGGTCCACAGTCTACCATATCTGGGTGATTAGTTATTGGATAATCAGTGACTATACCCAAGAAGATGAGTCATAGATGACTGATGAGATAAGGGACTTATTTAGACCATAAGCTTAGAAGGGACCTTAGAACATAGCATGTTCAAATATAGAAAGTCAGGACTAGAAAGAATTTTAAAATATTGAATGTTAGAACTGGCAGAAACCTCAGAACACAGAATGTTAGAATTGGAAGACACCTTTAGAACATAGAATTTTACAGTATTGAACACAGATTGGTGGGACTGGTAGGGACCCTAGAAGATAGAGTATTAGAATATAGAATGTTGGAGTTAGAAAAGATCTTCAAATATGGAACATTAGAGCTGGAAGAGACCTTAGAACATAAAATATTAGGACCTGAAGGGACCTTAGAACGTAAAATGTTAAGGCTAGAAGGAACATCTTTACCTAACATCACAGAATGTTAGAAATGGAAGAGACTCTAGTAGAATGTTAGATAGAACCAAAAGGGCCTTGAATCACAGAATTTTAGAGCCTATGTTAGTGCTACAAGTAATCAGAACTATGTGGGACCTAAATCTGAAACCATTTGAGTGCTCTTACGTGGCTAGAGTCTAAGATTTTTTTTACCTAGTGTTTTGTGCCTTCCTCCTTTTCTTTTTCATTCATTCCATATGGTGAATTCTACATTTGAAGGGGCCTGGAATTGAACCATTAATATGAGAACAAAACATTTCTCAGCCCATAGGGTAATATTCTAGAATAGACCCCAAATAGCTTCTAGCAGTGAGAGGGCAGTGGGAAAAGCACTGATCTAAGAGTCAGGGGCCCTGGATTCTAGTCCTGGTTCTACCAGTTACCGCCTGTGTGACCACTGGCCAGTCATTCACTGTCTCTGGACCTCAGTTTACTCATCTGTAAAATTAGGGTATAATACAAAATGATTTCCAATTTGACAAACATTTATTATATGGTAGACATTAATCACTTCTAGCCCAAATAGGACTTTGTATCCCCAAACTTGAGAGTACTCCCCAAATAGCTTAGTGTGGTTTCATCATTTTTTTTTGAGACTAGGTCTTCCTATCTCACCTAGACTGGAAGTGAATTGGCAGTCACAGGCTCAACCCCACTGCTGATGCACAAAGGAACTTTGATCTGCTCTATTTCCAACCTGGGCATCTTGGTGGTATAGGCCACCACCAGATGCTCACCATATTTGGTGCCAGAGTTTAACCTTACTTCAGCTCAGAACTCTCAAACTCAGATGATCCACCAGCCTCGCCTCCACAGGGGCAGCAACTGTAGGCATCATCATTTATGAAACCATGTACTGTTAGGTATTTACTTTATCATACTATTAATAATAGCTCACATTTCTATTGTACTTCACAGTTACAAAAAGTTTGTATAGTCAGTATCTCTTGAACTTCACAAGAATGCTAGAAGATAGGTGACTTGTCCAAGGTCACACACAGTGAACCTGAGGAGTAAGGATCAAACTCAGATCTTCTAATTCACATCCCTTAATCCCTAGTTTAGTATATTGTTGAATGAATGAGTGAATGAATGAATGAATGAATGAATACATGGATCATTTTTTGTACATTGTTTCCAAAGAGGACCAATGACATCCTGAGGCAGAGTTGCACAAAGTCATCAGCCTCACTCTCTCTTCCACACTCATCAAAGTCCAGTGGCAAGACAAAAGTCAAGACAAGCGGTGATGGCCTGGGATGCAGCGGATGGCCTTGGTGTCTTCAATGTGTGACCAAGCTCTAAGAGCTTTACGGTGCTTACTTCAGCCAACTTTTCACAGCTATTGAAACAAATTGTTCTCATCCACCCGTTCTGCCAGGGGAAGTCTTCACATGCTTGGGGTAGACACCCCCCTAACTCACTGACAGATCTGAGGCCTGTGGGTTACCCTCAACCTGGTTTAGCCTGTCTGCTGAGATGGTTTTACCAGGGTGTGGTTGCTGCAAATGCTGCATTTTCTTGGAGCCACAGGTGACAGTTGAGCGCCAGGTGGACACTGAAGGCGGATGAGCAACCCTGAAGAGGGCTCAGCAAGCCCTCACACCAGAGGTGCTAGTCTTCCTTGAACACCCCATATACCCCATGGATACATGGGTACATAATACATGAATAACATTGAAGGCACATATTGTTCCTTCTTAATCTTTTCCTCTCAACTAGCATTAAGAACAGTGCCCTCTGTACACAGTGGATCTAAGGACTAGAATTTAAGAATACCGTTTGACACATCTGGTCCTTTAATATGTCTTGCCTTGGATCTACACACCCACACATAGTAGGTGTTTAATAAATGTTTAATGAATTGAATCTGTACATGTTAGGCTCTTGATTAATGTTTATTGAGCTGAATTTAATCTGCGTATCATCTAAGCTTAAAGGTTCAATGAACCTAAATGAATGTCCACCTAGAACCTTCACTTAATGTTTGTTGGTCATGGGATCATATTTTTAAAGATGGAAGGAGTCCTTGAGATCATAGTTCAATTCCTTTTTTCTCAGATGTGGAAACTGAGGCTTAGACCAGATTTGTACCCCAATCCAGTTCTTTACACTTTTCTTGGACACGATGTTAACAACAGCCTGAAGTGGTACATCAGGTGAAAGGTGGGACTTGCCTAACCCCACTGGCAATGACAGATTTCCTCTCTGCTATCCTCCCTGCCCTCCCAAATACCTTTAGCAAAAGCCCAGGCCCTTTATTCCCTAAGCTGGGGTAGTGGAGAAAGCTGAGCACTGATGTGTTTGTCAGAAGCAGCCAGCCTGTGGTTAGCTGTTCCCAATGAAGGCTGAATCCAATCCTAGCAGGATAGGCTGCGTGCATGCAACCTTCTCATATTTCTGAAAGGTCGGATTCCCTGAGGAGGCATTAATGCTGCAGGAATGCATACCACTATGTGACTTGTCTCAAAAGCTGGGCGGAAAAAGTCTCTGTGGAATGGTCCCTAGCCCCCTCCCCCATTACAAAAAGAAATTCCATTTAATCCAAAAAAAGTTTAAGTAGTGCCTACTAAGTGAAAAGTCAGTCCAATTAGACAGTTGTTAAGAGTATGTTATATGCAGATTTAGCTGCTGTAATGGAAAAGCCTGCTAGATTTGGAGATAGACGGCATAGGTTCAAATCCTCCCACTACCAAGTATGATCAATAGGACCCTGGCCAAGTCACTTAATTTCTCTTGACCTTAGTTTCCTCATCTGTGAAATGAAAAGCTAGATTATATAACCTTTAAGGTCCCTTCTACCTCTAAAACATGATTCTATGATCAACAAATATTAAGTGCCATTTAGTGGCCAACTAAGTGGTTACATAATGCCCACTATATTGAGACTGATTTATGCTCACTGAACCTTTGAGTTTATATGCTATATAGATTAAATTCAACTCAATATACATTTACAGAGAGCCTAATATATAGAGATTCAATTTGTTAAACATTTAGCAAGTGCCTACTATGTGCAGCTCTAGGGAAAGATACATTAAAGACCCACTATGTGCAAAAAAATTGGTATTCAGTATAGGGTAAGAAGAAAAGATTTATAAGAAAAAGTTTCTGTACTCAAATATTTGTGGGTGGCATAGGGAGATATGACAGTACAAAATAAAACATGGCAATGACATAGAAGAGGTACAAAGTGGGGAATGATTGTCTAGTCTTTGTATGTCATACCTGGAAGGGACTTTAGAAGGTTTCTTAGGAGAACTTGGAGATCATCTCACCCAGTCCTCCTATTTTTCAGATGACCAAGACTCCAAAAGGTTAAGTGGCTTGCCCAAATTAGTGATAAAGACAGGACCCGAATCCAGGGGCCTGACTTCTGGTTCAGTGCTCTTTCTAGCAGGCCAAGGTCTTCACTGGTAACTTTCTTAGAGTAGTACCTCTCAGACTCACTGCCACTGAGGCAGTAGATGAGGAAATGAAGAATCAGAAGGACAAAATCCAACTAGTCCCAAATCGCAGAACAACAGAGGAGAAAATAAACCACTTAACTCTAACATTTATAAACCCACAACTCAATTCAACAAACATTTAAACACCTAATGTGCCCTAGCCTCATCTAGGGACCCAGCCTCCTCAGTTATTTGTGAGATGGTGAGAAAAACCCTTAGCAAATGATATAGGATTCTGTGCTGTTGAATATTTCTCAAGCAGTAGCTTGCACTTGCATCCTGGAACCTTCTTTTGTTGATTTAATGGGAAGTCCAGCCAAGATGGCCAATTAGAGAAATCAGTACAACCCAGCCTCTCCAACATCTAATCCAACAAAGATCTGAGAAAAGAAATCTGAGGAGAAACCATAGAAGGTCGATTAGGGCAGGCACTATGGAATTAGAGTGGGTTGGGATCATGGACTCAGACCATGGAATTTTAAAAAAAAGGCCCCTGTACTATTGTTCTGAACCTGGAGGAGAAGTTACTGATTCATCCCTGTGAATAAGAACAAAACCACAGCACTGTTACTCTGACCCTGGAGAAGGGATCACAGATTCACCATCCAGGTCAGAACAGGCTTTCAGCGCTATCCCTCTGAACCAGAGAGAAGATCACAAATTCAGGCCCAGACTGAGAGCAGAGAACATAGCAACAGGACTCTAGATAAGACAGACAAGGACCTATAAGACCACGAGAGTCCCACCAGAAATACACAGAGTATGACTCGAACACAAAATACAAATTCAGGAAGTAAGACTGGAAGAATGAGTAAGAAAAAAAAGACAAAGCCATTATAATGCTAGGGATGCCCAAAACACAAACCCAGAAGAGGAGAATAATTCCAAACCACCAACAAGCAAAGCAACATAGGTTGGTATCAAGAGCAATAAGAAACACTAGAAAAAATAAAAGTCTTTTTTAAAAATTTTTTTAAAGTTTAAAATTATATTCTAAATAAAATTATAATGCTAGAGAAAAAATAGAAAAGAAATGAGAGCTCTGGAAGAAAGATTTAGGAAGATTGGGCATAGACCAATATCTTACTCCATATACCAAAATAAAGTCAAAATTGGTTCACGACTTCGATATAAAGACTGATAGTATAAGCAATTTGGGAGAGAAGGGAATAGTTTACCTGTCAGACTTATGGAGAAGGGAAGAATTTATGACTAAAAAAGAGATAGAGAACATTACAAAATGTAAAATGGATAATTTTGATTACATTAAATTGAAAAGGTTTTATACAAACAAAGCCAATGCAACCAAGATTGGGAAGGAAGCAGAAAACTGGGAAAGAATTTTTACAACCAATGTCTCTGACAAAGGCCTCATCTCTAAAATATACAGGGAACTGAGTCAAATTTATAAGAATACAAGTCGTTCCCCAGTTGATAGATAGTCAAAGGATATGAACAGGCAGTTTTCTGAGGAAGAAATTAAAGATATCTATAGGCATATGAAAAAAATGCTCTAAATCACTATAGATTAGAGAAATGCAAATCAAAACAACTCTTAGGTACCACATCTCTCCTGTCAGATTGGCTAATGTATCAAAACAAGAAAATGACATATGCTGGAGAAGATGTGGGAAAATTGGCACACTATTGCATTGTTGGTGGAGTTGTGAACTAATCCAACCATTCTGGAGAGCAAGTTGGAACTATGCCCAAAGGGCTATAAAAATGTGCATACCCTTTGACCCAGCAATACCACTTTGGGCTGTATCATACAAGGGAGAAAAGGACCTGTAGGTACAAAAATATTTATAGCAGCTCTTTTTGTAGTGGCAAGGAATTGGAAATAAAGGGGATGCCCATCAATTGGGGAATGGCTAAACAAATTGTGGTATATGAATGTAATGGAATACTATTGTGCTATGAGAAATGAAGAGAAGATGGACTTCAGAAAAACCTGGAGAGACACATATGATGTGATGATGAGTAAGGGGAACAGAACCAGGAGAACATTGTACACAACCACAGACATATTGCTTCTATGATTTTGATAGATTTGGCTCTTCTTAACAATGGAAGGTCCTAAGACAGCTCCAAAAGACTCATGATGGTAAAGGCTATTCACATCCAGAGAAAGAATTATGAATCTGAATGCAGATTGAAGCAAACTATTTGCTCTCTTTTTTATTATTTTATTTTATTTTAATTTTGGTTTTGTTTCATCTTTCTCATGGTTCATTTCATTGGTTATATTTCTTCTTTACAACTTGATTATTGGGAAAATAAGTTTAATGTGAAGGTATATGTCAGATTACATGCCATTTTGGGGAGGTGGGGAGGAGAGGAAGGGAGAGAAAATTTGGAACTCAAAAACTTGTGGAACTGAGAGTTGTAAACTAAAAAAAAATTAATTTAAAAAATGATGAACTTAAAAAAAGAAATAAAAAGAGAATTTACTAATTCTCTTAGCTTGGTTAATTTGCTTAGCACAAGAAATATAAATCCGTATCCAAGTAATAGACTCTTTGAAAACTGGAATAGACCAAACATAAGTTAATTACTCCATAAGACAATAAAGAATATTAAAACAAAGCCAAAATGTTGAGAAAATAGAAGAAAATATATCTCATATAAAAAATAACTGACTTGGAAAATAGATCATGGTAAGATAATTTAAGAATCATTGAACTACCAGATATCCATGAGCAAAAAAGGATCCTGGATATCTATGCCAAGTAATCATGAAAGAAAACTGCCCAGACATATTGGAACAAAAAGGCAAAATGAAAATAAAATCTATTAATCACCTCCTAAAAGAAACCCTAACGTGAAAATGCCTAGGGACATCATAGCTGAAATCCAGAGCTTCCAGGTCAAAGAAAAAAACATTGCAAATAGCCAGAAAGAATGAGTTCAGATTCTTAAGAACCATAGTGAAAATCAAACAAGATTTAGCCACTACCACTAAGAAGAAGCAGAGAGCATGGAATACAGTATTCCAAAAGTCAAACCAAGAATAACTTGTCCAGTGAAACCAGGTATAATCCTAGAGAAGAAAAAAAATGGATTTTCCAAAAATAGATGTTCAAATATTCCTGATGAGAAAAACTAGAGATGCAAAGAAAAATTAAAATACAAACATGAAAGTTGAGAGAAATATAAAAAAGTAAATACACATGAGTAATCTGAAGGGACTTCATAAGGATGAAATATTTACATTCGGATGGAGGGGGTGATACAAGGGTTCCCCAGAACCCTAATGTTATGAGGGATAATAGAGGAAGTCGAATAAGACAAAGGGCTTGGAAGTATTGTGTTCTGATTATCTTAGAAGAAGAAAGTAAAGGAAGAAGAAAAGGATACAGTAGAGAAGAAAAGGAGAGGAAGAGGTGGAGTACTTATCTCACACAATTGGGCTATGCAAATAGAAGTCTATACAAGTGAGGAAGAAATAGAGAGAAGTAAGTATTACTTGAACCTAACTTTCATATGAACTGGTTAAAGAAGTATAGAACACATACATAAAGAGTTTGGTGTAAGAATACATTCAACTCATCAATGAAAAAAATGTGAAGGTGGCCTAGCTGTACCAGATCTTAAACTGTATCAAAAAGTGGTAATTATCAAAACAATCTAGGACTGGCTAAGAAATAGAGTAGTGGATCATAATACATTGTAGTAAATGACCATTGTAATTTAGTGTTTGATAACCCCAAAGATCCAAGCTTTTGGGATAAAAATTCATTATTTGACAAAAACTTCTGGGAAAATTAGAAAACAGTATGGCAGAAACTAGGGATAGACCAACATCACACACCATGTATCAAGATAAGGTCAAAATGGATACATGGTTTAGACATAAGGGTGATAACATCAGCAAATTCAGAGAGCATGGAATAGTTTACCTTGTCAGATCTGTGGAGAAGGGAAGAATTTAGGAACAATCAAAATATAGAGAGCATTATGAAATCTAAAATGGATAATTTTGATTATATAAAATTAAAGTTTTTGCACAAACTAAAACCAATGCAACCAAGATTAGAAGAAAGCAGAAAACTGGGTGGGGGTGGAATTTTACAGCAAGTATCTCTGATAAAGGCCTCATTTCTCAAATATATAGAAAACTGAGTAAAATTTGTAAGAATACAAGTCATTCATCAATTGATAAATGGTCAAAAGATATGAATGGGTAGTTTTCAGACAAATCAAAGCTATCTATTGTCATGTAAAAATGCTCTAAATCACTATTGATTAGAGAAATGCAAATTAAAACAACTCTGAACTACCACCTCACACTTATCAGAGTGGCTAATATGATAGAAAAGGAAAATAATAAATGTTGGAAGGCTAGTGGGAAGATTGGGATAGTAATACACCGTTAGTAGAATTGTGAACTGATCCAGACATTCTAGAGAACAATTTGGAACTATGCCCCAAAAGCTATAAAACTGTGCATACTCTTTGATCCAGCAATACCATTACTAGGACTGTATCCCAAAGATATTTTTTTAAAAAAGGAAAAAGAACCTATTTGTACAAATATATTTATAGTAGCTCTTTTTGTGGTGGCTAAGAATTGGAAATTGAGGGGGATGCCCATCAATTGGGGAATGGCTGAACAAGTAATAGTATATGATTGTAATGGAATATTATGGTGCTATAAGAAATGACAAGCAGAATTATTTCAGAAAAGCTTACATGAACTGATGCAAAGTGAAGTGAACAAAATCAGGAGAACATTGTACACAGTAGTAGCAATATTGTATTATAAACAACTGTGAATGACTTAACTATTCTCAGCAATACAATGATCCAAGACAATCTCATAGGACTCATGATGAAAAATGTTGTCTCCAGAAAAAGAAGTGATGTTGTCTGAATACAGACCA
Organism: Trichosurus vulpecula; assembly: GCF_011100635.1. Taxonomy (NCBI): domain Eukaryota; kingdom Metazoa; phylum Chordata; class Mammalia; order Diprotodontia; family Phalangeridae; genus Trichosurus; species Trichosurus vulpecula. The sequence goes on along the minus strand of NC_050575.1, from coordinate 128,210,913 downwards.
AAAAAATACCATTTTCACTTTCTTTCTTTTTGTCTTTGTTCAAGTTTTTATTGCACAAAATGAATACTATGGAAATGTTTTACATGATTATGCATATGTAACCTATATCAGATTGCTTTACTGTCTTGGGGTGGGGGGAGGGAAGGAGAGATAGAATTTGGAACTCAAAGCTTTTTTTTGGCAAGGCAATTGGAGTTAAATGACTTGCCCAGGGTCACACAACTAGTAAACATCAAGTGTCTGAGGCTGGATTTGGACTCAGGTCCTCCTGACTCCAGAGCCAGTAATCTATCCACTGTACCACCTAGCTGCTCCCAGAACTCAAAACTTAAAAAAAAGAATGTTAACATTGTTTTTACATGTAATTGGGGAAAAATAAAATATTATTTAAAAAATTAAAAACTACATTCAACTCAACACATAAACAGGAGGAAATTTGAAGAAGGGAAAGGGGAGAATAAGAGGAAAGGTAGATTCGGGGAGGGATAAGGAAAGTGAACACTAAAGTTAGACTGAGTATCATGAAGGGAAGATTAAAAAGGAATAAATAAAGGGTAGGAACCTGTGTTTGGGGTCTGAGTGAGGGGAAGAGATGAGGGGCAGGGGAGCAGAAGATTGATACTAATTGCATCAAGCATAGAGCACAAATACTGAGTGCACTCCAGTCTCATGAACCTCTTCTTCATTTAAAGAGAAGGTGGGGAACAAATACAGGAAAAAGTAAAAGTGAATAAGATAGAAGAAAATGCGCAATTAATAATCACCACTATGAATGTGAATGCAACTAACTCACCCATAAAACAGATGACAACGGAATAGACTAGAAAGCAGAATCCAACAATATATATCATTTACATGAAAAATCCATGAATGAGCATTTAGTACCCACTATCTCTGGTTGACTGAGTTGTCAACGAGAATTAGGCAGGCCCATCAACAATCTGAATAGTAACTGACAGGTCTGATTCAGCCAGCCAGTTACATTCGTGGAAAGAGAAAAGAAAGTTAGGTTCCCTCTATTTGGAATTGAAAGGTGAGTACCATTTTGTGGGAAATGGTCAAAACCCCTGGACACTTGCTAATGGCTACCAGTCAAAAGTCAGATGTGGGGCCAGGGCATTCTCTGTCATTGGAGGTATACAAATAGAGGTTGGAGGACACTAATCAAGAAGCTATAGAGGAGATTCCTCCTTCACTTGGGGTTTGGGCCAACTGACCTCTAATGTCTCTTACTCTAATACTCTACCCTATGTCCTAAGGTCCCTTCAAACTCTAAAATCCCATGATTCAATGGCAAGTATCATCCACTGTGACATCAAGGATTGGCTTTGAGAGATGAAAGTTAGATGGAGAATACATCTAGCATTGGCTTAGCTGGGTTTTTATTGTTGCCATCTCTGTTGCTGTTTAAACCCAAGAGAAAAAGTCTAGAAAGCAGTTCTGTATAAGAAGTGGGAACTTTCTGTGAAGGATAAAAAAGAGAGAAGTATGATATGTACTCCCCCACAGTGACTCCATCCAAGTTTCACATCAATAGTGACTGAGAGAAATTTTTGTGTTCAAGCATTTTTCTTGGTTAATTTTTTCCTCTACCCAAATATTCCTCTTAGAATTTCCTTAAAATTTCTCTTAGATAAATTCATTAACCAAACTGCCCTTATCTTATTTATTCCATAGCATTTATTATATACCTATAACAAAAACAACAATAATAATTCACATATTCTATAGCACTTTCACAATACCTCAGATAAGACACTTCCTTTCTCTGAACCTCAGAGAACATCTGATAACTTTGCTAAGTGAAAAGGTATGACAGGGTTAAAGGATATGAGCAAGTAGTTCTCAAAGGAACAAATCTAAGCTATTAATCATCATTGAAAAAATTCTTTAAATAAATAATTAGGGAAATACAAATTAAAACAACCTTGAAGTTCCATCTCATACCCATCAAATTGTCAAACTAACAAAAAAGAAAAATGACAATTGTTAAAGGGACTGTGGGAAAACAGGCACCCTAATGCTTAGTTGGTGGAGCTATGTCTAGTCTATCATTTAGTCCTTCTGGAAAACAGTTCAGAACTATAGTCCAAAAGTCACTAAACTGTGAATTGCTTTTGACCCATCAATTCTATTGCTAGGCCTGAACCTTCAAGAGCTAAATGAGAAAGGAAAATATGCGCAAGAATGTTAATAGCAAGTCTTTTTATTATGGAAAAGAACTGGAAACTTTGTAAGTACCCATCAATTCAGGAATAGCTGAACAAGTTTTGTTACATGAATGTAATGAAATATTAATGTATTGTAAGAAAGAGTGAAAAGGATGGTTTCAATAAACCTGGAAAGATTTGTATGAATTGATGCAGAGTGAAGTGAGCAGAACCCAAAGAATGACTTACACGATGACAACATTGTAAAGAAAAACAACTGTGAAAAACTTAAAAACTCTGATCAATGCAAAGACCAACCATAATTTTAAATAACTGCTGATAAAGTATGCTATCCATTTCCTGAGAGAGGGATAATTGTCTGAAAATACAGAATGGTATATACATTTTCAGATGCCACCAATGTGGAATTTTCTTTTGTTTTACTATGTATATTTGTTACAAGAATTTTGTCCTGTTTTCCTTCATTCTTTTTTTCAATGGGGGTAGGAGTTGAGGGAAGGAAGAGTAGCAATAGGATGGCCAAAAAAAGAAGAAAAGAAAAAAAGGGGAAAAAAGATGTTTATTGGAACATTTAAAAAAACACATAGATGTGAACAGAAGGAAGGCCAAAAGGAAACACAGAACAACACAACAGTTTTGAAAGTTATGTTGAAGCAAGTATATACTTAAAAGGAAAAGTAAATAGTCCATAATAGATATTTGTGGTTTCTGGTACAATCTTCTTTTTCTGTTCTATTTGGATATAGAAATGGTCATTTTATATGATACTTGAAAGAAGAGACATGACAACCAAGAACAAAGATAGTTTAGAATTCAGATTTATTTCCAAAACATCATGAAGAAGTATGGCATAAGTTTATAAGTAACATTTCCTCATAAAATTTGAAGCAGTGTGGGGAAAAATAAGTTTGAAGAAAGTTTTGCGTGAGAACCAATTAAATGAGACCATTACAATAACTTTTAAGGATGAAACTGGATGGAGGACAATGAACATAAAATGGCAAAGATTTGTCAAAATTTCTACAATAAACTATGTTTTCCATCAATGACAGTAGAGATATCGCATCTGGACACTAACATCACAGTCCCAAAAGTGTTACATAGAAAAGTAAAAATGACAGTCATTTTTTTTAAAAAGATGGGGAGAACAGCTGGATCAGTCCAAGTATACAGAGAGGAGGTCCATGCTGGAGATAACACAATCTTGAGGGAATTGAGATATGTACTCTCAAGTTATCTTAAAAGAGGAGAACATAATGGACAGCTTAAGATATTGCTGCCCCAAAAGGCAAATTAAAGGATGTCAAAAACTATCAACCCATATGCCTACTTTCCCAGCTCTACAAAATCCTTATGATACTTTACACATGTATCAAGGGCAACCTTGATAAAAATATGAGAAATGAAAAAGATGCTTTTTGCAAAGATATTTTATGGCAGACCACATCTTTGAAGTCACACAATTGACTGTAAGGTGTAAAGAATACAAAACACCATTGTTTTATTGTTTGTTTATTTTTTTTTCAAAAATGGATTCAGTTGAACAAAATGTTGCCATAAAGGCTCACCTCAAACATGGTATCTCCCATGAATTTTTTAGGATCATAAAAGGTTCTTTGATAGAGAACAAAAACAACTTAATTATTTTATTTTATTTTATTTTTTTCTGTTAACAACAACAGCAAAAGCACTTTCTCTCCTTCCTGCCCTAAATCCCACTGAGAAAGACAGGAAATCAAAACCCTTGCAATATATATATATAATCAAATAAAACAAATTTCTGAATTGAGCAGAGACAACTTTATTCAGTGATCTTGTGAATAATATTATGAAGCAAAGTATAAAACATAGAGACAAATATACCAGAAGTGTTTCTACTCTGATGGAGTATGTCCAGCATCAAATCCAAATCAAAAAGGAAGTCCCAAAAAAAACCAAAAAACAAAAAGGAAGTCCCAATAGATTGGAAGGTGCTCCTGCTTGCCTATGACCTTGCGCTGATTGCATCAAGCCCCAAGAACATTGCTCAGCCTCCTAAATGCATTGTCACTCAAAAAAAAGTTCAGCCTAGCTATACAAGAAAAGCCAAATTGAAGAAGGCCAGTCATCCAGACTGGGATAAAGTTGGAGATATCCACAGACATGGTCCATTAATGCATATAACTTGGAAAGCCACTGCAGATATATAATGAACTAGATCCATAATTGAATAGAAGGAAGACTAAGATGGGTTGCATGAATTAAGAATAAGGATAGGCACAGTAATTTTACTGGCACAGGAAATCTCGAGAAAACTCCCTATACCAATGCAGATAAGTGCCCTTTCTTCAACTTATGGTCTTAGAGCAGGGGTCAGCAAACTATGCCCTGAGGGCCAAACCCAAAGTCCATTTTTATATAACCTGAGAGCTAAGAATTATTTTTACATGTTTAATCATTTTTAGCTCCAGGCAGTACAAAAACAGGAGGCAAGCCATATTTGGCCTCTCAATCATAATTTGCTGACTTCTATCTTATGGAGTTACTTAGGGCACTTTGAGGTTAAATGAATTATGGAGCCCTTCAGATTACCACCAAACTTCCCCTGAAACAAAAACCTGTATGTAATATCAGGTGATGCATTGCTATAATTCACGGAAAACCACAGCCTTGAAGAAGTCAAAATTATGGTTCACTCAAAAGACAATAGAGAGACAAATGTGTACGTAAATGGGTTTCAGGGTATTGCTAATGATAAGTTGCATGTGGAAAGACTTGTATGAGATATCATCAAAGATATGTATGAGCAGAAAATGAGGTGGGCCCGTCACATAGTGAGAGCAGGATAACAGAGAGATATAGTCCATGTGCTATAATAATTCTCCTGTAACATCAATCGGAAGACCCAAAGGAAGCCCTTCAGCAGGCTGAGGAGACCCATTCTGGAGGAGGTGCAGGAATAGATGGTGAAGAATCACACATAAAATGGAGGCAAGACACTGTTGGAGAGAATTTCCATCAGTTAGATCACTGATCCATGAAAGTATGATGTATAAAGTGGTCTTCAAGTCTTAAAGTGCTACAAAAAGTCAGCAATTATTAGTAATAATAACAATATTTTAAAAATTTTCCTACAACCTATGACTTATAAGGAATTGATTTTCCCAAAATCTCATAGCTAGTAAATACATTGGAGCTTGGACTTAAATCCAGGTCTTGTGTCTATAGGCCCAGTGTTCTTTCCACACAGTGGATAAAATATTGGGCTTGGAATCAGGAAGATTTATCTTCCTGAGTTTGAATCTGGCCTCAAACACTTACTAACTTTGTAACCCTGGGCAAGTCACTTGATCCTGTTTGCCTCAGTTTCCTCATCTGTAAAATGAGCTGGAGAAGGAAATTACAAACCACTCCAGTATCTCTGCCGAGAAAATCTCCACTGGGGTCACAAAGTGTCAGACACAACTGAAAAAAAGACTGAACAACAACATGTGTAAGTCATCAGGTTAGGCCCTGAGAGAGATCCCTAAGTTTACAAGACACAGTCTCTGTCTTTAAGAAACTTGTAGTCTAATAATAGCAGCAGATACATACAGAAATAACTATCATATAAATTGGAATGTAATTATAGTTCACATTTATATTTAGTTTCATTTTACAAAGCACCTGTAAAAAATTACTGTGAAGTTACTATTGAAATACTATTTTTAAGGCCCAGAGAATGGAATTGGTTTAAACCTAGGTCTTCCAACTGCAAACTCGGTGCTCTTTTCCCTTTTGCCCACTTGCCGCCTTATGATAGTGCATAATATAAATATAACCTATGATCCAAAAGCTGAGGCTTTTGGTTTACATGGCCTGGTTTCAATCCTAAAGATTCTTCTAAAGGCTTTTAGGTTGCACAGTGGATAGAACCCTGGGTCTGGAGTCAAGTCAAATTCAGCTTCAAACACTTATGCGTTGTGTGACCCCAAGCAAGTCTCTGCCTCTGTTTCTTCAACTGAAAAATGGGGATAATGATAGCACCTATCTCCCAGGGCTATTGTGAGGATCAAATGAGATAAAATTCTTAAAGTACTTAGCACAATGCTTGGTATGTAGCAGGCAATTAATAAAAACTTGTTTCCTTCCTTCTCTCAAAGAGAGAGATTTGGCCTCCACCCAGGGTTTCCTTTGGGAGCATCAAATTTTGATTCACGTCTAGGTTTCTATACCAAAATGAAAAAAAGAAAAAGAAAAAGGGCCCCTGGTTCCCATTCAAATATTCAGACTAACAAACCATTGACTACATAAAAGAGAAAAAAAAAGTTCTTGTACCCAAGCCTATAAACAGTCAAGACAACCCTCCTTCTCTCTCCACTGAGTGCCACCTCCCTATAGTTTCATAGAGTCCTCCAGACTTATTTTACTACTCATGGGTGAGTCCTTTCTTGCTCCCGTCCTCCCCCAACCAGGGAGAAAAAACCCACAGACTTGCTAGAAGTTCAAGCAACTCACTCCTCTTAGAAGACCTATCTTCCAGTGACTTCTAAAATCTTCTATTCTCATATTCTTAACCTGGGTTAGATGTTTTCAACATAGGAGAGTCCTTGAGTGTGCTAGAAAGTCTATTCTCTTTTTGGCACTGGTACAATCCACACGATTCACAATATCAGTGAAGAGCAAGGTCCAGGTTTTCTTTTCCACATCATGGCTCTATCTCTTGCTACTCTTTGGCTCCCACTTGGTCCAGTAACTCCTCCATTTGGTCCAAGGACTCTTCTGTTGGGTCCAGGAAACTCGAATTCTTCTGTTGTTTCTGTCCCAGAATTCTTCTCTTGCTCTTTCTCCGTAACTCCGTAGCTCCCAGCTTGGTCCAGGAACTGCTTGAGTCTTGAAAGCTACCTCATCGGCTGCCATCGTTCTTCCTCTTCTGGGGGATTCAGGATTCCTTGGAGGATTGCTAAAATGTTCAGGTCTCCCTTCAGGGAACTGAGTCTGTATCTCTGTGAATATCCCCTCTCTTCTCCATTTCATTGTTCACTATCTCTCCAGGCTCCCAAGGGTATACCTGAGATGTATAGAGCTTCTTTTATTCACCAATAATCAATCAGTCACCATCTATATGGTATCTATGGAGTTACGATGACCCAGAAAAAGGTAAGAAATTCAAATCACATCAATGCTGGGACACACCAACACTAGAACAGTTTTACCTTGTGAAGGAGATGTAATCGTTTCAAGAACATAGGTCCAAATTAATGGGGAGCAAAGACCCAGGACAAGGCTTAGACATACCCACTCCAGAGATATAGACAAAGTACTTGGGCAAAGGGCACGGGCATCTGGGGAGAGGCAGAAAATCAGAGAATACAGAATTTCAGAGCTGGAATATAGCTTAGAAATATGTTAGAGCTGGAAGACTTCAGAGAGTATCTAGTTTAATTCCACCCATTTTACAGATGAGGAAATATAACTTGTGGCTATGGGGAATCACAAAAGTTTCATGGAAGATGTGGCATTTAAAATAGGCCCCCAAACTCCAGTTCAGGATTGTTTTTCACAAGGCAAGGAGCCTTTTTTCATCACACACCAAAGCATATCTTCTCTTGTGCATTGTAATTTTCTCAGTAAAACCAAAGAAAAATTCCCTAAGATTAAAAAAAAATGACCTATTTGAGGCGGCTGAAATATTTTGTTTTGACATTTAAAGCCTGTGGGTTGGAGAAAAGCCCAGCTTCCTTCCCCTTACCCAATGCCCAGAGATCTTCTTCCCCTCAAAAACCGTGTGGGAGGTAGTTTTCCCCTGCCCTCAATCTAGATAATTCCTTTTATGCTTCTGAAAAATTATAGAATTACGTATCTTAGAATATAGGTTAGAGTAGGAAAGGACCTAGAAACACAGAATATTAAAACATAGAATATCAAAACTGAGAGGAAGCTTAGAGAAAAGAATATTAGAGCTGAGAGGGACCATAGAGATCATCTAGTCTAAAATCTTTATTTTACATATGGGGAAATTGAGGCCCATAGAGATTAATATAATTTAACTAAAGTCACACAGCAAGGCAGTGGCAGAGCTGGGAAATCTTTGCTTTTGAAAAGGACTATATACAAAAAGGGACAGCTAGGTGATTCAGTGAATAGAGCCCTGGGCTTGGAGTCAGGAAGACTCATCCTTCTGAGTTCAAATCCAGCCTCAGACACTTACTAGCTGGAGTCACTTAAGCCCGTTTCCCTCAGTTTCCTCATCTGTAAAATGATCTGGAGAAGGAAATGAAAACCGTTCCAATATCTTTGCCAAGAAAACCCTACATGGGGTCACAAAAAATCAAACACAACCGAACAACTCTACGAAGTCCTCTCTTCTTGACATCTCTTCCCTAAGATCCTAGAAGTCACTTTAACGTATAAACCAGCAGCTAATTTCTGGTCCTTTCGCTCAGGATGTGGTAATGGCTATCAGTGTGTGAGCCCCTTGAGGACATGGACTATTTATGCTTTTTCTGTGTTTTCCCAGAGCTTACACAGTGCCTGTCACCAAGTAAGCACTTAATAAATTCTTACTGATTGATCACAGAATTTAGCCAAATTAAGTGGGTGTCAGTTGTGGGCTTTCACCACTTTAAGCAAACCTAGTCTAAGATAATCTAGGTATAGCAAAGAATTCAGAGGAGGGGGGCAGGTGTCTCCGCTTTACAGAATTATACATCACAGGCTTTCTTTGACTATACAGTTGTATTAATACAATTTAGCATTATTTCAATTTATTAAAAAAACACATAATATGTAAAGTAAGGTCTTCTTCAATCCGTAGCAATGTTTATGGAAGGAGTGTATATTGTAGTAGCTTCTGTGCCCTTTCCCTGATGGAAAAATATTTTTTTCCACACTTGAGATTGAAAGTTTTTGATATTTTTTAAAAACAGACATTCTCCCTCAGAAGACAATAATAATATAACTTAGAAGCGGGTAAGAAAATTCACCAGACTTCAAACTCTAGCTTTGTCACTTATTTGCTACGTGACCTTAGGTAATAAGGCCTGAGTTTCCTCATTTGTAAAAGGTGAGGAGGAGGGGAGATTCGACTAACTTGTTTCTAAGATCCTTTCCAGCATTAACATGCTATGTTCTAAGTCTATGTTCTAACTAATGCTATGTTCTAAGTCTGTTCTAACAAGTTACATTCTAAGGTCCTTTCCGGCTCTAACAGTCTTTGAGAAGATCTTTACCATTTAATCTTGTGAATTCCTCCCATTAATTTCCAAGTGTCCATATTGCCGGAGAACAAAGTTGGGGGTGGCATCACCTTCAATTTCTCTCTTGGAAAGATGGGTTCCTCTGAAGCCACAAGAGTTCCTCATTTCGATAGGATTCTTTTGTAATCCTCTGTGTTTTATTTCATGCATTCACAATATTATTCTGAGAAGGAATCCACAGGCCAGTGTGTTAGAAACCTTGCCCTAGGAGAATGGTGAATTTTCTCCCTGGTTCTCCAAGCACAATGTACCGCTTCTGTTGCTGCTCCTGACAGAGATCATGATGGTAAGAATGCGCCTTTCAAGGTCGGCTCTTGTTCTACACCTTGTCTAGGCAGTCTTCTCTAATCATTCCATTTCTTACAGATTTCATCCTTCTTGGATGAAAGACTCTTAGAGCCAGAAAGGACCTTAGTCACTACTTGACAATCCTCTCATTTTACATACAAGGAACCTGAAGCCGTGAAAGGTTAAATGATGTGCCCAAGGTCACGTCGACATATAGTGGCAGATTTGGGAGAAAAATCTAAACCTCCTGATGCCCAGCCCAGGGTTGTTTTTTTGTATGTTTGTTTGTTTGTTTTTTGCTTGGACCTTGTGATTTCACTGATATAGGGAGCTTCCTATGAAGAAATTCCTCCTAAAAATGAAAATCTGAAACTGCCTTGTAACTTGTAGTCTTAGAGATTTCCCTGGGGCATTGAGAGGTAAAGCAACTTGTCCAAGATCACAGGCCAAGGTGTCAGAAGCCCAATTTGAACCCCACACTTACTGACTTTGAGGCCAGCTCTCCGTCCAGTGTTCCTTCCATTCAACAAACCTTAGACTATGGCGCCGTGCCAGATTCTATATACGCTGATAGTATATATGTCCTTAATTTTTCTGTTTCATATGTGTTACTTCTTCATCCTCACTTGGGTGGATGTTGGCAAAAAAACCCAACTTCTCTTTCAATTCAACGAGTGTTTAGTAAGCAGTTATTGTGTACGTGGCATTGTGCTGGATGCTCAGACACGCAGACAAAAGCAAAACAGCCCCTGCTCTCAAGAAGCTTATATTCTAATGTGAAAATCTTTTTCACTCCAGTAGTACCATAGTGCCTTGCATAATAATAATAGCCAGCATTTACCAAATGCTTTAAAGTTTACCAAGTGGATTATAAATCTTACCTCATTTTATCCTCACAGCAGTCCCAGGAGGTAAGTGCTTTATTATTCTTATTTTACAGTTGAGGAAACTGAGGCAGACCACAAGTTAAGTAAATTGTCTAGGATCACACAAGTAGTAAGTGTTTGAGGCTAGATTTGAACTCATAGCTTTCTGACTCCCGGTCCACAGATCTCTCCATTGAACCTTGTAGAAAATGCATATAGAAAGTATACAATAAATATTTTGGGTTTGTTAAATGGTATTGGTATTTCTAATGATATTTACAGTAGTGGTAATGACGTGATAATGATCATATTATGGTGGCATTAATAATATCTGGCACCTTAAAGTTTACAAAGAACTTATTATATAATCCCTCACTTGATCCTCATGAACAATCCTGTGAGGTAGATGCTACAGATATTAGCTCCCTGCCCGTTTAATAGATGAAGACAACAGGCTTGAAAAAGGTAAGTGATTTTCCCAAGGTAGAACCCGAGTCTTTCAGACTCTAAGTCCAGCACTGTATCTATCATACCACAGCTACCATGGTGGGGAGGGTGACAATGATCACAGTGGTGATGGTTGTTGATGAAGTAAAAAAGAGTGCTTGAGGCAGATGGAGCAAGCAGGATAGAGGATGTGAAATATGAGATAAGATGCAGGGTGTGACCAGACAGAAAAGTGACCAAAGAAGACTATGCATTGAAGCCTCGCACCGTGGACTTACCGGTGTTTTCCACAACTCTTCCCCTCTCCTTCCCTATTCATTTTGCTCAACTGTATGATAAAGGCATCTCTGGACTACCTAATATGCAGGCATTTTGGAGCCCTGCTTGCTCCTCCCATTCTCTTGTCGCCTTTCCCCCTATTCCGTAAAATTATATTTAAACCAGGCATCTAACCCCAATAACAGCCTTTGCCTCCTACTTGAAGCAGGGCCGCTCCCTGCCGCCTATGCTCTGCTTCTCTCACGTGAGAACAGAGCCCACTTGGGTCCATCATCCCAATAAATGCCTTTCTTTAACTTGGAGCCTGTCTGAGTGAATTCTTGCAGGATACTAGGACCTGCAAGTCTATTCTTCATCATTTCAGGTGGCACCCCAACATTCTTGGGGTGTACCCTGACCTCATTATTTCTGGTGGCTTGGGGTCCACCCTGAACTCATCAGTGGTAGTGGTGGATATAAAAAATGATGATGCTTCTGTTCTAGGGGAATAATTTTCCCCCAATAGCCTACTAACATCCCTCCCCTATGCCTTACTTCATCCTCGTTTTTAATATCTCCAGGTCCTCCACATACACCTTACTTTCTTGGGCCATCACCCCTTACCTGTTCTCACTTTCCTTCCTTCACAGCTTTGATACTATCATTGAACGGTTCAACAGTGCACTGCCTTTCATCACTTGATCCTTTGCCCTTTAGTATTGTTGTTTTCCATGTCTTACCAAACCCCAATTCTGGGCTACCCCTACTATGTGCTTTCTCCATTCCAACCCAGGTACTGCAAAGAACTACTGGATAAAATGATATCCTTTTATTGAATTCATTTAAAATTTCATGTTATTTAATTTTAAATGGGCCCTCACTGGTACTAGGCAATCCTTTTATTCTCTCTTGTTTGGTTTTCTATCACAACTCCAAATGGCTATTCCAAACCTTCTCTTCTTTCTTCAATTTCCCTATACTATCTCCTTCTCCTTCCCTCATGGGCAGAGGACTTGGCCTCCTCCATTATTAAGAAAACTGAGGCCATCCTGTTCCTTTATGCTATACCTCAAAATACTTCTACATTGTCCTCCATTCTCTTCTCATTTGTTCCAATCTGAGGAAGATGTGGTTCTTCTCTTTGCCAAGGTCAGTCCCTCCACTTGTGCCCTTGTTCCCATTCTATCTCCTCCAAGAACTTCCCCACTTAATCATCCCTTATTTCTCTTATCTTTAATCTCCTTTTATCCACTAGCTCCACTGTCTTGCACACCTGTTATAAAGTCCCATACATCCTTTATAAAAACCACTCTGTTTGAGCCTGCCTCTTCTTCCTCAAGAAAATTGAGGTCAGAAAAGTTAAGTGACTTGCCCATGGACAATAATAAGCCGGTGTAAGCCTCAGGCCTCTTCTTTTATAGCCAAACTTTTGGAGGGAGTATTATGCAATTTTTAGAAAAAAGTCATCTATACTTATGGCCTCCATTTCCTCACCTCCTATTCACTCATTGACTTATCCAAGTTGGCTTCCCAACCTAACTTTAATGAAACTGCTTTCTTCAGACTGCTTTCTTACTAATGAGCTCTTAAATGCCGAATCCAAGGCCTTTTTTTAGTCATCCTCCTACCTGATTGCCCAGTAACTTTAGACACCTCTCTTCCGCCTTAGCTTTCATCAGGAAACTACTCAACATTGTTTCTTTTTTTTTTTTAAAGAGAGAGATTTTATTGATTTTTTTTGTCTTATGTCATCTTCATTTCCCAAAGTGTCTCTTCACTTTCTCCCCCGCCCCTTTCTCCCTCCCCCCGCCCTGAGGGTCATCCCTCCCAACAAAGAATAAAAAAGAGATTTAAAAAACAAATAGTTTAGCAAAAGTAATTAACCTATGGAGAAAGTTTGCCATCAGCTGCAGCATTCCATACTCCATATTGTCCCCTCTACCATCCTTTCTGCAAAGAAGAAAAGCGGCTACCTTCTCTCAGCTCTTGGCAACAAGATTTGACCACTGATTCTTGGTGTCCTTTGCTAGATTATCGTCCAACTTCTGCCCAGTGAATAAGGGGCTCCCCCAAGGCTCTGCTCATGAACCTTCTCTTTTCTTTTTAAACTTTCTCTCCCACTTCTGGCCCCTCCTCTCTTTCATCAGCTCCCCAGGGTCCAATTATCTTTATGCAGATCACTCCCAAATCTATGCATCCAATCTTAATCTCTCTTCTAAACTTGAATATCCCATCACACTCCCTGCAGGACATCTATCTCCACTTGGATGTCCCTTAGGCACCTCAAAATCAACATGTTAAAAAATAAGAAAAAGAATTCGTAATCTTCACCATAAACCTAAACCTTGCAATACACTTCCCTATTTCTGTTGTAGAAACCGCCATCCTTCTGGTCACCTTGGTTCATGACCTGGGGGTCAATTTCAATTCTCTGATCCTTATCCTCCGTATCTAATCCGAAGCCAATTAGATTCAATTCATTTCAATAAATCTTTTAATACTATATTGTTACTGTGCTTGGCACTGAGGATACAAAGACAAAACAAAACAAAAGAAAAGTCACTGCCTTAAAGGAACTTACATTCTACTGGGTACCAGGGAGGGAGGGATATAAAACACTTTGACTTTATATATGTATGTATCTACATGCACATATATACATTTAGCTTAATATAGTTAACTTATATATAATTATATAATTTGAGGAGAGCACCAACAATTATAGGGATCAGGAAAGGCTCTTTGGGCAAATGGGCTGAGATGTGAGGAAAGCTGAGATTTCTAAGAGGTAGAGATGAGGAGAAAAACACATCTGGGACAGCCTCTGAAACAGCACTGAGGTGAAAGATGGAATATTGAGCTTGTAGGCCAATTTGTTGGGAACATAGAACATATGAGACTCTCAGTTAAGATAGCCAAATGGACTAACTAAGCCCAGCTTCCCTAGAGAATACTTATTAATAGTGTAGAAGAGCGTCATAGGAATCAACAGAACAAAAAGGAATCGTTGATCTCTCCTCCATTTCATAAAGAAAGGAAATAGGACCTGAGGCAAGGGCTTCTCCAGGGATTAAATACTCCCGATAATATGAGAGTGAAAGGAAATGTGTGTGGTCAGTGTGGTCAGAAGGCCAGTGAAGGTCAAAGGAGGCTTGCCTGAAACCAGGGCCACTTCTAGGGAAGCTAGACCAGGGTACAAAGCCAGAAGCATTGCACTTAAGGATGTGTGAATACACAAGAAAGTTGGCTGAAATCAGAAAAACCAAGGTTTTGGTACACCCAAAGAAACCGTGTGATCTGGACTGCACCATTTCAGGGGCTAAGATCTGAAACTGCAGACTTCCAGCAAGTGACTACATAGGGAATCAGGCAAGGCCTTATCGATCAGGGTTGGAGGAAGCCCCAGAAAATAAGTGGAAGCTTCAGAACATGGCAATTAGTGTGCTTGGTACCAAAGTCATGGTAGTTCCTGGTCCCCAGCCAGGACTATGATTCCAGGCCGGTGTTGGAAAAGAAGGCAGGGCCTAGCACTAGGCAACTTCCCACCCAGAGACTTCAGAGGAGCAGCTTACACATTGCAGCAAGAAACTGGACTTGAACCTAGCCACCCCATCCAATAGTAGAGGAGGAGGAAACAGATCCTGGCCCTGGAACAAAGCCCTAATCCAAGAACTAGAGTTCTAGAAATGAACAAACAAGAGAAAACACCTACATGGTACAGTGAGAGACTGCTGGACCTGGAGTCAGGAAGACTCAAGTTCAAATCTGGCCTCAAGACACTCATTAGCTATATGACCCTGGCCAAGCCACTTAGCCCTATTTGTCTCAGTTTCCTCACCTATAAAATGAGCTGGAAAAGGAAACGACCAACCACTCTAGAATCTTTACTGAGGAAACTCCAAATGAGGTCACGAAGAGTCAGACAGGTCTGAAATAACTGAACAACAGCATCACGATGAAGAAATGCTAGGCCTTAAAAGAATCGCAATGTCAAACCTCAGAGAAAGGAAATAACTTTGAAATAATTGCAAATGGAACCCCAGAAAAAAAATAGAATAGATTGGCCACAATAACTCCAAGAGTAAATGAAAGAAATGAAGGAGGAGCTTAAAGAGAACAAAAATGAAACAGAGAGCAATAGGAAAGAAAATAATCCACTTAGAGCAAAAAGTAGACAACCTTACCCAGTACTTGATACCTAGAAATCTAAAATGGCAGAATAAAACCCAATGATTGAATGAGGCAACAAGAAATATTAGAACAAAATCAAGGGGCAGCTAGGTGGCGCAGTGAGTAGAGCACCGGCCCTGGAGTCAGGAGGACCTGAGTTCAAATTTGACCTCAGACACTTGACACACTTACTAGCTGTGTGACCTTGGGCAAGTCACTTAACCCCAATTGCCCTGCTTTCCCCCCTCAAAAAAAAGAACAAAGTCAAAACATTGAAAAATGAAATGAATATGTACTATCAAAAACAATTGATCTCGAAAACAGAATGAAGAGAAATAATTAAAGAATCACTGAACTCTCTGAAAACCATTACCAGACCAAAAGAAAGAAATGGATATGGTATTTCAAGAAATTATTAAAGATAAAAAGTAAAATGAAAATATCTACTGATCAGCTCCTGAAATAAATTCCAAATGGAACACACTCAGAAAGGACAGAAATCTAGTTTTTAGCTTAAAGGAAAACAATATTACAAGTGTCCATGCAGAGATCAAGTATCAAGAAACCACAGTCATGATCATATAAGACTTAGCAGAAATTATTTTAAAGAAAAGGAAATCTTGGAATATGACATACCAAACTAAGCATAATTCTACAGGGAAAAAAATGAACCTTTATTAGTCTTCTGACTTTTAAACATTCTTGTTGAGAAAACCAGAGTAGAGTAGAATTTCTGAAATATAAACACAAGAGACAAGAAAAACCTAAAAAAGTACATACATTTGCACAATTTGAAGGGGAGACAGGATGACTAAGTGATTACATCCTCCATTGTCTCTTCAAAATCCTATTGTCTTCAAAAGTTAAAGAGGGAGTAAAGAGACAAAAATTAGGCTTTGGTGCAGCTTTTTGTTTTTTTATTTAAAAGAATAATCCAAAATATTTATTAGTACTTTTTGTGATAGCAAAGAACTGGAAACAAAGTAGAAGCTCTTTGATTTTTGAATATAGCAAAAGCAGTCCTTAGAGGAAATATCTCTAAACACAACCATCAACAAAAGAGAGAAACACAAAATCAATGAATTGAGCTTACAACTAAAAAAAGAGCTAGAAAAGCAATAAATAAACACAATTGAACACAAAATTTGAAGTTCTAAAAATCAAAGAAGAAATTAGGAAAACTAAAAATAAAAAGTTGAATTAATACATCTAGGAGTTAGTTTTTTTAAAAAGACTAATAAAAAGACATTAATTTAACTAATTAGCTAATTTGATTTGCAAAAAAGAAAAACAATTGCAATACAAAAACGAAAGAGGAAAAATCACAACAGATGAGAAAGAAGTAAAGGAAAATGTTAGAAACTATTTTGTTTAATTATATGCCAATAAAACTGGTAAGTGAAATAGATGACTATCTTAAAAATGTAAAATACAATGATTAATGGAACACAAAATAGAGAATTTAAATAACCCAATCTCAGTAAAGAAATTGAAAAATCCATAAATGAGCTCCAAAGGAAAAAAAAAATCCCTCAAAGCCCAGATGGATTTACAAGTGTATTCTGTCAAACATTTAAAGAACAATTAACACTAATACTTTGAACATTTTTTGCAAAAATAGAAAAAAAGAAGGCATCCCACCAAATTCTTTTTATGAAACAAATATGATCATTGTAGTTAAGTCAAAGAAAGATGAAGCAGAGATAACATCTATAGACCAATATGCTTAAAGAATATTGATTCAATGTTGTTAGGTCATAGAGTCTATGGAAGAAAGCATATTAGAAGATGATTGGAAAGCTAGGAATGTACCATATTGCTAAGAGCTTTAAGTGACAAAGAGAAGACTTTATATTTGATCTTGGAGGTCATAGAGAGCTACTAGAATTTATTGAGTAGTGGGGGTGATATGATCAGAACTATACTTTAGAAAAGTCATTTTAGAAGCTGAATGGAGGTTTGATTGGAGAAGGGAGAGACTTGCCATAATAGAATGGTGACCAAGAAGAAGATTGCAATTGTCCAGGGGAGAGGCAATAAATGGTTGAATGAAGGAGGTGGCTGTGTTTGTGAAGAGAAAGGGATATACTTAAGAAATGTTTTGAGGTAGATGTCACTTTTTGGCAATGGGGTGAATAAGAGTGAGGAATTGACAATGGTACTGAGGTTGAGAGTCTGGGTGACAATATCAGGAAAACTATAAGTATAATTGACCATATCAATAACTAAAACATCAAAAATCATATATCAATAGATACAAAAAAGTTTTTTTGACAAAATATAGCATCATTCCTATTAAAAAAAAACACTGGAAAGCATGGGGGAAATGGAGCTTTTCTTAAAATGAGAAGTAGTGTCTATGTAAAACCAAGGAACGAGCATTATTTGAAATGAGGATAAACCAGAAGTCTTTCCAATAAGATCAGTGGTAAAGCAAGAGTGTCTAGTATTATCATTATTACTCAGAATTATACTAGAAATGCTAGTTATAGTAATAAGACAAGAAAAAGAAATTAAGAGAACAAGCATAAGCAATGAGGAAACAAAAACTATGATATAGTGGTATACTTAGAGAACCCTATAAAGTCAACTAAAAAACTAGTTGAAATAATTAACAACTTTAGCAAAGTTGTAGGATATAACACAAACTCATACTAATCGTCAGCATTTCTATATATATTACCAATAAAATCTAGCAAGAAGAGATAGAAAGAGAAATTGTGTTTAAAATAACTGCATGAAATACTTGGGGTTCTACCTGGCAACACACACAGGAACTATATGAATGCAATTACAAAATACTCTTCACACAAATAAAGACAGATCTAAATAATTGGAGAAATAATTAATTGTTCATGATAATTCTTCCTAAATTAGTTTACTCATTGAGTGCCACACCAATCAAACTACCAAAAAATTACTTTCCAATGTAAAAAAAAATAACAAAAAATTCATCTGGGGGAATAAAAGGTCAAAAATATCAAAGGAATCAATGAGAAAAAATATGAAGGAAGGAAGGCCAGCAGTGCCAGATTTCACACTATACTGCAAAGCATAATCAACAAAACAAGTTGGTACTGGTTAAGAAATAAAATGATTACTCAGTAGAGTAGATTAAATACAAAACATACAGAAGCAAATGAGCATAATAACCTTGCATTTGGTAAAGATTCCAAAGAATTTGATACAGATATCAAAGATCCCAGTATTGAGGCAAGAACTCATTGACAAAAACTGCTAGAAAAAATGGAAAGTAGACTGGCAGAAACTAAGCATAGACCAACATCTCAGTGTACACCAAGATAAACTCAAAATGGACACATTGTTTTAACATAAGGGATGATATCATAAGCAAATTAAAGGAGCATGAAAGAAATTACCTGAACTATGGAAAAAGAAAGAGTTCATGACCAAACAAGAGATAGAGAGGTTTATAGGAGAGAAATGGATAATTTTGATTACGTTAAAGTTTTTTTTTGCAAACAAAACTAATGCATCCAAAATTAGAAGAAAAGTAGAAAACTGAGAAAAGAATTTGTAGCATATTTCTTTAATAAAGGTCTCATTTCTCAAATATATAGAGAACTGAGACAAATTTATAATAATTAGAGCCATTCCTCAACTGATAAATGGCCAAAGGAGATGAACAGGTAGTTTTCAGAGAAAGAAATCAAAGCTAGAGAAATTAGAGAAATGCAAATTAAAATAACTCTGAGGTACCACCTCACAACATTTCACTTCCATACCATTGATCTATGTTATATCCACTAATCATGAGTAATGCCCAAGGCTCTATCCTGAATCCTCTTCTCTTTTCACTCCATACTGTTTCCCTTCGTTATCTCATTAGCTCCCATGGGTTCAATTATCATCTTTATGCAAATGATTCCTATATCTAAATATCCACGATTAGTCTCTCTCCTGAACTCAGAGAGAGTTGTTTTTAACAATCTCAGAATTGTTTTAATTTGCATTTCTCTGATTGTTAGTGATTTAAAGCATTTTTTCATATGTCTATTTAGATTGGCTAAGATGATAGAAGAGGAAAATGTAAATGCTGGAGAGGATGTGGGAAAATAGGTACACTAATCCACTGTTGGTAGGGCTATGAACTAGTCCAACCAGAGAACAATTAAGAACTATGTTCAAAGGGCTATACAACTGTGCATGCCATTTGACCCAACAATACCAGTACTAGGTCTATACTTCAAGGAGATCGAAGAAAAAGGAAAAGGACCTATGTGTATAAAAACATTTGCAGCAGCTCTTTTTTTGTGATGGCAAAGAATTGGAAACTGAGGGGATTCTCATCAATTGGGGGAATGGCTGAACAAGTTATGATAATTGTGTTGTAAGAAATTATGAAGAGCATGGTTTCAGAAAAACCTGGGAAGACCTATATGAACTGATGTAAACTGAAGTGAGTAGAACCAGGAGAACAATCTACATATTAACAGCAATATTATAAGGAAAATCAACTACGAAAGATTTAGTAACTTATCAATACAATGATCTACTGCAGCTCCAAAGGACTTGTGATATAAAATACTATCCATCTCTAAACAAGGAACTGATGGACTCAGAGTGCCGATTAAAGCATCCTGTCCATGACAGGAAAAGGAAGTTATGTCACAGAAAATGCTGAGAGAGAGAAAGATGTTACGGCTGCTAATGGCTGCTAATAGCCACCCTCATGATTGTTAGAATTGAACAGGTTGACTTAGCTGTATTGTGAGTTTGTTTTGGGGAAGATCCCAGCAGGGGGTTGGAGAGGTTTTGAGATGGCAAAGCTCTAGGTTGTTATATTGTGTATTGAATGTTTTGGGTTCCTTGCTGTTATGATGAAGTGAACTGACTGGATAAATGGCTTGTGGAATATGGTTCTCTGGTGTCTGAATAAATGGTTTACTTCTTCTACCTTCTATGTGGAGAGTCTCATATACTTTGCGATACAGAACTACATAGACATTTTGACAATTATCATCTACATTGTTATTATTGCCTTACTGATACATTTATTTGGTGACAAGGATGGGATGATGACATTGTTTTATATACTTATTTTGTATTATCCCTGTTATATTGTTGTGTAAAGTTCTGTTGACATCAGTTATCCCAGAATTCCCATTGCTCTATGTAATGGATAAGAAATATCTTGGGGCCGAATTTAGTAGCAATTTAGATTTGAAGATCTTTCCCACCCATTAATAGGCCATGTGACCTGCTTACATCACAGGAAGCCTAAGTTACATGTGGTGGGGGGAGTTTCCTGACAGGAAAAGAAAGTTATGTCACAGAAAATGCTGAGAGAGAGAAAGATGTTATGGCTGCTAATGGCTGCTAATGGTCACCCTCATGATTGTTAGAAGTGAACAGGCTGACTTAGCTGTACTGTGAGTTTGTTTTGGGGAAGATCCCAGCAGGGAGTCGGAGAGGTTTTGGGATGGTGAGGTTCCAGGTTGTTATATTGTGTATTGAATGTTTTGGGTTCCTTGCTGTTTTGATGAAGTGGACATACTGGATAAATGGCTTGTGGGATATGGTTCTCTGGTGTCTGAATAAATGGTTTACTTCTTCTACCTTCTATGTGGAAAGTCTCATATATTTTGTGATATTACATAGGCATTTTGACAATTATCATCTACATTGTTATTATTGCCTTACTGATATAGCTGATGAGAAGGAAGACAGTATAGAGTAAAAAGAAAAGAGAACCTAGGATGGAGCCTTGGGCACCATCCATGGTTAGAGGGATAAAGAAACAGAAAAGGAGAGTGGGAAGGAACTGTCAAATAGGAAGAGAACCAGAGAGAGCAGTGTCACAAAAAAAAACCCAACAGACTGGGGAGAATATCCAGAAGAGGTGATAAACAGTAGCAAATATTTCTGTTAAGAAGAAAGTAGATTGAGACTACTGACTTATTATCACAAAAATCAACACTCATGCAAAACTATAAGAAAAAATAAAAATGAAAGAAAGCTATGACATGCAATTAAAACAACTCCAACCTAATCTATTTGAACAAACTGTTGGGTTAGAAAACTAGAAAATGGAGAGAAGAACAAATGTTGACATAAATTAATATTTTTAAAAGAAGTTTAAAACAATAACAAAAAAACAAAAATAGCCTAGAAACTGCCTCAATTAAGGGGGAGGGAGAGATAGAGAGGGGGGAGGGAGGAGGGGAGAGAGAGAGAGAGAGAGAGTGAGAGAGAGAGAGAGAGAAAGATAAAACTTTTAAGTGATTATAATGTGACAGGCATTATGCTAAATGCTGGGAATATAAATACAAGCGAACAAGACTATCTCTGTCCTTAACACACATATATTCTAATGGATGAAGACAATACTTAAAAATGGTGGAAATGGAAATTGGGGAGCATGTTAGCAGTGGCATGGTGCAGAGAGGGCTGGTGAGTGGTGTGGAGGCCTGGACTGTGGCAGGATAAGACAAAAGCTCATTTGTGAAAACCAAGAAATCTGGGTCAGAGCTCAAGTTTCCAGTGAGAGGGAGAGAAGCGTGATGGACATAGAGCAGATGAGATGGTATAGAGATAGCCAGAAAGTGGCAAGGATAACACTGGTTTAAGCTATAAACTCATTTGTAAAATCTTATGGAGAAATGTAATAGATTGTGAGTATTATCGATTCATAAAACATCAAAAAAAAAAGTAAAGGAAAAAATAATTTAAAGGAAGCTTGGTGAGAGGCCCAACTGAAAAAGTCATCCTGAGGGCATCTAAGGTTGAAATTGGAAGGAGGACAATGAGCAGACATAATATGGAAAAGATTCATAAAGATATTAAAAATTTTTTTTCATCTTCAAGGGCAGTGAAACCACATTCTGATTTTTATGTCATAGTCCTAAATACGCCATACCAGGAACTGGAAATGTCATGGAAGAAAGATGGAAAGAGAAGTTGAACTAGACTAAATATGCCTGAAAAAGGTCTGGGTTGGAAGAAACATAATTTATGATTTTGAGGGATCATTCCCTAAGTTATCTGAAAGAGGGGAAGATACAAAAAGCAAGGAAGTAATCTCAGATCTCACTATTACAATATTAACAAAAAGATAAGGAAGAGAATATCAATAATTATTGACCCAAATTTCCTACTTTCTCATGTCTATGAAGTTTATACAGATAGAGAGATGACATATTAATTAAGTTCTTAGTATAGAGTAGCATTGTCCTGTCGGCACTGAGGGTGCAAATACAGGCAAGTCAAAGCTTGCCCTCAAGGAGCTTATATTCTGATGGGGAACATGAACCATGGAAGAGAGCTGGAAAGGGGGATATGGAAAAATGGTGTAGAGATGGTCTAGAAGTGGCAAGGAGGCCTAGCTGGCTTATCAGAGCCCAGAGGCAAAGTCGAAGGTTCCAGAGCTGGCGAGATAGGGGTGACGGCCCAAATACAGATGATACAGCATCATGTGGAGAGTGGCCAGGAAGTGAAGTGATAACAACATGAGAATGTATGAGAATACTCTGTGTAACCCAACCCTCAAAGCCTATCGCATGGGATTCTCCTCTCTGACGAATATTAACTACTAAAAGCTCTATGCATGCATGGGGTGGGGCAGGGCAGTGTTGGAGTTGGTGATAGAGAGAAGAGATCCTAATCTTCTGGCTTCCAGCTTTGAAGGAGAACAAGAGCAAGAGGTCCAGCACTTCGTACATAGTAAGGACTTAAATTATGGGTCTATCTAGATGTGGCTATCAATGAAGCAGGAATAGACATCTCTAGCATCTTCTCCCCTCACCCTTCTCCAAGGAAGACTGATTTTTGCCAGGAAAAGAAGCAGAGTATTGGGGATAGAGACTGGTCACTCTGCTTTCCTCAAAGAGAGGGAGTATCAGGATAGAACTATATCTATCTGCACCCTTAAATATTGTTAATCTAGGGGAAAGAATTTTCTAGGGTCAAGCCAAGCTCCTGATTGCTATCTCTTAACTGGGAAAGGAAATCCCCAAGCTATATTATCTGAAGTTTGACCCTATCCCACTTCCCTCCCACCAGATATCAGTTCTATAATGAACACAAATAAATAGCAAAAAACCCATTTATTCAAGCATATAGCTCACAGAATTGAGAAAATATACAATGAGAATATATACCAGACAATAGAGAGTGAATGAGCGCTCTCATGCGTACACACATAACTTACATGGACAAAACAACACACCCACTACATACACCATTACATTTACATGCTTGTTCGGGGCATCCTTTATGAAAGTTTGAGAAGTGAACTTGTAGGGTTTCAAAAATAACATTCTACTATAAACTTTCATTTCAATCACACAGTTCATGGAAAAGTACAGAGAGTAGAAAATCTCACTGTGTTTATGGTTTGTTAACTACAAAAATATATTTGAGTCAGTAGAACAAAACACCACATTATAGGCTTTCGATTCAATAACCATTAATTAAGTCCTCACTATGTGCCAAGTACTGGACATTTTTTTTGTTGTTGTTGCAAACCTGTGATTTCAATAGTAAAGAAAACTTGCCGGGAAGAAAAATACCTTCCACCAATGCAGATGTTGACTTGACTTGGAGGCCAAGAAAGGCCTTTGGATGTAGTAATTAAGATATTGGCAGGAACCCTGGAGAGAGTTGTTTCAGCGGTGGAGTCAGAAGGCAAGGCAAACCAAGCCAACAAACATTTATTAAGTTCCCCCTATGTGCCAGGTACTGTGAGAGTCAGGATGTAGAGGGCCATGTTCAAGGAATGGCAAAGAAGTCACGGTTACTGGATCTCAGGAAAGATAGTGGAGAGTAAGGTGTGAGGAAACTGGGAAGGTAGGAAGGGGCCAGGTTATGAAAGGCTTTAAAAGTCAAACAAAGAATTGTATATTTGATCCTGGAGGAAATAGGGAGCCACTGGAGTTGATTGAAGGGGTGGGGGGGGGGTGATATAGTCAGATTTGCACACAAGGAAGATCAATTGACAGCTGAGTCATCATTCTTGATTCTCTGGACTTAACCACTATGCCTCAGCTGCCTCCTGACTCATCTCCTGCAGGCCCCTTCTCCTACTGAGTTCTTCCCAGAGCTTTCATTTTAGGGAAGAGCCCCATATCAACCATTCTTTATTCTTTGGACTTAGCCACCACACCCCTGCCCAACCATCTCTTCTCGCTTCCGCTCTATCCCCATTTCCCAGCTCCCTTTTTATGTGTTGTTTCCCCCTACTTGGATTTTATTTATATCTGTGGTGCTTTGCACAGAGCCTGGCTCATAGGAGGTGTTTCATAAATGCTTATTTACAGACTGACTGACTGTAACCAGAATGGCCTTTGTTTTCTTTGAATGACTCAGCTTACCTCATTGAGCTTCCCTGGATGCTGGGGCTTGCTCTTCCGGGGCAGGACCAGAACTTCCTGTGTGATGAGTCATGGGGCTGGCTGAGGGGAGGTGTTAATGTCTATGCTAGGGGGAGGGGCCAACTCAGGAACCAATCGGCCCTGGTCATTTGGGCGGAGCTTGATGATGTCAAAAACCCTATAAGAGGGGAGAGGACAGCTTGAAGATTCTTCTTTTCCTTTTCCGGTTGGAGCCAGCGACAGTTACATCGTCAGTTACAGCGACCGTTACATCGTCAGTTACAGTTGCAGCTTCAGTTTCAGACACAGACACAGCTGAGGCAGGAGCTGCCAGTAGCAGAGCTGATCTACGGGAGGAAGCTGAACAAAGACTTCAGGCCAGTGGGTAATCTTATTACCATCGAGGGGGAAACATGATTTTGCTTTACGCAATCATGTTTCTCTGTAGCCTCCTGGTTACTCTTTCAAGGCGTACTTATTGGGCCTGGAAGATTATGATCAACATATCAAAATGGGGCTTCTGGTTCATGGGTTGGTTACTGTGGAGCCTAAATAAATGTTTTGATTCTTCTGCCTTCTACTTTGAGAGTTTCTTATATCCGGCGATTCCGAACCTTTCAGACATGTTTATGATCCTCTTTGAGATTATAAACTCGGCACTCCTGATACATTTGGCGTCACGAACAGGATCGCTAGGTATAAGATCTCTATTTAGAAGCAGAACAATTTCAGAGGAAGAGATGAATATCCCAGGATGGGAGGATCCATTTTATTCCTCCCTAGCAAAAGAATTGGCTAAAAAAGCTGGACCCTGTGAAAACTGGGAACCAAGGCTACGGAGAGGAGATCCTAGGGATTTGGAAAAGTGTTTACGAGAAGTTGGGATTCAGTCAGGGGCATCACTATCTAGGCAAAGCTGGATAGTGTTATCAGCCTACCGGCTAGTATACGAAAGATTGAGATTAAGTGAAAGACATGGGGGCACTCCTACCCCACAGGAAGAAGAGGAATCTCAGATAGCAGGAGACCAAACTGACTCAAATGAGAACTTTTCTATTAATGTGGCTAAGAGCAACAGGAGACCAAAAAAGCCCAGAGTGCATTTCAACCCAGCCCAGAAAGAGCCTGACTGCCTGCTTCGTCCTAGCCATGGTGGCAGAGGAAGTGAGTGGGGAGAGAATGAGACAATGTTAGGGGCTGAGGCACAAAACACTACTGGGGTTCAGGATGTGCCTCACACAGAGAATAGGAGATGGTTAAATGATCAGACAAGGGCTCGACCCATACAAAGGAGGAAGACAGAAACCCGAGGTGAAGATTCAGTTACAAGGGAAATTCAGGAAGATTTCTCACCGCAAGAGGTCACAGATATTTTGAGTAGATTCAGCCAAAGAATAGGAGAACCATTGATATCTTGGATGGTAAGACTCAGTGATCAAGGGGCCGGTGGAATATCAGTAGATGGGACAGACTGCATGAGATTCATAGGTATCAGCCATGATCCTCTAGTTCAACAAGCTTTTAGGGAACATCATCAGCAAGGAGATGGTGATAGCGGGACTACTCTGTTGGCATTAGCCGCTGTGGGATGCAATAAGAGATATGCTACTGATTCTATGTGGCCCACTGAGCACAGACCCTGGTATTCACTTAGAGATTGTATCATGAGACTAAAGGAGGAGGTAATGAAGACTGCCATTATGACAGGAACTGCAGACAAATATTACAATGATTCAATGGAACTGCCTCATAGGAATTTAATAATTAGGACAGCTCCCCCTGCTTATAAACAACTAATTTTGAATTTATTACTTGGAGAAGTAGGGAGCCGTCTTACAACAGTGATAAATAAGATTTTACAGTTATATGACTTAGGTGACTGGGGAAGGGATAGATCTCCTCAAGAGAGAAGGGTGAATAACCAGCAAACTTGGCGCCA
Organism: Trichosurus vulpecula; assembly: GCF_011100635.1. Taxonomy (NCBI): domain Eukaryota; kingdom Metazoa; phylum Chordata; class Mammalia; order Diprotodontia; family Phalangeridae; genus Trichosurus; species Trichosurus vulpecula. Next base: position 128,184,225 of record NC_050575.1, on the reverse strand, counting down.
AAGGAGAGTAACAAGGAAAGAAATGTTTACTGCTTTATTGAGAGCAGGAGTAGGTTTTGAAATGATAGATGGAATTCCAACCAATGAATTATATAGAATGTACAGAGATAAAGGCCTTGATAACAGGAGAGATAGGGAAATCAGAACTGCTCCTGCAAATGCTACAGATGTTGAACCTTCATACCAAAGTGAATCACATGAAAGGGAATACTAGGGAACAGGCCAGGCCCCAGCCCAAATTAAGGAAATACACAGGCTGGATTGTAGACCTCACATTAACTTGACCATATATTGGAAAAATGGGTCAAGTACGGTAACTGAGGCATTAATAGATACTGGGGCCGAGGCCACCCTTATTTATGGAAATCCAGACAAGTTCAGCCATGGAACTCCTATTACCATCACAGGACTAGGAGGGACTGAAATATCAGCCAGACAAGTTAAATTGATGATGAAAATTGGACAGTTGCCCAAGAAAGAATATAGTGTGGTTATTGTGCCTATTCCTGAATACATCATTGGAATAGACATTTTGAAGGGTATGACCTTAAATTTACCTGAAGGGAAATACCAATTTGCTGTGAGGAAAATAGGCATTAATGCAGTCTTAGTGGGGAAAATCAAGATGGATCCAATCACTTTGCCCGAACCTTCTGAAGTAATTACTTTGAGGCAATATCGTGTGCCAGGTGGGCAAGATGAAATTGCCAACACTATAAGAGAATGTGTTGAGGCAGGAGTGTTAGTCCCTACAACTACTCAATGGAACAACCCTGTCTGGCCAGTCCGAAAGTCAGATGGAACATGGAGGATGACAGTAGATTATAGACAGCTGAACAAAGTGACTCCTCCCTTGTATGCTGCTGTCCCAGACACGGTTACTTTAATAGAGAGAATACAAAAACATGAAGGGACTTGGTATGCAGTTATTGATTTGGCCAATGCCTTCTTTACAATCCCAATAGACCCCAAGCAATGGAATCAGTTTGCTTTTACTTGGCAAGGCCGACAGTATACATTTACACGCCTGCCGCAAGGATATATTCATAGCCCAACTATTTGCCACAGGATTGTAGCTGAACATTTGGATGAATTAAAGTTACCTGGTGTACAGCTTACACATTACATAGATGACATCATGATACAGGGAAAGAATATAAAGGAGGTGGAGGAGAGTTTAGCATTATTAATTGACCATATGAAAAGCAAAGGATGGGAAATCAACCCCGCAAAGGTTCAAGGGCCAGCTCAAACTGTAAAATTCTTGGGGATACAGTGGAATAGAGGACTGCGAGAAATTCTCCCACAAGCTCGACAAAAAATCCAGGATTTTCCCACCCCTACCAATAAGAAAGAGGCCCAAAAGTTCATAGGGCTGTTTGGTTATTGGAGACACCACATCCCACATTTGGGACAGATTTTAAAACCCTTGTATAAAGTCACCAGAAAGAAATATGAATTTGACTGGGGACTTGAACAAAGTAGAGCTTTTGAGGAAGCAAAGGCTGCTATTCAATTAGCTCTAGACTTATGGCCTATGCAAAATGGGCCAGTGGAGTTACAAGTGACTGTACAAGATGACTATGCAAATTGGAGTCTGTGGCAAAAACAACAAAGCTGAAGTGTACCTTTAGGCTTTTGGTCAAGGAAACTGCCCTCATCTGGAGTGCAATATACACCTTTTGAGAAGCAGCTGTTAGCTGCATATTGGGCTTTAGTAGAAACTGAGCAACTAACTCTGGGTCATGAAGTGGTATTAAGGCCTGGAATTCCAATTATGACTTGGGTAATGAGTACCCCAGCTTCTCACAGAATTGGACATGCACAAGAGGCAAGCATAATCAAATGGAAGTGGTATATTCAGAATAGGTCCAGAGCAGGCAAAAATGGAGTTTCTGCTCTACATGAATCTGTGGCGAACATTGATACTGAGAGCAATGAAAAGCCCCTTGAATCTAAGCAACAGATGGTACCATCCTTAGTGAAATGGAATAATGGATATGACGGACTAAATGAAGAACAGAAGAAACATGCTTGGTTTACTGATGGGACAGCAAAATATTTAGGACAGAAGAGACATTGGAAAGCAGTAGCCTATAACCCCTGTACAAGGAGAACTCTGGAAAGTTCTGGGATAGGTGGAAGTAGCCAATATGCTGAACTGATGGCAGTGCATCAGGCCATCAGAGCAGAGAAAGGAGGACAATGTCATATATTTACTGACTCGTGGGCGGTAGCTAATGGATTAGCTACGTGGATGCCTATATGGAGGAATCAGAATTGGGAGATTCATGGCAAACAAGTTTGGGGTAAAGAGTTATGGGAAAATATATGGGACATGTCTTTGGTTACAGATCTGTCAGTTTTTCATGTTGATGCTCATGCAACCCTGACCACACCAGAACGTGAGTACAATGCACATGCGGATCGACTAGCAAAGATTGCTACTGAATGTATTGTCCCTACCCCGACTCCAACTGATGACCCAGCCTTAGCAAGATGGGTCCACCAGACTGCTGGCCATTTAGGGGTCCAGGCCACCCATCGATGGGCACAGGATCGAGGTATCAGTATTTCTCATGCGTTGTTAAAACAAATAACAGAGGAGTGTTGTATATGCCAATTAGAAAAAGAACGAACTCTTCCTAGGATAGTTACTGGAGAAATAGCAAGGGGAAAAGTTCCAGCCCAAATTTGGCAGATAGATTATATTGGCCCACTACCCCAGGATAAAGGATGTAAATATGTATGTACGTGTGTTGACACCTATTCAGGTGTACTAGTGGCTTGTCCTTATAAAGACGCAACTCAGAAAAACACCTGTAAAACTCTAGATATTGTAAGTTTATATTATGGAACCCCAATGCAGATTCAAAGTGACAATGGGTCACATTTCAAGGGCAAAGAAGTGAAAAGATATTGTGTGTTGAATAATATAGAATGGATATATCATATTCCATATTACCCACAAGCATCTGGGCTAATTGAAAGAATGAATGGATTGTTGAAAGAACAGCTGAGAAAATTAAGCTCAAATAATTCATATCGACATTGGAAGGATAATTTGTCTATTGCCTTACGTAATTTGAATAATAGGCCCTTAGGGGGGAGTACACCTCTAGCCAGAATGATGACCCCAAATCTGCAGATCAGAGAACAGCAAACATGTGAGATCCAAAACATTGAATTTTGGACTGTGAGGGAAGATGTCCCACTACCAAGTCCAGGAACACCTGGTTCAGCAGGATATGATTTACATTGTATAGAGAATTTTAGGTTAAATAGGAAAGAGATAAGAAAAACCCCTACTGGAGTATGTATGAGAATCCCCAAGAATCATCTTGGACGGATATTACCTAAACCAGGATTAGCGGCTCAAGGAATACATGTATTGGCTGGAGTGATAGATTCTAATTATCAAAAAGAAATTGTTGTGACACTCCAGAATATGGGTAAAAAACCTGTACAATTTTGTAGAAATGATAGGATGGTTCAAGTCATTATTATCCCCTGTGAAAAAATACCCTTTGTGAAAACTGACCCTCCTCCCAAAATAACTACTAGAGGGGCAAAAGGGTCTTGCTCCATTGATAGAATAAAGTCAGGAGCTAAGGTATGGGTAAAACGGAAGCCAGATGATATTCCAAAGGCTGCAGAAGTTATAGCCCATGGGAAGGACAACACTGTAACAGTTGTCTATTCAGGGGAAAATAATTACCAAATCGTACCCCTGAACCATATATTTTACCGTGAATAGGTTATAATAATAGATTCACAGACTATTCTTTTTGTCCTTTGTTTTGGCTAACCTTGTTGCTAGTTTTGTTTCCTTCAGGCTTAAGCACCCTGCACTTTCCGGTGACTGCCTAAGCATGTAGCATTCTTGGAATTCCTGCCAGCTCGTTAAAGAAATGACCTCTGGAATGGGACTTTTTGGGGGCAGGGCCATCTCTACATCCAATTTCAGCATGAAGAAGCTATGGAAAATGAGACCTTCACCCCTCACCCCAAGATTTTGAGCCCCAATCGTTCAAGGGGGGTGGAAATGATGATAGTGTTCTGTTTACTTATTTTGTGTTATCCTTGCTGTGTTGTTTTATTGTTATGATATTATTGATCCTATGTAATGGATACAAGGATTTAGGGGTGGACATTTGAATTATTAATAATTATTTTGGGGATGATTGATTGAAGAGATTATTTTGCTGGGATCTAGGGGTGGATCACATTTGAATCGTTAACCAATGTTTAGGAATGTCACCAAATGATATGTTTTGCTTTATAATGAATGATATGTTTTAGTTTCCTTTGTAATTGGATCACAATGTATGTTCTAGGATACATGGCTGATTAGATTATGTATCCTATAACAAGGGGTGGAGTGTAACCAGAATGGCCTTTGTTTTCTTTGAATGACTCAGCTTACCTCATTGAGCTTCCCTGGACGCTGGGGCTTGCTCTTCCGGGGCAGGACCAGAACTTCCTGTGTGATGAGTCATGGGGCTGGCTGAGGGGAGGTGTTAATGTCTATGCTAGGGGGAGGGGCCAACTCAGGAACCAATCGGCCCTGGTCATTTGGGCGGAGCTTGATGATGTCAAAAACCCTATAAGAGGGGAGAGGACAGCTTGAAGATTCTTCTTTTCCTTTTCCGGTTGGAGCCAGCGACAGTTACATCGTCAGTTACAGCGACCGTTACATCGTCAGTTACAGTTGCAGCTTCAGTTTCAGACACAGACACAGCTGAGGCAGGAGCTGCCAGTAGCAGAGCTGATCTACGGGAGGAAGCTGAACAAAGACTTCAGGCCAGTGGGTAATCTTATTACCATCGAGGGGGAAACATGATTTTGCTTTACGCAATCATGTTTCTCTGTAGCCTCCTGGTTACTCTTTCAAGGCGTACTTATTGGGCCTGGAAGATTATGATCAACATATCAAAATGGGGCTTCTGGTTCATGGGTTGGTTACTGTGGAGCCTAAATAAATGTTTTGATTCTTCTGCCTTCTACTTTGAGAGTTTCTTATATCCGGCGATTCCGAACCTTTCAGACATGTTTATGATCCTCTTTGAGATTATAAACTCGGCACTCCTGATACACTGACTGACTTACTTGAAGGATGGATCGTAGTGAGGACAGATTTGAGGCAGGGAGATCAGCAAGCAGACTATTACAAAAGCCACATGTGAGGGGATGAGAGTATATACCAAGATGATGGCATTGTCAGAGGAGAGAAGGGGGCATGTACAAAAGATGCTCTGAATGTTGAAAGAACAAGATTTGGCAACTGACAGGTTATGAGAGAAAGGAGTTGAATATAAACATCTAGATTGTGACCCTGGGTAACTGGGCAGATGGCAGTACTTTATACAGAAATAGAGAAGTTAAGAAAATGGGAGGATTTGGGGAGAAAGATAATGAGTCAGTTTTGAACATGTTGAGTCCAAAATGTCTACAAGACAGCCAATATAAGATGTCTAAAAGGCAGTTGGATATGTGAGACTAGGGGTCAGGAGAGAGGTTTAGGTTAGACTTGCAGGGATTTGTTCTGTAAAACTTGGACTCAGCCAAAAGGCCACACCCAAGGACCTAGAAGGCCACATGTGGTCTCAAGACCGCAGGTTCCTCACCCCTGATAGATAAATAGATGGGAGAATCATCTATTTCGTTTCAGACGATAGTTTGATGCATGGGAGCTGATGAAGTTACTAAGCGAAATAGTATCAGGGGAGAAGAGAAGACCCAGGGCAGAGATTTGGGGAATATTTGTGTTTAGGGGGCATGGACTGAATGAAGATCTAGCAAAGGAGACTGGAAAGGAGCAGTCAGACAGGGAGGAAGAAATCCAGAACAGGACAATGTCCTGAAAACCTAGAGCATCAAGGACAAGATGATGATTGTCAGGGTCAAAGTCAGGAAGGATGAGGACTGAGGAGAGGCCATTAGATTTGGAAGTTAAGAGATGGTCAGTAACTTTGGAGAGAGCAGTTTCGGTTGTACAGTGAGGTTGGAAGCCATATTGTAGAGAGTTTAGAAAAGAGTGAAAGAAAAGGAAATGGAAGTGGACTACAATTGTAGTCAGCCTTCTCAAAGAGTTCAGCCAGAGAAGGGAAGATAGATAGGAGAGGATAGTGAGCAGGGATGGATGGATTGAATGAAGGCTTTTTGATGATGGGGGAGACATTGGATATGTTTGTAGGCAGTAGGAAAGCAGTCTGTAGATGGAAAGCTTGAAAATAAGTTGAAGAATGGGTTGATATAAGATACATTCTGCTGAAGATGAGATCACTTGTGCATACAAAGGGGTTTTCCTTGGCAGGGAGAAGGGCCACCTCTTCATGTGAGACAAGGGTGAAGAAGACTGTGCCAGAAGGCACCTGAGTGCCATGAGATAGAGAGGAGGGGAGAAGAGGGAGCTCTCTGCAAATGTCCTACATTTTTTTCAGTGAAATAAGAGGCTGAGAAGATAGAGGGAGGGGGAGCCACAACGAGGTTTGAGGAGGAATGAAAAGGTTGGAAAAAGCCACTGAGGTGAGTGGGAGGGGGAATCAATTAGGGAAATGTAAAAAGATTGCTTTGCTGCAGTGAGGGGCCCAATTGAGACCATGTAACAGTGTATGCAGTCAATACAGTTTAGTGATTTTCCCCAGCTTCTTTTAGCAGCTTGTGAGTAGGAGTGAAAGAAACAGATGGTGGGAGGCTGAGACTTGACAGGACAATCCAGATTACAAGATTTGAATGAATGGAGACAGTGAGTGTACATGACTATTCAGGTTTGGTTATGGGAGGGAGCAGAAATATAGAGCAATAACTTGAGGGGATGGCAGGGTCAAGAGAAAAAAATTTATGGATGTGAAGATTTAGGAAGAACAATGATAATGTGGGTCAATATGAATCTGAGAAGGGGCCGATAAAGATTGGAGATTAGAAAGAGAGTACAGTCAAAGAGACATCCTCCCAAAGGAGATAGGAAGGGTACAAGTAGATAAGTTTGTTAAGGAAAAGAATCACCTTTTCCTCCCAAGATTGGAGCAAAGGCATAGAAAATGGGGAATGGTGTCGAGGGAATTTGAGGTGTAGAATTGGGGAGAATAGGGAGTTCATAATAGAAAACCCGAATTTTGATAGCAAAGTATGAGGCAAAGGTCTATGCTGAGAGGGAGGGGAGAGAGGGTCATGTGGCTAGATTGAGGAGAGGATAGAAAACCTGGAGCAGATATTTTGAGAAGTACTTTAGGGAATCATTGAGAGAAGAATAAGAGAATCACCATGCAGTGGTGAGGGCCAATTAAGATCTGATCATATACATTTCCAGCAAATTTGCCTCTAATGATGTCTCTGCTATGCATATATTGAAAGAATAAAATGAAAATATTACACTAGAGACATAACTTTGTTTGAGGAAGCTCTCATTCTCAATATAAGCCAGGGAAATGTGTCTTCATTTATATAGGTGTTTATCACAATGATGGAGAATGTCCAATGCAGAGACTGAAAGGAAGAGGGGTTCCATATAGGTGTCAAGTCTTCCAAATGTTCTGACCTCTGTGCTGATTGTATGAAGACCTGTAATATTGTAGAGGTTCCAAAATGAGATCTGGAATTACTTAAAAGAGTTTGGCCTAATTATCCTGCCTCTGACATTTACTACTTACATGACCATAGGCAAGTCACTTAATGTCTCTGCATCTCAGTTTCTGCATCTGTAAAATGATGGCTTCTGAGTTCCCTTTTAGCTCTAGGTCTTTGGTCCTAGGATCCACACAGGAATAGCTAGGTACCAATGTGGTACCATGGAGAGGTCACTGGGTCTAGGGTCAGGATGACCTGAGTTCAAATCCTTAGACACTTACTAGCTGTGTGACCCTGAGCAAGTGAGGGTCTTTTTTTTTTCATCTTCCAGAGAGACTTACTTTATACTAAAGAATAAAAAAGAGGGGGAAAAACAATTTAGCAAAACTAACACATTAACTAAGTGTGACACATAGTGTCACATCAATCAAGTCTGAGACAGACAGTATTAGACATTCAATAAACAGTAAACAGCCAGTAATAGACATTTAATCGTTCCCTGCTTCTACGAGGAAGAGAGGGAGGCATATTCTTATCTCTCCTCCTTGAGGCCAAGTGTGGTCAGAATTTCATAGCATGCAGTTTTGATTCTGTTCTTTCCAGTTATACTATGGTACTCAACGTCTATGTTGCTTTCCTGGTTTTATTTGTTTCACTTTGCATCTAGTTCATATAAACCTTCCATGCTTCTCCATGTTCTTCATATTAATCCTTTCTTACTTTGATGTATGATGATTTTTTCTCCTTTTTCCCAGGGCATTAATTATTCTTCTTGACCTATGACATACTTTCCTACAGTGAATTGTCTAGAAAGGACTTTTATGCTGGAGAAATAGTTGTTTCTCAATGTTTTCCAGCAAACTAAAAAGGAAAGCCATGCTTCACCCTCGGTACTCTGAAGGTATCGCTCAGAGCTCTGAAGTCTTTCCATGCTGTTTTCTTTTATGTTAGTTTGGTCATTGTGTCAATTGTTCTTCAGGTTCAGAGAATTTTTCCTGGAATTCTTGCCTCTTGCCTTTTAGTCTGAGTGTTATGTGTTACTCTGTCTGCCCCAGAGGTTGGCACTGGCTCTCAATTTTCACAGCTGAATGTTACTTCCACTCCAGGTTTGCTGCATACACTCCCTCCTCTCAAGGCCCTGCAAGCTCTAACCTGAGAAAGCTCCCAGTCCCCATTCTTAGGCTGGGTTAAAAAAACACATTGTCCAGTATTAGGTATTTGTCCTGCTGTACTGTGCCTTCGTTAAAAACATACCTGGAATAGTTTGTTAAATTCTGGCCATGGCATTTTAGGAAGATTAATAATAGCTAGAATTAATAATAATAATAATAATTTAATAATTATAATAATAATAGCTAGCATGTTATAGCATACTTAAGGTTTGCAAAGCACTTTACATATTTATCTCATTTGATCCTCACAACAACTCTCTGAGATAGGTGCTGTAACTATCTTCATTTTATAGATGAGGAAACCGATACTGAGGTTCAATAATTTGGCCAAGGTCACAAAGCTCATAAACATCTGAGGCAGGATTCAAACCCAGGTCTTCCTGACCCCAAGTCCAGCATTGTGTCCACTCGGCCACCTAGCTGCTGCTAGAAAGCATTCAGAAGTGATAAAAGGTTTCAATATCACTAAATATGAGAATTGGCTAAAGGAGCTAGGAAGTTTTAACCTTTGGAAGTGAGGATTTAGTGGGTGACATGATATTTCTCTTTAAGTATCTGAAAGGGAAAAGGATTAGAATCATTCTGCTCTGCCCCAAGGAGAACTGGGAGCAATTGGTGAAACTGCCGAGAAGTAGATTTAGCTGGATAAAAGGGACAACTTCCAAACAATTAGACCAATTCAAAAATATAATGGGCTCCTTCTGGAAGGAGTGGGTTTCCCATAATTTGAGGTCTTTAGCAAAGACTGGATGACCAGGCAGTAATAAACATTCAATAAACATTTCTTTTTTTATTTAAATAGTATTTTTTCCAATAACACATAAAGATAATTTTTAATAATTTTTGAGTTCTAAATTTTCTCCCTCCCTCTCTCACTTCCCCCTTCCCTAAGACAGCAATTTGGTATAGGTTATATATATATATACATAAAATCATGTAAAACAGCAATAAACATTTCTGTGTACCTACTATGTGCCAGAATCCGTGCTAAGTGCAGGCCATTTGTCAGGAATGTTGCAGAGAGGATTCTTATTCAGGTAACAGTCCCACCAACTGAACTCTGAGGTGCTTACTAACCTGGAGATTCTATGAGTCTTCCAAGGCAAATCCTGGCTCCCTTCCATCACCCTCAATCCCATCTTTCACCTCCACCTCAAAGAAGGGGGCGCTGACGCATTTAATTAAACATAATGACACTCGGGGAAGTCCACCCTCTACCGAATAATGATAGACTCGGCTTCCCAGTCTCACAGGGCTGGGCAGATGTTCATTAACTCTTACAACACCTGGGTGAAACAGGCTTCCTGTAAAGGTGGAAAAACTAAGGACAAGAAGGACCTCGCCCAAGGTTCCTGCACCACAAGACAAAGGCTCAGCATTGGATACAACTAGCCCTCATTCCAAAAGAACAGGAGAACTAGAAGGAGCCTTAGAGCATGGAAGGGAGCTCAGAGATCATGGGGTGCAACCCCTGCCTTCTTTTACAGAGAAGGTAGCTGGAGTCCTGCATTGGGGAGGTGGCCTGCCCAAGGGAAGCTCCTACTTTACGACCTTCTTTCCTGCTTGGGATCCAGGATATTCCACCTTCCCTGGAGATTTCCTGGAGAAAATGTGAATAATAATACTCATTCTACCTACCTCACAAGAGTGTTGTAAAGAAAAGCATCTCATAAGCTGTGTGGGTCTATAGGAATGGGAGCAAGCAGTATTGCCTCTAAGGGCCAGGCCTTAAAGCTCAGCTGCTGCACAACTGTACTGTATGAGCTCCCTGAATCCCGGTCAGATAAGGCTCCCCACTGGGCTCCGTGTGGGCCCTGTTCATTCTTGCCTCCTGGTCTTTGCCAAGGCCTTTCCTCCTCCACAGCAAGTCCACCTCCATCATGTTACATGGTGGGAAAGGCTTGTTCATTCATTGATTGTTAGCCGGTGTCCACTTTCCCCCATTTGGGGAACAGGCCTCAGAGAAGCTGCTCTAGCCTTTCTCCTGGGCTTTGCCTTCCCCTGGTGACTAGGACAAATCCCTGGTACTGAGAGAGAGAGAGAGAGAGAGAGAGAGAGAGAGAGAGAGAGAGAGAGAGAGAGAGAGAGAGAGAGAAAGAGAGTGTGTGTGTGTGTGTGTTCTTTTTCTTTGGTCTTGATCTCAGATTTTATTGGCGTAGGGGAACTTCCACTGTGGAAACTACCTCCACAAATGCAGATCTGTAATTCCTCCATAAATTATATGCCATACATACACACATATATACATATATAATTGATAGGAAGACAGGCAGGTAGGTAGACAGATAAGGAGACAAGGAGGCAGGCAAGCAGATAAGCAAGGAGACAGACAGGCAGGCAGACAGACAGACAGATAGGCAGGCAGGCAGACTCATATAGAGAAGGCAGGACATATATAATTCTTCAATACTTTCAGGATCTGTGATTTTCTCACATTCCTTCCACTCATGCAAATCCGGAGCTCATTTAAGACTTAGTAACTTATTTTAGGATTCCTGTGTTGAAGAATTCCATCAATCTGTGGCCACTCTGTGGCGATGAGCTTCTCTGAGCTTAGAATGGTTCCTCTTCAGACAACAGACAGTTGGCCAGTATGGCCAACATCACGAGGCTTGTACTTGAAGCCATCCCAGCTGATCAGGACCTGGCCAAAGTCCTGCTCTGGAGGAGATGTCAGGGCTGCCTCCAGGCCACAATGAGACATGAGAGAAGGCTGTCAGCACAGGACACAATTATAACATACACCCTCCCCTGAAGTCCTTTGTCTAATCTCTTGTTGTGGCCCCAAGGTGACCCTGGATTCTCAATTGCCCAGCCTCATGCACAAGTGTGGGCAGGTCCTATCTGCCAGAGCTGGAAAGCCTTCAGGTATGGGCCTGGAATCTGAGTTTTGTGTTCCCCATCCATCAGGGAACCAACCAGAACCTGGGAATATTCATCACTGGAAGGTTGGCCACAAGGAGATTATTCTTTCCAGTCATAACCCAAGGAATCCACCTACTAAGGTATAAAGGGAAAATATCCTGCCTGATTGGAGTTACTAAATCCAGAATCCTTGAAATATGTATATATATGGACCATATATGCATGTGTGGATGTGGATGCGTGTTATATGTGTATTATAATTATAATGGTAATGATTGTGATGACAACTCTAAGTTATACAGTGCTTTGAGTAGAGCTATTTCCCCCCACAGTGTCCTATGAGAGAGCTAATGCTGGTGTTATTTCCACTTTACAGATGAGAAAACTGAGGCTCTGAGAGGTTAAGTGACTTTCTCATGTCCTACAGTTAGTAAATGTGAACTCAGGTCTTTTACCTCCAAGACCTATAATCTTTACACTAGGCTATAATACCTCTCCCTGTATATGTGTTCATGTACCTAGGCACATGTATGTGTGTATAGGATCACAGGCTATCAGGGCAAGAAAAGGCCCTTAGAGACTATCTAAGTCCCACCCTAGACCTCCCTAATTTTGTGGAGGTAGAAATAGGCTTAGAGAGATTGAATGACTTTGTTCCCAATCCCATGGAAGCATATCTGGGATTCCAACCCATGTCTTCCAGTGGCAAGTTTAGGCCTCTTTGAACTCTTAATACATTGTCTTCACAACTCAGTGGGCTGCCATACTGGGGCCCCAGAGAACAAAGTCAAAGCAGGAAGGCTTGTAGATGTACATAGATGTGTGAATTATGTATGGATCCACATGTACTTATAAGTATAATGTACACATGTCCCTTTATATGCACGCAAGGACATATGAGCCTCCAGTACTTGTGTATACTTTTGTATTTATATACACATTGTTTTGTGTCTTATAGGTGTTATGTATACAGCTATAGACAAATATGTGTGTATTTACGTGTATGTGGACATTCAACGACTCATTCAATGAGCCTTCATTAAGCTCCTACTGTTTTAAGAGCACCATGTTGGAGTCTGAGGGAGATGTGCGTTTATGCTTAGGTCTTTGTGACCATGTGCATTATGTATGTGTGTACGTGCGAGAGGCAGCATGGTATAATAGAAAGGCCATTGGACCTGCAGTAAGGAGAGAAATGATTTCACACAGCCTGTGTGACTCTGGACAAGTCATTTATTAGTAGTCATAATAATAAGAACCACCAGCATTTAAGTAATACTTTAAGATTTGCAAAAAGCTTTATATATAGTTATCATTTGGTCCATACAACAACCCTTTGAAGTGGTGTTCTACAGATGGGGAAACTGAGGCTGAGAGAGGTTGAGTGATTTGGCTGAGGTTACACAGCTGGTAAGAGTCTGAGGTAGGATTGAAATTCACACCTTTTTACTCCAAGTCAGTCAGTCAAGGAATCAGCAAGCATTTATTAATCACTTGCCATGTGCCAGGCACAATGCCAAGTGCGGGGGGGGGGGGTACAAAGAGAAGCAAAAACAGCCCCTGCCCTCAAGGAGCTTAGATGCTAAATATGGAGTGGGGAGGAGACAATATATGTAAATTAGAAAATACAAGCTATAGTGGGGAAGTACGTATAGAATAATTTTACCCACATACATGTATGTATATACATACATATATGTATACGTGTGTATACATGTGTATATTATATATACACCTATTTGTGTAGCCAGATCTAGGGTGGGGGAGAGAGAAAAAAGAAATTTATATGATAATCTTGTTGGATATTTGAAAGGAATAGCAAGTTGTCCATGGTAGATTTGCAGTTTCATATACAATCATCTTTTTATTGTACTATTTATGGAATTGCTTGTTTTATTCCACAAATTAAAAATAAAATAAATTGAAAAGATATAATGGGGGACTGGCCAATGTGAGTCTTGTCCTAAAAGAAAAAAAGCTAGTATTTATATAGAGCTTTAAGGTTCGCAAAGCTCTCGATATCTCATTTGATCTCATCAAAGAAACCTACCTGTGAGGTAGGCATTATTATTTCCATCTTATGACTGACAGAACTGAGGTTTTGAGGGGACATGTGACTTGTCACATAATAAGTGTCTAAGGCATGATTTGAACTAGGTCTTCCTGACTCCAGGTTTAGCACTTTTATTGACTGCACCACATTGAATCATGGTCTGCGCTATGCAATCCCACAATCAGCTTAGAGCGTGCACAGTACTCTATGACTATTTCCTATCCACTTACTTGGTGGCAACTTTTTTTCTCCCTGGCTATATTGAGTGAAGAGGATGAACTGTTGTGCACCTCTGAGTGGGGGAGGGGCTGAGGGCCCTTTCTCCCACAGGCTACAGTCCATGAACACGTAGCCCTGATCTTGCTTCCATTGCTGAGGTTCTAGTCTTTCCTGCTCTTAGATGGAGTACTAGGCATGGAATGAACCAGGCTGTGACCTTGTAAGCTTTGAAAGGTCAGGGGAACCACCCAGGGTCCAGGAATTAGAGTCCTTATGAGAGTTTTCTAGCAGCTGAGCCTGGTGAAGTATCAGGGCACCCCCTAGGAGGGAATGACCTGCTTGACCCAGAAGAGCAGTGAATGGACCTAGCATGCCCAAATGGCATTTTCTGCAAGCAACTGTGCTTTGTCTATTGTCTATGCCATATTTGGAAACCAACTTGGTAGGTCAAGTGCCTTGTAGCAACTGCTTTCTATTTGAGTTCACTTTCCCCAGAGACCAAGTTATAGTGGGAAGAGTATGTCCCTGATACTGGGGGGAAATGCTTTGTAATTGCATCTTCTTGGCTTTGTAAAAGTTAATTGATTATTTGATATTGGGGTGCTGATTGACGGGTCAATCAATGATATAGGAGAGATACTACTAACTCTAACTTGCAATTGATAGTACACAGAACTAGACCAAGGGCTCCAGGTGATAGACTTGGAAAGACACCTCCAACCCCTTGGGACTACCCCTAGAAACCTGAGGAGGAGATGTGCTAGCTGCCCTTGCAACCTAATTCTTCAGTGCTGGTGGGAGTTGGGCAAAGGGCTCCTGGTCCTTATCTAGGCTCCAGAGAGAAATAAAGAGTAGATGGAAGGCAGCTTTAGAGAAGGTCAATGTCATGGTTTCCAGAGCTGGACACAATCCTCCAGTTCACAAAATCACAGAACCCGAGAGTTGAAAGGAGACTCAGGGGTCTTCTAGTCCAATTTGTATTCCAAAAGTATACTCATCTGTAGCACACCCAATAAGTAGTCACCCAGCCTTGGCTTGCAGACCTCCAACAAAGGGGAGCTCGCTCCCTCTGGAGGCAGAGGGGTGGTCTGGCCAAGGCAAAGCACAGTGGGACTCGTGTCCTTCCTTAATGATCTTTTGTTAATGCAGCCTAAAGTCCTAGGTCTTAACAGAGGATTTAGGACCAGAAAACACCTTAGAGCTCATTTAGTTCAACCCTTTCGTGTTATAGATGAGGGAACTAAGGCCAGAAGTGACTTGTAGCAGTGAAGGGGACCGGGAAAGGCTTCTGTGGCTCTTTGTATGCCACCGAGCTAAATGAATCTATTTCTCCATTTGTAAAATGAGGATGATAACCCTCACCTGACCTATCACCCAGTTTGAGAGAAAGGTAACTTATCAAGGAGCAGCTAGGCGGCACAGCCCTGGAGTCAGGAAAACCTGAGTTCAAATCCAGCCTCAGACACTTGACGCACTTACTAGCTGTGTGACCTTGGGCAAGTCACCTAACTCCAATTGCCCTGCCTTCCCCCCCTCCAAAAAATAAAAAAAGAGACAGGTAGCTTATCAATCTTCAGATGCTATAGAAATATAAGTTATTCCTATGTGGTTATACCTCTGTAGCCACAAACACGTACGTGTGTGTGTGTGTGTGTGTGTGTGTGTGTGTCTGGGAGTTCCCTCATGACTTGCTGCCTTTGCCTTGGGGTTGTCCCAATTGCTGGTATCAAGGAGGAAGCTGAGGCCTGGGACTCCCTGCCCAATCTGGATGCCTGGGTGGCTGTAGCCTCAGGACAGAGGAAGGATTGGGGTGGGGGTGTAGCAGGCATGGGAAAGCAGGTCTGGCAACCTGGTGGAGGAACAGGCAGGCAGCCAAAGAGAGATCAGACATAGCACTACAATAGTCACCCCTGGCCTGGTTCAGGGCAGCTTGCTCAAAGGTAAGAAGGCCCAACAAACAAGCCCTTCTGCCGCTAGGAACTTTGAGCTCCTTTCCTTCCCTTCCCCCTCCCCACTGTCACTCATAGGGTTCCAGTCCCACCCCTGTCTGGCTCTGGGGCCAAGGCCCAGGCAATATATTGCTTGGGCAGGGTTGGCTCCTTCTCAACAGTCTCTATGAGTTTCGAAAGGGAAGTGCCTCAGGAAGGGAGTAGGAATGATGGGAGCAGAGATTGGGGTGGCGGTATGAGGAGGAGGGCACCTAGCTAATGTGATGTGGTCTGGTGAAAAGAACACTGAGTCTGTAGTCAGAGGACCTAGGACAGAATCCAGGATTTGCTCTTTACATCCTGAGTTACCTTTCAGTCTGTCCCCTTCAGCTTGGCACAACAGAAAGAACACTTGCTGGCCGACACTCTGTGCCAGTCCTAGCTGCTACTGACTGACCTTATGATCTTGGACAAGTTTCCTCTATAAAAGGAGATGACTTCTAAGGTCCCTTCCAGCTCTAGCAATTGATTATAAGTCACCTCTAGCTTTAGTTCCCTCATTTACAACACAAAGGGGTTGTACTGAAAGATCTCTAACGTGTTTTCTGGTCCTAAATCCTCTATTAAGACCTAAGACTTTAGGCTGCATTAACAAAAGTGTATTAATGAAGGACACAAGTCTCACCGTGCTTTACCTTGGCCAGACCACCCCTCAGCCTCCAAAGGGAGTGAGCTCCCCTTTATTGGAGGTCTGCAAGCCAAGGCTGGGTGACTACATATTGAGTGTGCCAAAAATGAGTATCCCTGAGTCTCCTTCCAACTCTCAGGTTTTGTGATTCCATGATCTGGAGGATTGTGTCCAGCTCTGAGAACCATGACATTGACAAGCTTTGTGTCACCTGGAGGACAACTGGGTTGGTGAGGAGAGCAGAGAGCATGATACCCAAATATATATTGGAGAAACTGGGATACTTAGTCTGCCAAAGAGAAGATGAGAGCATGGAGCTCTCACTTCAGCTAGATGAACAGCTATGATGAGGAAGAAGGTTTAGACTTGTTTTACTTAGTCCCAGAGGATAGGACCAGAAGCTCCGATAATCCCATTGATCCATGATCTCATTGGTATGGGTAAGTCCTTTAGGGAGGCAGATGGCAGTTCATCTGGACCTGCCCATCTTGGGCCATCCCCATTGATATATTCCCATAAATTTGCTGAGGGGTTCCACACAATGGGCTGAAGATTTTCCTCTTATTCTCCCAGCATTAACATTGGAACATGAGTACTGTCCATTGGCTGCCTCTTGTTTCACTACATAACTGGCTGTCTCTTTTTGTGATAGCAAATCTGATATCACTTCTCCTGGGGACTTTGTCATTTAAAATGTGTTGTAGCCAATTCACACTCACCATGCACATCTTCATTGATCTCTGGGTGATCCTCAACTTTACTTCTCCAGGGACAATATTATTTCATGATTGGTAGCCACATACTGGAAGAATGTTGGGTTTTGGGTGGGCGCTTGAGACTAGGTCTCCCTATCTTATCCAGGATGGATGTGCAGAGGCCACTTATGGATCCAATCCCACTGCTGATTGGCATGAAAGCTTTTGACCTGCTCCATTTACAACTCGGGCAGTTTACCTTCCTTGGGCAGCCTTGCTCCTAGGCGCTCACCATATTGGGGCCAAACCTACAGCAGACATCCATTTGGCTTTAGACCTACTTAGGCTCAGAACTCTTAAATGCAAACAACCCATTAGCCTCAGCTTCCCCCAATAGCAGAGATTACAGGCTTGTGCCACCATGCCCAGAAGAATACTGATTTTAAAAGATGGCTCTTTGTTTTAGGGAGAAGGTTGGGGTTATTAAAAGTACTTCCCAGTTTCCCAAATGCAATCCAACCCACTGTTTACCCCCTGTTCAATTCTGGGCCCGGTTCGTTATCCATTTATAATATATCTTAGACATTGTATACTGATGCACATGCTGTATAGGTTGTCCGTTTTGCTGCCTATGACTAGGCATATGACTGCGCAGACAATAGACATTCTTCATTCATTTGGTTTTTCCTGTGGAGCTAGTTACTATATCTAGCCCAAGCTCCTTTGAGTGATTATGAATCTTTTTTAGCAAGTTCTGCCATGTTCCAGGAATGGATGCCGTCAGCACAATGTCATCTGTCAACAGAAGCATCTGGAGGAAGACTCTTTCTATCCCTCTGGCCTCTATCCTCCCTCTTCCATTTGGATTCTACACTGAACATCATCCTCTGTGACAGTCATTAACATCATAGGTGAACAATTGGGGTTTCTAGGTGGCACAGAAGTGAGGCTCTCTGGACATTTCAAAGCTCACAGGGTCACATGGAAAGTTGGACCTGGAGTCAGGAAGATCTGAGTTCAAATGTGAACTCAAACACTTATTAGCTGTGTGATGCAGGCCAAATCACTTAACATCTGCATGCCTCAGTTTCCTCATCTGTAAAGTAGGGATAATAAAAGCACCTGCCTCCCGGGATTGCTATAAGGATCAAATGAGGTATTATTATTCAAGTCCCACCTCTGAGATTTGATGACAAGCAGATGCACATCCACATTTTACCCATGTGTCTTTGGGCAAGTCATTTAACCTCCCTGGGCCTCAGTTTCTTCATTTGTAAAATGAAGGGGTTGGACCAAATGACCTCTGATGTCCCTTCTAGCTAAAGTTCTATGATCTCGCATTCTGCATATGCCTTCATATTTTATGCTTTGTTTGATATTAATAATCAGAGCATTGAACAAAGTTCTATGTTATTGCATCTATAAAGGTATCTTGAATGATTTAGATATGGGTGTGGGAGACACCTTGTTGGAGAGCTTTCAAAGTGTGGTTTTACTTTAGAGAATCAAAAGCTTTTTAAAAAATAGTTTTAAAAACCAATTAGCAAAGTGGGATCTTGTATTCTCTGTGTCTTTCAGTCAATTGTGCTCAAATGTGGTCCTCTGGAACTGGAGATGGCCAGAGTTACCCTGAGTGGAACAGAACTTCCTATTCTAAGATTATTGTCAGGGGATCCGTTATGTGTTCAGGGAATGTCTTGGTCATAGTCTATAGAA
This sequence comes from Trichosurus vulpecula, assembly GCF_011100635.1. Taxonomy (NCBI): domain Eukaryota; kingdom Metazoa; phylum Chordata; class Mammalia; order Diprotodontia; family Phalangeridae; genus Trichosurus; species Trichosurus vulpecula. The sequence goes on along the minus strand of NC_050575.1, from coordinate 128,165,320 downwards.
TCTTTGAACATTAGAGGTAGAGATTCATAGGGCACCTTGTCCAACATCCAAACACACTTCAGAAATCTCTTTTATGGAATCCCTAGCAGATGATGACCATCCAACCTCTTCTTGAACATCTGTAGAGACAGGGAGCTCACTACCATTCAAGGCAGCTAATTTCATTGTCAGACAGTCTGGACTGTTAAGAAACTCTTCCTTATATTGATCTGGATTCTGCTCTCTGTGTATAAGAACAACTCAAATTCTTTTTTTATATAGCAGCTCTTAATATATTTGAAGACAGCAACCATCTTACTCCTAAACCTGTTCTTCTCCAAACTGAACATCAGTAGTTCCTTCAACTTATCTTGGCGTGACATGGTTTTCCGTCGTCTTGAGGTGGTTGGTAACTCTCATCTGGATATGTATCTGCTTGTCATATAAGACTAGATTACAAACTGGCTTCTCCATTAATTGCTATCAGTGAAGTTTGGGCTCTCTGCTCTCATCTGTCAATCATGGTTTGATGAAACTTACCACAAGGGTTTCATTTCCTTTCTCAGAATGGAAGGGGGTTTCTCATCGGCAGATGAGGCCCCTCTGTCATGCAGGGCCTGAATTTCAGCATGATGTGGTAGAAAGGACGCCGAACTGGAAGTCAGAAGATTTTAAGTTTGATGCCATGTAATGACAATAAACAAGCCTGTCATGAAGAATAGATGAAAAGTGCATGTCCACTCCTTCTTTGCAGAGATGGGGGATTATGAATGTAGAACACCGCATATATTGTCAGATGGTTGAAGTGTTGCTTAATTTTGATGAATTGCTTTCTTTCTTTCTTTTTTATCATTTGGTACAAGGAACTCAAGCATCTAGGTGATGCAGTGTATAGAGCTACAGGCCTGGAGTCAGGAAGACTTGAGTTCAAATCCAGCCTCAGACACTTGCTAGCTGTGTGATGCTAAGCAAGTCATTTAACCCCGTCTGCCTCAGTTTCCTCATCTGTGAAATGAACTAGGGAAGGAAATGGCAAACCATTCCATTATCTTTGCCAAGAAAACTCCAAATGGGGCCATGAAGAGTGGGACACGACTGAAGTGACAACAACAACAGCAAAAAAACAAGGAACGACTGCCTGGATAGAAGAGGAAGCGGTGTATATATTTGGAAATGAAGGTGATAAAGAAACAAAAGATAGCAACGTTTTCTTTTCAAAAAGGAAGATGTAGGTACTAGTCCCAGTTCTTTATTAGCTGTGGGACTTTGATCAAGCTCCTGAGCATCAATTTCCTGATCTATATAATGGACATAAAACTTCTTACCTACTTCCTTAAACCTAAAACTCCTGACCTCACAGGGTTGATGTAACCTGTAACTGTTAGAAATAGTGGCTGTTAGCATTCTCATCATAATTATAATAACGATAATGATAGCTACCATTTACAGACACTTGAAGGTTTGCAAAGTGCTTTACAAATATTATCCCATGGACAGTAATGCTGGGAGATAGGGGTTATTATTATCCCCATTCTGCAGACGAGAAGACTGAGGCAGATAGTGGTTAAGTGACTTGCCCAGGATCACACAGCTAAGCAGTGTCTGAAACTAGATTTGAACTCAGGTCTTCCTGACTATACAGCCAGCCTTCTATCCACCAAGCTATCAGTTAATAGTTGTGGCAGGCACCTAGTGTTTTGTTCAAGGGCTGTCCCAGGGTCAAACAGCCAACCTCAGAAGGTTAAAAAGAGAAGTTCCCTTTTGTGGACGTGGACTCCTGCAGCTCAGGGCACCTATCTTTCTGGAAGCAAAGAAAGGGGCTTTGGTGCTGTCTAGGGGAGAAAGAGATTTACAGTTTGGTCTAAGTGCAAAATCTCCCCTGGGTCCCTGGCCTGGAAGCTGGGGGAGGTGGAAGAGACGAACTAGCAACTAGGCCAGCACAGTGTAGTGTGGCAGCTTCCTTGGGCATGTCACTTCCCCTCTGCGGGCCTCCAGCTTCCTCCCCATTTAAAAGCCAGGGTTTAAACTATGTGCTCTCTCATGTCCCTTTCAGTCTTGATATGTTCTGTCCTAATGATCTCTACTCTAAATCTCCTTCCAATCCTAAAATCCCGTGTGCTAACAGTTCAGGTTCTAAGGACCTCACGTAGCACTTCATACCCTTTGGATGCATTTGTCACATTGCATTGTTCCTTGGACTTCTCTGCATTTGTATCTCATCTGCCTTCTGCACTGTGAGCACCACTGAATTCAGACAATGCGTCTTAATTAAACTTTGATCTCTCTCGGTGCCTAGCACAGTCCTCTGCTCCCAGTGGGGCTTAGTAAATGTTCTCTCTGTTGGTAAGGTTCCTTCTAATGCGGTATAAGCTCTGGGAACTCTCCTCAAATCTTCCCACTTGATCTGGCTTTTCATGCCCAAATCTGCTACCCTTAAACTAGCCTAGCCCTCCATTGTCTGTTACCTCTGGATTGCCTCTGGCTACTTCCCCGCCCTTGATCCTATCAAAATCCCACTCTCTGGGTTCCTGGAGTCTGACCTCTAGTCACCCCAGTCCCATCACGATCCTTCCTAAACCCCTCCTTTAGTCACCCCCAAACTACTTGGCCACTTCTAGATCCCTCCCACAATCTTTCTGTGTATAAGATCCATCTTGCCTCTGAAGGTGCTCAGATTTAATCTAGCTCAGACTCAATCTGGCTCAGATTGTTCTGGCCCACTTGTCAATACAAGCACCACAAATGCTCAGATTCCTTAAGAGTCTAGCCCATGGTAAACTTTCTTAAGAGCCTGCTCAATATGATGAACCTTTAATAAACTTTGTTTTTCTTTGTCTGAAAGAAGGCTTGGGTTGAATTCATTTGGGCAGGCCCCAGCGTGTTGGTATTTTGGGGTCCTGAGCACTCCTAAACCTCAACACTTCCAACCTCAATTCTATTCGACACATTTTTAGATACTTACAATGTGCTATCCTAGGTGCTAGTGATACAAAGACAAAAGAAAAACGAAATGGGCTTTGATATTAGGAAGTCTATGCCTCCCAGCTCTAATATTCTATTATCTATATTCTAATAGTCTACATTTTAAGGTCCCTTCTAATTCTAACATTTTACACTCCAAAGTCCTTTACAGATTTGTGGTGCAGCGGAGAGCAGGACTTGGAGTCAGGAAGACCTGAATTTAAATCCTGACTTAGACATTGTCTGTGCGACCCTAGGCAAGTCATTTGACCTCTCTGTGCCTCAGTTTCCTCATTTTTAAAATGGGGATAATACTAGCATCTACCTTACAGGGCCATTGTGAGGACCAAATGAGTTAGCATATGTAAAGTGCTTTGCAGACCTTAAAGTTCTACGTACATGCTAGCTATTATTTTTAGTTATTATTATCCTAACATCCTACGATCTCACTAAGGTCCCTTCCAGCTCTAACATTCAATGTCCTAGAGTCATTTAAATTGGAAAGCTCACTCTGGCCCTGCTGTTATTGTTAATATCCAATCTGATTATTATTTTGGCCTAAATGATGGGGAGGTTTTGTGGTGGAGTAGAAGGAGCGCTATATTTGGAGTCAAAAGCTCTGGGTTGAAATCATGGCTCCACCATTTAATAACCGTATGCTGTTTTTGTTCAGTAATTTAGTCATATCTGAGTCCATATGACCTGATGGACAAAGTCCATGGGATTTTCTTGGTAGAGATACTAGAGGTTTGCCATTTTCTTCTCCAGTGGCTCCGCATTTCACAAAGGAGGACGAATCGAATAGGGGTTCAGTGGCTTGCCCAAGGGTCACAGAATTAGCAAATGTTGAGGCCAGATTTAAACTCAGATCTTCCTGACTCCAGGCCTAGTATTCTAACCACTGTACCACCTACTTACATGGCTACATGCATGGCTACAGGTAAATTATGTAACCTTCCTGAGCCTCAGGGTCCCGGGCTAAGGTCAATGATTATATCACTATCCACAAACTATCTCCTCGACAGAGTTCGGCTTGCTGTTATGAACAACAGTGATAATAATTCACATTTCCTTTTCTGTAAAATATGGTTAATACGATTTGCATGACCTACTTCATAGGGTTGTTACAAGGAAAGTGCTTTGTAAACTTTATAGGATGTATTTTATCATCATTATCAATCATGATCAAAAATGAGCTGAGCCTTTAGAGGAAAGGGTTTGTGGATAGTAAATTAGTCTTTCATTGACTTAAGCCGCTGTGCCTGGGAATACCCTGGCAGCATCATGAGACTTCACAGGGCAGCTAGGTGGTGTAGTGGGTAGGAGTCAGGATGACCTGAGTTCAAATCCAGCCCTGAATACTTATTAGCTGTGAGACCCTGGGCAAGTCATTTAACTTCGGTTTGCCTCAGTTTCCTCAAAGGTAAAATGGGGATAATAATAGCACCTATCTCCCAGGGTTGTTATGAGGGTCAAATGTGATAATAATTATGGAAAATGTTAGCACAGTGCCTGGCACATAGTAAGTACTGCATAAAGGTTAACTATTATTCTCACTAGGAAGTCTGAGATGCTGGATTGTGGAGCCCTTGGAGAAAAATACTAATACTAGTTCATAGGTCACAGTTGGGAGAGGAGATGAGAAAGGAAAGGGTTTCAGATTGCCTCGTCTGGTCTGGAGTAGGACTGATCTGATGCATTGATACCCTGTGGAGAGAGGAGGAAAGCTTGTGCCGGACCCTGCCACTAAAAGAGAGATAATTTCCGGAATCTTCCTTCCTCCGTGCAAACCACAGCGTTTCAGAAGAAGATGTTACTTATTTTAGAAGCCGCCTCCCCTCCCTCCACCTCCATCACCACATCATTTGCAGCTCAGTACCCTTTTAGGAAACATCTGATCTGTTGCCTCCAGAGCAGAAAACTCGGGGAAACAGCAGTCCCGCCCTCTATTCCTCCAAGTTCCCCTTCTTCCCCCCCCCCTCTACATTTTCATTGTCCACATCTCCCAGCCCCTAGTCTCCTTACTCATCTCTTCCTTCCTTCCCCTCCATCCCCTTCCTGTCCTAGTCCGCTAACCCATGAGGAGGATGGGGATGCGGGACAGATCCCTTCAGTCGTTATGGGGTTTGAGGACCAGCATGGGAGGAGGAGAATTCAGAAAGAATCCTAGGACGACTGGTAGAGTTGATATTGTGAAAAGCGAGGGGCTTCTTGAGAAGGTTATGGGTTTAATAATGCCTGCTGAAGAGTCGCCCTGAAGCCTCAACTGGATCCATGGTCTGAGCAGGGGTGGGGGAGTTCCAGAGAAGCCTCATGGGACCAAAACCAAGTGACTCAGGAAGAGAACAGTACTGGTGGTAATTAAAGGGGAGCCCTATATTTGCTTGTATCCCCAGCACTTAGTAAGCACTTAATAAGTACTTGTTAACTAACTGACTAGGAAAAACAGTCTAAGATAAAGTCTTCCATGTTTTCTTCCTTATTTCCCCCTGAATCATTTTCAGATAGGATCATAGAATAATCAAGCTAGAAAGAACCTTAAAACATGAAATGTTAGAGCTAGATGGCACCTTAGAACATGGTATCTCAGAAGACAGAACAGAACATCAGAGCTTGGAGAATTTCAAAACACAGGATGTTATACTCCAAAATTTTATAACACAAATATTGGGGCTTAGGGACTGTTCTTGATCTTGGCCCCTACCAAAAGAGGGTGATACCTTTTCTACGATTTATAGTCTTACTTGCCTAGAGCACTGAGAAGTTACTTGGCCTGGACCACATGGCCAGTATGTGTCAGGGAGGGGAACGCATCTATCTTCCTGGCTTCGAGGCTGGCTTTCTGCTACATCACATGAACACAGTGTCAAAGCTGGAAGGACCCAGAATGTGAGAGTTGAAAGGGACCCAAGAAGCTATAAGAGACCTTAGAACACAGAATGTTAGAACATAGTATATGAGAACTACAAAGGACCTTAGTTTCATCGAGTCTGGCCATTTTATAGAGGAAGAAACAGGGGCCCAGAGAGGTGGATACCAGATCTTTAAGTACCGGTCTTATACTTGAACCGAAGTCTCTTGTTGCTCTATCAAAAGGCATCTTAGTGGGGTGGAAAGCATAAGAATGACTTTCCTGACCCTACCACCCACTAGAACCCTCCCTCCATAAATACTTGTATTTAACTTATCATCATTCAGTTGTCGTTCGGTCCTGTCCGACTCTTTGTGACACCATTTGGGGTTTTCTTGGCAGAGGTACTGGAGTGCTTTGCCACCACCTTCTCCAGCTCATTTTATAGATGAGGAAACTGAGGCAAACAGGGTTAAGGTCACACAGCTAAGGAAGTATCTATGGCCAGATTTGAACTCATGAAAATGAGTCTTCCTGATTCCAAGCCCTGTGCTCTATTCATTGCACCACCTAGCATATTATCCTGCACATACACATGTTGTCTCCCTTCTCCCTCCTCGCCCCCACCTCCAGCCTCCATCCCATAAAAGCTTCTTGAGAATAGGAATTGTTTTATTTTTGTGGACTCCCCTTGCCTGGTACTGTGCCTGGCACATAATAGGTCCTTAATAAATGCTTGTTGAAAGCATGACCCCAAAGAAGAGAGATGAGATGATCCTTCCCCCTCCCTTGCAGAGGCAGGAGGTAGATAGGTGTGGAAAACTGCATATATTTTCAGACTTTTCTCATCATATAAATCAGTTTTGCTGATTTTTTTCTCCTCTTTTTAAAAAAATTATTCTCTGGGGGGAGGACAGCTAGGTGGCACAATGTAGAGAGCACCAAACCCTGGAATCAGGAGGACTTGAATTCAAATCCAGCCTCAGGCACTTACTAGCTCTATGACTTTGGGTGAGCCACTTAACCCTGATTGCCTCCGAAAAAAAATTCTTTGTTGTATGGGATGGCTCTTTGAGAGTGAGAGAGGGTGGGAAACAAAAGATCAAGAAAAATGTATTTCAAGAAAGAAACTTGTAGGTTGAATTTGAGTCTGAAGCCCTGGGTTTGAGTCCTAGTGATGCCCCTTCGTGGGGCGGATGCTCCTTGGGAAGGTTGCTTCTACTCCCTCAGTTTTGGTTTCCTCACTTACAAGATGAGGATAACACTATTTCATGAGGCTTTTGAGAGGAAATTACTTTGTATGCTACAAAGCACTGGAGAAACGGAAGATACCATGACACGATGGCATCATTTCTTAGCAAGTGTGGCATGAGCAGGCATGTGCACACATGCATGGGTGCACGCATGCTCACATGCAAATACACAGAGAAATCAGGGAACAGCCAGAATTCTTTGCTTAAAGAAAACCCTCTATTAAAAATGTAGGATGCGTCGGCAAAATAATTAAAGTGGAGAGAAGACAGCAGGCCTCTTTCCTGGTTCTCAGAGGCTCTCTCGGGGCCAGCCTCTCTAGGCTGTGTGCAGAGTGGCTTCTTCCTATATATTTGGAGAAAAGGCACTTTATTACAGTAATTTATCACCTCCATAAACGTGGCTTCTCTGTAACGCGGAATAATTTGGAAAGAAATATGTTTTAAAAATTAAAAATGCAGTCAGTGTGCGCCCAGTCAGGTCTGCGGGGAGACATTTTTGCAACTCCGGTAACTGCCCCGGTAGCTTTAATACCGACTCGTTCCATTATTTAAAGTATGATTATATTTTTCCTGCTCAGAGCTTTGTCAGCTATAAATAAAATATAAGGGTTGAATTGTGGTGGGGCCCAGTAAGCAGTTCCATTATTGGTACTTAATGGGACTTGAGGATGGAGGGAGACTGGGGGAGTGAGTAGGTAGTTCAACATGGCGCCAACACCCATGAGCTCTGGGTGCAGAAAAGCTGATGGCATGGGTTTGCCCGGTTACTTTTCTGCTTGGGTTTTTGTTTCACACTTTGAGTGACCTACTTCCCAGCATCCTTTAGGACACTGTTGACAAGGCCACATGCATACTCATCTAGACCCATAGCATGTTAAGGACCTTGCAAAGAAAAACCATGGACTCTTAGAGTTCCAAGAGATGTGGAAGGACCCTTAGACAATAAGATGTCAGAGCTACAAAGAACAGAGAATTCAAAAACATGAAACATAGAGTGTTAGATCTATAAGGGCCCTTAGAACACAGATTCTTACCACGTGGAAAATAGTATATTAGAGTTTTATGTTCTAACTATTCTTAGGACATAGAATGTTACAACGTGGAATATGGAATGTTAGCTATGTAAAGGACCTCAGAAATATAGTTGAGTGTATATAATTCAGGAAATATTTGTATATGCCATGAGCCCTATCCTCAAAGAATTTACAATCATATTAAGATACATACCTATCATCATTGTTCACATTTCCATAGTACTTTTCAATCTACAAAGTTCTTTTCTCAAATCAACCCTGTGAAGTAGATAGCACAAATATTATTATATACATTTTACAGGTAAGAACATAGAGACTCAAAGAGAAAAAGTAATTTGCTAAGGATTATACATCTAATAACCGGCTAAGTCAGGACTTGAACAAAGATCTTGTGACCCAAAGTCTAGCACTTTTTGCACTATCCTACTGCATAGCTTTTCACATAAAAGAGTCTGAATACTAATTTGAGCACAACTAAGGACCAAGGCAGTTGTGAAAGGACAGAATTAGCCAGTGAGTCATGGTGGTGGCTGTGGGTTCTTAAGGGCATGGAGAAAGGGGAGGAGGGGGAAGTAACTCCTGAATTCTAAGAAGTCACTTTGACAATCAGATAGAGACAGAGGTTGAGTCATCTGTAGGGCCTTATTTGGATCTAGTTTAACTGGAACTGAGAAATTGGGGTAAAGGCTTCCATTTCCCTGCCCCATTGAAGTGAGGGGACTCCCTAGCACCTTACTGGGCACCTGCCATGGCAAGCCTTCCAGAAACTACAGTGGGCAAGTCAGAGCTAGAAGGGACCTTAATGATCATCCAGTCTAAGCCCCCCTCCCCTTTATAGAGTAGAAAACAGATTCAGAACAGTAAAGTGATTTGCCTGAGGTCACGCACAACTTAACAGGGGCAGAGTCAGGTTTTAAAACCAAGTCTCCTTGCTCCCAGTAAAGTGCTCCTTCTACATCTGGCTGCTTTGTTGATAAATCTGGATTCCTCTGGGGTGGCCCTTCCCAAAGGCAGCCTGAAAGACAACTTTGTTTAATTGTTGGGGGAAGGAAGTATCTCTCTCTCTCTCTCTCTCTTCTCTCTCTCTCTCTCTCTCTCTCTCTCTCTCTCTCTCTCTCTCTCTCTTTCTCTCTCTTTCTCTCTCTCTCTCTCTGCATGTGTGCTTTTTCTCTTCTGCTCCTTTCCTTCCATTGTCTCCAAGTCTCCAGGGCCCAGTCAGCCTTCTAAAGCTGTAGGCACCACTTGGCTGCGCATTGAGGAGATCACATCACTACATCACTCCCCAGAGAACCAGCTGGAGGCATTTCTTGCTGAGAACTCATGGAGCTGAGGGTAGATTGCTCGGCCTTCCAGGGTGAGGGCCATGAATGGGCCAGCCTTCCCTGCAAGGGACCCCAGTGAACAGAGGGAAAGAATCCATTGAACTTATTCCCTTTGTCCTTAATGCAACTTTTCAAATGACTACACTCCTTCCTCTGTGGCTAGCTAACTACGTGACTTTGGGTAAAGATTGAACTCCCTGACCTTAGTCTCCTCATCGGCAAAATCAATGTGTTGGGTCAATCAGTGAGCAGAGCTCTTACTACATGGCAGACACTGTGCTAAGTGCCGAAGGGACCACGAAAGGCAAAAGCAATCCTTATTCTAATGGGAGAGACAATATGCAAACAATTATGCACACACAAGATATCCCCAGAGTAGATGGCAGATAATTTTAAAGGTGAAAACACTAGCAAGAGGGGAACAGAGGGGTGTGTCCAGAAAATGTCCGAATTCTATCATCTGTCAGCTCACTTTCAGTTCTAACATTCTATATTCTAAAATCCCTTTTAATATTCCGTAATCTAAATTTATGTTTGTTCTAAATTCCCTTCTGTGCCTCACACTCTTTGACTGTAATGATCAACTCTGACCTAGGCCCCCCAACAATCCAAATCTAAAGCAGAACCATTGGAGTCAGTGGCTAAAGGATCTGGGCCTGATCATCTCTGGTCTGGGCTGCTCATAGCTCCCTTAGACCCAGAATCATTATCTGTATTCTTGAAAAAATAGGGTATCTTGCTTAATCAAACATTCTGGTCCCCTGAGAGCTACCCTTTGTAATAAAATGCATATAATCAGTGAATCTCAGAATGTTAGTTCTATAAGAAAACAGCCTCCAAGAGGTAAAGTCAATTGTCCAAAGCCATGCCAACATTATGTGGCACAGCTGGTACCTGAAGCCTGGTCTTTCCTGTTCCCCGCTGTAGTCCTCTTTCCACCACATGACACTTGATGAATCTTAAGGTCAAGAGGGACTTTTGAGTCTAGCCCCCTCATTTGATAGAAGATAATCCAATGCCCAGCGAGGGGCAGTGATTTGCCCAGGGTTAAACAGCTAATCAGTGGCGGAGCTTTGACTAGACTCTCAGAACAAAGCTTCTCCCATGGCACTCTGTAGTATTCTCAACATCAACATTTTCCTCCCTGACTGTACTAGAGTCCTGTGTGGCCTGCTCTCTGTAATAGACACGTGCAATATTTAATTTACTTTAATTAAAATATATTTTAGTGGGTTTGTGCTTTTTTTTGGGAGCATAACTCATTTTGATGGGAACCCATTGGATTTTAATGGGAAACCGATTATATGAACATATTGTGTATTTTAATGAAGCTGATGTGTGATTGTAGGAAGAGCCACCTACAGGTAATTAAAACCTCCTGGGTCCATTAGGGAATAAGGTGAAATGAAGTTAGGCTTGTTTAAGACAATTAGTGTAGACAATGATCTGAGAACATATTAAATGGCCCTTGATGAGGTACAGCTGTGCAGGTGGCTAGTTCAGGGACAAACAAACAGGGCTTTTTATGAAATAGTAATGATTTGAATATATCTGTTTATGTTAGCAACCAGCACCCTCTCCTCTCTACCCCAGTGATGTCTCTGATGGGGGGTTTTTCCATTCCCTTGGGCCCCCTCCTTGGGGCTCTCATTCCTGCCTTAGTGTGAGAAAGGACTTCCTATGGGTGCTGCCATACAAAGATGAATGATTCTCCATGGGCTGCTGTACCTTTTGGGACGTGCCCTGGGACTAGGGGCAATGAAGGTACTGAATGCATAGAATTTCTTGAAGATGAGGCCTTCATGGTCAAGGAAAAAAACTCATATTCCTTTTTCTCCCTATGATTTAAACTCCCAGAAAAATAAATTGTGTGTTTCTGAGACCTATTAGAGTGAGTTGGGCTGTATGTACAGTATTCAGGCTATAAGGACAGTCCAAATTCTAGTGAAAATGGAGAAAGCAGTGCTCTGCATTCCCCTCTCCCCACTCCTCAACCTTCTCCTGTCTCAACTGCAATCACAATAAACATTTCTCCCACATGTTAGAACATTCTAAGTTGTAAGATTGCTCCTGGTACTAATTTTCCATGTCCTGTGTTCTAACAACAAACATTCTAAGGTTCTTTTCAGCGTTTCCATTCTATAGCCAGGCCCTCAGAACTACCAAGCACAGCAGCTTACATGTATACTCCCCCACATGAACAAAGAACCAAGTAGGATTCCTAATATTTGGGATCAGTGGGGCTCAAGCCAGGGTGGGGAGTCAGCCCTAGACATAGCAAAAGGCCCCCTTTATCTAGCAAACCCCAGCAACAGCCCCACCAGCCACCCAGCCTCCCAGACTCCTGCCTCCTGCCAGGGGCCTCCGCCAAGATTTCCCCATCCAGCCCTGACAGGGGTCTGTAGCTAAAACATTGATCTGGCAGTTTTCCCTCTTTAAGTTGAAGTGTTATGTTGGCACATGGCACACTGTGGGTGGCAATTTGCCAGGGGGAAGCATGTGTTGGAAATCCTTGCTCAATATTATAGCAATCTGGGGTGTGTGCCTTATACAACTCAGGAGCCAGCCAGCCTGAGGGCCCAGGAGCCTTCCCCTGTGGAAGAGAAAAAGGGAAGAGAAAAAGGAAAGGATTGAGAGACTATGCAAGAGAGGCATGAGGGAGAAGAGAAGAATAAGAAAGAATGAAAGAAGAGAAAAGAGAGAGAATGAAGAAGGAAGAGGGAAAACATGAGAGATGGGGGGGAGAGAGACAGGCAAAGACAGAGAGAAAGAGAGACAGGGAGACGGAGAAAGGATTCAATTGACGAGATCAGTGAAAAAGTGAGAGAATAGAAAGGAGTGACAGCATGAAAGAGAAGAAAAAGATGAGATAGAAAAAAAGGAATGAAAGAGTAGGAGAGAAGAAAACCAAAAGGAGTGAGACCATAAGAGTGAGAGAAGAGAGAAGTGAGAAAGAAAAGAGAGGAGCTAGGGTATAAAAGAGGAGGGGAATGAGAGCATGAAAGAGAAAAGTAAAAGATCATAAGAGAGGAGAGAGACAAGGAATAAATGAATGAGACGGGAGACAAAAATCACAATGGGAGGCGTGAGAGATAAAGAGGAGAGGAGGGGGAGGTGACAGAGGGTAGGATGGAGAGGGAAATCAGGAAGAAGGAAGAGAGAAGAAAGGGAGGGGAAAAGAGAGGAAAAGAGGAAAGAGGACTTGACAGAAAAAGATACTGAGAGAGCAAGAAAAGACAGAGGAAGATCAGGAGACAGAGAGAGGAGGAAGTAGGAGAGAGGGTAAAGAAAGAAAAACATAGAGATGAAGGGAAGACGAGAGAAGGGTGAAGTACATCAAATCGTGTTGTAGATCAGGAGATTAACTGTGCCCAGGACCCTCCACTTCTTCTCCCATAGATACTTGGTTCAGGGCCTGGGAACACAGAATGATTTGAGAATGTGCCTAAACCCGGTGTAAGAGAGAAACCATAGTTCCCATGATTCCCAACTGGAAGGCGACACTTAGAACCTCAGTGAAGTTGGAGCTGGAACCTGAACATGGACCAGTTTCCTGCTTGCATCAAGCTGAGTTAAATGAGTTAAAACACACACACACACACACACACACACACACACACACACACAACAGGCCTCAAGGATGACGTCATCCTAAGTTTGTGCTTTGGAAGTAGCTTCCCCTAGAATGAAGGAAAACAGAAAAAAACACAGTGTGGTGATTGAACAGGACAGGACTCTCCTGATAATCATAGCCTTGTAGAATTATAGGTGTTAGTGCAGGAATGGACCTTAGAACACAAGATTAGAAAATAGAATACAAGATAGTAGAATTGAAAAGGATCTGAGAAAGTCGATTTCAATCCTCTGAGTCAATAAGTCAATTGATAAACATTTATTAAGCATCTACTATGTGTTAGGCACTGTTGCTAAGTGCTGGGCATTAAAAAAGGCCAAAAACAGTCCCAGCTCTCAAAAATTTCACGGTTGAATGGGGGAGACAACATGGACAACTTTGAGCAATCTCTCTCTGTCTCTGTCTGTTTCTCTGTGTCTCTGTCTCTCTGTGTGTCTCTCTGTCTCTGTCTCTATCTCTCTTCTCACATGTATATATACATATATGCACATATATACATACATACATATATATGTGTATATATATATAGTATAAATTGAGACAATCAACAGAAGGAGGGCGCTAGAATTAAGGGAGATTGGGAAGACTTCCTGTATAAGGTAGGATTTTAGCTGGGACTTAAAGAATACCAGGGAACTCAAGAGGCAAAGACGAAGAAAGAGAGAATTACAGGCATTACAGGGGGATAGCTAGAGAAAATGCCCAGAGTCTGAGGATGGAGTATCTTTGCCAAAGCACAGTGAGGGGGCCACTTTTACTGGATTGCAGGGTACGTGGGGGCAGGGGGAAGGTATAAGAAGATTGGGAGTAAGCAAAGAGGTTAGGGCCAGATAAGTGAATTTGAGAATCATGTTCATAGAGATAATAATTGAATCCATGGGAGCTAATGAGATCACCAAGTAAAATAGCATAGGGGGAGAAGAGAAGAGGGCCCAGGATAGAGCCCACACTTAGTGGGTATGACCTGGATGAAGATTCAGCAAAAGGGACTGAGAAGGAGCAGTCAGATAAGTAAGAGGAGAACTAGGCGAGAACGGTGTCACAAAAACCTAGAGAAAAGACAGTATTAAGGAGAAGAGAGTGATTGACAGTGTCAAAGGCTACAGGGAGGTCATAATGAATGAGGATTGAGAAAAGATGATTAGATTTGGCAATCAAGTGATAATAAGTAACTGGAGAGAACAGTTTTGGTTGGATGATAAAGTGAAAGCCAGACTGTAAAGAGTTAAGAAGAAAGTGAGAGGAAAGGAAGTGGAGGCACCTATTGTAGTCCACTTTCTCGAGGAGTTTAGCTACAGAAGGGAAGATAGGTATGGGATGATTGCTAGCAGGGATAAATGGATCAAGTGAGGATTTTTCTGAGGATATGTGAGACATGGGCACATCTGTAGGCAGTATGGAAGCAGCCAATAGACTGAGAGAGACTGGAAGATAAGTGAGAAAGTGGGATTGATGGAGAGGACAATCTGCTGGAAAAAAATGGAATGGAATAGGATCACTTCAGTGGTGGGATTCAGCTGGTTCACGCAGGTTCAGTAGAACTGGTACCTAATTTTAGGCTTAGTTCCACGAACTGGTTGTTAGGAGGGGTGGGGCCTATGCTCACCAAGTCAATGGTGGGGGCAGCGCCTTGGCTCGATTCCATGGAGAACTGGTTGTTAATTCATTTGAATCCCACTACTGCATCACTTGTGTGTGTTACAAGGGTTAGCCTTGGGAAGAAGATGGGCCAGCTCATTATGTGGGACAGGAATGAAGGCAGAGATAGTGGCAGAAGGTATCTGAGAGATGCAGGTTGAGGAGGAGGGGAGAAGAGGAAGCTCTTAGCTAATGGCCTGAACTTTTCCAGTAAAATTTGAAGTGAAGTTCTCAGCTGAGAGACTGGAGGAAGGGGAAGCTATAGGAAATCTGAGGAGGAATGAAAAGGTTTGGAAAAGCTGCTGTGATGAGTGGGAGAGTGAATCAATTAAGGAGGTATAGGATTGCTTTGCTACAGTGAGGGCCCAGTTGAGGATACCTAATATAAATTTGTGATGAATCCAGTCAGCAGTTTTGTGATTTTTTTCCAGCTTTGTTCAGAAGCACATGAATAGGAGTGAAAGGCAGCAGATGGTGGGAGTAATCCAGGGCTGAGGTTTGGCAGGGCAGGAGCTGCAATAAGATAAGGAGGGAAGGGATTCAAGGAAAGAGGACAGTGTAGAGTTGCACTGGTTTATCAAGATGGGGAAGGCTTATCAAGATGTAGTCAGTACAGGGGTAAAGGCCTGGGAAAGAGCTAAGGGATTGATAGATTGGAGGGCAGGGTGAAGATGAAGAACAAGATTTGGGGTTGCAAGGCAGAAGGACAGGTGGAATGACAGCAGATTAGAGAATTTCAGAGTTCAGAAACATGGAAGTGGAGCATTTCTGGGTGAAGGTATGACCATCTCTGTTAAAGCTGAGGTGGAATGGAAGAGGAAGTCATGGGAAATGAGCAAGTGGAGGAACTGGGAAGGAAAGGTGTTTGAGAGAATAGCGATATGTATGTTGAAGGCCTTTAGTATGAGGGTAGGTGCTGGAGAGGAAAAAACATCCCAAACCAAGCACTGAACTTACCAATGAAAGGAAGAGAGTGTTCTCGAAGTTGGCAAGCAACAGCTACCAGAATTTTGATTGGATGGTAGATATGGATGGATTGAACCTCAGAGTGGGAGAGATTACCTAATGATGGTGGTGGAGGGAGAGCCTGGAAGTGACAATGGGGAGCAAAGAGTATTCTAACTCCCCCACCTCAACCAATGAATTGGGGGAGGGATACGAATGTGTGAAAGTACAGTCAGGACTGGAAAACGTGGCCAGGGAGTCTCTAGCATCAGGAGGGAATCAAGTCTCAGTGAGAACCAGAAGGTGAAAGAAGTGGGAAAGGAAACAATTTAAAATGAAAACAAGTTTGTTACCTATGGAGCAATTACTCTAAAGAGCACAGTGTTGGGGTGAGTAGCTTTAGAGTGATACATTGTGTGTGGTGGTGGTGGGTGTTGTTTGAAGGGTCTGGGAAACCCTTGATTGGGCAATGAAGGATGGAGGATGGGATTTATATAATGACATCTACAATTCAAGATCGTTGGGATGAGGGAGAAATGACCAGGTTGAAGCTGACAGATGAATTCAGGAGGGTTATCAACATCACTAGGAGTGGAGTGGTGTCTGTCCTCTTAGGCTAGGAGGAGGGAAGTATGGTAACTTGGTGAAGATACCCCAGGGGCAGAGCTGGGATTTGACCCTTATCTCTAGATTTCTTGAATCTAAGTCCAGTGCTTGTTCCTTTATAGTTACCTCACTGCATATGAGAATTCCCCTCCCCTTCAAGACAACTGAGCTCATTTTAATTAATCAAGACCATTTGAGATTTAGAGGGTTCCCTAGAATGGAACAGATAAGCCAAGAATTTCTAGGCCTTAATCAGGAGATGGCACTAATAAGTTAAATTAAATTGGTCTTTCTACATCTTCTATACCCCACCCCATCTTTGTTTCTAGTTTGTTTTTTTTTAATCTGGAACTAAGGGAAACAAGTGGATTCCTTCTACTCCATGAGAGTCCTTCAAATTCTCGAACATATTGATCATGCCCCATGGTCCCTCTTTTCTCTTGTCTTCTTTTCATCTGTCATGCAATAAGGGCCTATCCAACACAAGCATCTTTCTATCTGCCCAACTGCTGGTCCATGTCTTCCCAACTTCCCAACTACCCTCTTGACCCAGACCTTCAGAGATCAACACCCTACCTCCTCACCTTTGAAGAGTTAATCCACTTGACACTCATCTCTAAGGCTAAACTAACTTGATTAATGAGTAACAACTCACCTATCCCACTATATTATGTGTTCTATTCAATCTAGACATCCACTAGGAAATCAGGGACTACTTGACATGAGCATCTTAACATCTTCTCTGCCACATTTTCCCTCCCCCTTTCTCAAGGGCTTCCATCCCTTGAACCTTCCATGATTCAAATTCCCAGCTCTAGTGGGGATTACTGCTTGAACCTTAAATTGAAAAGGACAAACAAAACTGAACAAGGCAAGCACCCCAGCCCATTTCTTAGACCTGAAGTAAAAGAGGGAGCAGGGGAAGAAAGTCCTTTCCTTCTCACTGGTTCAGTTATGGTGCCTACACTGTGAGCAAACTGTAAATTGGACACAATAGGGAAGAGGCCACTCATAAAAGAGCTTGACCAGAAAGATCTTGACTGTCTTACTATTGCTGGTTTTAAAGATGTAGCCTTTATGGCTTTGCAGCTAATCAAAGAAGACTACCCCTGGCCACATGGTAGAGGGTGAAAAGTGTCTCCATGCTAGGCAATCTAGGCATACTTCAAGGGCCCCTCTAGATGCCTCCATGTTAGGTGATCTGGTTATGTTCCAAAGATCCCATTACATACACACACACACACACACACACAGAGACACACACACACAGACACACACACACACACACACACACACGTTTTTAAAAGCTGGGCTTTATTGATGAGTTCCTTGTACAGCTACCTCAGTCTCTTTAGGCAGCTCCCTTCTCCTTCTCATTGGAATCATTTTTTCTTGTGTCTCATATTCTAAAGAATTTGCCATTCCTTGTGGTCTGACTTCCCTTTCAAAGTATTCATTGAATGGATCCTCACTATCCTTTCTCTGAATCATTCAAAATCTGTTCTCCCCAAATCTAGGGTACAATTTCAGACTGAGTCCAGCATTTCATTCCATCTCTGTTATGAACTCTAGGATGGAGTTGTCATTTACCCCCAAATGTCCTGTCATTTCTACTTTAGTCGACCATTCCTTCTTGTTGGGTCAGAGTTAGGTCCAGAATGCACTTCCTTTTGTTACCTTTTGAAGGATGAAACTAACATTAAGTCAAGTTAAAAATTTGTCAATTTCTCTGCTTTTGGCAGAGACAGAGCTCCAGCAGATGTCCAGAGAGTTGAAGTCTCCCATCATTACAATAACATGTTTCCATGCCAGATTTTTTTTTCATAATCTATTTCCCAAGCTTCTCATCTAATTCCTCCTTCTGTCCAGGTTTTCTGTAGTATATTCTCACAACAATATTGCTTCTGTTTCTAGATCTCCATCCAAATGGTCTCCACTATATTTCTCTGTTCAGATTCATTGATTTCCTTGCATGAGAAAAATTCCTCTTTTTGTTTTCTTGAGATTAAGCCTAAGTCTCCCAAACTCACCTAGTGGCCTCTCACAGGCCTAATCTCAGTGCTGTTTAGCACAGAAGTTCAACTTGCTCCATTTCCAGCCTGGGCTGGTCACTCTTCGTTAGGTAGCCTGGTGGCCCCACACTTTAGGAGGCTCACCATGTTGGGGCTAGACTTTGTGCAGTAACCTCATTGATTTTAACTTTCCTAAAGCTCAGAATTCCTGAGCTTAGGTGATCCACCAGCCTCAACTTCTCCTCACAGCTAGGATTATGGGCAGCATCAACATACCCAGCCTGAACATATATACTTAATAGGCAGTACTATTCAAGAAAATGGAAATAAAGTATATGTTCATCAACTGGAAAATGACTAAACAAGTCGTGGCACATGAATGTAATGTCAGGAATATTACTGTAGCATTTATATGAAACAATGAATGTGAAGACTATAGGGAGGCGTGGAAGGACCTATAAACAAGCCTAAGTAGCAAAACAATGCACATAAAGACTACAAGAATGGCACATCAAAATGAAGCTGGATGTTCTATAATTATAACAATTAAGCTTAACTTTGAAGAAGAGAGTGCAAAAAGTACATCCCTCCTGTCTTGGTGGAGTATGTGGATGGACCACTGCATATACTGTCAAGCTCAGCTGATGTGTTGATTTTGCAGAACTGAATTTTTACTGACTTTAAAAAGAAACAGGCTTTTAAAAATTCTGAATCTAAACACACAGCCAAAATAGGGCATCTCCATATGCACAGAAAAACACAAAGAGGATTGTATGTGAAACCATGAATTTCCAATTCATACTGCTTACTTTAAGAAAAAAAAAGGTATATAATAAATTCCACTTTACTTTCGAAACTGTCCTGCTTTTCAGTGCTTCCTTGTGAACTTTCTTCTGTTCTTTTCTGCTCATTTAAAAAATGTTTTTATGGCTTTTTTTATGTTGCTATTGCTGACTCCCTCTTTTCTCCCTACACACTCTCCCAAGTAAAAACTACGGTGAGAAAAACAACAAACAGAAGGAAAAGCAATGACGACAAAAACGGTATAAGTACAGTCAAGCAAAATGGATCAACGTGGTGGCTGTGTTTAAAAATGTATGTCTCTTTCTGAACCTTGTATCTATCACCTCTCTGTCAGGAGATGAGTAACATGATTCTTCTCAGGTCCTCTGGAGACATAGTTGGTTGTCACTTTAATCAGAGTTCTAAAGTCTTTCAAAATTGTTTTTCTCTTCAATGTTGTTATTGTAAAAGCTATCCTGTCTCTGCTCACTTTACTCTGTATCAGTTCATAATAACCAGGATTCTCTGAAAAAAAAAAAGTCTTTCATCATTTCTTTCAGTGAAATAATATTCCATTACATTGATATATCATAATTTGTTAGTTATCTGAGGCAATCTAAAGCATCTCTGTTCTTTGCTTTTTCTTTTCCTTCTAAATGCCCCCTCCCCCCCTTCAGGATAATTTGCTTTGCTTCTAGGCTAGACCCTCCCTGGTATTATTCTCATTCTTACCCCCCACCCCACCTACCAATCTTTTGAGTTTGGTGTTTTTCAAACTGTGAGTGTTCAACCCTCTTTTGTGTATTTCATAAGAGTAAGGTTATTCTATTGCCTATTACCCCCACCCTTTCCTCTATCTTTGTGTGCTCTTCTTACCTACCACAATTATGTGAAATTTCAAGTTCCACCTACTTCTTCCTCCTTTCCACACTAGCGTATTCCTTCTTTTGCCCCCACTTCTCTTTCCTTGATTCAGACTGTCAGAACAAAACTAATCCACCCCTCAGGTCCTCCTTCTTTTTTAAAATTTAACTCTCTCAATACCCTTTGAAAATATTAAGATTCTGAAGGAATATTTATCTCCCCTTATTAGAATGTTAGCACCATATCATCATACAGCTCTTTTTAATTGCTCTAATAAATTTACCTTTCTAGATTTCTCTTGACTCTTGTGTTTATATTTCAAAGTTCTTAGCTCTTGTCTTTTCATCAGAAAAGATTGAAAAGTCTTTCTTCCAATAAAAGTTCATTTTTCCTCCATAGGATTATACACAGCTTTGCAAAATGTTATTCTTGGTTGTAAGCCTATATCTTTTGCCTTTTGGAATATTATATTCCAAGACAGTGCTCACTTGAGCAGCCCATATACTAAAATTGGAATGATACAGAGTTTAGCATGGCCCTTGTGCAAGGATGATATGCAAATTGGTGGTGTTCCATAATTTTTGGGAGCTAGGTGGCACAGTGAATAGAATGCAGGGCCTGGAGTCAGGAAGACTCATCTTCATGAGTCCAAATGTGGCCTCAGACATTTACTAGCTGTGTGCCCCTGGGCAAGTCTGCTTAAATTTCATAATCTGCAAAATGAGCTGGAGAAGGATACTATTCCAGTATTTTTACTAAAAAAAAATCCCATATGGGGTCATGAACAGTTGGGCATACTGAAAACAACTCAACAACTCCAACAAAAATTCTAAGATACCTGGTTTATAATAGTAACTTCTAAGCCTTTTGTGATCTTGACTCTGGTTCCTTGGAATTTGAACAGCCACTTTCTGGGTACCTACGGTATCTTTTCTTTCTTCAGTGTGGAAGCTCTAGATTTTAACTGTGATATCTCTGGGACTTTTTAGCATTTCTTTCTAGAGGTGATTGGCATATTGTTCTTATTTTTACTCTACTCTCTGGTTCTAATTGATTTGGAACATTTGGATTTCTGATTTCTTGAAATATAGTGTCCAGGATTTTTTTTAAATCATAATTTTCAGGAATACCAAGCATTCTTGAATTATTTTGCCTTGACCTCTTTTCTGGGCCATATTCTTTTGATACCTTTATTTTCTTCTATTTTTGACATTTGAATTTTTATTCCAATATTACTTGCTTTCTCATAGATTCATTGCTTTCTGTTCTAATTTTCAAGGAATCTGTTACTTAGGTAAAGATTATCATTTTCCCTTCTCATCTATTTATTCTCCTTCCAATTCTTTCATCCAGAGCTTTTTATTCTTTATCTTTTTCTTCATTTCTTCTAGGAAGGTAGTTTTTGTGGATAATCCTTTCAGTCTCTCTTTATGGCTATTGTGAACTTATTCTCTCCTTCTTTAGGGGGAAATCTCCATAACAATATTTTTTTTGTTGATTGATATCTCCTTTGTTTCACTCATCTCTACTACTTTAGTTTTTTAGTTGGCCCTTTGTGCCAGGGTCAGGCCCTGGCCTCTGCTGTGCTTTGGAGTAGGGTGGTAAATCTCACTTAGTCTCACCCTAGATCACCTGGGTTCCTATGCTAACCAACACTTCCTAGGGTTAGCACCCTGCCACACACACCAAATCTTTGAGATTCAGGGTAACAGGGACCTTGGAGCCCCTGGGTACATGAGTTGTCCTCTTCTGAGCATTTCTATGCTACACTGATTGCTTTTGTTTCCTTATGCTTTCAAGATTTCCACCTCAGGGCTTTCTGAATACCCTAAGACTCTCAGAGGAGCCCTCCACTCTTGCTACCTCTATATACAGATCCTTACATACCACCCATGTCTCAGACTTATTGCTAGTCACACTGGGAGGATGCTGTCTTGTTTGCCTATAGTAGTTGGAGTTGGCTTTGCTGGTGGCCCCCTTTCCTATTGCCCCTGGGCTTCTGGTTGGCCTTTTGTGCAGTTCTGGGGTGAAGAAGTCATCTTAGCTTCTCATTGGTTTTCTTGATTATTACTTGGTCTGGAACATTCAGAGTTTTTGATGGAGTAAATGTGTGAGAAGTAGAACTGCCTCCATTCAGACAGCCATCTTGTCTGGGAAGCTTCTGGCTTTCTTTTTTATTTTTTGTTCCAAGATGACTCTCTGGGAAAGGGAGAGGCAACATATTTGGAAATGAAGGTGATATCGAAAAGTAAAGATATTTTAAAAATTAAATATCTTTTCAATGCTATTCTATCCCTATCTTTCATCTGTCCTGAGCATTTTGAATACACCTCAGAGAGAAGTTCCAGTCATGGGTCCCATCCTACATCCATGAAGACAAATTTTCTGCTTTGCATTGTAATTTCTAGATCATCTTGTTTATTACTCACACTTTGTGCATTTGTGTATAGACATCTGAGGGGTGCTATTGGATTTTATTTCTGACTCGTTTCTTGGATGTTGTCTCCCGTGAATTGCTGTGCCTCTTTTCTGCTGTGCTTCTCCCTATATGGTGTCTTCCTATGTCTACTACTCTCTGTGGTACCTGATTTATGGTCAATTTTCTCCTTTCCTCTCCCTTTTGCATTTAGTAACCTCTTGATTAGACTCACAAGACTCTAGGCAAATATGTTTTTACTGGCAAAATATATGCTTTTTTGCAGGGGCAAATATGCCCTTTTTATAAAGGCAAACATCTCTTGTTAGGTGTACTTCATCCCTTGCTCACCCCATAGACTCAAGAACTCATAATTTCTTTATTTTAAATCACGGTCCAGAAATACTAATCCTATTAACAGAAACCATCTTCTTACCCAGCTGAGTATATCTCAAATTTCAATTTCTCTTTTGATTTCCCCTCCCTTTGTTTGGCAGTAGCGATAAAAATGCCACCTGTTAACACAAGGTCTTCTGGGTTTTGCCCAGGACTATATAATCTTTAACAATGCTTTATATGTTCCTTTTGGTGGTATCATTTGCCCCAACTTGAAACACCAGAATTGAGAAGTAACAACCATTGGATCTGACAGTTCTCAGGATGCTTTCCATCATCTACTGAATATATGTCCCAGGAAGACAGCAGATGTCTGGGCTTTTTCAGATCATTAAATAGCTGCCTAGGTACCCCTCAGCCGGGAATCAGCAAACCATTAATGGTGCTATGGAACCACACCATCATTCCTGGGAACACAAGAAATTGCTTCCTTCAGAGTTGATCCAGCTCCCCTACTCTACAAGAAAAGCCTCAAACCTATTACATACAACCCAACATTCAATGGTTCTTCCCTCCTTTCTGGGTATCACATTTTTTCTACCTTTCACTCTTCTACTGTAAGTGAGGAATCCCTGACTCTTTACATGATTTTTCTTCTCTTTATTCCTTCAAGCTCTTCTTCCATCCTTTAAAGGACCCCCTTTTTTATTCCTGGTAACCTGGAGAGTAAGCAAGCATTCCTCCAGACCCTTCATATTCTCATCTAGAATAGAGACTATCTTGCATTTTATTCACATGTAGGTGTTCTGCCAGAATTTTGAACTGGCAAAAGTATAAGCATAGTACGTTCTCTGCAGGCCACTGAAAAATTCTTCATATTTACTTGACAGATCATTTGTCTTCTTTTTTTGGTAGTTCTCTTGGCTTACTCATGATTACATATAATTGCAAATTGCTTATTTTTGAGAGTCAAAATTAGGAATTTTTTTTCTAATTCAATTAAATAAACATATTAAACACCTACTAAGTAATATCCTGTGCTAGGTGCTAGATATATGAAGACAAAAATGAAATTAGTCTTCAAGGAATTTACATTATACAGGAAGAAATAACATGTAAACAGATAAGTAAGATAATTCAAGGAGGGAAAGAGAGCAAACCAAAGAGATCAGGAAAGGCATCAGGGCACTGAGCCTTGAAGGAAGCTAAGATTCTAAGAGGTAGGGCTAAGGAAGAAGTGCATTCCAGATGTGGAGAACAGCCTGTTCAGAGAAATGGAAGTAGAAGATGGAATGCCAAGTTCAAGGAAGAACAAGTAAGTGGGTTGGAACATAGAGTGACTGACAGGGAGTAAATAAATCTGGAAAGTGTTAGATTGGGAAAGACTTCAAATTACAGGGTGAGTAGTTTGTATTTTATCCTAGGTGCAACAGACTGTTCTTAGAGCTTACTGAGCAGGGGAGTGACACAGCCAGATCAGTACTTTTTATTTTTAGGGAGGGAATCAAAGTTAAGTGACCTGCCTAGGGTCACACAGCTAGTACATATCTGAACCTGAATTTGAACTCAGGTCCTCCTGACTGCAGGGCCAGTACTCTATCCGCTGCACCACCTAGCTGCCCCAGACTAGTAGTCTAGGAAGCATATTTTGGTGCTTATGTGGAAGACAGACTAGAGAGGGGAGAGATTGGAATCAAAAGTTCAGAGAGTTAGAGCTTGAAAGCACATCAGAGGTCATCTACAATTTTTTTGTATCGTTCATGTTTTCTTTGTTTTATTCATCTCTATACAACTTTAGTTCTTGAATTAACCTTCTGTGCCAGGAAGATCCTGTTCCCTGCTGCGCTTTGGGTAATAGAGGCCTAGAGAAGTTAATGGCCTGCCCAGGTTCACCCAGGTAGTAATAATCACATAGCACTTACCCTGTGCCAGGTGCTTTACAATTATTATCTTATTTGATTCTCACAACAACTCTGTGAAGTAGGGGCTATTATTATCCCCATTTTACAGTTGGGGAAACTGAGGCAAGCAGTGGTTAAGTGGCCAGCCCAGAGTTACACAGCTATTAAGTTAGATTTGAACTGAATCTTCTTGACTCCAGGCCCAGCACTCTATCCACTGGACCACCTTTGTGGTTGTGGTTGTTGTTCCGTTGAATCTGACTTTTCGTGACCCCATTTGGGGTTTTATTGGTAGGATTTTATTGGAAGGATTTGCCATCTCCTTTTCCAGCTCATTTTACAGATGAGGAGACTGAGGCCCTGGATCACACAGCTAGGAAGTGTCTGAGGCCAAATTCGAACTCAAGTTTCCTGACTATAGGCCTGGCACTCTATCTACTACACCCCTTGGCTGCCTCTAAAGTCTCACTAGGGCACATGGGCTTAGGAGTCATCTGTGTCTGAACATGTTCAGTATCTTTTGTTGTGAAGGGAATAAATAGCTGTCTTATAGCTGATATTTACTTGGAGAAATTTTTCTAGAAGGATCCTATTAATCACTTTTATAGGAGACCCTAGACATGAGTCATACTTAAGCTTCATTAAAGAGATTTTCCCCAGAACTCTGGAGGTAGGGCCAGGCTATGAGCCATAGAATTCAAGAAAAGCCTGTTTCCCCTCTTTTAGGGGTCATGACACAGTCAGGAATCAGTCCAGTTCTTGTGAGTTCTGAGCTGAACTCATAGGGTTATAAAACCATGCATACCCTTTGACCAAGCAATACTACTACTAGGTCTGTGTCCCAAAGAGTTAAAAAAAAAAAAGGGGGAGGAAAGGACCTATGTGTGCAAAACTATTTATAGAAGCTCTTTTAGTGATGTCAAAGGGGAATGGCTAAATAAGTGGTTATATGTGATTGTGATGGAATACTATTGTGCTATAAGAAAGAGAAGCAGGATGCTCTCAGAAAAACCTGGAAGGACTTACATGAACTGATGCAAAGCGAAATAAGCAGAACCATGAGAACATTATATGTGGTAACAGCAATATTATATGATGACCAACTATGAGTGACCTAGCTATTCTTAGCAATACAATGATCCAAGATAACTCTGAAAGACATAATGAAAAATGTTATCCATCACCAGAGAAAGAGTTAATGCAATCTGAATGCAGATCAAAACATACTTTTTCTTGGGTTTCTTTTTGTTCTGTTTTCTTTCACAACATGACAAATATGAAACATGTATTGCATAACTGAACATATATAACCTATATCAAATTGATTGCCTTCTCAGCGAGGGGGGAAGGGAGGAAGGTAGAGAATTTCAAACTCGAATTTAAAAAATGTCAAAAATTGTTTTTACATGTAATTGAGGAAAAATAATTTTTTTAAAGTATATGATGAAGCTCCATTGATCCTCAGATGAATAGTTATGGCATTGACTGTCCTGGTTTTCCTTCTTTGGAAACATTTCAGTTTGACTGTATCCTTCCTAAAATATGATTTCCAGAACTGAAAATAATACTCAAGATGTGGTCTGACCAGGGCAGAGGACAACAGCATTATGACTTCCTCTAATATGGCCTTTCTTTCTTTTTTGTTAAGTTTTCATGTTGCGTTTTGCTTCTAGATCACAGTCATTTCTCAAGGGAAGACTTGAGCTTCCCCTCTCCCCTCCTGTATCAGTAAGGCAAGATTCATGACCTCGAAGATAACCATGAACATGCCTGTATAGTTTGGAATCACAAAGTATAAGAGATTCTCTAGGTAGAAGGCAGGGGAAGTATAACATTTATTTAGACACCAGAGGACCAAATCCCAGAACTAGTCATTCCAATTTGATATAGCAGTAATTATATTCCAAAACCAGTAAGTCCACCTCAATGTAACAAGAAGGAAATTATAACACAATATTACAGCAAGGAACCAAGTCATCCCATAACCTTCCCCCCTGCTGGGGCTTTTCCATAAATACTCATGAATCCCAACTATCTGCTTGCCTGCATTCTCTCCCCTCTCAGTTTTCTGGTCTCTGCAGCTCCCTGGTTTCCACTCTCCTCTCTGCACTTTCTCTGCTGTTCTGTCAGCTTGGAGTTCTTGCTTCTCCTCTTTGGGCTGAATTCTGAATTCTGACCTTACAGTGGCTACCTTCTGGGTATTCATACTCTTTTTAGGGCCCAAGGGCTTCATGCCCAATCAGCAAAAGGGTGTAGGCCTGGGGTTTAGCACTTAGTAAGTAAAGGGTATAGGTCTGCCTCTAATCAAACCTCTCTTAACTGGCCCCGCCTGAGGCCTATTGGATAGGCGGGAAAGATTTTTAATCACTGATTGGCATCACATTGCCTCCCCCAGCACTCTCCTTTAACCAAGAAAAACAGTTAAGCAAAACTGATTGACATGGCAAGTACATCTGACCACATCTGCAACAGTCTGTACCTGGAATACTCCACTACTCTACAAAGAGGAGGGAAGTGTGTTTTTTCACCTGTTCTCTTGGATCAGGATTTGGTCAGTTGACTTTCATTGCTATATTGTTTGCATTGTTGTAGTCATTACAAATAAATATTATACACACATTATTTATAGTTCTCCTGGTTCTATTTAAGTCCAATTTAGTTCAGATGTATTCCATTATTTCTCTTAAATTCTCATATCTGTTATTTCTTGTCCATAGCACAATAATATTTTATTACATTTATAGAAATTTGTTTAACCATTCTGCACTCAGTGGGCATTCACTCTATTTTTTTGATAACATAAAGAAGTGCTACTCTGAATATTTTGGCATACATGGAACACTCCCCCTCTCCTTCCTTGGGAGTGTGAGTAGGGTGATTGTTAGGTCAAAGGGTATGATCAGTTTAGTGACTTTTCTCACATACTACAAAATTGGTTTCTGGAATAGCTGGACCAATTCACAGCTCATAGGCTTCTCTTTAAAAAGCCTAAAATTGCATTCATTGCTTTTTCTACCTTACCACAGCACTGACTCATATTCAGCTTGTGGTCCACTAAAACTGTTAGATTTTTTTCCGCGGGAACTATTGACTAATCATGTATCCCCTATCCTGTATTTGTGAAGTTAAGTTTTTGGATCCATGTGAAATACCTTATTTACCCCCATTAAATTGCATTTTATCAGATTCAGCCCATCATTTGAGCCTGCCAAAAACATTTTTGTATCCAGTGGTCTCTATCACCCAATATGTTGGGTTTTTTGCATGTGCAAATCTGATAAGGATGTCTCCATCCATGTCACTGATCAAAATGACAGAACATAACAGGACAAAGAACAAATCCCTGGTATGTTATACTGGATACATCCTTCCAGGGGGATGTTGACCTATTAATAACTACTCTCAGGATTAATCCTTCAGCCTCCTCTAAATCCAGCTAACTCTACTAGCCTACATATCTCCGTCAAGTTCACAAAGGTAACATGGGAGCCTTTACCAAATATGTTGCTGAAATTTAAATATGCTATCGTTTTTGTGAGCTCCTGGAGATGTCTTTTGTCTTTCTTTGCAACCCCAGTGCTTAGTACAGTGCCTGGAACATTATAGGCACTTAAAAATGCTTATTGGATGATTAACTATGGGCTTCCCCATATCCATTTAGTTGCCAGCATAGTCACCAGTCTTATAAACCGTTTTTAAAAAAAGGAAATGAAATCAGCCTTGTGTGACCTGAAGCCATGCTGTCTCTTACTGATCATCATATTCCTTTATAAACACTTAAAACTAACTTTTTAATAATATTTAATACTTCTATGGAGTTGTGTTCTCATCAATGTGGGTAATCCCTTCAATAGTGCAGAGCATGACCCATCCATACCTTTTCATCCTATGTAACTCTTGTCCGTGTCCTACTATCTACCTACCCATCTATCATCTCTCTCTCTCTCTCTCTCTCTCTCTCTCTCTCTCTCTCTCTCTCTCTCTCTCTCCATCTATCTATCTATCTATCTATCCTCCACAGGGGTCTACCCTCTATAATCCTTTTAATTAGTCTTTTTCAATTATCAAGCATTAATTTTGTCTCCCTTACACTTCCCCTTTTCCAATGGTAGGAAAAGAAAAGGAACAACAAAACTCTTATAATCAGTATGCATAGTTAAGCAAAACAAATTCGCTCATTGGCCGTGTCCAAAGGTATGTCTCATTCTACATATTTAACACATCACCTCTCTGTCAGAAGATGGGTAGCACCCTTCATCCTCAGTGCTCCAGGATCATGGTTGGTTGTTTCACTGAACAGAGTTCTTAAATCCTTCAAAATTGTTCCTTTTTATGATGTTATTGTTATGATATAAATGTTTCCTTACTTTGCATCAGTTCATACAAGTCTTCCCAGCTCTCTGAAATCATCTTTCATCATGTCTTGCAGCACAATAGTATTCATTACATTCACATACTGTATTTTGTTCAGTTTTCAGGATACACCATATTTTGTTCATATGTCATAAATTTTTATGCCATAATTTGTTGAATTATTCCCCAGTTGATGACCACTCCCTTAGTTCCTCTGTGATCTCATAATATTATACAGGTACTCATGGGTTGTCTACAAATTAATCCTCCCTCTCATTACATGATCAATTTACCTCTTTTTCTAGGTACACATTCCTTAATGACATATTTTGTGCCTCTTCTGAACACAATTTATATTTGAGCCAGCTGGGTAGTGCAGTGGATAGAGTAGACCTGGAATCAAAAGATTCAGGTTTAAATCTGGCCTCAGACACCTACTAGCTTTGTGACTCTGGGCAACTCATATAACTTCTGTCTTACTTTCCTCTACTGTTGTTTAGATAAAATGAGATGATACTTGTGAAGCACTTTGCAGACTTTGAAGCACTACACAAATACAGGGTGTTCCTAAAGTCTGGACACATAGGTAAAAATGCATATTTTCAAGAAATGAAATGAATGAAATTGTCAACAACATTTTATTTAATTTGAATATTAACAAATAACATCTTCAATATGATTTCCATCATTTGTGCTGCAAAGGTTGATGTGCTTTGCAAGATTCACGTGACCTTAATGCAGTAACTCCACATTTCCTACATGTCCAGACTTTAGGAACACCCTGTACAAGTTGTCATATTGTTGTTGTTGTCCAGTCGCTTCGGTCATGCTGGACTCTTCATGACTTCATTTTTCCTGGCAAAGATACTGGGATGGTTTTCTATTTCCTTCAACAGCTCATTTTACAGATGAGGAAACTGAGGCAAACAGGGTTAAGTGACTTGTGCAAGGTCACATGGCTAAGGCCGGATTTCAACTCTGTAAAATGAGTCTATGCTGTGTACTACGCTGAAGAGAGGCGGTATGGAGTGCTGTGGAGATGGCTGACCCCAGAGCCAGGAAGGCCTGGGCTTAAGTCCTGGGTCTCCCACAAACTACATGTGTGATCCTTGGCAGGTCACTTAACCTTTCAGTCACTATCCCTAAAGGCGATTCTTGAAGACTAGAAAAATAACGCCTAATGATGATAGTTAGCACTTACATAGAGCCTTAGGTTTTGCAAAGTGCTCCGTGTGTTACCTCATTTGACCCTCACCACTGCCCTGTGGTTTATCAGCGCATTGCACACACTTAAGGCATGCTTGCACCTAGCAGCCTAGGGGCTACTATTACCCCCATTTCACAGCTGAGGAAACTGAGGCTGAGAGGTCAAGTGATTCATTGGATCATGCGCCTAGTAAATCATCCGAAGCAGGATTGGAATTCAGGTCCAACTTGACCCCAAATCCACAACTTTACCCACCAAACATCTACTTCCAGAACAGGTGCCAACCTGTATTGGAAGAGGGAGTTTCCTCACCATAGGTTCCCTTCCTCAATGGCATTACAAGTCTAGGCTGAAATAAATGTCATCGTCTATTTGCACTCATTATCATCTCTCTGCAGTGGATAGAGTGCCAGGCCTGGAGTCAGGAAGACTCATCTTCCCGAGTTCAAATCAGAAACTCACTAGCTATGTGACCCTAGGCAAGTCACTTAACACTGTCTACCTCAGTTTCCTCATCGTAAAACGAACCGGAGAAGGAAATGGCAAAACGCTCCAGTATCTTTGCCAAGAAAACTCCAAATGAGGTCCCAAAGGGTTGGACACAACTAAAATGACAGAACAACAGCAATCTTTGCTCCATTGTTTTTTTGGTTGATGCAAAATCTGAAATCTTTGGAAACTGTTAGCCCATGATTTCTAGTTATATTTTGTTGTAGTTCTACCGCATTGCATCATGGGAATATATTAGCATTAAGAGGATAGATTTTCATAGAACTAGAGTCTGAAGAATGTTAGTTATCATCAAGTCCAACCTCTCATTTCACAGATGAGGAAACTGAGGCACAGGGAGATTAAGCTACTTACCCAAGGAGACACAAATGCTGCGCTATTTCTCAGATTCCATCCAGTCCACCCTCTCCCTCTTGTTCTACTCTGGGCCCTGCTCATTGTCCCTCTACTCCCTCTGTCCGTGATCTGCGCATTGGGAGAGCATCTCCCTGGGCTATCTGATGCATATCACCATCTAGACAAGAACAGGACTCACATCAATCTCAGGTTCCAGTGATAAGATTGAAGAGACAGTAGAGGCCTGACCTGAAGGGTATGCTGAGTCACTACAAGTCCTCAGTCCCAGTTTTCCAAAGGTAAAGCCACCTTCAGGAGCTGAATACCTGCTCTACATACAGGGTATCTTCTAGCTGGGCTTCATCCCTCACCATCTTGGGGTGAGGTTCTTGGGTGGGTGTCAAACACAACTCCAACTTGGACTCCCTAGGGATCCAATCCTCACATTTTTCTTCCTTTGTTGCCATTGCCTCTGAGATTTCAAAACTCTGAGATACTGGGAGCTAGAGGGAACTGAAAGCTAGTTCTAGAGGGAAACAACATCCATTTCAGGCCTCACCAGATGTAGTAGAGGGCTAGCTCTGAAGAAGATGTGGTCGTCTTAGATTCCAGGTCTCAGTGCACCAAAGGTATTAATAAGTAAGTTTTTCTCCTGAGGATGTCAAGAGCAGGAGGTGAATATCTACTACATTAATCCAGGATAATGCCCTATGCATGTGGCAGGCATTCAAAACCTGATTTTGATATCCTCAGGAGAAAAACTCACTCCCTAGTGCCTTTGAAACCTAAGATGACTAAGTCCCCATCATCTTGGGTGAAAAGAGAACATGAGTTCTGCCTTGCCCCCAGTGATTCAACTGCCACCTTATTCTTCCTTCATTACTAGCAAGCAATGGGCTGAACCCCAAGAAGACGAAATTGGTAGGGATAAATGTAAAGTCTCACACTTGGGCATAAAAAATCAACTTCCAAAGTATAAGATGTAGGGAAGACATGGTTAGGTAACAGTATGTCTGAAAGAAAATTGGCGATTTAGTGGAACTCAATTTCAATAGGATAAGGTGGCAGCCAATGAAGGTAATAAGTTCTTGGGTTACATTAAAAGTCATAGCTTCCAGGAGTAAGAAGGGGATGGTCTCACTGAATTAATTAGAGTATTATCTCCTGTTTGGGATGGGCAGAGTGGGTGGAGAGAGGGTAATGGTTTAACAAGGACATTGATAAGTTGGAAAGTGTCCAGAGGAGGACAACTAGGATGGAAAAATGTCCTGAGTCCCAGTTCTATGAAGGTCATGTGAAAGAATTCAGGGTGTTTACTCTAGAGAAGATAACTATGTTCAGGTATTTGAAGAAATACCATATGGAAAAGGGACTCAGTTTGTGTTATTTGATTCCAGAGGGCAGAATAAGTAGCATTGGGTGACCAGTGCAAAGAGGCAAATATATAGGTTTGGTGTGAGGACGAACTTCCTACCAATCAGACCTGTCCAAAAATGAAATGGACCTCCCCTAGAGGTTGTGGCTTCTCCCCTCATTGGAAGGCTTTCCTTTTTTTCTTTAAATAATATTTTATTTTTCCAATTACGTGTAAAGACAGTTTTTAACAGTCGTTTTTAAAAAAAAATTTTAGTTCCAAATTTTTTTCTCTCCCTCCCTCCCTCCTCTCCCTCTCCCTAAAACAGTCATTGAGGGACTTTTAGCAGAGGCTGGAGGATGACATGCTGTATGGCTTGTAGTAGAGATTCCTTTGGGAGTGTGAGAAGGACTAAAAGGCCACTGAAATTCATTCCAGATCTCCAAATCTGTAATTCTGGGATTTTGTCTCAGAAATAGAAGATATCCTGGCGTTCTGGGTTCCAGAGGTGGTAAGGGCCTGCCCTGAATTGGCATTCAGTCATAGCAGATCCCAGAGGATAGGTGTACTGAGGGTTATTCTCCATGGTGGGCAAATGCTCAGCTCCAGCTTCCTTTACCCCTGAGATTCAGAATCAATGACTGCTAGGGCAGGACTGCTCTTCCCTATGTTTCCTCTCTCTAATCTCATCCCTACCTACTTCAGCCTCACTGCTACAGAACCTACATCAGGGATTCTTAACCTTTTGTGTCTCAGAGACCCCTTTGACCCCTTTGGGGAAGCCCTTCCCAGAATAAAGTTTTTAAACTGATGAAAATAAAGAAAGAATTACAAAGGAAGCCACTTAAATTGAAATAAATATGTAATTCTTTCTCATCCAAATAAATGTACTCCCTGGAATCATGCCCCACCCCCTGGGACATTGAACCTAAAGTTAAGAATTCTGGTTTACACTCTCTGCCTCCTACCTCAAAACTATGCTCTGCTATTTATAAACTCCCTTTGGATCTCTTCCCTTCACACTCGTTTCATCTTCTTCCACTAACGGAAACCTGACTTTCTCCAGAAAAACGGTGCTTTCCTGGCCACCCTCTCCAGTATGAGGTGTTCCTTCTCTCATGCTCTTTGAAGCATGAACCCCTTTTACCTTCAAGATCATATAAAAAATCCTGTTTGGGGCAGCTAGGTGGCGCAGTGAATAGAGCACCAGCCCTGGAGTCAGGAGGACCTGAGTTCAAATATGGCCTCAGACACTTGACACATGTACTAGCTGTGTGGCCTTGGACAAGTAACTTAACCCCAATTGCGCTGCCAAAAAAACCAAAACAAAACAAAATCCTGTTTGGCTTTCAATGCCCTTTGTAACCTGGCTCTTTTCCACACTGACAGGCTTTTTATACCTAACTCCCTTCCTTGCACTTTATGATCCAGTGACACTGTCCTCCTTGCTGTTCCTTGAATAAGACCCTCCATCTCTTGCCTCTGGACATTTTTTGTTAGCTGGCCTCCCTGTCTGGAATGCTCTTTCTCCTCAACTCCTCCTCCTAGCTTCCTTGGCTTCCTTCAAGTCTTAGCTAAAGTCCAAACTTCTGCAAGAAGCCTTTCCCTGTCCTCCTTAATCTTAGTGCCTTGCCTCTGTGACTACTAACGTATCATCTGTATAGCTTGTTTGTACAAAGTGGTTTGTGTGTTGTCTCCTCCATTGTACCATGAGCTCCTTGAGAGCAGGGACTCGTTTTTGCCTTTCTTTATATCCCCAGAGTTTAGCACAGTGCCTGGCACATAGTAGGCACTAAATAAATGTTAGTTGACTGGCTGGCTTACTGATTGAAGCTCCAGAAACATCTTGTACCTTCCATCACCTATTGGGTCCAGCATGTGTCCCCTGAGGGAAAGGGACAAGGGGCTGGACTTGGTGTTTTCCATCTGTCTCAAAGCAACAAATTGGATGTCCAGTAGAAGATAACATCACCTCTGGTGCAAAGAGAAGCAAACCCACCTTTGACCTCAGGATTTCCATCTTCTGGGGTGCCTTTTCCTGTCTAATCTCTAGTCTTTGAAGGGAAGAGGAGTTGACCATGTGCCTGCCATCTCACATTGCACTTGCCTCCTGCTTGATCTCCAACCTTTATTGGGAGTAGTACCTTCCACATTCTCCCACCTGATCATATCCTTCAGATCCCAGGGATTCTGAACTTCTGCAGATCATCCTTCAAAGCTTCTAAATGAAGATGGAGAAAATCATGCAACCATTTTGACTGAGTCCACTACAAATTTATGTTACATAACCTCAAATGGGCCCTCACTGCTGCTAGGCAATCCTACTATACCTCCATTGTCAACTCTGTAGCCCACTCTTCACAGCAGCTCTTCAAACCTTTTTCAAACCTCCCAAAGATCCTCCTACCCATTTTCTCAGCTAGAATCTTGCCTTATATTTTCCAGAAAAAAATTGAGACCTTTCCCTATGAGCTCCCTCTTCTTTTCTCTTCTTTATCTCCTATCACTCAGATGCTTTCTACCACTATTTCTTCTTCACCCCAGTCTCACATGATGAAATTGCTTATGGTTAACCAAGGCTAACCCCTCTAACTTGTTCAGGTAATCACTTTATATCCTGTCTGCAACAAATTGCTCCCTCTGTCATCCCCATTCTTTCACTTATTTTCAATCTCTTCCTGTCTATTGGCTCATCCCCTACTGCCTACAAAGATGCCCATGTCTCCCCTATCCTGAAAAACCTTCACTTGATCCTTCCATTCCTGCTATCATCCTATATTTCTTCTTCCTCTTATCGACAAACTCTTCTAAAAGGCTGTGTACTTACTCTCTTCTTAGCCCCTTACAATGTAATCTCTCACCTCATCATTCCACTGAAACGGCTCTCTCCAAAGTTACTACTCATCTCTTAGTTGCCAAATCTAACGGCCTTTTCTTAATTCTCATTCTCCTTGATCTCTCTACAGCCTTCAACACTGTTTATCGATCCCTCCTCTTGGATACTCTTTTCTCTACTAGGTTTTTGGAACACAACTCTATCCTTGTTTTCCTCCTACCTATCTGACTATTCCTTTGCTGAATCCTCTTCCAGATCACAGTCTCTGTAGGGCTTCACTTGGTGATCTCATCAGCTTCCATGGATTGAATTATCATTTCCATGCTAATGATTCTCAAATCTATCTATCCTTCTATAAACTCTCTGTTGACCTCCAAGCTCACATCTCCAACTATCTTTTAGACATCTTGACCTGGATGTCCAGTAGGTATCTTAAATTCAATATGTCCAAAATTAAGCTCATCATCTTTCCTCCTAAAAACTACGTCCCCTGCCATCTTCCCAATTATTGTAGAATGCAACACCATCCTCCCAGTTCCTCAGACTCACAACTCGAGTCATCCTGTACTCCTCATTATCTCTCATTCCCATATTCAATCTGTTGCCAATGCCTGTCAATTTCACTTTTACAAATATGGCCCCTTCTCTCTTCAGATCTTGGTACCAGTCTGGTGCAGCCCCTAATAATCTCTCACTTTGACTTTTATAATAGTCTGCTGGTAGATCTGCCTGCCTCAATCCTCTCCCCCCTCCAATCCACCCTCCATTCAGGTATTAAAGTGATTTTCCTAAAAGACAGGTCTAATCATGTCACCTCTCTACTCAACAAACTCCAGTGGCTCTCTATTGTGTCCAGGATCAGATACAAAACACTCTGCTTGGCATTAAAGCCCTTCATAACCCAACTTCTTCCTACCTTTCTAGTCTTCTTATATCTTACAGGAGGTCCAACACATACCCTTTGATCCAGTCGCATTGACCTCCTTGCTGTCCCTTGAACAAGACACTCCATCTCTCTTCTCTGGACATTTTCTCTGACCATCCCCTATACCAGGAACGCTCTCTCTCCTCCATTCTGATTACTAGCTTCCCTTTAGTCTCAACTAAAATCCCATCTTCATAGAAAGCCTTCCCCAACCATTCTCCATTCTAGCTCCTTCCTTTTGTTAATTATTTCCTATTTATCCTAACTTGCTTTGC
Source organism: Trichosurus vulpecula (assembly GCF_011100635.1). Taxonomy (NCBI): domain Eukaryota; kingdom Metazoa; phylum Chordata; class Mammalia; order Diprotodontia; family Phalangeridae; genus Trichosurus; species Trichosurus vulpecula. The sequence goes on along the minus strand of NC_050575.1, from coordinate 128,128,989 downwards.
CGATATTTCTTTCCATGTTGTCTCCCCCATTAGATGGCAAGCTCCTTTCTTTTTCTACTTTGTGTATCCCAAGTGCTTTGCACAATGCCTGGAACACAGTAGGTGATTAACAAATGCTTATTGATTAATTGATTGAAAAGGAAGAACAGACATACTTCTCCTTCTTGACTCCCACTTCTAGACCACCCTCTTGCCACCACCATTCAATGTAACTTTTTTTCATCTCTAGCTTTTCTTTCCATTTAATGTTGATTTGTATCTTTGCTCTAACAAACCTATACTGTACACAGACAGGTGATTCAGAAATGACTCCCACATGGATCACTAGAAGTCCACATCAAGTTTTGCTTTGCTACTCAATGCTCTCCATGTCCGATGCTTCCTAACTCTCTTCTTAAAGAAAGCATTCATGATCATGGGATCATCGGATCACAGACTTAAAGCTGGAAGAAACTTTAGTGACTTTATCTAGTCTAGTGCCCTCATGTTACAGATAAGGAAATTGATATATAGTCATGAGACTTCTGTATAGTCTACAAGACTTTGGCTTTTGTGGTTTCTTCATCCTGAGTCACATTTTTCAACATATTATTTTTTCCACCCGCTTCTATACCCACCTTTGCCCTGAAGTCTCTGAATATCGAAGGGTATGTTGATTGAGCCTGAGGTCCTGGTAATTCCAGAGTAGCTGTGATGGGGAATGTTAAAAGGGATGGACTTCACAGGCAGAATTGACTACATGTTTTGTTTTTTTTGTTTTTTTGTAGACAGAGGGAGGTGGGAGAGAGAAAATAAGAGTTTAATAGTTGAAAAAAGGAATTTAAAAAAGGAAGAAGGAAGAACCAGGAAAATAATATACATAATGACTACAACAAGGTAAATGAAAGGAACAACAACCCAAAAAATTAAATATGGTAAAAGAATCATGATTAAACTTGACCCCAAAGGAGAGATATGAGCAGCTAACTCCCTCCCTTTTTCCCCAGAAGTGGGAGGCCTTTGGGTATGGAACATTTCTTATACTTTCCAACTCAGCTAATGTATTGGTTAATTTGATAAACCGTTCTCTCCCCCTCCTCCCTTTTCTGGATTATTCTTTGTTACAAGGGATGGTTTTCTGAGGAAAAGAAGATGGAGGGGATATATTTGGAAATAAAGATGGTGTGAAACAAACAGAAAAAGAATTTGGAGGTTCGTATCGAGTTATTTTTTTCCTCTTTTTACTTTGTTCACTGAGTTTATTTTCATCTGAAAATGTATAACCACATTTCATGGAAGAAAATACACATAGCTCTCGACTCCAGGAAAGACAATTATGGTACAAACAGTTCTATTTATGACAAGAAGAGAGCGATGCCACCATGGGCAACAGCTGCATTTCTCAGCCCCGGAGCCTTTGCAGTCTTGCTCTGTGACATCCTAAAGGCCCTTGGCAGAATAGCAGGAGCAGCAGCTTTTCTTGCAGGAGGCACATTTGCATTCTTTGTGTTTACAGAAGCTTGCTTAAGTATAGGAGCCGCCAGTGGAACAGCAACGGATCAGGAGGCCCATGGCTCCGGCATAAGACAACTGTACGATGGAAGGAGCTCTGACTTTGGAGTCCAAGGACCTGGGTTCAAATTCTGCCTCCGATGATGCTACTGTGTGATCATGAGCAAGGCATTTAACCTTCCTGGGCCTCAGTTTACTTATCTATTAAGCCAGGTCCCTTCCAGTTTTAGAGCCACAATTCTATGACGTAGATAAGGAGGGCAATTGGAGAGGTCTCTAGTGGCTGTCTGTTATCTCTAGGATGAAATAGAAAATCTTCTGCCTGGCTTTTACAGCCCTTCACAACTTGGCTCCTTCTTGCCTCTCTCAAGTCTTCTTATGTTTCACATCCCTCCACATACTCTACGATCCGGCAGGATTGGCTCTGCTGCTGCGTGAACAAGACATTCCATCTCTTAACGGAACATTTGCACTGGCTGCTTCCCAAGCCTGGAACACTCTCCCTCCTTTTCTCAATCTCCCGGCTTCCCTGGCTTCCTTCATATCTGAACGCCAATTCCACCCTCTTCTCTGCCTCCTACTGCTAGTGTCTTTCCTCTGAGATCACCTCCAATTAGATTGATAGATATAGATATTTCATGTCCCGATATTTGCATGTTCTTTCCCTCATTACAATGTGATAGAGGGCAAAGACTGTTTTTGCCTTTCTTTGTAGCCCCAGGGCTTAGCGCAGTGCCTGGCACATAGTAGGCACTTAATAAATGCTTATGGACTTGACCTGACTGATCCTCTTGTGTAAGTTCTTCACAGAATTTCTCCATCCACCTCTTTACTGTCTGCAAGGGATAGCAGCACAAAGGCTGCGATACCTTACTAGTCTTGTCAATCATGAGCTCTGCAGCTGTGAGAGATGACCAAATGTACCATTGAAATGAGGTTGCTTTTGCAAGCATTTAAAAACCAGTTTGGCCAGCTCCTTTATTTGCTTCTCCAAAGAGAACTTATATTTAACTGTAACTTCCTTATTTCTTCTGGTTTTATTTATAATGAAAATGTCAATATGGATATGATTCATTTCCTCTGGTACTGTGTTGACTCATCGGCCATTAGATAAGAATCTCACTTTTAGAGAACCAATAATTATTTATTTATAGGTGGTTTAAACGTTGTGCTCCTTGACACCTTTTCCCCCTCTTCTGCAGCTATGCTACCATCGCTGCAGACATGGAAAGGGATTGTAGAGGACCAAAGGCCATTTTGTATTGTTCTTTGTTTCATGGTCGTCATAGCCAAAGAATCCATGACCTACTGACCCACCTCCTGGTGATGAGGCTCTCTGTACTTAACCAGACATGTTCTTTGGCTAAGATCATACTCTGAGCCTTCCCAGCATAGTGACAGACATGATGCTCCACTAACATGGCCTTCAAGAAGCTTAACCAATAAGGCATTGCAATTGGACTTTTGTGGTGGGGTTTATGACATCCTAGAATTTTCCCAAAAACTGAAGTCAAATTCAGTGGCCAATAATTTGCAGGTTCCATTATTTTTTTTGAAGGTTAGGTCAAACTTTACCTCTCTGTAGTTCTGTGGCACCACTCCAATTCTCTGTGGTCTTTCAAGGATCATGGATAGGGGTTCAGTATTCACATCTGCCAGTTCTTTCAGTACTCTGTGAGGTTGTTTGTCTGGCCCTGGTGCCTTGAATTTATTGAGGGCAGCTAAGGTTTCAATTCCCAGTTCATCATTTTTGTTCTATATTTGCCAGTTGGAAGATCATTCTTTTTGGAAAAGAAAACAGAAGCAAAACACAAATTGAGTAGTTCTGCCTTCTTTCCTTTGCCCCACCCACTCCCCAAAATGATCCTACCCCTCTTTAATCTTCCTGTCTGCAACATACATAAAAAAGCCCTTTTTTGTTAATGTTGGCATTCATACCCAGCTTCAACTTGTAGTGATTCTTTGTCCTCCTGCCATTATTCTTGCAAGACCATGAGACTCTTTAGTATTTATCCTCCACTATTTGTCCTTGCTTTTGCCTTCTTTATGTGTCTTAAAAAATCAAAGTTAGTGATTTCCCTATGCATCAATACGGGTCTCTCTCACTGTCTTTTTTTTTTTTGAGGCAGTTGGGTGATTTTCCCAGGGTCGCACAGGTGGGCTGATATTTGAACTCAGGTTCTCCTGACTCCAGGGCTGATACTCTATCCACTGTGCCACCTAGCTGCCCCAACACAGATCTCTTTAGACGCTCCCCCTGTGCTTACCCACTGAAATTGTTTGTGTTTCTTTTGTCAAACTTTCATTCTTCAGTGGTTCCTACCCCTCTTCCCATGTAATATTTTAGACCACAAGATCTTGTCTATCCTATGGAGGCCCTTCAGCACTGTAGAAAACTGTCCTGAATCTGGAATCAAAGGAGCCGGGCATCTGAATTCTAACCCTGCCGCTTACTACTTGGTGTGATTGTGGTCACTCAAGGCTCCTAACGTCTCTGGGACTCACTTTCCTCATCTGTAAAATGAGAGACTTGCATTAAGTGACCTCTAAGGCCCTTTCTATCTCTAAAGCCAAATGATCTTCTGATCTACGATCCTTTCTCTGAACTATTTGGAATCCCTTCTCTCAAAGTCTAGGCAGTATGTCAGAATGGATCCAATTTTCCTTTCCTTCTCTAACAGGAATTCGTGATCTCTTCTCCTCAAGTCCTCCTACCAGTTCTAGCTCAGCAACCACTACCTCCTTCTTGGTCAATCAAATCCAGAATTCCAGCTCCCCTTCTTCCTTTCTCCGCTTTTTGAAGAATAAATTGATAATTAGGGCAAGTCACAAATGTATACAGTTCCCTGCTTTTGGCAGCTCGAGAACACATCTGAATCTTTGAGGTCTCTTGTGTCCTGGCTGTAATCATGCCTCTGCAGCAGGTTTGTGATCTGTTTCCCATGCTCCTTAGTCATTTCTTTCTTTTGTCCAGCTGGTCTGTAGTATTTTCCCACTATTAATATCAATTCTGTTTATTTTTTTAAATTGATTTTCACTCATCAATTCTGCACCCTGCTGCCCTCCTCCAATTGTGGGATTTCTTTAAATGAATGTCTTTTCAGTATATGATGCTAGAGAAACACTATGCTGAAATAGATTGAATCCTACCTCTGATGCATACTGGCTATGTGAGCTCAGCAAGTCATTTAACCCCTTAGTGCTCCAGGCCAGTTACTTAAGCATTCTGTGCCCCAGGAGACTCTCCACCACTCTAAACTGCCATATAACTTCAGCTGCAATGGTAGAAGGAGCTTTCTCTTTGGGAATTAACCATACCAACGAAATCATGGGACCTGTTCAAAATAATAATAACAGAAACGATTAACAACAGTAATAATGATCATAATAATAACACATGGTCCTACTTCACTTTTCCTTTTACTTATTACATTCCTTTGCATCAGTCTCTCATTCCATAGTCATATCCCAGTTATGACCTCCATCCCACAAATCCCAGAGAAGCCACTGATGTTACATTTTCCTCCTTGTGCTATTTTTTATTACCTTATTTGTTACTCATACTTTGTGCATTTGTGTATTGACATATGAGGCCATAGATTTTATTTCTGGTTCTCTTCTTGGCTATTATCTCTTGTGAATTACTGGTCCTCTCTTCTGATCTTCTTTCTTCTTCCTAACTTACACCTCAATAGATATAGGTGGGTAGTTTTCCCCATTTCCTCCCACCCCCGTCTGCAATTTAACAACTTTTTGATCATATTTACAAAACTTCAGGCGAATATGTTTTTACCCACTTTCAGGTACGCTCTATCCCTGGCCAAGAGTTCATCATTCTCTTATTTTAAGCTGTGGTTCATAAATGCAAATCCTGTTCTCAGACGTCATTTTAACCAGCTGCTTACTTTCCATATCTGCCTGTTTCTTCTGAATCTTCTACTTTCAATCAACTATAGTGAAGAAAACACCACCTGTGCCCCTCAAGTCTTCTATTTCTTGCCCATAATTCATAATTACTTGCAATGCTCTTATGGCATCAGGACCCTAGGCCTATCTCATTTTGTTGACCTTCTTGAGAGCTTGGTGTCATTGTGGAGGCCTAGACTTGGTATAGCTAAGCTGAAGAAACTAATGATAATAATAATTATTATATTATATTAACGTTTATTTAGCACCTACTATGTGCTAAGCTGAGCATTTTATACCCATTATCTCATTTGAGCCTGCCAACCACCCCAGGGAGGTAGGAGCTATTATTATCCCCATTTTACAGATGGGGAAATTGAGGCAAACAGAGGGTAAGTGATTTGCATAAGGTCACATAGCTAGTAAATGTTTGACTTCAGGCCTTCACTCTATCCACTGTACTGCCTGACTACTCTATGGGAAAATATGCTCCCTTTGCAAAAAAAAAAAATATTGCCTCTAGTAGTATATTGAAAGAGCCTGCTCAGCTTGCAGTTCTAGAATGTTCTAATCACAACTTGGTCACTGGATCCCACTTACCATGCCTTTATCAATTTCCTAACTTTGCACTTCTTTCTCCCAGAATTATATTTACTCCACCAATCATCTTTCTATTCTCTACAATTCCTTCTTTGTTCTTTGTCTTCTTGATGCAGTTATAAGTTGTATTTTGAATATTTGTAAGGTTGTAAATTGGTCACTGTTACTCCATTTGGCTGTGAGACCTGCTTGCATACACATAGCCTAACTGCCCCCTTATTTTGTTGTCGTTCAGTTGTTTTCAATCATGTCTGCCTCTCCGTGACCTCTTTTGGAGTTTTCTTGGCAACGATACTGAAACGATTTGCCATTTCCTTCTCTAGTTCATTTTACAGCTGAGGAAACTGAGGCAAACAAGGTTAAGTGACTTGCCCAGAGTCACACTTATTAGCGTCTGAGGCCAGATTTGGCCCCAGGTCTTCCTGACTCCAGGCCTGGCACTCTATTCGCTGCACAACCTAGCTGCCTCTGTCCCCTCAGATATACAAGTCCACTGCATCTGGGGCCATCACCAATTGTCCTGACTCATGTCTTGCCACTGGACTCCAATTGCTCTGGAGGATAGAATGAGGCTGATGACTTTGCATGGCTCTGCCTCACTTAAATCCAGTTCATTTGTAAGTCAAGACATAACCCTCCTGATGTCATTAGTCCTCTTTGAGAATGAAGGTCAAACAACAGCAATATACAAGTAATAAAAAAAAAATGCCTTGGCTAAGCCAGAAAAATGCAGAATCCTAAGTTAATTTTTTTAAAACTTGCTAGGTTTCTCTTAGGGTATACTTATCCCCCTTCTGGGTTATCATTTGTATCCACAGAAATTACCAGGAATGAGCAGTGGTCATCAGACGTAACAAGTCTTGAGAGATTCTCCATTATACCTCACTTAAATGTCCCAGGATGAAAGTAGATCTCTTTTCTGTTCCTGTCAGGTTGACAAATAGTACTCAGTTTGGAGTCACCCGCCATCTCTACTCTTCCTCATTTGGCTTTTATTGGCTGTTGTCTCTCCTAGGAACACTCAAGAATACCTAGAATTCTTTCTTCCAGCAGAAGAGGCTGTTCCCTTCTGAGTGGGTTCCACTCTCCCCTCTAAAGGAAGAGATTTGTACCCATTTGTACCCATTACTCAATGGTCCTTTTTTCCTTCTATCAGAGATTAGGCTTCTCCTCTGACACTCTGGATTCTTTTTCTTCTTTGCTTTGAAGAATTTCTGTTTCCCTCTCCTTCTCTAGTAATACTTTGTTTTCCCTGATAGGCTGAAGAATAGAGAGACATTTTTCTAGCCCTTTCACTATATCCTTGGTGAGGGATCCCAAACTGCGTTTTGCCCGATACGGCCGCTACTCGACACTGGCAGCAACACATACGTAACACACATGGCATGTTGCTATGAATTCCCTCTGCCCTCCACAGTGACTGGAAGCTAGATCCTCCTTTTTCTCTTCTCCCGCTCATAGCTTTATGCCACACCACCACTTTGCCCCACCTTCTCATCTAACTGGGGGCTTAGCTGCTGAACACTCCACATGAGGCTTCCCTGGCTTTTTCTCATGAGGATGCTAGCTTGCTTAGTTGCATTTGACTGGAAATGAACAGTTTCTTGTCAAAGCCTCAGTGAAAACAAAATCTGCCCAGTCCCCTGCCAGAGGGTTTCAAACAGAAACCTAATTACTAGAAATATTTTATTGATTTAAATCGAATTACCTGTTCCTTTCCTCTTACCACTGGTAGGCTCAAGATGCCGCCTTGACACCTCTCTGGTACCTGTTGGTAATGTGTCTCAGGAGTTTAAACTCAGGAGAAACTCAGCTGGGGACCAAGCTGGTGTATCCTGGCCTGATTGGGAGCAGGAAAGATATGACCCCAATGAGGGGTGAGGGGATCATATAGAGAGCAGAGTAATAGAGGGGAAAATAGAAAACTCCTCGCAGGAGTTCCAAAGCTATAGGTCCTCCTAGCTCCATTTAGAATGGATTTCTTGGGATTGCAGTTCGGTGCTAATTAACTCATATACTACTTTAGGAATTCATAACTTTGTCACTGTGTGTACTCCTTCTACTGACAGAGACAGCAACCCATCTATATCGTAGAAATGCTTCATTGGTAGTAGAGAGAGCATATGATTATGAATTGGGGAACCTGGGTTCAAATCCCAGCTCTCTCCTTTTTTAAAATAATATTTTATTTTCCCCCAGTTACATGTAAAAAACAATTTTTAAACATTTATTGTTTTTTTCTTAAAGTTTTGTGTTCCAAATTCTATCCCTCTCTCTCTCCCCTCCCCCACCCCTGAGTCAGTAAACAGTCTGAATATAGGTTATACATGTACAGTCATGTAAAACATTCCATATTAGTAATTTTGTGCAAGAAGACTCAAACCAGGAAAGAAAGAAAGAAAGAAACAATGAACCAAAGAAAGAAAAAAGAAAAGAAAGAAAGAAAGGAGGGAGGGAGGGAAGAAGGAAGGAAGGAAGGAAGGAAGGAAGGAAGGAAGGAAGGAAGGAAGGAAGGAAGAGAAAAATAGTATGCTTCAAATAAAATATTCAAACATTAGTTCTTCCTCTAAAGGAAGATAGCATGAGTCCTTTGGGATTGTCTTGGATCATTATATTGCTAACAATAGCTAAGTCATTTACAATTCCTCATTGTATAATACTGCCGTTATTGTATACTTTATACTGTATACCGTTCTCCTAATTCTGTTCACTTCATTTTGCATCAGTTCATGTAAGTCTTCCCAGGTTTTTCTGAAGTCATTCTGCTTGTCATTTCTTATAGCACAACAATATTCCATCACAACCATTTGAACTCAGAGCAGAAGATGTCCTCCTGGCTCCAGCTTGGCACTATAGCCACTGTGCCACCTGGCTGCCCAAGAGTCAGAGAACAAGGATTTAAATTCTGCTTCTGATGCTTACTACTAGTATGACCTTGAGCAAACCACTTCAATTCCCCGGGCCTCCATTTTCTCAAGTGTAAAATGGAGGAGTGGGAGTAGAGAAGGCCTCTGAGGCACCCCCCAGCTCCAAATCTCTGCTCCTTTGATGTTTGCCCAGATGAGCAGGCAGCAAGCTTGTAGTGAAGACTAAATTGTTCCCTGTATGTGCTTGCTAAGCAGAATTCAGGGCCAAGGAGCGGGGGGGTGGGGACACATCAAGAGAGGGGGGTATGAAGCATGCAGCTAATGAGGGACTTTGGGAGCTTTGGTGGATGACTTCTGAGCCAGCCAGCGATCAAAGCTATGGCTCTCCAGGCACAATGTTTGGCTAGCCAAGTGGAACAGACATTGTATTTGTTGCATTCCTACAGCAAGCAGGATTTAGGCCATAAGGAGCAACCTTACTGGTGTGTCACAAAACCTCCTTAGTTGTCTTGTCTGGGGAGTGGGACGAATGAAATGCTCGATCATGAGGCAGAATGGCATCTGGGAAATGAGCCCTGTGTTTAGAACCTTAGGACCTGGGTTCGAATTCTGACTCTACTCCTTATGCTTGTAGGATCATAGACCTTAGAGCTGGGAAAAGACTAATCTTAGAGGCCATGGAGTTCAACTCCCTGTTTTACAGATAAGATAAACTGAGGCTCAGAACCTAAAGTCACTCAGCTAGTAAGCGTATGAGGATGATTGGACCTATTTCTTCTTGACTACAAGTCTGGCATTCTACACTAACTAGCTCTGTGATGTTGGACAAGTTAATTAGCCTCTCTGAGCCTCATTTCTTTCATTATCTATGAAATGAGGGAGTTGTAGACTAGATGATTTCTAATATCAATTCCAAATCTAAATCCTACTATCTCAGCAAGACCTGTGTTGTCAAAGGTAACCATCTCTTAAGAAGAGACTCTCCCAGGAGCTTACAGATGCCCACAGCTGAAACATTTCATTTTCTTTCATGAACTCTCCTCCCCAAACTCTACCACCACCATCACCACTTCATGAGATTGCTAAGGGCAACTGAGTAGGGCAGTGGATAGAACAAAGAGTCAAAAAGACCTGAATTCTAATCCTGCATCAGACATTTATTAATTGTATGGCCCTGGGCAAGTCATGTAACCTCTTTCTGCTTTGGTTTCTTCATCTGTCAAATGAAGGTCATAATAGCACCTACCTCACGGAGTTGCTGTTAGGATCAAATGAGTTAACATGTAAAGTGATTTTTTTTAAAAATGGAATGCTAATACTGCTTACAAAAAGGGAAACTGAGTCTCAGAGTCCTTCAGGGCTATATGACCATGGGCTTTGACTTGAGTCAAAGTTTCCTCTGTGTTAGATTAGATGATCTCAAGGTCCCTTCTACTGCTAAATTCTGTGACAAAGATTGTCATGGAGAAGAGAAACTAAATTTGTTCTGCTGGTTCTGGAGGGTAGAACCAGAACCCTAATTACAGGAAGGTGGACTTTCGCTCAGTACTAGGAAAAGCTTCCTGACCATCAGAGTTGTCTCAGAGTGGAAGAGGCAGGCTGTTTGAGAGGGTCGCAAAAGTTCTGGGACTTGTTTGTCCTTTGTCTCTCTTTGTATTCCTAGCCTTTAGCACAGTACCTGGCCATAGCAGGCACTTAATAAATGTTTGCTGACCTACCTAAAGTTTTAAGTCTTCAAACATAGGTTATGTTGACGACCAATTATTGGAGATGTGGTAGGAAGCAGGGGTCACACTAAGCCTAGTGACTTCTTTGGTCCCTTCCAATGCTGAGGTTCTGTGATGTTATGACTTGAATTAAGTTTACACTAAGTTTAAAACAGAGTCTTCATTTAAGGATTCAGTCTTCTTGATTCCTGCTCTAGGTTTCTTCCTGGTTGTTGTTCAGTCATTTCAGTCGTGTCCAGCTTTTCGTGATTCTATTTGGGGTTTTCTTGGCAGAGATATGGGGGTGGTTTGCCATTTCCTTCTCCAGCTTATTTTACACATGAAGAAACTGAAGCAAACAGGGTTAAGTGACTTGCCCAGAGTCACACAGTTGGTTAGTGTCTGAGGCCAGATTTCAACTTATAAAGATGAGTCTTCCTGATTCCAATCCCAGTTCTCCATCCACTGTACCACATCTTCTCTTTGAGGGATCCCCAACCCTGATGTGGGGTGTGGCAGAGGAGATGCTAACCGTATTCTGGACTGTCCAGAACATCTTCCATTCTCTGATTCCCAACAGAAAACAGTGAGAGAGCAATGAGATATAGTAGAAGACATGTTAGATTTGATTATAGACCTGAGTTTGAACCTTAGCTCTGTTGCTCATTCATGGGATCCATGGGTAGGGGTGTGTTAGTAAAGTCTAACAATGGAATCTCTGGAAAAAATGTACGTATGACCCACTTTTGAGCTTAATCTGCATTATTAATATTTTCTCCATCACTTTCATAAGTTAAAGCAATCACCATCAAGCCCTGATTTGAAATGTTTTCAAATTTCCAAGGTGAAAATTCTCATTCTGAACATTTAACAGTCAGCTCTCTCGAGCTGCTTCAGGCTGGTCTAGCACACCTGTGTCCATGGACATATCATTTCACCTGGGACTTGGTTTCCTCATTTGTCAAAAGAAGGATTGGGGCTGGGTGGTAGATAAGTTCTCATTTTACTCTGACATTCTAAGATCTTCTTTAGGCCCAATGCTCTATGTTAAAAAGTCCCTTCCAGCTCCAACATTCTACACTATGGGAGGGCCCTTCTAGGTCTGTTAGGCTGCTTTCTAATGTCACTTAGAGGCCCTAGCCTCATGACAATGTGTTCAAAAGAGTATGGGAAGTTCAAAAGAGGACCTAGTTTAAATTCTGGCTCTGCTGCTTATGTGATCATGAGATTAGTTTCCTTATCTGTAAACTGAGGAAGTCACACTGGAAGATCTCGATAATCCCTCCTAGTTCCAACTCTATAATCTTACAATCCTTCCAGCTTTAACTTTCTTTGTTATAAGATCATGGCTCTAGAGATGGAATGGATCTTAGAGGCTATTTAGTCTGACTCCTTCATTTTACAGGTGAGGAAACTGAGGCCCAGTGAGGTTAAGTGATTTGCCCAACACCATATACATAGTAAGCTCCAGAAGCAGGATTTGAACCTAGGTCCTCTGATTCCAGAGCCCCATGCTCTTTCTACTGCCCTTTGCTGCTTCTAAGTTCTATGGTGCCTTGCAGTAATAAATGTAAGATCCTCTGTTGCTATGATGCTCCCTCCCTCCTTGCAGCTCTTAATGCCCCTACCCATCTGCCGGTAGGCCTGCAGGCCCTTGGGTCTTGCTCACATGGCCCAGCCTGGGAGAGCAGAGTTGATTAAAGCCCCAGGTAGCATCAATGACATAAGGCAGGCTGAGGGGATGGCACCCACGGTCTCTGCAAATGCTTCCTGGCCTCCCAGAGAGCCAACTTCCTCCAGCAGTAAAAATAACAAGGTCCCAACAGACCTCTGTGGCAGGAAGGCATAGCTCAGATTTGAGGGAGGAGCAGGAATGGGAGCACTGGATGGAAATGGGGGATGGGGAACATTCACATGGCACATGGAGGCTGGAGCCCCAGGAAGCAGGAGAAGAGCAAGATGAGGATGGGGGATGGGGGAAAGGTGTCCAGGTTCTGGCCCAGAGGGTCACTGGACCCTCTTCGGTAGTGGCAGGGCCAGGGGTAGCCTAGGACCCTACACAGGTGCCAGCCCCGGGAGAATCTCAGTCTTCCAGAGCTGCCTATGACTCATGACCAAGACAATGAACATTTTCCTCAAATATATGTTTGTATGTGACTGCAACTATGTATTTGTGTCTCATGTGTCTAACTGTATGTATAATTGTATGTGTGTTTGTGTAAGACTGTTTCATGTATCTGATTATGTATTTGTGCATATGTGTCTCCTGTATGACTATGTAGGTGATTCTGTGTGTGTCTGTGAAGTATGACAGTGTGTCAACATATGACCACATGTACATTGGTCTGTGTTTGTGTTTCCAATGGCCTTACTCTGATGTATTATTTCTGAGCATTTATACTTTTCTCTTGTAAAGAACTCGGGGAAATGCAATGTTGTGTTCATTTAGGTACGTTTTCAATTGTGTGTGTCTATGTGATGGTGAGGCAGTAGGGTGCTGTGGAAAGATCTCTGAATTTAGAAGACCCAAGTTCAAATCCCAGCCCTTCCATTTATCACTAAATGACCTCGGGCAGACTCCTTAACCTCTCTGAGCCTCAGTTAAAGTTACAGATGAGGAAACTGATGTGAGGGTAAGTGATTCATCCAAGGTCATACACATGGAGGCAGGATTTGAACCTGTGGGGTAGGGTCCCTCCTGCTGTAGATCTAAGAACCTGCCCGTCTATGTGTCTGCCTGTGAATGTGTTTTTCTATTTGTCTATTTCTGTGTACCTGTGAAGATATTTGTGTGCCTCTGTGTGTCTGAGTTTGTGAGCATACTTGTGTCTGTGAAGAAGTAAGTGATCAGCTACTCACTCTCTGGCTGAATTGACCCTGGGTAAGTCCCCATCCCTCCCCTGGTCTCAGGTTTCTTCTCTATCACACAAGGGGCTCTCTAAGGACCCTTCTGCCTCGATACTTCATAGCACTGCGACCACTTCTGGTTTTCTCTGTTGCCTTTTCATCTTCCCCACATGGTAAATTCACAATTCTCAGAAACCCCGTTGTCCAGCCATACTTCTCCCATTGCACAGAGTGGGAGATGGAGGCCTGAGTAGAGGCAGGGCTTAGGCCAAGACTCTGCCATACATTCAGGCTGATATAAACCACCTACTTAGAAAGAAAACACAAGGTAAAACGAGCAGGAATCTTCCCTAGAGCTCCTAGAATTGTTGAGCTGGGAGACAGGGCTGGGGGAACGAATGGGGAAGCAGGGATGCTTGGGCAGGACAGGGTGAAGGACAATTCAAAGAACAAAAATTCCATGAAGTATAGGTGACTGACCCTTCATCAGTAGTGCAGAGGGCACGAGAGGAAAAGGTCTGAAATACCAAAGATGGTCCTCTTCTGACAGGAGGCGGGGGGTACTGGCAATGGTACTGGATTTGAAGTACGGAAGAAAATGAGTTTAAATCTCAACTTTGACACTTAATAGCATTTTTGCTCTCAGCCTCTCTGAGCCTCAGTTTCCTCGTCTGTAAGATGGCAATAATAACCCTTGCACTATTTATCTTAAAGGATGACTGTGAGGAAGCCACTTGGCAGATCTTAACGGGCTATGTAAATGTGAGTTATTTTTCTTAAATCTCAGGTAGAAGGCAGAAGTCAGACTTCAAGAATGATTTGCTTGTAACAGCTGATAGATTGATTTTTGAGGGGGGCGATGGATTCTCTGATACCTGGAGGTCTAAGGGGAAAAAAGATGAGTGGCTCTCTTTATTGAGATGGCCAGAATGGAGGCAGGGGACTGGAAGAAATGACCTTTCCAGGTCTTCTTTGGACCCAGACAGTTAAGAGGTAAAGGGGGTTGATTGGGTATGACTGAGAGAATATACCCCCCTGGTGGCCAATTTTCACCATTGCAACCCAGGTTTACCCCAGCCCAGTTACTCCCTTCCTAGCCCTTACGGTATATGCATAGTAGAGAGTGGGTCTTTAATCCATTTTAAAGTGACTTAGATGAAAACAAGCATCGTTCCTCCCGAAGTGCTCATCTGAGGGGGAATCAGAAGGCTAGGGGGAGAGGGCCAGATCCCCAAGATCTGGGACAACGACGTAAATTAAGAAATAGAATTCAAGTCCTCAGCGGTTGGATAAACCATACAGTGATCACCACCACTACCATTTCATCATCATAATCCTTCCCAGCCTCCCTATCACCATTAAAATCTTCCCCATCATCCTTCTCACCATCATCACCCCAAGATCACTTATATCATCATCGTTCCCTTCACTAAGAGGAATGGGATAGAGGAGACCTAATGGGTATGTGGGGTAGAGCAAAAAAGGACCTTGGAGTGGGGTGAACAGAACAGGATTTGGGTTCTGGACCAGCTATGTCACCTTGGATGAGTTCTCAAAATCCTTTAGAACTCTGTTTCTCGTCTGCCAGAATGAGGGGTTTGCATTGAAAGATCTCTGATGTCCCTTCATCTCTAACATCTTATAGGCTCTTTTAAGTTCTCTTCCCACTCAAACTTTTTATGTTCTAACACTCTGTGTTCCAGGGAGCCTCCCAATACTAGCAAACTTGCTATGGTCTAAGTTCGCTTTTATCTCTAATTTTCAATACTCAAGATTCCCTTCCAGCCCCAACATTCCATGCTTTAAATTCCCTTCTAGCCCTGGCATCCTATGCCCCATGTTCCTTTCTAGACACGTCTATGAATTCTGTGAAGTTCTAGGTTTGCAGCTGCCTTTGCCCATCATGAACGCAATCATGGCCTCCGCCAATTCCTACTACCACCAAGGATCACAGAATCTCAGAATGTTACAGTTTGGAGATACCTCGGTGATCATCTATCCAACTTTTCATTTCCTCCCCCATTTTACTGATGAAGGAATTTGCTTATCCAAGGTCAAATAAGCAACAGAGCTGAGACATAATCCCAGGTATTCTGACTCCAAGTTCCATAACAGTAATTTATTTCTTCATAGGTTTCATGCCCCTTGAGTTGGAGCCCCCAAAAGAGTCCTCTGCCCTCACATATTAGTCACTGGCAATAGGTACAAACAGTGGTAAAAGCAAGAATTCTTCCTTCCATGAAAGCCTTTTCGGGGTTCTGACTTGGGCTCCCCCATGGAAGAAGTAGATTCTCCCCCATTCTTTAACCCCAGCTCCTGAAAAGCCTCCTCAGGGCTCATGTCATTTGGAGGGGGTGGGGTGGGGAGAAGAAGGGGTGCCTATAGAGCATAGCTCTACAGAGACTTTGAGGAATGGTAGTATTGAACCAACAAAATATGTTGAGAAAATTGAATGCTTTCTTACTCAAGGCGAAGGACCCAATTTCTAGGTGTGGGGATCAGACTAGCACAGCTTGTAGCTGCTTGGAGAGTTATTCTATTGTAAGAGGCCATAGAGGCAGGGGGAAGGGAGGGGGGAGCTATTCAAAGACACATCTAATCCAAGGAGCAAGGGAAAGGCACAATAACAAGCTGAATTGCTTCTCTCTCTCTCTCTCTCTCTCTCTCTCTCTCTCTCTCTCTCTCTCTCTCAGCTTTAATACACACTCAAATGTGTGCATACATTCAAATACATAGTCCAATGCCCCAATGAATGTATATGTAGGTACATTTGTGTCAGCAGAAATACAAACACATTTGCACAATAATCCATGGCCCCGCAAAGATTTGCAAATATCCAGGTACAACACACACATTTGTGTAAACACATCTCTGTGCACACAAATGTGCATGTGTGCGTAGTGCAGACACACAAAGGTAAATATACATGGATATGCAAATAATATGAATAAAAATAACTCATTTGTATAGTGATTTGAATTTTATGAAGCACTTTGCACAAAACACCAAAGCCTGGACTGTGTTCAACGGACCTGGATTTGAGTCCTTGCTCAACCAGAGGTTGATAAAAGTGGAAATATTATAACCTCCATCTTACAAATTAGGACACTGAGGCTCATATAAATCATAGGATCATAGGTCTAGAGCTGGAAGAGACCTCAGAGGCCATCTAGTCCAATCCCCTGCCCCATTTAACAGATGAGGAAACTGAGGCTCATAAAAGTAAAGCAACTTGCCCGTGATCACACAGATAGTAAGTGTTGGAGCCAGGATTTGAACCCAAGTCTTTTCCAGTTCAGTCCTCTTTCCGACTATACCTCCTTCTGTGCCTTAATCTAGTCTTCTATAAAATGAGGGGTTGAATTTGATCTTGAATGGTTTTTCCAACTCTAATATTCTATATATTCTAACGTTCTATATTCTAAGGTCTCTTCTAGCTCTCTGACATTCTATGATCCTATAGAAGCCACACAGTGATGCCCAAGGTGAAGCAAACAGGACTCCCCCCACCCCCCCTTCACCATTGGGTCTGATAAACCTCCTCCCCCCTCCCTTTCCGGTTGGCTTTTCTCTCCCTGGGGCCCAGTTCGGGAGAGTGGAGCCTCAGACACACACAGAGCCCAGCTCTTTGCTAAAGCCATTGTTGCCTTTGGCAAAAGGCCCTACTTACAGGCTGAAGGCCAGGGCCTCTGTGAGTGGGGCTAGGACAATGGGACCGCCTAGGCCTACAGAAATTGCCCCAGTGCCTTTGCAAAGCCCCGCTTAGCCAGCAGCTGAGTGACAGCTGAATTGGGTGGGGGGGAGCACTCTGTGAGAGCCAGTGCCCCACCAGGCTGCCGAGAGGTACCCGTTGTCTGCAGCCCCTGCACAGCTGCAGACACTGGGAGGTCCCTGGTTCTTTGCTCCCACCCCCCAGAAAGAAGTGCCTCCCACAGCCCTTCTGTCCAGCCCCCCTGCCCACTGGCTGGACCCTCCTGAAGGGTCCTGTCAACACTGATTGGGGAGCAGATGGGAAATAGGCAGGAGGGGACCTGCGACAGGGCCACACTGAATCGGTCTGAGCCTCTATCCCACCCCCATCAAGGAGCTGCCCCTGTCCTCTTTCCACTCCACTCTTCCCCCCAGAATATATCCTACTAAGCACAGACCTCATAGTGAAAGGAACAGAATACTGGACAGAGTGACAAGAAGACCTGAGCTGCAGTCTCAGCTCTCACACTAACTTACTCTGTGACCTAGAGTGAGTTATTTTCTCCTTTGGGGCCTCAGCTTCCTGGTCTATAAAATGGGAAACATCATGGCATAGTAGAGAGCTGGCTTTGGGGTCGGGAAGATCTAGGTCCATGAGCTGCCTTGGGCATATACTAACTATGGGACCCTGGGCTAGTCGTTCTCAGAGCCCCAAGCAATCCTCCAAAAACTATTATCTGCCATGAAGAGGTCAATCTATATTGGCAGAGGGAATTTCCTTATTGGGAGTTCCCCATGCCAATGAAAAATGAAATCACAGCTCCCATTTGAAAGAGGTAGACAGACAGAAAGACGGAGAGACAGAGACAAAGAGAGAAAAAGAAAGACAGGGGAGGGAGGGAGAGAGAGAGACAGAAAGAGTTGAACTTAATTTATAATTCCTCTTCCAGTTGTCATATTCTAAGGTCCCTTTTAGTTCTGACATTCTATATCTCCATGACATCCCCCATACCCTCAGTTTCCCCATCTGTCCAATGAGGGGATCTAACTGGTTGACCTCTCAAATTGCATAATTCTAAGCATAGCTCTGGAGTATTTGTGAACTTGAAGCAATGGGGAGTCTGAGAAAGGGAGATCTCAGAAATTGTTGCCTGAGCTCAGCACTGAGCCCATTGTCTGACCTGCTGTTGTCTTTCCCTCATAGTACTTACCACCTGTGACCTGAAGCCTGGCTGTTTCCAGCTGTGGGACCCTCCATCAGTCCTCTCAAACATGGTGACCTGCTGTTAGTGCTTTGTAACAGACCCCAATTTGGGGAGGAATGGGAAAGATGGGGAGCAAGAATCTCTTTTGGCCATCTCTTACCTTTTGGCATAGCCCTAGCCCTATAGCCAGTCTGTGGACACATTTCTCTGCCATCATGATCTCTCAAATAGGGCTCCAGGATTGTCAGGCTGGTGATAACATACAGGCTGTCTTCTGTACCAAAAAAAGCCCCTTCCATTTTATTCACAAATATGTGTATCGTGGGATATGTTGTATGTATGAGTCATGTATGTATCATGTATACATGTGGTCTACAGTGTACATGCCTATGTCTTATCTGTAATAGTAATAGCACATTTCTGTAGCACTTTTAAGAGTCACAAAGTGATTTTCTCACAATAGTCTCATGAGGTAGTAATAGAAATGAGTTTACCCCCATTCTACAGAGGAAGAAACTGAGACCTAGAAGATAAAGCGAGATAGATTCGCAGATTCATAGACCTGCTTTGAATCATATAGTGAGTAAATGTCGGAGGTAGGATATGAACTCAGGCCTCCTAACGTTTGTGTGTATTTTGTGTGTGGATGTGTGCCATGTTGTGAGTGACAACATCTGGCCAGTCAGTCTATTGTATGATCAAGAGTTGGTGTTCTTCTCATGTGAAAGGGTTGTGGGCTCTATGTCATGGCTGTGTGTATTGTGGGGTGCATATATGTGTGTGTGTGCATGTGTATGTTATGATACATATGCATGTTAAAGGAAATCAGATCTGAGGGTTTTTTAGGGAGAAAATAAAACTATTATTTGTTTTCAGGAGGGGGCAGGAGAGAGCCTGAATCTTTCTCATTACTATTATCCAGGTCTTTGGATGGTTCCCTGAAAATTAATGCTGCTTTTAAAATATACATGTACACACATATGCAAGTACACACACATGCACAAATACACATTCACATACAGCAGCAGCAGGATCTCTCTCTGGGTGTCATGTACCTTAATCAGATGTCACATGTCCTGTTGCCCACACTAGGCAGATGTTGTCCTCATCACCCCCTTCTCTTTCCTAGGAGCCTTCAAGGTTTCACACACACCCCACCCAGGGAGATATTCCCACTGCTTCGGACCAGCAGCCAGCCTCAGGAGAGACACCACCTGTCTGGCTCATGTCTCGGGGATTTCTCCCCTTCACCAACAATGCCTGGATTTGGCTGCATCAGCCCGGAGATTAGCCCCAGGAGAGATGGGGAGCAGGTGGCAGACCAGAGCCCACTGTTGACAAGGCAGCAAGGATGTCTGACCTAACTCGCATTCCAAGTACATCTTATTCCCCCTTCCCTGCTCTCTAACCTGTAGCAAGCACCAATCTTCTGTCTTCAGCACTGCAGCCAACTGTGAGCGGATCACAGTTTGTGTCTCCTCAGCAGCCTAAGGTAATTTCTATGGGCAGATAGGCATTGTGGTTTCATAAGATGTGGAGTCAGAGAAACCTGGTTTGTACACAAACTCCATTATCTGTAAGTCACTTAACTTTTATGCAAGCCTCAGTTTCCTCATTTGTCAAATGAGGAGGTTAGATTAAATTATCTCTAAGATTTCTTCTAGTTCTAAATCCTACGAGATCACCCTGGATATGGAGTCAGGCAACATGGCTTTGCCACTGATTGTAAGGTTAGTGATGGCCTCAATCACCTTGTCTGAAAAATGGGGATAATACCACACTTTCCTAAAGTCAGAGGACTGGATCAGATGATTTAAGGTTCTTTCTTAGGCTGTCTCCTTAGCACTAATCATTCCAAGTTCAGCAAATTGTTTTTATTGGTAGAAAGGGCGTCAACACTAAAGTTCTTCTGGAGACAGCCTTTCCCCACCTTTTCTGACACCGACTGAGTCTTTGAGGACAGCAGAAGGGAGATAACGGACCCTTAGAAGTGTGGTTGTAGGCCAGATGGCCGGCTGGGCCTGGCCATCAGACAAGCAGAGCCGCCACTAGATGGGGATGTCAGAGACAGAACCACAGCTCCCACTGGCCCTTCCTGAGGAATGTCCTAAACAAGTTAGAAAACAAGGTCAGAAGCAGCAGGAATAAGCAAGAAACGAAAGGCCTAATAACAGAATGCTAGAGCTGGAAGAGCTTAGAACAGAAAATGTTAGAACTTGGAAGGGCTTTAGAACCTCAAAGGTTAGAGTTTGTGTTCTAAGACAAGCACCTTAGAACATAAAATGTTAGAACGTGGAGCGTTAGCAAACAGGCCTTACTACTACTACTAATGATAGCTGGTCTTTATATAGTGCTTGAAGGTTTGTAAAATTCTGTGAAGATGTTTATCTCATTTTAATTTCACAATAATCTTGGGAGGTGGGTGCTGTTATCCTCCCTATTTTATAGACGAGGAAAGTGAAGCAGACAGCAGTTAGATGACTTGCTTGTCACACAGCTAGTAAATATCAGAGGCCAGATTGGAACGCGGGTCTTCCCGACTCTGGAGCTAGAGTCCTAAGCACTGTCTGCCAAGAGGGGTCAATCTGTATGGGTAGGGGGAATTTCCTTATGGGAGTTTCCCATACCAATGAAAAATGAAATCACAGCCCCCATTTGAAAGAAGCATATAGACAGAAAGACAGAGAGACAGAGACAAAGAGATTACATCTAGAAATGGGAAGGAACTCAGAACATTAGAACATCACATACGGCACATGAGAGCTGGAAGTGACTTTGGGTAGCATTGTCTAGGCCAGGCTCCTCATTTTACAGATGAGGAAAATAAGTCCCGGAGAGTTACCTGGGGTCACAGATTGAGCCTGGCTGGGGTGAAGAAGTGAGAAGCAGGGATCTCCATCACAGAACTAGGGCGATGTTCACGTACGTATTTTGTATCTGTGATTTCCCCTCAGTAGAATGTTAAATCTTTGAGGACAGGGATTGTTTCTTTTTTGTCTTTGTACTCCAGTGCTAAGTACAATGCCCAGTACATAGTAGACACTTAATTAATGTCTGGTGAATGAATGACTTGTATATACTTGGACTTGCTATCTCCTCTCTCCCTTCTTTCTCCTTCTACTCTTCCTTCCAGGGACCTGCTTCCCAAGCTCCCAAAGTTCTAATGCTGGGTGTTCGATCTGGTAACTTCATTCATACTGAAGTGTTAAGGACTGAACTGGTAAGGAAATCTGCATTTTTAAGGTAATATTTAACCCAAAGGAGTAAAGCTCTAAGGATGGGATTTCGGGCATTGTGGTAGCTGTATAGCAAGATTTGGGAGCAGAGGAGACTTCTCCGGGCCCCTTACTGTATGGGTAAGGTCAGCTTGATTGGGACATATTCTCCAGGCATCAGTTAGAGAAAAGTTTGATGCTTAATCAACTTAATTTATACCTGTTAGCTTTTTGAGGCAGCCAGGCAGCACAGTAGCTAGAACGCCAGGCTTGGAGTCAAGAAGTACTGAGTTCAAATCCTGTCTCAGACATTTCACAGCTGTATGTCCCTAGGTCAGTCACTTAACCTCTCTCACTCAGTTTCTTCAACTACAAAATGAAAGGGTTGGACTTGATGACTTCTGATGTTCCTTCCAGGTTTACAATCCATGATTCTATTGTGACTGAGCCCAAGTTCTAATGAGAACGTCTAGATAGCAAGTTTTCTGACTCTTCCCACTACACTGTGCTATTCTGAAGCTCTTCTCTGGGGGTCCCAGGCTCTAGCTGATGATGCCCCACACCCTCTGAGCCCCTGCAAACTCCTGGATCCCCTGGAGAACCTGGAAGTGCAATTCCCCCGGCCTGGCAGGGGCTAGCAACTCAACATCTTACTTCCCATTCTTTTGGCAAGAAACAAATTGAACCAAGTTCCTAGGGGCAGAATAAGGAGTGATGGTAGTGCCCAAGGTTACACAGTGACCCTGGTGCGTGAAGAATAGATAAGAAAGACGGCTTCATTTTTCAGACCTGTGATCAGGTTTATTAAAGATGGTAAGGTGGAAAGAACACTAGCTCTCAAGTCAGAGGACCTGGGTTCAAATCCTACTTCTGGTGTTCACTATCCATATGACCTTAGGTGAGTCATTTAACCTTGGTAGGCTTCATATTCCTCATCTGTAAAAGGAGGGGATTGGATTAGATGGCCTATGAGTTTTATACATTTATTGTAAGAATATTAATCTTGGAGAATGGTCAGTCTTAAAGCAGAGTAGGTATAGAGAATAAATGATTGAAAAAGTATTTGTTAAGCCAGGTGCCATGTTATGCACTAGGGATACTAATACAAGCAAACAAGACTGTCCCTGCCCTCAAGGAGCTTACTTTCTAATAGCAAAGACAACAACATTCTCAGTGAAGAACCAGTCTTCAAAAATTGTGAAGTTCAAAGAATGGTCAGCTTTGGTGAATGGTGAGTGAGTCTTTGATAAGAGTCAGTTTTGAAGAGTAGTCTATCTTGAAGAGTCCATCCTAGACAGAAAAGTCATTCTTTCAGAATGGGTGGACTCCAAGAACGTGAACTCACAAGACTGACCCTGTGTCTCTCAGGATGTTTTTCCCTCTCTTGGGGACCTGTTAGCAGGTTGGCCAAGCAGCTATTGCTGGTGGGGAGACCAAGCTTATCAGAAGAGGGAGGAGAGGCTAGATGCTGTGTTATTATCTCCCGGCTCATTAGGTTGGATGTCACCGCACTCACTGCCATAAAACTGTCTAATGGGGAAATTACTTGAGGACCATAAAAATTAATGGCAGCTTCTAGGACTCTCACAGAGATTTATTTTGGCCAGGCTACATCACTTGGAAGGGGTGGGGGAAGCTTTCTGGCTCAGAGGAGTAGAGACAGGCAGAATCCCCTCCTTCTAGTTTTGCAAAGCTGTAGCTGGCTAGTCTCTATCATATGGGTACCGAAACCTAAAGGGCTGCATCGGGGATGAGGCAGGACTCTGGGAAAGAACCCCCCACAGAGTTCATCTGTAAACACCCACCCATCCCAAAGAAGGCAATGGGAGAACCACACCAAAAGCTCATCTCCAAACCCCAATTAACCACAGACAAAGAGGCCAGGCAGGGGCTCATAGCTCAACACCTGACTCTTTACTCTGTTGGCAGAAACAAATTAGAACAAGTTTCTAGGGGGAGAATGGGAAAAGGGGAATCTTGTGCAAGGGAGGCCTGTCTTCCCATAAGGCTTTGCTCCATCTTTTTTCTGCCACTTACACATGCTTAAACGTGCACACACATACACACATACTCATACTCATGCACACACACACACAAACACACACACACACACAACTTTCAGGTAACTCGCACAATCCTACCCTCTTGCCTCACTTTATATTTTGGGTATTATTCCATGGATGCATAAAGTCATCATTAGGACGTCAAGTAGATGCTTTCAAAAAACTAAACTCCTCATCCAGAAGGGGCAGAGACCTCAGTGCTTTCAAGAATGTTTGAGGACGAGGTTTGGGGAGAGTTACGAGTATAGCATCAGGGATTATCTAGGGTTTCTGGGATCCATATCTATAGACTGTTTAGAGCAGGAAGGAATCTTAAAGATTATCTTGTCCAACCTCCTCGTGTAAGAGATGAGGAAACTAAGGCTGGCCTAAAGTCACAAATCTAGGAAGTGGAAGATCTGCCTCCTGTATGTAAAGGATTCATCCAGCAAAGGTTGGATGAGAGTCCTCACTGTTCTTCTGTAATGATGGCAGAAGGCAAGGCGTAGTGTTGACCAATTCTTTTCTCTATTTAAGAACTGTCCCTAGACCAACTGTGTCAATCAGAGCAAAGAGGTAGGAGCATGTATTTAAAGCTGGAAGGGACTTTATAGCTCAGATAGTCCAACTTGCTCACTTTGCAGTTCAGGAAACTGAGGCTCAGAGGGGATAAATGACTTGTCTAAGTCAAGCCAGTAGTAAATGGCAGAACTGAGATTCAAACCCGGGTCTACTACCAGCTGTGGCTTGCCAGAACCTGGTGACCCATTTCATGGATTATCCAGGCCCAAATCAACCCATCTGCTACATGCCTTAGAAGAATATGTGAGGGTGCACATGCCTGGCACACAATAGGCATTTACTAAATTTTGATTGGATTGGATTGGGTTGAATCAGTCTCCTGGAGTGAGTAGAGCCAATGTAGTATAGTAGAAAGATAATTGGAAGCAGAAAGATTGAAGTCAAATCCTGGATCCTCCACCAGCTTGCTGTGATATCAGGTACTTCTCTCTCAACCTCGGTTTCCTCATCTGTAAAATGGAGATACTAATACTCTTGCTTCTAAAGCACATAAGCTATTGTCCATACTTGGCCGTGCTCGCTGGAGAACTCTCTCTCTGTTCTTGGATTTCCACCAGACCTCCCACCCTACCCAAGGCCTCTAGTCATATCTTCCTAACTCCCCTCCCACTGTGTTATTGTCTCCTAGCCCCCTAACTCTACCACGTTGTCAGACAGACCCTCAGGGTATGATTTTCTCCCCTGTATGTGGCTGGCACAGGATGAATTCCTGAAGCTGGAGTGCGTCCCCCAGGCTCTGTCTGGATCTGCAGGTGGGACAGGCCCTCTCACATACCCAGATTGCATAAGCACTCATGCCCTTAGTGGGTGAGGGGGCCAAGGGAGGTTAGTTCCCTAGCCAGAAGGGGAGGGTGTAGCCCAAACAGCTTTGGGGAAGGGAGCTGAACCCCAGAGAATCAGAAGCAGCTATCCATGGACAGGAGAAAAGTAACATTTTAAGATGGAAAGGAACTTTGGAGGCCCTCTAATCCAACCCTTTCATTTTTCAAATGAGGAAACAGGCCCAGAGAAGTCAAGAGATTTGCCCCATGGTCACACAGTTGGTTAGTGGTAGATCTAGGATTCAAAAAGCATTGGATTTGGGAAAAAAACAACATGAAAGTGAATCCTGGCTTAGCTTCTTATTCCTTGTGTGTCCTTAGGTAAGACATTCACTCCTCTGGGTCTCTTGTTTCCACAGCTAGAAAATGAGGGTTTGACTAGACAATCTAGAAGGTTTTGTCCATTTCCAGCAGTCTAGAATTCCTCCAACTCCAAATCTAGGGTTCTTTCCCCTATACCACCCTGCTACTTATTCTAAGCCAATCTCCCCTTTTCTTTCTTTTCTCTTCTCCTTTCCCCTCAGGCTCCCTGTCTCCCTCACCAACTCCCCTTCCTGCTTTCTCTTTGCTTTCTCTTATTCTCCTTCCTCTTTTTTCCCTCTCCTGTCTTCCCTCCTCCTCTCATTCTCCTCTATCTCTTCTTCCTCCTCGCCTGCCCAGCTCTTTTTCCTAGATGCTTCCTTCTCTCTCCTTTTGTGTATAGATGTTTCTCTCTGTCCCATTTCTGCTTTTCTCTTTCTCCTCTATTATCCCTCTCTCCTATTTCTCTCATTCTCCTCTCTTCTCTCTTTTTCCCTCTCTCATTCCCCTTTCTCTTTTTCTTTCTCCTTCATCCTTTTAATTCCCTTCATTCTCTTTCTCAGCCTCTCTGTCTCTCTGTCTCTGTCTCTTTCTCTCTCACATACACACACACACGTACACACAAGCATGCACACACAAACCTCCCGCATATACTTTCTTTCTCTCCCTTCTCCCATTCTTCCTTCCCTTCCTCTTCTCTTTCCTCCCTTTTCTCTTCCTAATTCTTCCACATCTTTGACTACTATACCTTGAACATCTCTGTTGTAAATAATTCAAGTACCCCATTGGATCAACAATAGAGAGATTCTGAAAAGGGAACTTGAGAAGTATGTTTAAGTGAGGGTGTGAAAGTAGGTAGTTGTGTTTGGCAGGTATCTGTTCTCTGCTAGGGTAACATTCCATCAGACTTGGTTCTAGAGCCCTGCTCTCAAGAACTCTAAAGTTGCACAGCCCCTTTTAAATGGAATCCATGGAAATAACCTGGTATCCACAGGATGAAACCTCCCCCTCCTATCCTCAGAGGCCCAGATACCTGGGAGGAGCCATTCTCCTCACTGAGGAACTTCCACAACTCCAGCCGTTGAGAAATAAAGCAAGCCCTAATTCATCTCAAACCTCACCGGCTCAGACTCTGCCACATCTTAACCTGGGCTTGGCTGAAGATTGTGAAAAATGGGGGAAAGAAAACATTCACATTAACACAGATGAACAGTGAAAACAAGATGGCGGGGTGGGTGGTGTTTGTGCTTTTTTAAAAGACAAAATAGTATAGAGTGAAAAGCATTCCCCTGGGAGCCAGGAGCTAGGAAGGAGCCCCAGGCCCAGCACCGCTACTCACTTACCTTCTGACCTCTGACAAATCACTTTAATGTTCTGAGCCCCCTGTTTCCTCGTGGAAGGAGGTGGTTGGACTAGATACTCTCTAAGGACCCTTCTGGTGCTAACGTTCTGTGATCCTATAATCCTTCCAGATGTAATGTTCTAGAATCATGTGATTTTAGCCTAAAACTTGAGCAATGAAGCTAGCAAGCTGTTCCCCAAAGGCCAAATCCCCCAAAGCCTGGACCTGGGTATGGAGAGAGTATGGGGGAGAAGAAGGGAATAAACACATATAGTGCCTACTAATTGCCAGGCATTGTCTTATGTGCTTATATATATAATATATATACATATATACACACACATATATGTATATATGTATGTATTTGTATACATATGTATGTATATACATATATGTAATTGTGTGTATATAATTTGATCCTTAAACAATCCTGTGAGATAGGTGCTATGATAATACCCATTTCATAGTTGAAGAAACTGGGACAAAGAGAAGCTAAATGACTCAGCCACTGTCACACCATTATTAAGGTTTGAGGCTGAATTTGAACTCTGGTCTTCTTGAGGCCCAATGTTCTAGCCACTGCACCACTGGCTGGCTTTCTAGCTGCGGCATAAGCATCAAGAGGAGACAGCAAGGTCAGATATCCCACCCCCCTTCCCTTCTTGAAATCCGGATGGAAGGAGCCCTGCCTTTTCCCCAGGAGAAAATATGCGGGTCCTTCTAATCTGCATATTTATCACAATAAAGCAACTGCGTAATTGAACATTGGTGTTAAAAAAATATCCCAATGTGTTACAGGATTTTGCCTTACAGAGTGAAGAAAAATTGCTGTGAGAAGGTGGTTAATTATTTCAAAAGACAAATTCCATGAAACAAAACAAAAATAGCCTCCTCCTCTATAAAGAGAGAAAATAAGAGGACATAAGGAAGGAAAATGCTCTGTCCCCATGTCCACTGTACCCACTGAGTCGGGAGAAAGAGACTGAAATGCAAGGATAATAATAGAACTGAAGAATTCTAGAATATCAGAGTGAGAAAAGCCCTAAGGACACAGGATATTAGAACCCAGACCGTAGAACCTCAGAGCTGGAAGGGACCATAGAACACAGAGAGTCAGAGCTGGGAAGGATCCTGGATCACAGAACCTTAGAGCTAGAAGGAACGTTAGAATATAGAAAGTTAGGAAGTGGAATAGAGATGGTTAGAGCTGAATAGGATCTTAGAAAACAGAATGTGAAAACATAGATTAGAATGTCAGAAGAGGAGAAGCCCTTGTATATCATCTAATCCACCTCCTCCAACCACTCCCATTCTAGAAATGTTGAAAATGAAGCCTAGGAAAAAAGTCTAATGGTTCCTACCATTTTGGCACTTCTCGTCATGTTCTTCAAGCTGAAGATGAGGGCTTGGTATTTGGGGGAACATATTGACCTGAATACCTTCCAATCCCAAGGCCCTAAAACAAGAGGAAGCCCCCTTCCACACTGCCAATTTGCAGCTCCCCCAGGGCCAGCAGAAAGGGCCCATCCCAGATAGGCTGAGACCAAATCACAGAAAAGGCTATTCCCAGCAGCCAGCACAGGATTATGGAAAGAATGATGGATTTGGAAGTTAGAAGACCCTGGTTTAGATCCCAGCTCTGCCACTGACCCACTATGTGACCTTGGGTAAGTGGCTTCCCTTCCTGGGTCTCAAGTTACCTCCTCTATAAAATGAAGTGATTAGATTAGACAATCTCTCAGTCTTTTCTAGCCTTAAATCTTATTACATAAGACCTTTCCTGGTCTATTTACATACAGAATCATGGCCTAGTTTCAGTCTTAGCAGTGCTTTCTTTTGCCCAGTATTTATCCACTCCTCTTTCCTCCTGTGGATGGTACTAAGACTTCAACCAGGACCTCCTAATTACCCCATGCCTCAAAACTTAGGCTCAAGGCCCGGCTCCCACAGTCACCACTTCTCTCTGAGCCTCAGTTTCTCTAACAGAAAAATGGAGATGATGATGCGTGTACTACCTACTTCACAGGGTTGTTTAATGAAAACCTCTTGGTAAGCAGAAACTAGAATGATTTCCCACCACATAAATGGGAGCTGTATTTATTTGTTTCAGAAGCTGAGGCCCCCTAGTGGCCTCACTCAGGCAGGCCCAAGGGGCAAAGTAGTTGCTGACAAAAGCCTGGAATGGAGCTGCATTTATTAGGTCAGATCCTATCTGGAGGGTGGGCTTCAGTTCTTGGTGCCAGAGTTTGGAAAGTCTACTGGCAAGCTGGAATGTGTTCAAAGGAAGGTAACCAGGAAGGCGAGGAGACTTGAAACTGAGTTATGAGGAGCTGAGGATGTTTATCCTAGAGAAGAGATGCCCTTGGGTGACGGGGTTCAAATCCGAGCTCTGCTACTACCTACCTGTGTGGCCTTGCACAAATCACTTGCCCACTGTGAGACTCAGTTATCCCCTCTACAAAAAGGGGGTGCTGGACTAGAATTTATGTAAGGTCCCTTCCAATTCTAAATCCTATAAGTCCGGGAAAGTGCCTTCCTTGACTCTGTTACCAATGAAGAGCCTTGGCCTCCCCGGGCCATGGGTCCCAGCCACTGGTATTAGGAGAAGGAGAGTGGACTATCAGGGAACATAGCAATGAGACACGCTCCGGAGGCGAGGTGGCCAATGAGAATGATGCCTCCCCAATCATTCCCCAACAGCTGTAGCCCAATTAAAAGCAACAGTTCACAGGTGTTCCTGGTAATGACTGTAACACAGAAAGCACAGTTCCCTTTAGGGCTCTTTAAAAAAAAATGTCGAGCTCTTTAAATTTTATTCACCACCAACATCAAACCCAAGGAGGAAATAATAAAGAAAGTGAGAAGATATAAGGCAGGCGAAACAGAAGAATAGACATGTCCATATGCACATGGATGTATGATGGGGGATACTCACCTCTGTGCACATTCACACATGTTTCACATGTGCAGATTCACCTGCATAGCCATCCATGATTACATTGTCACTACAGCTCGTGTATGTTTGCCCATATAGATCTTCGAGTGCTTTTGCTTATATATACACTAATGTATTCAACCAGCATTATTCATGCATATATTTGCTTGTTTCAACATATGTATGTTTAGGCATGTGCATTTGCATACACATGACCATCTGTGCATATGTCCATGTAGGTATGTACTCCTCCGTATACACATCCATGCTCTGTACACATATTCAGACTCATAAGTTCATGTCCATGAATATATGTATGCATGCCTATATCAGTATAAGCTTATCCTCTTATGTGTACACATGTGATCATTTATGTGCTTATGGATACCTACATATAGGCTTCCTTGTATGGCTTCATGTACATACATTTGTACACACTTATACACACAAATTCACAGGTATACATGTATGTATACACATACACACATGTTTTCAAATGTACGCATGCATACACATTCTTCCAGAGGAGAGAGGGAAGAATACTGAATGTGGAGTCAGAGGACCCGTATTTGAATTGAACTTGTTATACCTGTGTGACCTCGAGCAGGTAACTTTACCTTCCTAGGTCTCAGTTCTCTCAACTGTAAAATGAGGAAATTTCAGGTCCTTTTTTCATGTCTCAATGCTCTCAAGCCAAGGGGCTCATCCCAGGTCACAGAGCTCTTTAGTAGCTGAGCTAGGACTCAAAGCCCTGATCGTGTGCTGGCCCCTCTGCTCCCCAGCATTGCCTCTTAGCTGCTGGCCCTCAACACCATGTACTAGGATTGTGGCCATACCCCATTCTCCCCTTCTCGGTTCAGTTTTTTATTTCTAGTTAGCACAAATAGCTTAAAAACGTAGATCTGAGATCAAAACAGAATCGCAGGTTACTGAGCATCTGGTCTATAGGAGTGTGCAGTATGCGGTGAGATAATTTTAGCTGAATGTGTTATAAACAAGATCTGTAGAACCTCGCAATGTGTCGAGTTTTGAAAACTTACCATTTTAAATGTATAAATTGTTTAGAATATTTAACATCTCGTTGTTTAGCAATTGCCCTGGTCCCCTTGACTTTCAGGGAGAAGGCGACATGCATTCAAATCAACTATATGCAGGCTCTCTACCCCCTCTGAGCGTATAAAATATAAATATTACTGGAAGGTGGGTGGATACACTCCCCCATGCGCACGCACTGCCTGACTGCTTTTGACCATTTCGTGTGAGGCATCAAGGGAAAACATCCGTTAACCACTGTGCCATAAATAATATTTCTCAGCTACTATGGCCTTTTTCAATTGAATGTTCTAATCCGATCTTACTCCTCCTGTTATAAACAATTCAAGGTACGATAGAAACAAAAACCTTAGTGGTATCTGTACCAGCCATGCAAAGCAACCTGCAAAAAACGATACAAACATTTTGTATTTATTCTTAGAGTTTCTCTAGGTACCTATAGGATGGGAGAGCCAGAAAGGACCTTTGGACACAGACCATTAGGAAATCTAATATTTGACTTAGAAACAAGGGAGTGTTGGTAAATGTTCGACGACAAAGCTCTCTGGGGGAAAGGGGGATATATAACAAACCCTGATGTTTAATCTTCATTATTATTAACATTTTCTTCATCACCTTAAGTCTAGATAATCAACAAACAATAAGTCAAGACTTAATTTGGGCTCAGACACTTCCTAGCAATGTGACCCTGGGCAAGTCACTTAATCTCTGCTTCCCTCGGTTTCCTCCTCTGTAAAATGGGGATAGAAATAGCATCCACTGCCAGGGTTGTTGGGAGGTTCAAATGATACAGTGATTGTAAAGTACTTAGCATAGTGCTTGGCACATTGTGCGTACCGTATAAATGTTAGCTATTATTATATTAGAATGATCGTTATTATCATTAGTAGCATTTGCCAATTTCTGAGATGTAAATGTGCACACTGAAAATTTAATAATTGGCTCTAGCAAGCTGATATGAGCCAGCTCCAGCACCACCCTGGTTAGAAGGGACCTCAGAACACAGAATGTGTACAAACCCATCTGACATTGTGAGTTGACTCCTTTTGAAAAATCCAGTCTCTCTCTGGGGATGAATTAAAGGGAAGTAAGTGGGATATTCAAACAGTCCGTGAGAATATAAGGAAATTGGAGCATGCAAAATCTGAGATTTAAAGCTGGAAGGCACTGATTTGATTCAACCCTCTCATTTATCAAAAGGAGGAAACTGAGACACAGAGAGGTTAAGTGACTCACCCTGGGTCACTCAGGTAATAAGCGTCAGAGACAGGATCAAACCCTTATCTTTTAACTCCAGTCGGAGAATATTTTTTCTACTCTACCACATGCCTCCAAATTAGCTACCAACGTTCTTCCCAGTCACTAGCACAAGCAAGGTAAATATTGATTGATGCTGCAGAGGGATACAGAAGGGTCCATATTATAAGACCTTCTGGGGGTGGAATAGGAAAACAAGTAAAGATGAAGAAAATAAAAATAAATGTTGTATGTTGGGGCTGGCACTGGACCTTAGGTAAGCCTGCAAGAGAAAATTTCCTTTTTTGTCTGGGTTCTCATTTCCTCATATCCCCGAGGAAGAGAGTCAATGACCCTGGTTCTACCACTAACTGGTTATGTGATCGTGTGCAAAGTATGTCACCTCTCTGGGACTCGGTCTCCTTCTATACACTATGGACAGGGTTGGATAAGAAAATCTCTAAGGCCTTTTCTAGCTCTGACATTTCAGGGACATGGTGCTTCCAGGAGTTGAGCTGCAATTGAAAAGGTCCATTTTCCTCTCTTCCTGACACCTAGAGAGATGCCACCGCCATTCAACCTACCAAATATGATAAGACATTTCATGAGATATGAGCACTAAAAATACACAAGGAATTCAACCATTCTATAGAACAATTTGGAACTATGCTCAAAGGGCTATAAAACCATGCATACCCTCTGACCTAGCAATACCACTACTAGGTCAGTATCCCAAAAGAGATAAAAAACAAAGGACCTATATGTATAAAAAATATTGATAGCAGTTGTTTTCTGGTGGCAAAGAATTGGAAATTGAAGGGATGCCCGTCAATTGGGGAATGGCTGAACAAACTGTGGTATGTGATTATGATAGAATATTATTGTGCTATAAGAAAGCAGGATGGGCAGGATGCTCTCAGAAAAGCCTGGAAAGACTTACATGAGCTGATGCAGAGTGAAATGTACTGTGTATGAAGTAACAGCAATATTCTAAGATGGTTGGCTGTGAATGACTTAGCTATCCTCAGCAAGACAACTGTGAAGGACTTATGAAAAATGCTATCCATCCCAGACAAAGAACTGATGGTATCTGAATACAGATTGAAGCACACTTTTTTAAATTTTATTTTTCTTGAGGTTTTTTTGTGTCTATGATTTCTTTCACAACATGACTAATATGGAAATATTTTGCATGACTACACATGTATAACCTATATTGAATTGCTTGCCTTCTCTGTGAGGAGAGGTGGGATGGGAGGAAGGGAGAGAATTTGGAACGCATGGTTTTAAGAACAAATGTTAAAAATTCTTTTTAGGTGTAACTGGGGAAAAATAAAACACTAAATAAATGTTTAAAAATATACAACGACTGACCAGGAAAGTCCTCTAAAAACCATCTTTCCGTGTCCCTTCTTCCCTCCCACGCCAAACCCATACTTCTGCAGTGGGCTCCTTCCCAGAGGCCCAGACTCTAGAGGGCTGGAGTCAGGAAGAGCTGGGTTCACATCTAGCCTTGGATACTAGTGTCTATCTGTGTGACCCCAGGCAAGTCACTTAACCTCTGTCTCCCTCAGTTTGCCCATCTGTAAAATCACATCACACTAGGACCTACTTCTTAGAGATGCTGTAAGGATGAAATGACAATATTTATAAAGAGCTTTGCAAACTTTAAAGTACCATATAGATGATGGCTATCGTCATCAACATCGTAGCACCCTCAGAGAGAAATGGCAGCCCATGGTAAAAGAAAAAAGGCAGATGTCTATAGGGAGATGACTAGTGAGCAAGGTAGAATTGCCCCAGACACCAGGAACCAGAACCTTGAAACAACCTTCTGTGAGCAGCTGTCACCTTACTTCTACCTCTATCTTTTTACTGTTAATTTAGACCCTGGATGCCCAGAAAAGGAGCATCAACAGAGACAGACTCATTTTAAGAAAACCTGACCACAAAAACCTAGACTGACAAGGGAACCAATGTTCATGTTACCAAAGGAATTACAGATCTAATCAATTCTAATCCTCATTTTACAGATGAAGAAACTGAATTTCAAAGAGGGAAGCACTGTGTGGTTTGATTGAAACAACATAGGACTGCATTCAATAAAGTCAATGGAGCACCCCCTATGGTATACTTCCCCAACTTGCACTCAAACTTATGGGTTGAGTACCCAAAGGAACTACTACCCTCAGGGTTCAAAGGTGTGTCCTGTGGCACCATCTTTCTAAAGCCACAGCACATCAGCCCCCACCAATATATTTCCCATGAACAATCAGACAGTAGGATAAATTGCTATTAACAAAGGCATTTACTCAAATGACGTGGTAAGAATAGCAGTACAGTAGCACTTGCTAGACGCCAGGCATTGTGCTCAGCTGCTGAGGACACAAGTACAAAGAATGAAACGATTACTATTTGCGAAGAGTTTGCAAAAATAATCACCAAATAGCTTTGGGGTTTAGGGATCCCCAAGTTTTTTTTAATTCAAGATTTTCCTCATTTTTGCAAATGGATGTCTGAGAAAAAGGTATAGAGGCAGCCTACGCCCTGGTGGGGCAAGTTCATTGTCTAGGTAGTTCTTTTCATCTTTAAGTAAAGTCCTCACAGACTCACATCCTTAAAGGTACAGAATGATCCACTCAGATCTGATAGAGTCCCAATCCAACAGCGGAATACTGGTCCAGCAGAAATACTGTGCCCTCTGAGAAGAGAATCCATCTGAGCAACATGTCCAGTGATGAACTTTATTTGCATGGAAAGAAAAAGGACACTGAGGTCCTGCTATTCCAGAGTTGTGAGTAGCCTTGTCCATGTGTTTCCTAAACGTGTGCCTCATTAGTGCTCTGCTTTTGGTTTGCGCCTACAGCAAAGATGTGTATTTGTGGGAGAATGTGATCCAGGTTCATGGGGGGATGTTACGAGCTTATATTCTACTGTCAGGAAACAATAGGCACATAAATCCATAATATATGCAAAAATAAATAATTTAAGGGTATAGAAGCACTAACAACTGAGGGAATCCAGAAAGGACTTTTGTAGGACATTGCATGATGTCCAGCAGGCAGCTGGAGGTGACATATTAAAACTCAAGAGACAGATGAAGCCTGAATTTAAATTTGGGAGTCACATTCATAGGAGTGATAGATGAATCCATAGAAGTTGAGATTACCAGGAAAAGAATTGTAGAGAAAGAAAAGGGTGCAGAATAGAGACCCATGGTTTTAGTTTTCATAGCTATGGTATAGATATAGATATAGATATAGATATAGGTATATATGAGTATATGTCTGTGTATATGATAGAGCAAATGGCACAAGACAAGATTATTCTAATTACATAAAATTTAAACATTTTGTGCAGACAAAATCAATGTAGCTATAATAAGATGAGTTGCAGTAGACTAGGAAAAAAATCTTTGCATAAAACACCTTTGATAAAAATCCAACATCCAAAATATATAGAGAATTGACCTAAATATATAACAGTGTCATTCCCTACTAGATATGTGATCAAAAGATATGTACAATTTTCAGAAGGAGAAAGGCAAATTATAAACAACCATATAGAAAAAATGCACCAAATCACCAATAATAAGAAGTGAGAATTAAAACAATGCAAGGGTATCACCTCACATGTATCAGATTGGCGAAAATGTTAAAATGTGGAAATACTCAATGTTAGAGGGGTTGTAAGCAGCCAGACACGCTGTTGATGGAATTGGGACTTGGTCCTATAATTCTAGAAAAAAATTTAATTATTGAAGAAGAGTTACTAAGTTATTTCTCCCTTTTGACCCAATGATCCCCACTTTTGCTGATTAGAGCTGAATGAAATTGCATGACCACATTGACTAGGTTCACTACAAATTTATGTTATCTATTCTCCACTTACCCTTCATTGCATCAAGGCAATTCTTTTACTCATCCTTAATTAATACAGTTGCTGTTCCAAACACTCTTCTCTCCTCAAGCCTCCCACAGCACCCATTCTCACTACTATCTAAGCTGAGGAATATATTTTACCAAAAAAAAAATTGAGGACATTCTAAGTGAGTTTCCTCTTCTTCCATTTTCTTCATCTTGCAACACCTTGACATTATCTCCTTATTCCACTCTCTGATTAAGAGATGATCCTTCTCCTAACCAAGGCCAACTCTGTTACCTGCACCCTCGATCCCATCCTTTCCCATCTCCTCTGGAAGATTGCCCCCACTGTCATTTTTCCCCTCTAATCTTTATTCTTTCTCTACTTCTGTTGTCTACAGGCAAATCTAGATCTCTCTCATACTTAAAAAACCCATCTTTTTTGGTTTTGTTTGTCTTCTCTCATGATTCACTCCGTTGGTTATAATTCTTCTTTACAACTGGACTATCATGTGAATAAGTTCAATGTGAAGGTAAATGTAGAACCTATGTTGGATTACATGCCGGGGTGGGGAAGGGAGGGAGAGAAAATTTGGAACCCCAAAAACCTGTGGAACAGAATGTTGTAAAACTAAAACTAAAAAATAAATTTAAAAAACCCACAAGAGACTCCACCATCTACACAAACTATTATCCTCTATCTCTCTTCCCTCCCCCTTCTCAGCCAAACTCTTTGAAAGAGTGAACTACAACTTTTGCTCTGTTCCTCTCAGCCTTTGCTAGACACTATGCAATTTGGCTTCTGACCTCGTCATTCAACTGAAACTGCTCTCTCCAAAGTTACCAATGATCTCTTAATTGCCAAATATAACAGCCTTTACTGGGTCTTCATCCTTTTTGACCTCTTCGCAGCATTTGACACTGTTGACTACCCTCTCTTCCTGGATACTCTCTCCTTTCTGGGTTTCTGTGACTTTGCCCTCTCTTGGTTCTCCTCCTATCTGTCTGATCTCTCCTTCTCTTGGGGCCATCTCCAGTCATCCCGATTGATATCTGGCTGCTGGACCCAGATGGCTCCCAAGGAGGAAATGAGCTGGTAACTGCACAGCCCTCCCTCACTTAAGTCCAATTCACTTGCAAGTTATGGCATCACCTCCCTGTTGTCATTGAAGACATTCTCTTCTGGAACAAAGGACAAACAACAACCTCTCCTTTTCAGTCTCCTTTGCCAGGTCACCATCCATATCATGTCCCCTAACTGTGAGTGTAGATCAAGGCTCTCTCCTGCCTCCTCTTTTCTTTTTATACTCTCTCATTTGGTGACTTCATCTTCTACCTTGTATTTAATTATTATTTCTACGCAGATGACTCCCAGATCTATATGTCCACCCCAGGGTGCCACTCTCATTTTACAGATGAGGACACTGGGACAGACAGAGGTTGAGTGACTTGCCCAAGGTCACACAGCTAGTAAGCATTTGAGGAAACATTTGAACTCAGGTCCAGCACTCTACCACACCATCTAGCTTCTGTTACTTCCTCTTACTGTGTGATCCTAGACAAGTCATCTCCTCTCTTTGGATCTCCTTTTCCTCATCTGTAAAAATGAAAGAGTTGAACCAAAAGCTCTCAAAGATTCTGCTGAGCTCTTACATTCCAAGGGCTTTTCCAGTACCACCATTCTGTGTTCTAAGTCTAGCAGGGAAGCCAAAGGGAACTACTGCTGAACTTCAGAGGGGCTCAGGTTACTCACTGCTCCCTAATCTGTCCCCAGTTATATGGCTGTATTTTGGGTTCATTGCTGGGGAAGCCCAACTTCTTAATAGGGGAACAAGACTCCCTCCTGTCACATTCATTGGCTCTTCATCCCCACCACCAGCAACTCCAGGGACCATTTGATTTATGGTTTTAGTCACGGGTTTTAAAAAAAAAGTACTTGATGTGCAAATATGAATCAGGTTTGGTATCTTTTATCTCTCACAAAAGGTAATGAGAGGCACACACACACACACACACACACACACACACACACACACATTTCTTAGTGTGTATTTAAGAATAATTAGAACAGAATTCAGTAACATTACTATTTGCATAACCAATTGGGAGGAAGGTATCTAAGCCTCATTGCTGGGATATGAAACAGTTTTTGCAAGGCTGCTAATTAGCCATTCTGCATTTTACCTCCACTGGGTATAAGCCAATCAAACACCAAGCAGGATTTTCTTTCCATTGCACTCTGTCTGTCTCTCTCTGTCTCTGTCTGCGCCTCTATCTCTTTCTGTCTCTGTCTGTCTCTTTCTCGCTCCATCTCTGTGTCTCTCTCTGCATCTCTGTCTTTCCCTCTCTGTCTCTCTGTGTCTTTATCTATGTCTGTCTGTGTCTGTCTGTCTATCTCTCTTTCTTTCTCTCTCTCTTCTCTCTCTCTCTCTCTCTCTCTCTCTCTCTCTCTCTCTCTCTCTCTCTCTCTCTCTCTCTCTCTCTCTCTCTCTCTCTCCTGTCTTTGTCTCTGTCTCTGACTCTGCTCACCAGCCCCACCTCTCCAAGGATGCTACTGCTGCCTTGTTAGTGGGAGATGTTTCCACTGCGATAGCCAGCCTTTGGTCTTTAGAGTTCTCACAAGACCTTATTCCAAAAACAATAGGACGCAAAGGGGACAGGGATCCATCCCAGGCATTAGCCTGCCTGGGTAGAATGTGTCATTCACATGGCAGCCAAATGGGGAGGGGTGGGGACCTACCTGACTCTCTAAACAGTTCAGAGAATCATCCTCGGCTGCAAAGTGGGGACACAGAGGTCCAAGGGGCAGATCGCACCTCTGGCATATCCACAGAGTTCTGGCTCAGCAGCCAATTAGAAGACTGAACCCAGCAATGAGTCATATGTGGCAGGAGGCCTACCTACCCCCCACCCTACCCCACCAAGTTTCCATATGGTCACCAGGAATGACAACTGAGAATGCTCCAAAAAAGGAATCTGGAGGGCGCCTACTACACAAGGTCCTTTCTAGCTCTCACATTCAACCATGAAGATAAGTGTCTTGACCAAGGCCAAGGCCACTGTGACACAATCAGGGCTACAGCTCAGGCTCCCTGACCACCTCCCCACTTGTTTCGGTCTTCTTCATTTCTCTTCCAATCTCACACCTCAGGGTCCTGTTCAATGGGCAGCTCTTCTGCAGTTAGCTACAAGAATCAATTAAAAAACACCAGCCCCCATTTACATGCAGTTTCTCAGGAATACTGCTAGTTTATAAAGGCTAGTACAGGGAGGCCCCGGGGACAGGGGCAGCCCTCTCTCAGGCCTCAGGTGGTAGCAGAGACTCAGCCTGGGGAGGCCAGCCGAGTCAGGAGACAGAGCCTGAAGTGATGGGGCGTGTTGTGTGTGGTGCGTGCTCCACCAAAGGAAAAATCAGGGGCCGCTCCGGGAAGTGTTTTCCCTTCTCAAACATCTTGGCATCTTGCTGACACTGATCCGGGCCTGGGAATGTCATTCCTGAATAAACATGATGTCATTTCCATTCCAAACATACTCTTCCCGGACAGCTGCTGTCAGCATCAGTGAAGAAAAATGCCACCTCACCCGTGACAGGTGCCACTTGATGTACTTTGTATATCAGCTTCTCCAGAAAGCACACACATACACACACAGAGAGAGGCACACGAGCTCGCACACACGCAAAATCAGCCAGTCATGCAGATGCTATTTAAAGTATGTTGCATCTTGATGAGAAATGCAGAGGTTGCTAATATGTGATGCTAAGGCTCCTGGACCCAGGGCAGGAAGGACAACTACCCTCATGGATCTTGTTAGAGGAGAACTCATGGAAGGAGAACCACATCACAGAATGTCAGGGCTAGAAAGGATGAAAGGGCATAGAACATTACAGCTTGAAGGAACATTAACTGTAGAAGGTTAGGCTCTACAGATTAGGAAGGAATGTTAAAACATGGAACATTGGAAGGGCCCTTAGAACACGGAACAAAGAACTGTTAGAACAGGGAAACATCTGGAAGGGACCTCAGAACTCAGAATGCCAGAAGATAGAAAAATAATATGTTTTCAGAGATAGGAGAACATAGAAATCCTCCCCTCACAGCCCAGCTCAGGCACTACCTTCTCAATGATGCCATGCCTAGACTCCTCCTCTCAGATGAAGGTGAGAGACAGCAGAGCAACAGAAAAAAGACTTGAACTGGGTGGCGACTGATCTAGGTTCAGAACCTACCTCGGCTATTTCCTACAAGCATGATCAGGCATTTATTAAGCACCTATTATGTGCCGAGCAAGTCACCTGCCCACTCTGGCCTTCCGTTTATTGGCCTGTGAAAAGGAAGGTCTAAATGATCTCCAAAGTCCCTTCTAGCTCCAGACACTATGGTCTCTCCCTCCTAAAATGTCTGTGGTCATTCAGCCTGGATCTTTCCTTTACATTTTTTTTTTCTTTTTAAGTGTTGTATTGATGCTTTTTTAAAAGGTTATGGTCATTTCCCAGTTAATCCCTGTCTTGCCCCATGTCAGAACCATTCCTTTTGGCAAATGTTGTTCAGTTGTTTCAGTCACGTCCAACTCTTCATGACCCCATGTGGGGTTTTCTTGGCAAAGGTACTGGAGTGGTTTGCCATTTTCTACTCCGGCTCATTTTACAGATGAGGAAACTGAGGCAAACAGTTAAGTGACTTGCCCAAGGTCTCACAGCTAGTAAGTGTCTGAGGCCAGATTGGAGCTTATGTCTTTTTGACTCTAGGCCCAGTGCTCCTCTATCCACTGAACCACCTAGCCGCCCCATTGACAAATGGTACAATTGAGCAAAACAAAACATCACACTGGCAAGGTCTGAAAATGTGTCTCGGGGCAGCTAGGTGGCACAAGGAGTAGAGCACCAGCTCTGGAGTCAGGAGGACCTGAGTTCAAATGCAGCCTCAGACACTTGACACACTTAATAGCTGTGTGATCTTGGGCAAGTCACTTAACCCCAATTGCCCTGCCTTCCCTCCTCCAAAAAATACTAAAAAAAAAAAAAAGAAAAGAAAATGTGTCTCATTCTACACCTTTGGTTCACTACCTCTTTACTGAGGGGCAGAAGGTATACTTCACCATTAGTACTATGAAGTTATATTTGGTCACTGCATTGACATTTATCAAAGTTACCTTCATACCATAATTATTGGTGTATATGTCTTATCTCCCAACAGAATAAGTCCCTGAATAGCAGGGCTGATGTTCTAACTAATCTTTATGTCTCCAGTACAAAGCACAGAGCACCTTGTACATAGTGCTTAAAAATACATATTTTAAAACAGGTACATTTATGCACGGCTGATGGAGCTGAGAACCAATCTAGTCATACTGGAGAGCAATTTGGAACTATGACACCAAAGCTATTAAACTGGGCATACCCTTTGACCCAGTGATATCACTGCCAGGTCTATACTTCAAAGAGACCAAAGGAAGAGGAAAAGGACCTTTATGTACAAAAAAAATATTTATAGGAATTCTTTTTCTGGTAACAAAGAATTGGAAACTGAGGGAATGTCCACCAGTTGGGGAATGACTGAACAAATTATGGCATATGAATGTGATAGAATACTATTTATTTTGCTGTAAAAAATGACAAGGAGGATGGTTTCAAAAAAACCTGGAAGATAAAAGGCGGGGGGATGATGGAGTGGAGGGCAGATGGGGGTGGAGGTAATCAAAACAAACACTTTGGAAAGGGGACAGGGTCAAGGGAGAAAATTCAATAAAGCGGGATGGGTTGGGAAGGAGCAAAATGTAGTTAGCCTTTCACAACATGAGTATTGTGGAAGGGTTATACATAATAATACATGTGTGGCCTAGGTTGAATTGCTCAACTTCTTAGGGAGGGTGGGTGGGAAGGGAAGAGGGAAGGGAATTTGGAACTCAAAGTTTTAAAATCAGATGTTCAAAAACAAAAAAAGTTTTTGTATGCAACTAAAAAATAAG
Source organism: Trichosurus vulpecula (assembly GCF_011100635.1). Classification (NCBI taxonomy): domain Eukaryota; kingdom Metazoa; phylum Chordata; class Mammalia; order Diprotodontia; family Phalangeridae; genus Trichosurus; species Trichosurus vulpecula. The sequence goes on along the minus strand of NC_050575.1, from coordinate 128,087,321 downwards.
ATACACAGGCAATGGGGCGTAGAAATTTATCTTGCCCTACAAGAAAGGAAGGGAAAAGGGGATGAGAGGGGAGGGGGGTGATAGAGGGGAGGGCTGACTGGGGAACAGGGCAACCAGAATATACGCCATCTTGGAGTGGGGGGGAGGGCAGAAATGGGGAGAAAATTTGTAATTCAAACTGTTGTGAAAATCAATGCTGAAAACCAAATATGTTAAATAAATAAATTGCATTTAAAAAAAAAAAACCTGGAAAGACTTATATGAACTGATGCAAAGTGGAGTGAGCAGAACGGGGAGAAAAATTCACACAGTAATGACAATATTGTGAAGGCATCTTTGAGCAACTCGAGAATTCTGATCAACACAACAACCAAACTCTCATTCTGCCCTTCTTCTGATTGAGAGATGATAGATGAATTCAGAGTTCAGATTGAAACATGGTTTTTTGGACGTGGCCAATGCAGAAATTCATTTCGCTTGACTATATATGTTTGTAACAGGGGTTTCATTTTTCTTGCTTTCTCAGTGTGGTTGGAGGGATGCAGAGGGTATAAGGGTAAAGTGAGAGAGGTGGGAGATCTTTGTTTGAGAATAAATTTAATCTAAAATTTTTAGAATACATATTTGTTTAATTTCTTATAATTCTTCCTCCTTACTCTCTTTCTAGCTTCCCCTTCTGGAAGTGTAAATGTAAGTGGGTTTGTTGAATTCAATTGAATTCAATTTGCTTGCTAGAAGATGGGATGCTTTTTGAGGACAGCAGGGGAACCAAACTAAAAGTCTCCACATTTCTGTTTAGGTTGACCACTGGTTGTTCCACTACAGACCTTCATCAATTTACATAGTATCTATTTCAAGAACCCATGAGTTCTCCATTTCTGAAGGCCTTCAGGCCAAGGCTGCACTCCTATTCAGATAGAAGCTAGACTAGATGACCTCTGAAGTCCCTACCAAGCTGTAAGAACTGTGCTGGGTCTCAGTTTCCCAGTCTGAAAGATGAAAGGTTGGGCTTGATGAGTTCTAAAGTATCTTTCAGCTTTTGATCTATAATCTCTCTCTCTCTCTTTCTCTCTTATAAAATGTGTCATACTAATCTGTTTTTTACCACCTGTAAAAATAGAAAGTAACATCTATTGAAAAACAGCTAAAATTATAGCATGTGCAAATAATGAAATATTACTGAACTGTAGGAAACAATGAAGGGAGGAAAGAAGGAAAAAAGAAATGATGAGTATGAAGAATTCAGAGAAATATTGAATACTTATTTGAACTGATACAGAGTGAAGTAAGCAAAGCTAGGAAAATAATATAATGATTCCAACAATGTAAATAGAAAGAACAAAACTGAACATTGTGTGATTATAATAACCAAGAAGCTTGGCCCGGGAGAAGAATTGAGAAAATATATCTCCTTTTCTTCTCTGCAGAGGTTGGGGACTATCAGGGTGTGATATTGCATATTACACACTTGGTTGATGTGTTGGTTAGTTTTGCTAAACTACTTTTTCCCTCTTTGTTTATTCTTTATCACAAGAGATGCTTCCCTGGGTAGAGGAGGGAGGGAACACACACACACACACACACACACACAAAGCAAAATATATCAATAATTTTTTTTTAAATGATGGAGACTCAAATGCCATCTGAGGTCTACTCTAACTCAAAGATTCTGTAATTCAACCCCCAAGGCTTCATTTGGAAAACTGCAGAACCTGTGACAATTAGTGTTTTACTGTTCTCTCTTTTTAAAGTACCCAAATAGCCTGAGCAGCCAAGAGGGTCAGAAGCCGGGCAAACCATCTGGACAAGAAGACCCTAGTCAATCAGACCAATTATACCACATCTACTAGTAAGTTTTTATATGCTTTCTCCTTAGGCAAAAACTAATCACTGGGCAAAGGAGGCCCAGAGTTCCACAGGGAGAACAAGAAAGCAGTCACACCTGTCTTGCCTAGGGCAGGCTAGTAGTGCTGAATGGCATCATGAAAGGAGCACTGGGGGCAAAGCCAAAATGGCAGAGTATGGGCAGCAACCCAGCTGAACTCTCCCAAAATTCCCCTTTAAACAACTTTAAAATAACTCCTCAGATCAAATTGTGGAGCAGCGGAGCCAACAAAAGGTCAGAGTGAGACTTTTTCCAGCCTAAGAAAACTTAGGAGGCTGACGGGAGATATCTGTAACACCTGGGTAAGGGCCCAGGCAGGAGTGTGGCAGCAGCACAGCACCAATGGTGGCTCTTGGAGGGGGCCATAATAACAGCAGCAGCAGCAGCAGCAGCAGCAGCAGCTTTGAGAAGTCTCAGCATAGAAATGGTAAGGGGGTCAAAAAAGTGGTCAGAAAGAGATTACAGGTAACCCTTTGCTGACACTGGGTGCAGCTGATGCTGATTTGGCCACCCTATTACCCATAAGCAGTCTGGATCACAGTTGCAGGGTGGAGAGGAGTGCTTATAGTCAGTCAAAAGGGAGCAGAAGCTCTGGCCACAGTTCCAGGACCAAGAGGAGTAGAACTAGCACTTATGGCTGCAGGGGAGTAGGGGCCTTCTTGGGTAAAGAACAGAGTGCAGACCAAGGGAACAGTAACCACAACTGGATCTTTCCACCTTGATAGGATCAAAAACTCACAGATACTCAGAACTAACTCTGAAAACAACAGTATGAAAAAGCCTGAAGCTAGGACAGGGTCTCCCTACCCCCAAGGAGAGCAGAGTCCAACTTTAACATAAAGTTCCAAGTCAAAAAATTGGCTGGAAAAATGAATGAACAACAACAACAACAAAAAAGAACTTAACTACTACAAAGCTACTACAGTGACAGGAACGACCGAGACATAAACTCAGAAAAAGACAAAAACAAATGTGAAAACAGCCACAAGCAAAGTCTCAAAGAAAAATGCTAATGGGATGTAAGTCCAACAAGAATTTCTGGAAGCGTTAAAGAAAGAAATAATATTAATAGAGGAAAAATCAGGAAAAGAAATGAGTGATGAGTGAAAGTTATGAAAAGAAAGTTAATAGCTTGGTAAAAGAGGCACAAAAACACTGAAGAAAATAACTTTTAAAAATAGAATTGGCCTCTTGATAAAAGAGGTACAAAAATTCACTGCAGAAAAGAACTGCTTCAAAAGCAGAGCTGGGAAATGCAAAATGGATAGTTTTGCTTACATTAAATTAAAAAGGTTTTATACAAACAAAACCAATGCAACCATGATTAGAAGGAAAGCAGAAAGATGTGAAACAATTTTTAAAGCAAGTGTTTCTGATAAAGACCTCACTTCTAAATATATAGAGAGAACTGAGTCAAATAAGAATACAAATCAATTACCACATCTCTCCTGTCAGACTGACTAAAATAACAAAACAGGGAAATGATAAATGCTGGAGAGGATGTGGGAAAATTGGAACATTGTTACATTGCTAGTGGAGTTGTGAGATGATCCAGCCATTTTGGAGAGTAATTTGGAACTACACCCAAAGGGCCATAAAAATGTTCATACTCTTTGACCCAGCAATACCACTTCTAGGGTTGTATCCCAAAAAAATCACACAAGTGGGAAAAGGACCCATACGTACAAAAATATTTATAGCGGCTCTTTTTGTGGTAGCCAAGAATTGGAAATCAAAGGGATGCCCATCAATTGAGGAATGGCTGGACAAGCTGTGGTATATGAAGGTAATGAAATACTATTGTGCCATAAGAAATGGGGATGATACAGATTTCATAACAACCTGGAAAAACCTACATGACATAATGCTGAGTGAGCGGAGCAGAGTCAGGAGAACATTATACACAACCACAGATATATGGATTCCATGAGGACCAACCCTGACAGACTTTGCTCTTCTCAGCAACACAAGGTGCAAGGACAACTCCAAAGGACTCACGATGGAGAATGCTATCTACATCCAGAGAAAGAACTATGAAATTTGAATGCAGATTGAGGCACACTTCATGCTCGCCTTTTTTTCCCCCTTTTTTTCTTCTATTTTGTTTTTGTTTTGGGGTTTTTTTTTTTGGTTCTGTTTCTTCTTTCTCATGATTCATTCCATTGGTCATAATTCTTCTCCACAACTTGACTAGTGCATAAATTAATTCAATGCGAAGTTATACATGGTAGTTATATGAGATTCCATGCCGTCTTGGGGAGGGAGGCGGGAGGGAGGGGAGAAAATCTGGAACTCAAAATCATGTAGAACCGTGTGTTGTAAACTAAAAATAAAAAAAAAATTTAAAAAGGCAAGCAATTCAAAAGAAAATACAGATTTATAAAAATAAAAAAAGAATACAAATCATTCCTCAACTGATAAGTGGTCAAAGGATATGAACAAGCAGTTTTCAGATGAAGAAATTAAAGCTATCCATAGTCATATGAAAAAGTGCTCTAAATCACTACTGATTAGAGAAATGCAAATTAAAACAACTGAGGCACTACCTCACACCTATCAGATTACCTAATTTGAAAGAAAAGGAAAATGATAAATGTTGGAGAAGATGTGGGAAAACTGGGACAGTAAAACATTGTTGGTGGAGTTGTGAACTGATCTAACCATTCTGGAGAGCAATTTGGAACTATGCCCAAAGAGCAATCAAACTGTACATTCCCTTTGATCCAGCAATACCATTACTAGGTTTGTATCCCAAAGAGATCACAGAAAAAGTTTTTTTTTTAAATCTACATGTACAAAAATATTTATAGCAGCTCTTTATGTGGTAGCAAAGAATTAGAAATTAAGGGGATGCCCATGAATTGGGGAATGGTTGAACAAGTTGTGGTATATGCATTTAATGGAATACTATTGTGCTAGAAGAAATGATGAGCAAGCAGATTTCAGAAAAACCTGCAAAGACTTGCATGAACCGATGCTGAGTGAGGTAAGCAGAACCAGGAGAACATTGTACACAGTAGCAGCAACATTATGTGATGATCAACTATGATTGACTTAGCTCTTCTCAGCAATACAATGATCCGAGACCATTCCAAAAGACTTATGGTAGAAAATGCTATCCACATCCAGAGAAAGAGCTACGGAGCCCAGATGCAGATCAAAGAATACTCTTGTCTCTTTTCTGTGGCTTTTCCTTTTTTGTTCTGTATCTTCTTTCACAACATAACTAATGTGGAAATATGTTTACATGATTGTACATGTATAACCTATATCAGATTGCTTACCATCTTGGGGAGGGGAAGGAGGGAGGGAGAAAATGTGAAACTCAAAATTTTATTAAAAATGAATGTTGAAAACCATTTTTACATGTAATTGGAAAAAAAACTATTTTTTTTAAAAAGCAGAGTTGGCCAAAGGAAAAGGAAGTACAAAAGCTCACTGAAGAAAATAATTCCTTTATTAGAATACGACAAAAAATTAGAATTGGGCAAGTGGAAGCTAATGACTCTATGAGACACAGATAAATAATAAAACAAAATCAAAAGAATGAAAAATGGAAGAAAATGTGGAATATCTTATCAGAAAAACAACTGACCTAGAAAATAGATCAAGGAGAGATCATTTAAGGATTATGTGACTATCTGAAAGTCATGATCAAAGAAAGAGCCTAGACATCATATTTCAAGAAATCATAAAGGAAAATTGCCCAGATAATTTAGATCCAGAGAGTAAAACAGAAATCAAAAGAACTCACTGCTCACCTCTTGAAAGAGATCCCCAAATAACACCTCCCAGGAGTATTATAGCCAAATTCCAGAGCTCCCAAGTCAAGGATAAAATATTGTAAACAGCCAGAAAGAAACAATTCAAATATCATGGAGCCACAGTCAGGATAACACAAGGTTTAGTAACTTCCATGTTAAAGGAATGCAGGACTTGGAATAGAATATTCCAGAAGGCAAAGGATCTAGGAATACAACCAAGAATAATCTACCCAGCAAAACAGAATATAATCTTTCAGGGGAGAAAATGTATATTTAATGAAATAGAAGACTTTCAGGCATTCCTGATGAAAAGACCAGAGCTGAACAGAAAATTTGACATTCAAACACAAGACTCAAGAGAACCATAAAAAGGTAAACCTGAAAGAGTGATCATAACAGACACAATAAAGCTAAACTGTTTACATTTCTATATGGGAACATAATACATATAATTCCTAAGAACCTTATTATTATTAGGACAATTAGAAGGAGTTTACATAGACAGAGGGCGTGGGTATGAGTCGATTATATTGGGATATCTTGAAAAATGGATGCACTGAGAGATGGTGAAAGGGAGAAGTAGAATGGGGGAATTTCTCTCACATAAAAGAGCTTGCAAGGAAAAGTTTTTATAGTGAAGGGGAACACGGGGGGGCAATGCTGGAACCTCACTCTCATTGTTATTGGTTCGAAAGGAGAAGAATATATATGTGTGTATGCATACGCATACACACACACACACACACACACAATTAGTTGGGTATAGAAATCTAGCTTACCTGATAAGGAAATAGAAAGGGAAGGAGATGAGTCATTGATGGGGGGGATGATAAAAAAAATGGGTGAATTAAGTGAGGCAGTGGTCAGAAGCAAGACAGACTTCTGAGGAAGGAAAGATAAAAAGAGAGAATAAACAGAAGAAAATAGGATGGAGGGAAATACACAGTTGGAATCATAATTGTGAATGTGAATGGGATGAACTCATTCATAAAATAGAAACAGATAATGGAATGGATTAGAAACCAGAATCCGACAATATGTTGTATATAAAAGACACATTTAAAACAGAAAGTACACCGAATTAAAATAAAGGGCTGGAGCAGAGTCTATTTATGCTTCAGCTGAAGTAAAAAAGAAAGAGGGTAGTAATCACATCTCAGACAAAGCAAAAGTAAAAATAGACCTAATTAAAGAGATAATCAAGGAATCTGCATTTGCAAAAAGATAACATACACAATGAAGTAATATCAAATTTTTTACAAGTTTCTTTGATGAAGGCCTCATTTCTCAAGCATATAGGGAACTGAGTCAAATTCGTAAAAATAAGAGCCATTCCCAAACTGATAAATGGTCAAAGGATATGAACAGTCAGTTTTCAAAAGAAGAAATCAAAGATATCTGTAGTCATGTAAAAAATGTTCTAAATCACTATTGAGTAGAGAAAGGCAAATTAAAACAACTCTGAGGTACCACCTCACACCTATCAGAAATGACAAATGCTGGAGGGGATAGGGAAAAAATTTGTTTTCAGTTGTGTCTGACTATGTGACACCATTTGGGATTTTCTTGACAAAGATCCTGGAGTGATTTTCCATTTCCTTCTCCAGCTCATTTTATAGATGAGGAAACTGAGCCAAACAGGGTTAAATAACTCACCCAGGATCTTACAGCTAATGAGTTTCTGAGGCCAGATTTGAATTCAGGAAGATGAGTCTTCCTGACTCCAGGCCTGCTGCTCTGTGTGCTATGGCATCACCTACCTGTGCTAGCAACTCACCTACCAACTGCCTATAATTTCAATTTCCTGATCCCCCTAACTAGGGTTCACTCCCTCCTTAAATAACCACACACATATATGTGTGTGTACATGTATATGCATATACATATGTGTATATATACACATATACATGTGTTTCCATTTCTTATCCCTCTAGTAGAATGTAAGTTCTTCAGATAAAGGACCATTTTTAGTTTTGTCTTTGAATTCCCAGCCCTTAGCAGAGTGCCTTGCACATGATAGTCCCTTAAAAATATCAGTGGGATTGGACTGAAGTGGATTGAGTACACTGTCACTTAACCTTCCTGAACTCCAGCTTCTTCTTCTGTACAATCAGTCGCTTGATCTAGTTTGCAGGTTTGTGGCGAGGAAAATGCTTTGTAAAACTGGAAGTGCCAAGTTGTCATTGTGTTCCAGCAGTCTATGTTGGGAGCTCCCTTTCGGCTCCAACATTCTGTATTCTAATTTCCAATCTCAGAGCCTCAGGGTTTGAAGGAACTTCTGAGGCCACCTACTTCAACTTTCTTCTGTAGAAAGGGATTCTTTCTATAGTATGCACCCCTAACAGGTTCCCCACCCTTGAATTCTAGCTTCTGCTTGAAACTCTCCAGTGATGGGAAAACAATTACCTCCCAAGGCAGCCTGTTCCACCTTGGAATAGCTCGAATTATTAGGAAGTTGTTCCTTCTATGAAGCCAAGATGTGCCTTTCTGGAACTTCCACCCATTTCTTGCTGTGTATTCTGCCCTCTCGAGTCAAGCAATAGATTCAAAGAAGTCTGATCCCCTTTCCAAATGACAGCCTTTCAAATATTTGAAGCAAGTTATCCTGTCCTTCCCAAACTTTTCTGGAAACAAAACACATCTAGTTCCTTCAATCAATTCTCCAGTGGCCTGATAACCTCATTATTCTGGCTGAGGCCACCACTGAGCCACAAAATCAAAGTCCTTTAGAGGGAGGAGGACACCTTGCAGTCTAGCTTTTAGATGAGGATTTTGAAACTAAGGGTCAGGAAGTGACCTTCTCAGAATCACATAGGTAGTGAATGGTAGAGGCTGTATGAGATTGTGTTCCTTTTTACTCCTGATCCAACTCTCTTTTTTGATGCTAGGTGGTGAAGTGGAGAGAGTACACACATAACATTCTATTCCCTAAGGTCCATTCTAGCCCTAACATTCTGTATTCCTGTGATTTTGTTTCAGCCTACTTAAGAGTCATTGGCTACCTGGCACTTGAAACCTTGTTGATGTAAAGGTAGGGGTCACACTTCCATTTCAATTAATGTAATCAGAGAAGATTCAATCATGGTCCTTGAAGCTCTGTTCTTCCTTGGATCTTTCCACAGTTGTTTGGTCTTGGTGTGTCACTCTGTTCCAAGCTAGATTTGTTGTCTCCCCCTGGAGCAGTCTCTTTAATCCCAGATGGTTAACATTGGGGAAGGGGACAAATTGATTGCCTTTCAGGAGTTTGGCTCCAACTCAACTCCAAACTTGAAATCCTTGGCCACTGGTCTCATCCACTGGCTGAACTTTCTTACTATTTTTAGAGGTTGCCCAAGGGGTATGACCTCAACCAATCACAATATGTTTTCAGTGTGGCATCATCTACCTTCACCCAGTCACTAAAAACCTATATGTAATCCTTCTAAATTGACCAAGGATTTATCCACCCATTGGTCTAGGAAAATTTCTTAATATCTAGCATTTCTCTGTTGATCGATTCAGTTGAGTTGCCTGGTTTTCTTACATTAATTAAGGTACGGGTTCTTATGTTGGAGTGGGGGGGGGGTGGCAAATTGTCACATTAACAAATGAGAAACCTGGGGACATGTTCCAAACACTGGAGAAGTTGAAAACAATGGGAGTCGGGTTCACAAGCCAATGAAGTGTAAGTCACTAGACATGGGGGTGGTGGGGAGAAGAGGTAGTTTGCCCCTGGGGAAAGTTCAGGAAGGGCAAACCATCACTGCTTTAGGGCGTTAAATTAAAAGACCAGATGATGATGAGTGCAACAGTGGAAAGGAGAGCAGGGCAGACCAATTATATATCAGAAAGAGCACAAAGTTTGGAGTCAGAGAACCTGGGTTCAAATCCTGTCTCTTCCTGCCTAACTTTGAGCAACCTCCTGGATCCTCGGTTTTCTCACCTGTAAAATGAAAGAGTTAGACTTGTAGCTTTCTAAGTGCTCATCTAGAACTACATCCTATGACCCCAACAGGCCCTGAGGGCTCGGTACAAGATATTCTATTCCTGGGGATCTGAAGTGACCTCTCTCTACCTTCCCCCTCTACCCTGCCTCTCAGACAGAATCTCTGAATCCGTTGCTGATACTATGCATGAAGGACTCTCAGATCCTCATTTTCCTCGTTACCAAACTGAAACAAGGCCAGATCTCTGGCCTCCAGTATGTCTAATTTACCCAAACACTTCTCAGTTGCTGCGTGACTGTTTTCTTTCCCCATTCCCCATGCGGTAACAGGTCACTGCCGTTTACAGAATGGGGATCTCATTCTCTTCTGCTCGGAGGATAAACATTGCATCAAGCTATTCAGAGAGCTCCTTCTCCTCACCATAAATACTAATTAACTCATTGTGAGTAACTATTGCACTCAAGCCAATAGCTGGGGTTGGTGCACGCACAGTTATGTGATTTGCTTGAGCAGAATTGGTGATGGAGACAAGCTGTTGCTAAAACACTGTTTTTCTGCCCGTGAGCAGCAGTGAGCTTGCCCACCTCCAACATGCTGCCAACTACACTGACCCCAGGGGCTGGGCTCCTGAGAAGAGATATGGATGCTATTCTTACCCAGTTGAGGGAGATCTGGAAGGGGGAAGCTGATGACTTTCCTTCTTATGGTAACAGTTAAATTCATGGGATCCATTCAAATTTCCTTCCAGCTCTAACAGTCTATGTTCTAGCCTTCTAAGTTCAAAGGTCCCTTGTTCTATGTTCTAATGTTCTATGTTCTAAGGTCCCTTCTAGCACTAACCTTTGAATCTCCAGGTTCTAACATTCCATAGTCTAAGGTCTCTTCCTACTCTGTTCTAGACCTCTTGTCAGGGAGAAGAAAAGCATCCTCCTGATATAAAACACTGACTATGTTAAGGAAAACAGAAGCATCTGGATTTTAACAAAGGACAGCAGAGAGATGGGTCAATTCTTTATCCCTGGGTGTGACTCCTAATAGAAGAATTTCCACAACCAGCTTCAGGTTGGTAGGAGACAGATTTTTGGGAAGTCCCACCACATGGACAACTAACTAGTCTTCCTGTATGTAAAATTAGATAGTGTCACCTAGGATAATGGAGCTCCCATTGTAATCACACGCTCAAATCAGATTAGCATGAGCAATTATTCACTGTGATTCTTAATAGTGGTGAGAATAACTAAGTACAATAATAATATTTTATCATTGTTATCAGACATGTTGGATGCTACCTTCAATCGTGACTTTTTCTCTTTGATCTTATTGGAAGGCTGCTGACATTCTAACATACATACTTCTCCCTGGGCCACCAGGGAGGTCACCGAGGTTGACCCTGTCATTTCCCACAATTCCCCAGGAATCCACAGGATCATTCTCTCTGCCTCTCCACAGAACCCTAGCATGCCAGAACTAGAAGTGTCTTTAAAACAAAAACTATTAAAACATAAAGTGTTAGAGGTGGGGGGAGGACTATTAAAATGCAGAATATTAGAGCATATCAATCAATCAACCAACAGCATGTCAGTAGAAAGAGCACTGGCTCTGGGGTCAGGAGACATGGGCTCAAAGTCTACCTCTGATGCTTAATGCCTGTATGGCCCTTGGCAAGTCACTTAGCCACCTTAAGCCTCAGTTTCCTCGTGTGTAAATGAGAGAGTTGGATTAGATAGCATCTGGGGTCTTTTCCAACACTGGATTTATGATCCTATGATCAAACATTAAATGCCAGTTATATGCCAGGCACTGTGTTAGATGCTAGGAAGACAAGGACAAAAACAAAATAGTCCCTGCCCTCAAGGAACTTACATTCTAATGGGGGAGGAGAAACAACATGAATATATGAAAACTAATGTGAAATACATGCAAAATAATTACAAAGTAAATGCAAAGTGTTTGGGATGAAGGGGGAATGGCAAGGCAGAGGGGTGGGGGTGGGGAAAGCCTCATGTAAGCGATGACATTGAACTGAGCTTTGAAGGAAGCTGGGGCTTCTAAGAGGTGAAGGTGATGGAGTGTGTTCCAGGCATGGGGCACAGCCCACACAAAGCCACAGAGACAGGAAATGGAACGTTGTACATAGAGAACAGCACGTAGGACAACTTGATTGTACTAAATAACGCATAAAGGGTAGTAACAAGTAGTAAGCCCGGAAAGATAGGCTGGAACCAGACTGTGAAAGTCTTTAAATGCCAAACAGAGGAATATGTATTTTGTCCTCGATGCAATAAGAAGCCACAGGAAGTGCCACTGTTAGGACTATGCATTAGGAATATCATTGCGACAGTTGTGTGGAGGGTGATCAGAGAGGAGAGAGGCCAGAGAAGAAGTAGGAGGCTAACCAAGCAAGGGATAACGGACTTGAATGAAGGTGATGGTCACATGAATGGAAAAGGGGGAGGCAGATGTGAGAGACTGTGAGAGTGGAATCAGCTGAACTTGACAATTGATTCGATATGTGGGGGAAGAGAAAGAGAAGTCAGTGAGTGAGTTACTGAATATTCACTAAGCACCTACTAAGCGCCAGACACTGTAAAGCTCTGAGTATGCAAAGAAAGGCAAAAGATGGTCTCTGCTCGCAAGGACCTCACAATCTAGAAGGGGAAACTGCATGAAAACGGCTGTGTACCAACACAATGTACACAGGATAAATTGGAGATAATACACAGAAGGGAGGCAGCTGCATCAAATGGAACAAGAAAGACCTTGTTGAAGGCAGCATTTTAGCTGGGACTTGAAGGCAGCCAGTAGATAAAATGAGGAATGGAAGAAGGAGCATGTTCCAGGCATGGGGGCAGCCAGAGAAAATGCCTAGAGCCGAGAGATGGAGTGTCTTGTTTAAGGAACAGAAAGGTGGCCAGTGTTGCTGGATCAGTGTATGTCAGGGTGCATAAGGTGTAAGAAGACTGAAAAGGTAGGAGGGGGTCAGGTTATGAAAGGCTTTGAATGTTAAACAGATTTTATGTTTGATTCTGGAGGTGCCAGTGTGTATGTGTTGGGGGTGAGGGTGGGGTGATGTGGTCAGACCTTTGCTTTAGGAAGATCACTTCGATGGCTGAGTGGAAGATGGACTAGAGGGGAGAGACTTGTGTCAGGGAGACCAACCAGCGGGCTAGTGAAGAAGTCTTGCACCAGGGTGGCAGCAGTGTCAGAGGAGAGAAGGGTGCCTATGCAAGAGATGTTAAGAAGGTAAAATTGACAGGACTTGGCAACAAACTGGATGGGGCGGGGCAGAAAGTGAGGAGGGGAGGTTCACACCTAGGTTGTGAGCCTGGAATGGTAGTGTCTTTGACAATAATAGGGAAGGTTGAGGGGGGGGGGAATAATTCGTTAAGTTTTCGACATGTTGATAGGGAGATGGTAGTAATACGCTGGAGAAGACAGGTTGGAATGGCCTCACTTGTGTGTGTAAATGGGATTGCTTTGGCAAGAAGGGCCCCCTCCTCGTGTGAGACAGGGATGAAGGTGGAGATAGTGGTAGAAAGCATCTGAAAGATGCGAGATGCAGAGGAAGGAAAGAGAAGGAGCTCTCAGCCAATGGACTTCATTTTTTTTTTCAGTAAACTAGGAGGCAAGGTTCTAATTAAGAGGGAAGGGGAGGGTAAGCTACAGGAGATTTGAGGAGAGATGAAAAATTCTGGAAAAGCTTCTGTGGTAAGTAGGATAGTGAGTCAATTGGGAGGTATAAAAGGATTGTTTTGCTGCAGTGAGGGCCCAGTTGAGATTATGTGTAGTGGACCTAGTCAACATGGTTTAGTGATTTTTCTCCAGCTTTGTTCAGCAACACATGAATAGGAAGGAAGGCAGCAGATGGTGAAGAGTTAAGGATGACTCTGAAGTTGTAAATCTGAATTATTAAGAGGACTGTAGTATCCTTAACTCAAACAGACAAATTCTGATGGGTATATTCGATAATGAGATCTGTCTTGGACATGTTGAGTTTGAGATGCCCGTAGGACCTACTGTTAGAAATGTCCCATAGGCAGTTGGTGCTAAGGGATTGGAACATGGGAGAACTGCATATTTAGATCTGAGAGTCATCTGCAAAGAGAGAGTAATTGGACTCATTTTGAAGCTGATGAAATCTCCCAGATAGAATGTATACATAGAAGAGAAAAAGGCTTAGAACAGGATCTAAGGATAGCCCCACAGTTACGAGCTGGGACATGGCTGATGATCCAGCAAAGGAGAATGAGAAGGAGGAGCCAGATAAGAGGAGAAACAAGAGAGAGAGAGCAATGTCACGAAAATCCAGTAGGAAGAGGGTGAATGAACAGTATCATAGAGGTCAAGAAAAATGAGGGCTGAAAAAAGGCCATTGGATTTGGTTATTAAACAATAACAGCTAACTTTGGAGAGAGCAGTTTTAGTTGAGTGATGTGGTTGGACACAAGACTTCAAGAGGCTGAGAAATGAGAGAAGAGTGTAAATGGTTTTTTCTACCAGTGTGGCTGTAAAAGGGAGAAAAGATATATGATGATGTCTTGAGGAGATGGTAGGGTCAAATGAAGGTTTTTTAAGGATAGAAAAGACCTGGAAATGTCTGTAGATGACAGAAAAGGATCTAGTAAATAGGAAGAGACTAAAGATGAGAGAGAGAGAGAGAGAGAGAGAGAGAGAGAGAGAGAGAGAGAGAGAGAGAGAGAGAAGAGAGGTGAGAAGAGAGAGAGAAGAGAAAGGAGAGAGAGAGATAAAGAGAAGAGAGAGGAGAGAGAGAAGAGAGAGGAGAGAGAAAGAGAGGGAGGGAGGGAAGATGATTGTGAAGGCAATGTCAGAGGATGGGAGGGGATGTGATCAAGGGTGGAAGAAGAGAGGTTGACCTTGGTGAAGATGGCTGCCTCCTCATCAGCAAATAGAGGAAAGCTTCCAGGTCTGATGTTCTAAGATATTTCCTTCTCTAACATTCTATAGTCAGACATTCTATGTTCTAAAGGCCCTTCTGATTCTAACGTTCTCTGCTCCTACAGTTAGAATATTGCCTTTGGATTGTAAGCAGGAGCAACTTATGCCTGGATTGCCTAGGAGAAAGAACAATAAAAGTTATTTGAGTTTTACCCCATGGTAACTGAGTACAGGAACAGCAAGAGAAGCTCTAGAATTTAAAGCAGCAGAAGGAGGATACCAGCAGGGACCTTAAGAAAGAATGGTAACCCAAGAAAAGCTGGTTCCTGAATATTTCTTTGACTAGAAACAAGAAAAAACATTTCCCCTTGAAGATTTTATTCCATATATTAAAAATAAAAAAAATTTTTAAAAAAGATCCAATGTTGATGAATGCAGTCTCAGCCTGAACATGAAGAGAAGGAAAAATCCTCAGGTATAGAGAGAAACTGCCCCAGATCTGGACTCTATGAATCTGCGTTCATAATCCCAGTTCTGCTACTACTGCAGGACCAGACTTCCTCTCTTCCTAAGATTTGTTTTCCTCATCTGTAAAATGACATGGTTGATTTGGATCAGTGGTTCAGTGGATCAGTCTATCAGTTGTGTTTTTTTTTAATTTTGATTGTATTTCAATATAGTTGGTTTCCTTTCTAATCCCATATTGTTAAAACATTATTCTGAGAAGGGGTCCGTGGGCTTCACCAGATTGCCCAAGGGATCCATAAAACCAAAAAAAAAGATTAAGAACCCCTGGACAAAATGCTAAGTTCTCCTCCAGCTCTTGATCCAATGAACCTGGCTACAGACAAGATATTGCTACCTTTAAGTCCAGAGGAGAAGATAAGAGCTTTAGCCCAGTTAATGGTACAAGAAGAGAATTTGGAAGGAAAATCAGACTTCTTGTGGAATCAGGTTAAGAGGACCTGACCCAGCATCTTGGCCTGACTCCAGCACTATGCTCTATTCTTACAATATGCCAGCTTTGACATCTCTCAGACTCAGTTTCCCTAGGTATATAAAGAGAAGATTGGGCTAGAATATCTCTAAGGTCCCTTCCAGCTCTAAATCCTATGAACCTATGAAACCTAATCTTCTCTACAAAGGACCCATGTCCTATAAAGGACCAATACTTGTCTGTCTCCCCTTTCAGAAATAAGGGGAAAAGGAAACATCCATGCAGCCAGGAAATAAGAGAGGTGAAACATATCCCTGAAGGAAAATGGCATCCAACACTCTTGGTTCCTTTCAAGGAGACAGAGGCGTTTCCAACTGTAAAGGAATAGATCCATAGGTCTTCATTTCTATGATGCAATAGGCCAATAGAATATCTCCCAGAGAGCTGTGTATGAAACCTCAGAGTAGTGACATTACTAGGTGAGGACTCTGATTGGTGAGGAGGCTCTACAAAATGTAAGGTTTAAAAAGTGATTCAGCAAGGGCTAGATGGAGAGTGCACAGAGAGAATACAAATGGTAGGATGCAGAATTGTGGTCAAGGTAGAGAGAGAGAAGATGCCATGGAGCAGTGATCATGGTGCCCTGAACCCCAGCATCCTATTTACATCATAACAATGCCTACAGAGCCTGAGGAGAGAGATTTCAGCCATTCACTAGCTTGCATCAAGGGACTGTCAGGAAAGGCTCCAAGAAACAGATGGCCCCACACTTTAAGCTCCCACCATTTGGTCTGTGAGCCGCAAAGTGACTTCATAGCAGAAGTTCCCTTCTGCTCTGCTTGGAAGTTAGAAAGTTTGAAAGGAACTAGATTATAACTCCTCTTGGAAGTTTAGGAGATTTGAACACCTTTCCATATTTTATTTATGTTGCTCAATGTTTTAATTAAATGCTTTGCTATTAGATTTATGTGTTGCTGGTATGGCAAAGAATAGAACAGCGCATTGTGTGGGGGTCTCAGACTGTGGGCTGAATAGTTATCAACACAAAACAGTCACAGTGAGCCTGGGAGGAATTCAAGAGAGCTATGTAACAAGAATAAGCCTCTGTTTGGGCAGCACCTAGAGATCCGGAGGTGGGCAGATCATTCTAACGAAGGCTCTATCCTGCAAATGCCAGAAGTGAAACCATGACAGGCAGCCTGGCAGAGGGTCAAGAGCACTGGTCTTAGAGTCAGGGTTCGAATCTGGCCCTGAATTTATTAACCTCTGTGATTTGGGGCAAGTCTCTCCTTCCCTGAGTCTGAGCTTCCTCTTCCATCAACGCTTGCATTTTTCTTCAAAAGGTTATCTTAAGGAAGATATTATGTAAACTTAGAGTGCTATAAAAATATGGAATATTTTGAGGCAACATGGTGGAATGGAAGGAGCATCTGTCTTAGAGTCAAAAGATGTAGGATCCAATCCCTGTTCTGTCTGTTTACTAGCTCTGTGACACTGGATAAGTCATTTAATCTCTCTTTGCCTCAGTTTCCTCATATGTAGAATAAAGGTGTTATACTAGGTTGTCTAAGGTCCCTTCCAGCTCTACATTTTTAATCACATGGATTTATCTAATCCTCTGTTTCTCCTCCTGTAAAATTAGGGTGGTAATTCTTATGTTACCTGTAGCATAGGGTTTTCTGGAGGACAGAGATTTTTATACCTGAAAGTGATATAGAAATGAGTTATTATTATTATCATTTCACATGAGCAAACACTGAAGCCAAATAAGTAATCAGCTCTTACCTTCCTGGCACTGGGCACAAGGTAAGTGGCATTAAGAGCCTACTCACTGGGCAGCCACTGGGTGTCCGGGCTGGGCTGGAACTGGGAGTCAGCCCTCCCTTCTGCCCTTCCTTGGCTAAGGGGGCTCCTCTTGTCTTCTTCCGCTCAGTAAGAACCAAAGAGAAGAACAGCACTTGTCACAGCAGGTCAGCATTTAAAATCCCATTCGCTCCTCATTTGAGAAGATGTGCCTGGCTCACAGGCAGGGAGGCAGGCAGGCAGGCACCAGGCAGATGGAAGGGCCTCCAGGAGGCAGGACAGTGAATTGTCTCACATGGATAAACCACAGGGAGAAGAATGGAAGAGAAAGGCCTCTGTTTTTTCTCTAAAAGATGCCTCAGTTTGAACTGGAGTTACTTACTCTGTACAGGTGCATCTAAGAGCCTGGGGCCTGACCAGTGGAGTTCTGTCTGTGTGTGTCTGATTGAGTGTGTATCCATCAGTAAGCCTGTGTCTGTGTGTGCCTATTCGTGTGTGTCTGGATGTATGTTTCAGCATATTATGAGTTTCTTTGAGTTTGTTAGTCCGTCCGTGAGTATGTATACATACAGACAGACAGTATCCTCCCTGTCTCGTGAGTATTATAGAGTGTGTGTCTGCGTTTGAATATGCAGCCGTGACTATATGATTGTAATTATCTTCTAGAGTGCACACGTGTGTGGGTTTGTGTGAGTGAAAGCGTAATTGAGTGTGCATATATGTACTTGCATATGCAACTGTGAGTATATGATTGTGGTCGCCTTCTAGAGGGCATGTGTGAGTTTGCATGAATGCAAGTGTCTGAACATACATGTTTATATTAAGAGTCAGCTCTGGACTTAGAGCCAGGAGACATAGACCTGGGTTTATCTCAGATATTCCCAACCTAGATAGGCACCAGCTCTATGGCTGTGGAAAAGACATTTCACTTCTCGAGCTTCCATTTCCCTATCTGTAAAATGAGAACCATGATCCTTGTACTATATACCTGCTATAGAACCTGGTAACATGTTGTGAATAAGTGTTTTTGAGCCCTACTTCCCTATGTAATTCTGAATTGTAATAATTACAATAACTATTATTATTAATTCTGAATATCAGTCTAATTTTATGTTTTGGAGTGACTACGAGTATGAAAGTATGAATCTGCTATGAATGTGGGTGAGAGACACATGTGGTAGGTGTGCATGTGTGTGTGTGAATTTTGAAGTTAGGCCTTAGTACCATAATGATGGGTGTCCCCAAGTTCCTCCCCATGCTGGTACTGTTCAATGAAAAACTGAGGCAAAAGCAGATCTCAGCTCCAAGGTGTCTAAATATAACCCACAGTCGAATGGAAAGTCTCAGCAGGATTAACAAGTGTAAATAGACAAAGCCAGTCCATTAGAATCCAGGATCCTGGGCCCAGAAAGCACCTTTTCTCTTCCCTTCCCTCTTCCCTCTCCCGACTTCTTTTCTCTCGCTCTCCTTCTCTGTCCTGTTTCCTTACATCCTTTTTTTTTATTAAACAAATCCAAACTTTTATTTACATTGTTTCCTTACATCTCTCCCTGCTTTGCTCCCTGCTTCCTTCCTTGCCCTTCTTCCTGCTCATATCTTTCTTCCCTCCCCTTTCACTCTCTGCCTGCCTTTTCCCACTTCCCCACGCCTTCCTTCCTCCTCATAACCCTCCCCTGCCTCCATCCTTGACTTCCTTCCTCCCCTCCCCATCTCTGTCCCTACTTGCCTCTTCTCTGCCTCCTTCTGAGATATTTTACTTTAATGAGAGCTACCTCCTCATCTGCCCCCTTGGCCAACATCAAGGGGTCATAGGGCATAGCTTTAGCACTTGGAAGGACTATATAAAAATAATTTAATCTAATATCATTTAAAGATGAGGAAAATAATGGTCTGGGGAGGTTAAGTGACTTGCCCAAGGTCATATAGATAATTAAATAGCAGAATTGGAGTTCAAAGAGAGCTTCAAGTAAAGAGGGAGGGAATAAGCATTTCTATGGCACCTACTATGTGCCAGACACCGTGCTAAGCACTTTTTTTTTTTTTACAAACATTACCTCATTCGATCCTCACAGCAACCCTGGGGCTTAACCACTATCATTACCTCCATTTTACAGACGAGGAAACTAAGGCAAAGAAAAGTTAAGTGATTTGCGCAGGGTCAAGCAGCTAGTAAATTTCTGAGGCAGAACTTTACAATAACCATCAGTTCAGTTCAGTCATGTCCGACTTTTTGTGAGCCCGTTTGGGGTTTTCTTGGCAGAGTCGCTGGAGCGGTTTGACGTTTCCTTCCCCAGCTCATTTTACAGACGAGGAAACTGAGGCAAGCAGGGTTAAGTGACTTGCCCAGAGTCACACAGCCAGTAAGTGACTGAGGCCAGATTTGAACTCAGGACGATGAGTCTTCCTGACTTCAGGCCCAGCGCTCTATCCACTGTGCCATCTAGCTTCCCTGATAATAATAATAGCTGGCATTTGTATAGCTCTTACGATGTACCTGGCACTGTGCCTGGTGCTTTACAACTATAACCTCATTTGCTCCTCACAGCGACTCTGGGAGGTAGGTGCTGTTACTGTTCCCATTTCACAGATGGGGACGCTGAGGCAAACGGAGGTGAAGTGACTTCCCTAGGGTCACTCAGCTAGTAAATGTCTGAGGCTGGATTTGAACTCAGGTCTTTCTGATTCCAGGGCCAGCGCTCGATCCTCTGGGCCGCCTGAGTAGAGAACAGGAGGAGAGGGGCCTCAAACACTTGTGTGACCTTGGGTGGGTCATCTTATCTCCTTGGCCCTCAGGCTTCTCCTCTATAAAACAAGTGGGCTAATGTTGTCAAAGGTCTCTTCCAGCCCTCAAAACCTATGGACCTGTCCTAGCAAAGTATTGAGCAAGATTGAGGCCCCAAGAGCTGGCAATGAATAGTCACCAGGTCCTGACCCTTACCCACGCTTTGTTCTTTGCTCTAGGGTTGCTTTTCTTCTTACCAGGAAACCAGGCTCCTCTGTGTTCCAGTTCCACCCACACCCCAGACTACTGAGGAAGTGTTATTTTCAGCTTTTGTAAAGGTGCTGACTCCAGAAGGACAACAAGCAATAAAAAGTCACCCCAAGTACAAATGTGAATCAAGTATGAGACAGGCAATTTTATCCCCACACCCAGAAGGGGAAGGATGGAGCAGTGCAGAATTATAGAATTATTATGGAAAAACCAGTTTTGAGGTGCGTATTCAAGCCTTGTTGGGACATTTGAAACAGGATTTCTAATTCAATATTTTATAGTTCACCCCCAATGGGTTACAGTGTTTTGTCTCTGGGGGTGACTATCCTGAGAGACCAGTCTGCTGCTGCTGCTGCTGTCGCTAGTGTGGTGTCCTAGAACAGAGGAAGATAAGAGCTGCCTTACAAGATCTCCCAAGGTCCTGTATCAGGGGAGAGAAGACACAAATTAGAGGCAGCCCCACCCCAACTTAGGCTTGCGTAGGAGGTCACACAACTCATAGAATCATCAGAGAATCAAGAGGCCTTGAGGCCGGCAGAGTTCTGGCTCAGTAGCCAATTAAGAGTCTTCATGGCCAACAGAAAGCAGTCATAGAATATCTGTGCCTACTCTGAAATGGGGAGGGAGGACAGAGGGAAGGGAAGGAGAGCAGTATTTAAAGAACTTATTACTATGAGAGCTGGCCCAATAGATAAAATGTTGGGCCTGGAGTCAGGCAGATTTGATTTCAGATTCAGCCTCGGACATTGATTAGCTGTGTGATCCCAGACAAATCACTTGAACTTTGTTTGCCTTGGTTTCCTCGTCTGTAAAACGAGTGTAATGATCGTACCTACCTCCCAGGGTTTTTGTAAGGATCAAATGAAATAATATTTGTAAAGCAGTTAGCACAGTGCCTGGAACATTTGTTATTCAGTCATTCAGCTGTGTCCAACTCTTCGTGACCCCATGGACCATCGCACACCAATACCATCCATGGGATTTTCTTGGCAAAGAACTGGAGTAGTTTGCCATTTCCTTCTCCAATGGATTAAGGCAGACAGAGGTTAAAGGACTTGCCCAGGTTCACATAGCTAATAAGTGTCTGAGGCTGGATTTGAACTCAGGTCTTCCTGACTCCAGGCCCGGTGCTCTATCCGCTGAGCTACCTCACCTGGCACAAATTAGGTACTTACTAAATGGTTGTTTCCTTCCTTCTTTTCTATGTTCCAGGCATTATGCTAGGCACAGCATATATATAAAGACAAAAATGAAACAGTTCTTGCCCTCAAGTACCTTACATTTTACTGGGAGAAAACAAAAAGCAATAGTCGGGAGTTGGGAGGAGGAGAACACTAACAACTTAGAAAATCTGAAAAGAGGATAGCCTTAAAGGGAGCTATATCATTAAAGCAGAATTCATGACTTCAAAGATAACCATGAATATGCCTAAATGGTCCAGAATTGCAGGATGTAAGGAATTCTCTAAGTAGCAGGCAGAAGAGTTAAAGGATTTATTGAAACTCAAAAGTAGCAGACCCCTGGACCAGTGTCCCCAATTCGACATCCTGGCAAGAAACTTCCAAAACCAGTATGCCCATCTCACAACAGTGACCAGAAGGCCACAGAAAAACATTATGGCAGCAAGCCAAGCTATACTGGTGCTTCCCCTCCGCCCAATGCCAGGGACCTCCAGGACTGACCTCCAGCCCCTGCTCAGCACTCTCCAGTCTCCACAAGGGTCAGTGCTGCTTTTTTGTAGTGCCTGCCGCTGTCACTGCTGCTTCCGCCGAAATCTCCAAGCTGTGTTCCAGGTAGCTGACTGCTTGCTCTCTCCTTCAGCTCTTAACTGCTCTCATCAACTGCCTCACCAACTGCCTCTTAGCTCTGCTCCAACCATTCAGCAAGCTCCTCCCACCACAGGCTTCATGGCATCACGTAGACCAGAACTCAGGCACCTACCATTGGCTCCAGTCCTAGCCACTCCCCCCAGGACCCTGAGAGCCCCGCCCCCAAGCCCAGTGAATGGGTGGGAAAGATCTTCCCATTCACTGATTGCGTTTACTTTCGGCCCCAGGATCTTTCACATCCATTACACAGGTCAATGGGAAACTGGTGTCAATAATACCATAACAATAAAAATCTTGGGGTAAGGGGTGAAAGTCTCATTTTCCATAGCTTCTTCTTGCTGAAATTGTATGTAGAGCTTTCCCTGCCCCAAGAGTCCCATTCCAGAGGTTAGTTCTTTAGCAAGCTGGCAGGAATTCCAGGAATGCTAGGCAGTCATCTGAAAGTGTAGGGTACTTAAATCTAAAGGAGACAGAACTAGCAACAAAGTTAACTAAAACAAAGAACAAAAGAGTAAGCAAGTATGGGCTATTATACTTAAATAAAATCATCCTCATTCTGGTTGAGACTCCAATTATACAAAAATTCGATCTCATAGCCTAACTCAAGTAGGAAATGTTTCTTTTCAAAGGGAACACAATAAGGAAACTAAGTCAGAAGGGTCCCATCCTGGGTGGACACTAGGTTGTTCTCCAGGCCTTTTCCCCATATACAAACTTTCATCTGTTAATCACACAAGATCACCTTCCCTCTGAGTGGCTTGTGGCATTTATCAGCATCAGCTGCACTTCTGGAGTCCATGAATCTATTATTACAGCCCTGTTCGCGGTAAAATATATGGTTCAGGGACACGATTCGGTGATTATCTTCCCCTGAATAGACAACTGTTACCTTGTTGTCCTTCCCATGGGCTATGACTTCTGCAGCCTTTGGAATATCATCTGGCTTCCATTTTACCCATACCTTAGCTCCCAATTTTATTCCATCAGTAGAATCAAAGCCTTCCTTTCCTCTGAGAGTTATTTTGGAAGGAGAGTCATTTTTCACAAAGGGTATTTTTTCACAGGGGTTAATAATCACTTGGACTATCCTATCATTTCTACAAAATTGTACAGGTTTTTTACCCAAATTCTGGAGTGTCACAACAATTTCTCTTTGACAATTAGAATCTATCACTCCAGCCAATACATGTACTCCTTGAGCTGCTAATCCTGGTTTAGGTAATATCCATCCAAAATGATTCCTGGGGATTCTCATACATACCCCAGTAGAGGTTTTTCTTATCTCTTTCCTATTCAACCTAAAATTCTCTATACGATGTAAATCATATCCTGCCGAACCAGGTGTTCCTGGGCATGGTGGTGAGACATCTTCCCTCACAATCCAAAATTCAGTGTTTTGGATCTCATGTGTTTGCTGTTTTCTAATCTGCAGATTTGGGGTCATCATTCTGGCTAGAGGTATAATCCCTCCTAAGGGCCTATTATTCAAATTACATAAGGCAATAGAGAAATTATCCTTCCAATGTCAATATGAATTATTAGAGCTTAATTTTCTTGCTGTTCTTTCAACAATTCATTCATTCTTTCAATTAGCCCAGATGCTTGTGGGTAATATGGAATATGATATATCTACTCTATATTATTCAACACACAATATCTTTTCATTTCATTACCCTTGAAATGTGACCCATTGTCACTTTGAATCTGCATTGGGGTTCCATAGTATAAATTTACAATATCTAGGGTTTTACAGTGTTTTTCTGAGTTGCATCCTTATAAGGACAAGCCACTAGTACACCTGAACAGGTGTCAACACATGTACATATATATTTACATCCTTTATCTTGGGGTAGTGGTCCAATATAATCTATCTACCAAATTTGGGCTGGAACTTTTCTCCTTGCTATTTCTCCAGCTACTATCCTAGGAACAGTTCATTCTTTTTCCAGTTGGCATACACAACACTCCTCTGTTATTTGTTTTAACAATGCATGAGAGATACTAACACCTCGATCCTGTGCCCATTGATGCGTGTCCTGGACCCCTAAATGGACGGCAGTCTGGTGGACCCATTTTGCTAAGGCTGGGTCATTAGTTGGAGGTGGAGTAGGGATAATACATTTAGTAGCAATCTTTGCTAGCCGATCCGGGTGTGCATTGTACGCACGTTCTGGTGTGGTCAGAGTTGTGTGAGCATCAATGTGAAAAACTGACAAACTCGAACCAGAGACATATCTCATATATCTTCCCATAACTCTTTACCCCAAACTTGTTTGCCATGGATCTCCCAATTCTGATTCCTCCATATAGGCATCCATGTAGCCAACCCATTAGCTACCACCTATAAGTCAGTAAATATATGACACTGTCCTCCTTTCTCTGTTTTGATGGCTTGATGCACTGCCATCAGTTCGGCATATTGGCTACTTCCACCTATCCCACAACTTTCCAGAATTCACCTAGTACAGGGGTTATAGGCTACTGCTTTCCAATGTCTCTTGTGTCCCAAATATTTTGCTGTCCCATCAGTAAACCAAGCATGTTTCTTCTGTTCCTCGGTTAGTCCATCATGTCCATTATTCCATTTCACCAAGGATTGTTCCAACTGTTGCTTAAGTTCAGGACATTTTTCATTCCCTCCATGTCAATGTTCACTACAGATTCAAGTAGAGCAGAAACTCCAATTTTGCCTGGTCTCGACCTATTCTGAATATACCACTTCCATTTGATTATGCTCATCTCTTGCACATGTCCAATTCTGTGGGAAGCTGGGGTACCCACCCTCATTACCCAAGTCATAATTGGAATTCCAGGCTTTAATACCACTTCATGACCCAGAGTTAGTTGCTCAGTTTCTACCAAAACCCAATATGTAGCTAACAGTTGCTTCTCAAAAGGTGTATATTGCATTACAGATGAAGATAGTTTCCTTGACCAAAATCCTAAAGGTACACTTCGGCTTTGTTGCTTTTGCCACAAACTGCAATTCGCATAGTCATCTTGCACAGTCAATTGTCATTCCACTGGCCCATTTTGCATAGGCCATAAATCCAGGGCCAATTGTATAGCAGCCTTTGTTTCCTCAAAAGCTCTACTTTGCTCAAGTCCCCAATCAAATTCCTATTTCTTCCTGGTGACTTTATACAAGGGTTTCAAAATCTTTCCCAAGTGTCGGATGTGGTGTCTCCAATAACCAAATAGCCCTATGAACTTTTGGGCCTCTTTCTTATTAGTAGGGGTAGGAAAATCCTGGATTTTTTGTCGAGCTTGTGAGAGAATTTTTCACAGTCCTTTATTCCACTGTATCCCCCAAAATTTTACAGTTTGAGCTGGCCCTTGAACATTTATGGGGTTAATTTCCCATCCTTTGCTTTTCATATGGTCAATTAATAGTGTCAAATTCATCTCCATTTCTTTTATATTTTCTCCTTGTATCATGATGTCATCTATGGAGTGGGTAACTTTAATTCATCTAAATGCTCAGCTACAATCCTGTGACAAATAGTTGGGCTATGAAGATATCCTTGTGGCAGGCAATGTAAATGTATACTGTCGGCCTTGCCAAGTAAAAGCAAACTGGTCCCATTGCTTGGGGTCTATTGGGATCATAAAGAAGGCATTGGCCAAATCAATAACTGCATACCAAGTCCTTTCATGTTTCTGTATTCTCTCTATTAAAGTAACAGTGTCTGGAACAGCAGCATATGGGGGAGGAGTCACTTTGTTCAGCTGTCTATAATTTACTGTCATCCTCCACATTCCATTTGACTTTCAAACTGTCCAGACAGGGTTGTTCCATTGAGTAGTTGTAGGGACTAACACTCCCGCTTCAACACATTCTTTTATAGTACCGGCAGTTTCATCTTGCCCACCTGGCACACGATATTGCCTCAAAGTAATTACTTCAGAAGCTTTGGACAAAGTGATTTGATCCATCTTTATTTTCCTCACTAAGACTGCATTAACACCTATTTTCCTCACAGCAAATTGGTATTTCCCATCAGGTAAATTCAAGGTCATATCGTTCAATACATCTATCCCAATGATGTATTCAGGAATCGGCACAATAACCACAGTATATTCTTTTTTGGGCAACTGTCCAATTTTCATCATCAATTTAACTTGTTTGGCTGATATTTTAGCCCCTCCTAATCCTGTGATGGTAATAGGAGTTCCATGGCTGAACTTGTCTGGATTTCCATAGATAAGGGTGGCCTCTGCCCCAGTATCTATTAATGCCCTAGTTACCATACTTGACCCATTTTTCCAATATATGGTCAAGTCAATGGGGGGTCTGAAATCCAGCCTGTTTATTTCCTTAATTTGGACTGGGGTTTGACCTGTTTCCTAGTATTCCCTAACATGTGACTCACTTGGGTGTGAGGGCTCAGGGTCTGTAGCATCTACAGGAGCAGTTCTTATTTCCCTATTTTGTCTGTTATCAAGTCCTTTATCTTGGTACATTCTGTACAGTTCATTGGTTGGAATGCCATCTATCATTTCAAAGTCTACCCCTGCTCTCAATAGAGGAGTGAACATTTCTTTTCCGGTCACTCTATTTTGGCACCAAATTTGCTGGCTATTTACTCTCTTCTCTCAGGGAGATTGATCCCTTCCCTAGTCTCCTAAGTCACTTAACTGTAAAATCTTATCTATCACCACTGAAAGACGGCTCCCTATTTCCCCAAGTAACAAAGTCAAAATTAGGTGTTCGTAAGCAGGAGGAGCTGTCCTGATTATTAAATTCCTATGAGGGATTCCCAAAGGATCATCGTAATATCTGTCTGCAGTTCCTGTCATGATAGCAGTCTTCATTACCTCCTCCTTTAGTATTATGATACAATCTCTAAGTGAATACCAAGGTTTATTCTCAGTGGGCCACATAGAATCAGTAGCATATCTCTTATTACATCCCTCAGCGGCTAATACCAACAGATTAGTCTTGCCATCACCATCTCTTTGCTGATGATGTTCCCTAAATGCTTGCTGAACTAGAGGATTGTGGCTGATACCTATGAATCTCATACAATCCACCCTATCTACTGATATTCCACTGGCCCCTTGATCAGTGAGTCTTACCATCCAAGATATTAATAGTTCTCCCATTCTTTGGGTGAATCTACTCAAAATGTCTGTGATCTCTTGCTGTGAAAAATCTTCCTGGATTTCCCTCGTAACTGAATTGTCACCTTGGGTTTCTGTCCTCCTCCTTTGTATGGGATGAACGTCTGTCTGAGTATTTGACCATCTCTCCTTCTCTATGCGAGGGACATCCTGAACCCTGGTAACATTTTGTGCCTCAGCCCCCAACATTGTCTCATTTTCTCTCCACTCCTTTCCCCTGCCACTGTGGCAAGGACAAAGCAGGCAGTCAGGCTTGACCTGGGCTGGGTTGAAATGCATTCTTGGCTTATTTGACCTCCTGTTGCTTCTAGCCACATTAACGGAAAAATTCTCATTTGAGTCAGTAGACTCTTGAGCAACAGTTTGTTCTCCTGCTATCTGAGATTCCCCTTCTTGCTGTGGCATAGGAGTGCCCCCATTTCTTTCACTTAATCTCAATCTTTCATATACTAGCTAGTAGGCTGATAACACCGTCCAGCTTTGCCTAGATAGTGATGCCCCTGACTGAATTCTAACCTCTTGTAAACATCTTTCCAAATCCCTGGGATCTCACCTCTGTAGCCTTGGCTCCCAGTTTTCACAGAGTCTGGCTCTTTTAGCCCATTCTTTTCCTAGGGAGGAATAAAACGGATCTTCCCACCCTGGGACATTCATCTCTTCTTCTGAAGTTCGTCTGCTTGTAAATAGAGATCTTATACCTAGGGATCCCATCCTAGTCACCAGATATATCATTAAGGTAGAATTCATGACTTCAAATATAACCATGAATATGCCTGAATGGTCCAGAATTGCAGCATATAAGGAATTCTCTAAGTAAAAGGTAGAGGAGTTAAAGGATTTATTGAAACTCAAAAGTAGCAGACCCATGGACCAGTGTCCCCAATTCGACATCCTGGCAAGAAACTTCCAAAACCAGTATGCCCATCTCACAACAGTGACCAGGAGGCCACAGAAAAACATTATGGCAGCAAGCCAAGCTATACTGGTGCTTCCCCTCCGCCCAATGCCAGGGACCTCCAGGACTGACCTCAAGCCCCTGCTCAGCACTCTCCAGTCTCCACAAGGGTCAGTGCTGCTTTTTTGTAGTGCCTGCCACTGTCACTGCTGCTTCCGCCGAAATCTCCAAGCTGTGTTCCAGGTAGCTGACTGCTTCCTCTCTCCTTCGGCTCTTAACTGCTCTCGCCAACTGCCTCACCAACTGCCTCTTAGCTCTGCTCCAACCATTCAGCAAGCTCCTCCCACCACAGGCTTCATGGCATCACGTAGACCAGAACTCAGGCATCTACCATTGGCTCCAGTCCTAGCCACTCCCCCAGGATGCTGAGAGCCCCGCCCCCAAGCCCAGTGAATGGGTGGGAAAGATCTTCCCATTCACTGATTGCCTTTACAGGAGCCTTGAAGGGAGTTAGCGGATCCAAGAGGCAAAGACGAGAAAGGAGAGGATGACTTTCAGAACATGGCAGAGAATTTTGGAGCTGGAAATTTGTAAGAGAACAGAAGGTCATTGCTTTCATAACTATGACTGGTGGGGGGGGGGGCAGGGAGTTTATAACCAAATAAAAGAAGGAAGAGGTTACAAAATACAAAACTGACTATTCTGATTACATCAAATTTAAACGGTTTTGCCCAAACATAATGAATGCAGCTAGAATAAGATGAAAAACTATATACTTTTTGATAAAAGTCTAACATCTAAAATCTACAGAGAACTGACAATAATATTTGAAGCCAACATATAGTCCGCTGTAGATAAGTGGTCAAAAATTCTGCACAGTTTTCTAAAGAAGAAAGGGAAAATATTAACAACCAAATGAAAAGATGCCCCAAAACACTAATAATAATAATGGAAATGGAAATTAAGATAATTCTGAGGTATCAATATCAAATTGACAAAGCTAGTCAAAGATGAAAATACCCATTTTGAGAGATTGTGGGAAGAAAGTCACACTAATACACTGTTGGTGGAACTATATATTGGTCCAACCATGCTAACAAAGAATTATGAATTTTGTGGGGAAAGTAAGTAAACTGTTACTTGATCTAACAATCCAACTTTTGGGCTTATATTTAAAGAAAGAAAGGACTTGTATAAACTCAGATATTCACTTTTTGTAGTGACAAAAAAACTGGAAACAAATAGATGCCCATCACTTAGGGAATAACTGAAGAAATTGTAGTATAGGAATGATGAATTATAAATAGGAGGAATTGAAAGAAATGTGGGAAGATTCTTATGAATTGATGCAGAGCAAAGAAAGCAGAATCAGGAGACCAAACTACACAATGACTATATAATGGGAGCAGCCCCGCTGGCTGGTATAGCTGATATAATCACAGAAAGTGAGGGGCAAATAACAGAAGTCATGAGATGTTCCTATGTTAAATGCAAAATGTTTCTATGCTCTGTTATCCCTTTATAAAGTGGGATTAAATTGGAAAGGGACCTTGACATTGAAAGAAGGAAGGAAGGAAGAAAGAAAGAAAGGAAGAAAAGAAGAAAGGAAAGAGGGAGGGGAGGGAGGGAGGGAGGAAGGGAGATTATCCATCCCCTGCCTAGCCTTTTAAAAAGCTAAGCCTGCCAACTGAGAGGGTACTTGAGACCCAGTTGAAGTAAAGAGCAGAAGGGGAAGATGTGTTTCTTCTTCCCTACCAACAGTCAAAGCACTTTGCAACAGAGCTACTCCTCATTCTCTCGGAAACACTGCTTCTAGCAGTGAGCAGAGAGAGAGACAGTGAGTGGAACAGGAAGCAGCTCCAAATATCACAACCTCTGGAAACAGAGAAGAGTTGGCTGTGAAATCAAGAGCAAATTGACACTGGCAGTTGAGCTACAGAGCAGAGCAGACCCGGGGAGCCCAACCCTGGCCCCGTCCAGCAGAGGCGATGTGCCCAGAGGGGGACACCCTGAGGATACCATGAGAAGAGAAGCAACTCTGGCTTGTCCTAAAGTACTAGAGGCATGAGTTGCCTTGGCCACGGGTGTTTCCTGTGTGTGTGTCTCACTACCCATGTACTTTCTGCCTATTCTTCCCATGGACACTGTGTGCATTTGTGAGAGCCTGTGCCCCAGGGTCATAAGGGAAATGTTCTATGGCTTCTCCTCTGACTATGACAGCTTAGTGTTATTGATCATTGCGTCCACTAGCTGGGGTCTAATAAGCTACATTTCTAGGACTACACACCCATAGAGCACCTTTGAACCCGAGGTAGCTGGTGTCCTCTGGGGAACCTGACCCTCGATTTGCTAGTTTGAGTTAGGAGTGAGTATCCATGGTGGGGCAGTGGTGTTACAACTACAATTTTAGGGAAGATGGGGTAGGGGTGTAATAGTATTTTATTTTTTCTGATTACATGTAAAGATAGTTTTCAACATTCACTTTTATAAGTTTTTGAGTTCCAAATCTTTTTTCTCCCTCCCTCTCCTCCCCCCTCCCCAAGACGGCATGCAATTTGATATAGGCTGTACATGTACAATCATACTGAACATATTTCCACATTAGTCATATTGTGAAAGAAGAATGTGAACAAAAGGGAAGAGCCACAAGAAGGAAAAAAAAGAGAAAACAGTGTGCTTCGATCTGCATTCAAACTCCATAGTTCTTTCTCTGGATGTGGATAGCATATTCCATCTTGGGTCTTTTGGAATTGTCTTGGATCATTGTATTGCTGAGAAGAACTAAGTCTATCAGAGTTGGTCATCACACAGTGTTTGCTGTTACTGTATACAATGTTCTCCTGGTTCTGTTCACTTCGTTCAGCAGCAGTTCAGGTAAGTCTTTCCAGATTTTTCTGAAATCCTCTTGCTCATCTTTTCTTATAGAACATTAGTATTCCATTACATTTATATACTGCAACTTGTTCAGCCACTCCCCAATTGATGGGTATCTCCTCAATTTCCAATTCTTGGCCACCACAGAAAGGGCTGCTATAAATGTTTTTGTACACATGGGCCCTTTTCCATTTTTATGATCTCTTTGGGATACAGACCTAGAAGTGGTATTGCTGGCTCAAAAAGTATGCACAGTTTTATAGCTCTTTGGACATAGTTCTAAATTGCTCTCCAGAATGGTTTGGATCAGTTCACAACTCCACCAACAATGCATTACTGTTCCAATTTTCCCACATTTTCTCCAACATTTATCTTTTTTTGTTGTTGTTATATTAGCCAATCTGATAGGTATGAGGTGGTACCTCAGAGTTGTTTTAATTTGCATTTCTCTAATCAGTGGTGATTTAGAGCATTTTTTATATGACCATAGACAACTTTAATTTCTTCATCTGAAAACTGCCTGTTTATATCTTTTGACTATTTATCAATTGAAGAATGATTTGTATGCTTATAAATTTGACTCAGTTCTCTATATATTTTAGAAATGAGGCCTTTATCAGAGATACCAGCTATAAAAATTGTTTCCCAGCTTTCTGCTTCCCTTCTAATCTTGGTTACACTGGCTCTGTTTTGCAAAAATGTTTTAATTTAATGTAATCAAAATTATCTATATTGTATTTCATAATGTTCTCTATTTCCTGTTTGGTCATAAATTCTTCCCTTCTCCATAGATCTGACAGGTAAACTATTCTTTGCTCTCCTAATTTGCTTATAGTATCACCCTTTTTGACTAAATCATATACTCATAAGAAAGTGATTTCTGGAAGAAAGCTACATGGCACAGTGGATAGAACAGTTCAAACTGGCTTCAGACACTTACTGTGTGATCCTGGGAAAGTTGCTTAAGCCCAATTGCCTGCCTAAAAATAGAATAAAATAGTGATTTCTGTACCAAAAAAGTACATCTATAAAACATTTTAAATAGAATTTCAGAGGAGCTCAGAGGATAGGTGTAAAAGCAATGGGAAGGCACAGGAAATGGTTCCTAGGAACGAGAGCTATCCAAAACTGGATTGGATTACCTTAGTAGATAGTGAGTTCCCCATCACTGGAGTTATTCAGATTAAGGTCAGATGAACACTTACAAATGTCATAGAGGGGATTTCAGCTTACAAGTAAATTGAACCAAGTGATCACTGAAGGGTCACAAGTCTAACTCTTCTCCATCATACCCTTTCAAGTACTTACAGAGAGTGATTATCTTCCCTTGTCCCAAGCCTTTTCTTCTTCTGGCTAAACATTTGTATTTCCTTCAATTGATCCTTGTTTAGAACGGTCTCCAATCTTACCACCCAATGAACCTGCTCCAGCTTGTCAACATACTTTTTTTTAAATGTAGGGACTGAATCTGTGTGTTGTGTTCTTATTAAGAGAGACTAATTGTTGTGAGGTTGGCCTAGTGTAGAGGACAGTCAGGTGGCACAATGGATAGAGCGCCAGGCCTAGAGTCAGGAAGACTAAACTTCCTGAATTCAAATCTGGTCTTGGACACTTACTAGTTGTGTGTCCCTGGGCAAGTCACGTAACTCTGTTTGCCTCAGTTTCCTCATCTATACAATGAGCTATAGAAGGAAATGAAAAACCACTCCAGTACCTTTGCTAAGAAAATACCAAATGGGGTCATGAAGAGTCAGACACGACTGAAAACCACAACAAGCCTAGTGTAATCAAAAAAGAGTTGGCCTTGGTATCAGGAAGACCCGGAGTCCAGTCCTGCTTCTGATACATACTGCCTGGGTGACCCTGCGCAAGGCAATTGGTCTGCTACTACCCACAAGCAACTCCCTGAGTTTCAGAGCAGACCCCAATCTGCATGAATAGAGGGAGTTCACTCACCATGAGTTCTCTATACCAGTGAAATCACAGGACCAACTTAAAAAACTAAAAACATTGAAGTCTACACCAAAGTCTCACTGGGGTGCAGAGGCCTCCTGGGCTTATCAAAGGCTATACTGAAGTGCTAACTCTGCCAGATGCCACCAAATTGTAAAGGCTTTGATTATTGACCCACAGATGGGCTTAATCTCTGTTACCCAATGGCCAGTCCAGCTACGTTCAGAGGGGCTCAGTACCAGGTTGGCCAAAAGGTAATGTATTTTTTGACTATAACAATTCTCAAAATCTCTTGACCAAACTATAGAAGGATCATACTTGCTAAGACTCCTGTATGTTGTCTTCCCCTATTAGAACGTAAGTTCCTAGAGGGCAGGACTGTCTTATTTGCTTGGACTTGTATCACCAGTGGGCTAAAGGCCCAGTGCTTGGCACATAATGCTTAATAATTGCTTTTCCTAGGTAGCTAGCTATCTCTCTGTCGGTTGAGAGAATACTCATAACCAATAATATCACAGATCCTGAAAACACTGAAATAAAGATCTCATTAGCTTTTTTTGGCTTCCGTGTTGCACTGCTGACTCAGTATTGAGCTGTCTGTTCACTAAAATTCCCAGACAGAATAACAGAATCTCAGTGTTGGAAAGGAATTCAGAGATCGTCTAGTCCAATCCCTACCTGAACAGGAATCCCTTCCACCATGACCCAAGAAGACAATAGAACCTGAGGAGAACTTAGAACATAAAATATTCAAAGATAGAATATTCAAACCACAAGAGCCTTAGAGAAGACTCATGGGATGTCAGTGCTAGAACGGGACCTTAAAAATAGCATGTCACAATAGAAAATGTTAGAAGGAATCTTAGAACACAGAATGTCGGGCCTGGAGGAGAGTTGAGAGCACAGAGCATTCACATGTCCTACAAAGGGTATTAATGTTGGGAGAACTGGTCTAGTCCTATACGTACAAATGAAGAAACTGAGGCATAGAGAGGTGAAGGGTCTTGTCCAAGGTCACGCAGTAAATTAGAACCAGAAATAGAACCCAGATTTTCTAATGCTAATCCTTCTTCCTCACTTCAGTTCTCTGAGCATCAATTTCATCATTTCTTCCTATTGGTAGGTTGAGAGCTCCCTCTCTGAATGTCATCATTTTCTCTCTTCTCCACTGATCTCCCTGCTGCCAGCTCCCTGGCCGGCCCATGTGGCCAATGTGGCGGACTCTGCCAGGGGGTGAATACAAGACCTGACAAAGTTGTGACTTTCTTAGACCCTTTGTTTGTGTGTCTCAATGACAGCTGCACCCATGCCTTATTTATATTATCACAAGAGCATCAAAAACCACCAGAAAAGGAAAATTGGAAAGGAGCAAGCACTTCCAGAGAGAGGCTCAGACTGTGCTTGCAACACATTGTGATTGAGATGTCATCTGCTATGGCACTGACTGCCAAGAACCAATGGCAGGCAGTGCGGAATCATATGGAATTGCAGACAACTACCTGCCATGGAGCCTGCTGAGGTGGTGCTGGCAGAGCCACTCAAATGCACAACTGAAGCCACTGGGGAAAAATCAGAGAAAGAACATAGAATGTTAGGGCTGGAAGGGACCTGAGGCCATGAAATGCTTGAACACAGAACACAGAATATTAATGCTGAAACAGACCATAGAACAGAGAATGTTAGCATCTAGTACATAGAACGTTCCAGTTGGGAGGTTCCTTAGACTACAGAATGCTAAAACGTAGATTGTTGGTGCTGGAAGGGACCTTAGATTATAGAATGTTTGAACATAAAACACAGAATGTTAGTGCTGGAACAGACCATAGAAATAGAGAATGTTAGAGTCTAGTACGTAGAACATTCAAGTTGGGAGGGATCTTAGATACTTAGAACACTGTTGTTGTTCAGTTGTGTCTGACTCTTCGTGAGCCCATGTGGGGTTTTCCTGGCACAGATACTGGAGTGGTTTGCCATTTCCTTGTTCAGCTCTTTTTACAGATGAGGAAACTGAGGCAAACAGGATTAAATGACTTGCCCAGGGTCACACAGCTTAAGTGTTTGAGGCTGGATTTGAGCTCACTCAGGTCCTCCTGACTCCAGGTCTGGTGCTCTATTTGTGGCACCACCTAGGTGCCCCGAGAACATCTTGATTTTACTGGCTCCTGATATCAATCAAAAGAGAGTTAAAAAGAAAGTGACCTAAGCTAATAGTCAAGAGATGCGTACGTTCAAGCCCTGCTGCTGACACTTACTGGCTGTGCAGCAGTGGACAAGTCACTTTATCTCTCTAAGCCTTAGCTTTCTCATCGGTAAAATGGGGACAATAAATCTTATGGGAGCAAATGAGATGCTGTCTGTAAAACACTTTGCAGACTTTAAAGAGAGTTTACATAGGTAAACGTGGGTTCATGTTTTGCCTCTAACACAAAATGTTTGTATGACTCTGGACAAGTCACTAAACCTCTCAGCGACTGTAGGAAGTCGCTAAGACTAGATAAGGTGCTGGTAGAGATTTCCTCTCTGGGCATTCCTGATTCCAGTAAAATTTCAGGTCCACTCCCGCCCCCTAAAAATTCTCTATATAAATATCTGTATTAGGGAAGGAGCTTCATTTCCTCAGTTTCCTCATTTGTAAAATGCAGAAGTTTGGACTCAAAGTTAATAATCATTGATAGAAGTATGTAGGTGATGCAGCAAATAGAATGCTGGACCTAGAGTCAGGAAGATCTGCATTCAGACATTTAGCAGCAATGCGACCATGAGCAAGTCACTTTAACGGCTGTCTGCCTCAGTTACCTCATCTGTAAAATGGAAGTAATAACTGCGCCTATCTTCCTAGGCTTGTTGTGGGGATAAAACAATATAATTGTTGTAAAGCACTTTGCAGACCTTGAAGCTCTATATAAATGCTAGCTGTTATTGATTTTTCCTTTTTATCATTAGTCTATGTTCAAGGTTTCTTCCCAACTCTGTCAGATTGTTCTCAGTTCTCTTCCAGTGTGCCCATATTATCTATCTATCTATCTATCTATCTATCTATCTATCTATCTGTCGTGTGTGTGTGTCTGTGTCTGTGTGCGTGTGTGTATGTGTGTGTGTGTGTGTGTGTGTCTGTGTGTGTGTGTGGGAAGCAATCGGCCTTAAGTGACTTGACCAGGGTCACAGAGCTATTGTCTGAGGTCGTATCGTATTCAGGTCTTCCTGACTCCAGGACTCATGCTTTATCCACTGCACCACCTAGCCACCCCCGTGCTATATTCTAAAATCCTTTCAGCTTTAACATTTTATGGTATTCTGTACTTTATAGAATTTAGTGCATAGAATTTGGACCTTTTAAGTTATCAAGTCCAACCCCTTTGCTTTAGATGTGGGGAAACTGAGGACCAAAAAAGTAAAGTGACTTGTCTAGAGTCACACAGCCATCCAGGGGAGAATTCCTGACTCCAAGTCCAATGCCTAATCCCTTATGCCACACTGCCTCCTAGAGTTCTTTGAGGTTTATGGAGCTGCTTCCACTGGCCAGGCAAAGTCTAAGCCGGTGAGTGGTCTCTGCTTCTCAAAGATCCTATAGCCTCACTGGGGAAGCAAGATACAAACCCATGAGAAGTGAGTGAAACAAGAATCCAAAGCAGCTACAGAATCAATGTCGCAAGGCCACTTGTGATTAACGGCCAAACAAATGGTACAGGCAGCCAGTGCCCTAGGGTCCCGGGGGAGGGAGCGACCAGAAGATGATGGAAACTAGAAGTTGTAAACTTGCTCTGGTAGTTGAACAACAGGGACCTTGGCTGGAGATTAATCTGGGTTCGGGGCCAAGACGGAGGCCTCTGGACCTGAGGGATCTCTGAGTCACACTGGTCTCCTTAGCTGGACGAGGTTGGATTCTGTACCTTATCCTGCATCCCCGTAATTGCTCCCCTGTAGGTAAATAGTGCCTTGATCAGTCCTCAGCAGAAAAGGCTTTGGCTGCACTCCTGGCAGTGATCTATTATCAGGGCTATTATTAGACATAGAGCATAGCATGCTAGAGTTGGAAGAGACCTCAGAGCTCATCTACCACAGCCTCCCTCGATTTACAGGGGAGGAAACTGAGGCCCAGAGAGGGGAAGCCACGGCTAGTTAATAGTAGATCCAAGGCTAGTATTATAGAGCTGGAAGAGACCTGCCTGGAGCAGGGAATGTTAGAGTCAGAAGGGATCATAATATATAGAATATTAAAGCAGGAAAGGACTTTAGAATACCCAGTCTGAGAGGGGGAAGGAACTAGCTTATAGAATGATAGAGCTGGAAAGGACCTTGGAATATAAAGCTAGAAGGAACCTTAGACTACAGAATGTCAGAACTAAAACACTGATTAAGCAGTCGAGTAGAGACGATCCTAGACCTCTTGGCTTGGGCATTTCTGTATCTGGCCTTGGTTGTTTGATAAGGCTGGTTCCATCTTCTGGTGAAGCTCTGTATCTTTACCTGCTTTTCTGGGCTCACGCCTAAGTCTGGTTTTACCACTGTCCAGTCTGTTTCATCATTATCCAAAGACTCGGATAATGATTTGGAGTCAGAAGAGCTGAGTTTGAATGTTTCCTAGATAGGTGATTTGAGCAAGTCACTTTTTATCTCTGAAAGCTTTCCAGAGGTGAGGAGCCTGCAGCTTCGAGGCCACATGTGGCCCTCTAGGTCCTCAAGTGTGGCCCTTAGACTGAATCCAAACTTCACAGAACAAAAATATGGGATTTGTTCTGTGAAGCTTGGATTCAGCCAAAGGGCAGCACTTGAGGACCTAGAGGGCTACATGTGGCCTCAAGGCCACTCCCTTTAGACCCTTTAAAGCCTCACACTTCACCTCACCCAAAGAGAAGCAATCTACTTAAAACTGGAGGGAGCATTAGGGAAAACTGGGCAGCTAAGTGTTGCAGTGGACAGAGCGCTGGGCTTAGAGTTAGGAAGACCTAAGATCAAATACAACCTGAGATACTTACTAGCTGTGCAACCTTGGACAAGTCACTTAACCCTGTTTGCCTCAGTTTCCTCATCTGTAAAATGAGATAGAGAAGGAAATGGCAAACCACTCCAGCATCTCTGCCAAGAAAACCCCAAATGGGGTCATAAAGGGTCAAAAGCGACTGAACAACAATAACCACACTGGGGAGAAACTGGGCTGATTAGCAGCTGGATGGCCTTCCAGGTACTAACCAAACTGGCCTGCTTGACATACAAGGGCCCCCCATAGGACACTGCTTCTCCCATGTCCATGACTTTGTGCAGGCTGGGCCCCCATGGCTACAATTCACTCCCTCCGCACTTCTGCCTCATAGGATTGCAGCTTCCTTCAAAACTCGACTCAGGCGCAGCCTCCTACAGGATTCCTATACTGATGCCCCTCCCCCCAGAGAACTTTGTATATATTTTGTATTTAATTTTCTGCATGCAGTGTGTTTCTCCCCAATAGAATGTAAGCTCTTTGTGAACACTTTAGTCTGAGCATCCAAAGCACCTAGCACAGTGCCTAGAATACAGTAGGCATTTAATTGTTGTCACTGTTTATCCTCCATTTTCAAAAGAGGACTTTTTGACATCACGGGGGATGTCTCGATGGGTTCATGAATTGGATCTAAGCGAGGCAGAATTTCACAAAGTTGTCAGCCTCACTGTCTCTTCCAGAGTCATCGAAGTCCAATGGCAAGAAAAAAGTCAGGATGACCAGGGATGGCCTGAGATGCAATGGATGACTTTGACTTCTTCTTCAATGCCTGACCAAGCTCTAAGCACTCCACAGAACCTGCTTCAGACCTCTTCATGGTTCTTAGAACAAATCGTTCCACGAGGGGAAGGCTTCGAATGCTTGAAGTAGACACCCCTCTAACTCAACCACGGGTTTGAAGCCTGTTGGTTCCCTTCAACTTGGTTTAGCTCCATCTCCTGAGACGTTTTATCGGGGTGTGCCCACTGTACATAATACAGCTTCTTGGAGCCACAGGTGAGAGCTGGGTGCCAGGTGGACACCCAGGGTGGATGAGCAGCCCTGAAAAGGGCCAAGCAAGCCCTCACACCAGAGTGCTAGTCCTCCTTGAACACCTCACACCCACCCCAAGCATTTAATAAATAAATGCTTATTGAATGAATAAATGAATCTTGGCTCCCTCAACTGTAAAATGGTAAGAAATAATACTTATATGACCTACTTCACAGAAGTTGTTGTAAGGATCAGACGAGAATGGATATAAAGAGCTTTGTAACGAAATCTCAACTATTACTAGTAGTTATATTCCCCTAGAGACTGCACTGATTCCTAACCTTCTAGGATTTAGCCAAAGTGGCCTGCTTGCCATTCCCCATACACAGAATTGTACCTCTTACTCCATATCTTTACATAGGCTGTCTGCCCCCATGCCTAGACTGCTCTCTCTTCTCACCTCCTCCTCTTAGAATTCCTATGTCCCTTCAAGGTTCAGCTCACATACCACCTCATTCAAGAGGTTTTCCCTGATTCTCCCAGTTCTTATTCCCATCCTCTCCCTATCATCACTGCATCTTTATTTTGTAAAAATCCTACATCCATTTATCTGTGAAAATGTTGCATCTCCTGGTAGAATGGAAACCCCTCGAGGGCATGGACCATGTCCCTTTTGTATTTAGATCCTCAGTATCTAGCACAATACCTGGCACATGAGGAGGCTTTGTAAAGACTTGCCTATTGACAGATAGATCACCTGTCATGTCTACAGACTAGATTTTGCTCCTGTTTTAAAGCCCATGCCCCTAGCTGAACCTCTCCTCATTGC
The DNA here is from genome assembly GCF_011100635.1 of Trichosurus vulpecula. NCBI lineage: Eukaryota > Metazoa > Chordata > Mammalia > Diprotodontia > Phalangeridae > Trichosurus > Trichosurus vulpecula. The sequence continues at coordinate 128,047,664 of NC_050575.1, read as the reverse complement.
TGCTTTCCTATCTGAGGAGCTGAGTAGAATGATATCTTTGTTCTGCTCCTTACTGTGTGACTTGAGGCAAGTGACTTTTGAGCCTCAGTTTCCTCTTCTGTTAAATGAGGTGATTAGATTAAATTCAATTAACAAGATCCAGGCACTGTGTGAGGCACTAGTAATAGAAAGACAAAAATAGTCATTGCCCTCAGAGAGTTTACATTCTACTAGGGGGAAATTCTCCTAGGGCATCTAGGTGGTACAGTAGAAAGAGCACCAGGCCTGGAGTCAGGAAGACACCCTTTTCTGAGTTCAAATCTGGCCTCTGACACTTGGTAGCTGTGTGACCCTGGGCAAGTCACTTAACCCTGTTTGCTTCAGTTCCCTCATCTGTAAATGAGTTGGAGAAGAAAATGGCAAACCACTCTAGAATATCTGCCAAGAAAACCCCACATGGGGTCACGAAGAGTCAGAAGCAACTGAAATGACTAAACAACAATAAAGGGAAACAACAGGTATAAAGATAAGTACATACATCCCAAAGAGATCATAAAAATGGGAAAAGGATCCACACATACAAGAAAATTTATAGCAGCTCTCTTTGTGGTGGCCAAGAACTGGAAATTGAGGGGATGCCCATCAATTGGGGAACAGCTGCCTAAGTTGTGTTAGATGAATGTAATGGAATACTATTGTGCTATAAGAAATGATGAGCAGGTGGACTTCAGAAAAACCTGGAAAGACTTATGTGAACTGATGCTGAGTGAAATGAGCAGAACCAGGAGAACATTGTACACAGTAACAGCCACAGTGTGCAATGACTGACTTTGATAGACTTAACTCTTCTCATCAATGCAAGGATCTAAGACAACTCCAAAAGATTCATAGTGGAAAATGCTATCCACATCCAGAGAAAGAAATATGGAGTCTGAATGCAGATTGAAGCAGACTATTTTCTTGTTTTGTTTTGTTTCGTTTTATGTTTTTCTTTCTCATGATTACTCCCATTCATTCTAATTCTTCTTTACATCATGAATAATGTAAAAATATGTTTAATAAGACTATATATGTAGAGCCTGTATCGGATTGCATGCTGTCTTGGGGAGGGGGAGGGGAGGGAGGAGGAGAAAATCTAAAACTTATGGAAGTGAATGTTGGAAACTAAAAATAAATAAATTAACTTATTTTAAAAGAGATAAGTACATGCAAATAAATGCAAAGTAATTTCAAGAATAGAGGTAGAAAAGTGCTAACAGCTGGGAAAATCCCAAAAAGGCTCCTGTCAGAGGTGGCACATAGTTGTACTCTGAGGAAAGGTAGGAGATGTGTGATGTGGAGGACCATAGAATGGATGCAGCACCAGGAGACAGAAAATCATGCACAAGGAGCAGTAAGCAGGCCAATTTTACTTCAAATGAGATTTCATGAAGGGGAATATTATGCAATTAGCCTGAAAAAGTTAGATTGAAACCAGATTGGGAAGGACTTTAAATACTAAATAGAGAAATATGCATTCAAGCCTATAGTCAACAGGGAGCCACTGAAAGTTCTTGTAGCATCAGGGTAGCATGATAGAATATGTAGATTTGGCCAGTCTGCATAGAAATGATAATTTGACTTCATGATCTCTAAAGTTTCTTCCTCCCAGCTCTATACCTTAAAATTTAATAATCTTCTGAGTCATGCAACTACCTTCTCTGGGTTCAATCCAATAAACATTTATTAAATATATATTGTGTTCAGAGTCCTATGCTATAGTGTCACAGGTCATAAGACTATCCCTATCTTCAAGAAGCTTATAGTTTATTTAGGGGGACCATAAATATACCTCATAATATGCATGTTAGAAAGGTATAACGTGCTATGAATGGCGGGGAGGGAGTAGAGTCATTTTCAAGGTGGGAGAGGAAGAACTGGGAAAAGCTTCCTAGAGGCAGATTTCTGTTAGGGTTTAAAAGGATAAGTAGCAATTTATCATGTGAAGAGGAGGAAGGAGAGTATTTTGGGCATGATGTGAGTGAAGTTATCATGTAGGGTGAGTGTAGCACGGGGCAACATGGAGGCATCCAGTTTAACCGGATCGTAGAGTACATGGGAGCCCTCTAGAGGAAGCTTGGACTCTAAGGCTGGACAGGGTTGTAGAGGACCTGGAAGGCCTCATTTTTCTCCAGGCTGCAGTCCAGTCTCTCTGCAGACTACAGAGACTTCTTCACCTTGGAAGTGTGTTTCACTCTTAGACGCCTCATCCTGGAGGTCCCCTCTGACCCTGGGGTCTCTTCCTCTAATTAGCTGCCATCCCACCCTCGACCCCTGTTTTAAGTAAGACACCCAGGCCAGTCATGTCTTCATTCCTCTCCAGGCTACCCTCCTGTCTCTCCAGACTTTCTCTACCACGCCTCTTTATAGGCATGCCCTACCCCCCACCAACCCACCTTTATACAGTTTCCTCTTTGCCTTGCCTTCCTCCATTAGAGTGTAAGCTCCTTGAGGGCTGAGACTGTCTTTCCTTTCTGCCTGTGTTTGTAATCCCAGCACAGCATCTGGAATGGAACATAGTAAGGGCTCGAGAAATGCTTGTTGACTTGACTTATCTTGTCTAAGGAACTCAAATTTTATTTGATAGGCAATAAGGAGCTACAGAAAAATTTTAAGCAGAGGCAAGCTCGGCCCAGATCTGTGCATACATGCAATATAAAATAAGTGAAAGCCCTTTGAAAAGTTTATAGTCCTATCCAAATGTGAGAGTTAATAGTAAGTTAAGAGGTACATCTCTGACTCCTCCAGGAGAGATGAAGGAATGTGTTTTGGAGAGAACACTACCTTCAGACTTTCAGGCAGGACAGTTTGAGTAAAGAAAAAGGTTTCAGTCTGGGAGAAGATGGATCTGGGGACCAGAAGAGCCAGGGGACATGAAAAAAAATTAAACCAAAAGCCTGTAGGCTAACTTCCCCAGGCTTCGGTCTGGAAGAGCTGAGATGATGACCGTGCATTATAGTGAAAAGATCACTGGCCTAGGAGTAAGAAGACTTGGGCTTGGACCTTGGCTCTGTCACTAACTAGCTTTAGGACTAAGCAAGTTCCTTCACCTTCCTGGGCCTCAATATCCTCATCTGTCCCACTAAAATCTGAGTTCTTTGAGGGTAAGGGCTGTCTTTTGCCTTTCTTTATATTCCCAACAATTAACACAGTGCCAGTCCATAAATAAAGTGCTCAATAAATGCCTAGTGAGTGACTGAGAGGATTGGACCAGTGATCTCCAAAGTCATGTCCAACTCTAGCATTTTATATTCTATGTATGGCCCATTCCAGCTTTAATGATCTATAAATCAATCTGCGGCCAGAGCTTGTGCCCTGTGAAAGATTTCATCTTTCCCAACCTAGCTTATCAATTCCACCCACTTCCTCATGGCCCTGGGATGACTCATCCCCAGAAAATTCCAAGGGAGAGACTTCCCAAACAATGTCCCAAACACTTGAGGAAATTTCTCAAAAGAGTCAGCTCTTGATTGTAGCAAAAGGCTTTAATATGATTGAAATTGGGCAATTGGTAAGATTTGCTCAGCTATAACACAGTGAGCCTCCCTTCAACTGAACCAACTCCATGGCCATGGCCCTGGCACCAGCAAGGTAATGGTAGATGTTTAATAACCTGGTCTAAAAAAAAATGTACACAAGACACATGTTTAAGGTTAATCTGCATTATTAACATTTTTTCCATTACTTTCTTAAACCTACACAATCAACAAAACAACAAATCAAGCCCTGATTTGTAGCATTTGCTGAATCCCAAAGTATAAATGCTCACCTTGAAAATTTAACAATCAGCCCTCACGAGCCAGTACAAGCTGGCTACAGCATACCCCTGCCTGGCCCTGGCCCTATTTGAGATTTTTTGGAAACTGGGTTGGGCAGTTCTGCCCGCACAGGATCTGGCTCCTCTCCTGTCAGACCAGTGTTCCCAGAACACCCGCTCACAGGGAAGAATGGAAAGACTGAATTATTAACAGTGGTGGTGGTGGTGGTAATGAAATCTTCATTGTTATCATTATTTATCATTTCCTCTATCTGTGCCTAGGCTTTCTCTTCTGTAAAATGAGGGGATTGGACTGAATGGTCTCCAAGGCCCTTTTTACCTCCTTCTAATATCTATGTTCTAAGATCTCTGTAAGTTCTGACATTCCGTGCTCTAAGCTTCATCCAAGCTCCAACATTCTATATTCTAACAGTCTTTGTTCCAAGGTCTTTATCAACTCTAATATTATATATTTTAACAATCTGGGTTCTAATGTCCCTTTAGACTCTAATATCCTGTATGGTGGCATTTTATATTCTAAGGTCTCTTCTACATCTAACATTTTATGTTCTAAGATCTCTTTTCCAGCTCTAACATCCTATCTCCTAACATTTGATGCTTCTCAGTCCCTTTCAGCTCTAACATTCTGTTCTAAGTTCCCTACCAACTCCAACAGTCTATGTTTCTAACATTCTATGTTTGCCAGTGCCTTCCAACCCTAACATTCTATGCTCTATGTTGGAACATTCTATGTTCAAAGGCCCCTTCTAGCTCTGACAGTCTATTATTATGTGGTTCATCACCATATCACAGAAACTTGGCAAGAATTCCCAAGTGACACCATAGGAGCTGGAGTCATTTGGGAAAAGCCCTCTCCCCTCCTCCTGCCCCCCATAGATTATTGTTTGTTATTGTGCAGACTGGCTGTTCTGACAGGGCTGGGGGAGGGGAGAGGAGGGGAGCGGGAGGGAGAGGAGAAGAAGCTCCCCCTGAGTCCTGATGTCTTTGCCAAGAGTGAGCCCAATAGATTATTCCCAAAGAGGCCTGGACTCCTCCTGCTGCCGCTGCTGCTGCTCCTCTGTGGGGAGACGCAGGTGGAAGCCAGGCAGCTCAGAGACTAGAGCTGCTGGGGCTATTTCCATAAAGCCATTGCAGCTGTTTCCAAGAGGCTAGGAAGTAACTTTTGCTGACCCACAGGGGCATCACTGCAAAAAAGCACTGGAGGGAATTTCCTGCGGGAGGTGACATGATTAAAGCTGGGTAGGTAAATCTCTCTACCCAATGCACCCACCAGCTCAGGAAGAAAGTACTCACTAATCCACTCCAGCCTAGGAATGGCATGCCCTAGCCCAATAAAAATACTCAATGATCCAGAAAAATACTTACCAGTCTAGAAAAATGCCAGCCCAGGAAAAATACTCACTAGTCCAAAAAATTGCTCACTAATTCAGGACAATGCTCACTATCCTAGGGGAAAGTTTGTTGTTATCCAGTCATTTCTCACGTTGTGACCCCATTTAGGGTTTTCTTGGCAAACATAGTGGAGTAGTTCCATAATTCCTTCTCCAGCTCATTTTACAGATGAGGAAACTGAGGCAAACAGAATTAAGTGACTTGCCCAGAGTCAAAGTGTCTGAGACCAGATTTGAATTTTGTTCTTCCTGACTCCATGCCCAGAACTCTACCAGCCCAGAAAAATACAAACCTTTTCATACAAAGGTATCAATCCAATAAAATGACTTATTTATTTGTCAAAAGTACTTCTTCAACTAGGAAAAAAAATTACAGTAAGTTTCCTTGATAAAGGTCTCATTTCTCAAACATAAAGGGAACTGAGTCAAATGTATAAAAATAAGAACCATTCCCCAACTGATAAATGGTCAAAGGATATGAAGAGAGAGTTTTCAGAAGAAGAAATCAAAGCTATTGATAGTTACATGAAAAAAATGCTCTAAATAGCAATTCAAATTAAAACAATGATGAGGTACTACCTCACACCCATCAGATTGGTTAAGATGACAGAAAAGGAAAATGACAAATGCTGAAGGGGATGTGGAAACACCGGGACACTAATGCTCTATTGGTGGAGTTGTGAAGTACTCTAATCTTTCTGGAGAACAATTTGGAACTGTGCTCAAACGGCTATAAAACTGTACTTAACCCCTGACCCAGCAATATCACTAGTAGGTCTGTATCCCAAAGAGATCAAAGAAAAAGGAAAAGTACAAAAATATTTATAGCAGCTCTTTTTGTGGTAGCAAAGAATTGAAAATTGAGGGGATGCCCATCAATTGGGGAACGGCTGAACAAGTTGTGGTATATGCTTGTGATGGACTATTATTGTGCTGTAAGAAATGGCAATGGGGGGGGGGGGCAGAGCCAAGATGGCTGCTGGAAAGCAGAGACTTGCCTAAAGCTCCCCCCAGGTCCCTCCAAACACTTATAAAAAATGGCTCTGAACAAATCCCAGAGCTGCAGAACCCACAAAATAGCAAAGGGAAGCAGGGCTCCAGCCTAGGACAGCCTGGATAGTAGCTGGGAAGGGTCTGTCGCATGGAGCTGGGAGAGGAGCGGAGGAGAGCCCAGCATGAGCTGCACCAGGACCAACCAGACCAGGAGCTCGTCAGAACAGGCATAGCGCCCTGAATCAATGAGCTGTGGCAGTTACCAGACTTCTCAACCCACAAACACCAAAGACAACAGAGAAGGTTAGTGGGAAAAGCTGCTGGGACAGAATGAAAGGAGTTTTCAGTTGGCCACTGCCCTGGGGGCAGCAGAGGTGGTGCAGCTCTGAGGCTGCTTCCAGAGCTCCAGCTGCAGTTGCTTCCAGCCCCAGGCCCACCTGATGGGAGGAATTAAGCAGTGGATTAAAGCAAGAGTGCAAAGCCTGCTTTGCCCTGCCTGGATCTGGGCTGCAATCCTGATTGATAGTTCTTGGGGGAGAAGGTGTGGCAGAGCTTGCTGTGTAGAAGTAGCTCTGAAAATAGCAGCACAGCCCCTCAAGCCTGGGACAAAGTACTCTATTACTCTACAAGCAGTCATACCCCAACAAAAAACTCAAGGGTCAAGTAGTTGGCTGGGAACATGAACAGGCAGCAAAAACGTACTCAGATTCAGACTCATACTTTGGAATCTTTCTTTGGTGACAAAGAAGACCAAAACATACAACCAGAAGTCAAAAAAGTCAAAGAGCCTACATCAAAAGCCTCCAAGAAAAATATGAACTGGTCTCAGGACATGGAAGAGCTCAAAAAGGATTTGGAAAAGAAAGTAAGAGAAGTAAAGGAAAAATTGGGAAGAGAAATCAGAGTGATGCAAGAAAACCATGAAAAACAAGTCAATGGCTTGCTAAAGGAGAATCAAAAAATGCTGAGGAAAATAACACCTTAAAAAATAGACTAACTCAAATGGCAAAAGAGCTCCAAAAAGCCAATGAGGAGAAGACTGCCTTGAAAGGCAGAATTAGCCAAATGGAAAAGGAGGTCCAACACACCACTGAAGAAAATACGACCTTAAAAATTATATTGGAGCAAGTGGAAGCTAGTGACTTTCTGAGAAATCAAGATATTATAAAACAGAACCAAAGGAATGAAAAAATGGAAGACAATGTGAAATATCTCATTGGAAAAAACACTGACCTGGAAAATAGATCCAGAAAAGATAATTTTAAAATTATTGCGCTACCTGAAAGCCATAATCAAAAAAAGAGCCTAGATATCATCTTTCAAGAAATTTTGAAGGAGAACTGCCATGATATTCTAGAGACAGAGGGTAAAATAGAAATTGAAAGAATCCACTGATCACCTCCTGAAAAAGATCCCAAAAAGAAGACTCCTAAGAACATTGTTGCCAAATTCCAGAGCTCCCAGATCAAGGAGAAAATACTGCAAGCAACCAGAAAGAAACAATTTGAGTATTGTGGAAGCATAATCAGGATAACACAAGATCTAGCAGCTTCCACATTAAGGGATCAAAGGGCTTGGAATATGATATTCCGGAGGTCAAAGGAGCTAGGATTAAAACCAAGAATCACCTACCCAGCAAAACTGAGTATCATGCTCCAAGGCAAAATATGGATTTTCAATAAAATAGAGGATTGTCAAGCTTTCTCAGTGAAAAGACCAGAGCTGAATAGAAAATTTGACTTTCAAACACAGGAATTAAGAGAAGCATGAGAAGGTAAACAAGAAAGAGAAATCATAAGGGACTTACTAAAGCTGAACTGTTTTCTTTACAGTCCTACATGGAAAGATGATATGTATAATTCATGAGACCTTAGTATTAGTGTAGCTGAAGGGAATATACATATATATGTATAAATATATATATATATATATATATATATACATATACATATATATGTGTATATAGACAGAGGGCACAAGGTGAGTTGAATATGAAGGGATGATATCTAAAAAAATAAGATCAAATTAAGGGATGAGAGAGGAACATATTGAGAGAGGGAGAAAGGGAGAGAGAGAATGGGGTAAATTATCTCACGTAAAAGTGGCAAGAAAAAGCAGTTCTGTAGGAAGGGAAGAGGGGGCAGGTGAAGTGGAGTGAGTGAATCTTGCTCTCATCAGATTTGACCTGAGGAGGGAATAACATACACACTCAACTGGGTATCTTACCCCACAGGAAAGAAAGAGGAAGGAGACATAAAAGGGGGGGACGATAGAAGGGAAGGCAGATAGGGGGAGGAGGTAACCAAAAGCAAACACTTTCAAAAAGAGACAAGATCAAGGGATGAAATTGAATGAAGGGGGATAGGATAGGAAGGAGCAAAATATAGTTAAGTCTTTCACAACATGAGTATTGTGGAAGGGTTTTACATAATGATACACATGTGGCCTATGTTGAATTGCTTGCCTTCTTAGAGAGAGTGGGTGGGGAGGAAAAAGGGGAGAGAATTTGGAACTCAAAGATTTAAAAGCAGATGTTCAAAAAAAAAGTTGCTTTTGCATGCAACCAGGAAATAAGATATACAGGCAATGGGGCATAGAAATCTATCTTGCCCTACAAGAAAGTAAGGGAAAAAGGGATGGGAGGGAATGGGGTGACAGAAGGGAGGGCTGACTGGGGAACAGGGCAATCAGAATATATGCCATCTTGGAGTGGGGGAGAGGGTAGAAATGGGGAGAAAATTTGTAATTCAAACTCTTGTAAAAATCTGGTAACTGCCACAGCTCACTGAATCAGGGCGCTAGGGCCCGCTCCGTCCAGCTCCTGGTCTGGTTGGTCTGAGCCGCTCAGGCTGGGCTCTGCTCTGCTCCCAGCTCCCAGCTCCCAGCTCCGTGTGGGATAGACCTCACCCAGAGACCATCCAGGCTGTCCTGGGCTGGAGCCCTGCTTCCCTCTGCTGTTTTGTGGGTTCTGACGTTCTAGAATTGGTTCAGAGCCATTTTTTATAAGTTTTTAGAGGGACTCAGCAGGGAGGTCACGCTAGTCCCTGCTTTCCAGCTGCCATCTTGGCTCCGCCCCACTCTTGTAAAAGTCAATGCTGAAAACTAAAAATATTAAATAAATAATAAAAAATAAAAATAAAACACCGGCCTTGGAGTCAGGAGGACCTGAGTTCAAATTTGGCCTCAGACACTTGACACACTTACTAGTTGTGTGACTTTGGGCAAGTCACTTAACCCCAATCGCCTTGCCTTCCCCCATCCAAAAAAAACACTCACATGACCTGAAGTAAAATAAAATGAATAGAACCAGGAGAATACTGTACATAGCAACAGTAATGTTATAAGTTGATCAACTGTGAATAACTTAGCTAGCCTCAGCAATATAATGACCCAAGAGAAATCTGAAGGACTTATGGTGAAAAATGCTATCCTTTCCTAGAGAAAGACTGATGGACTCTGAATACAGATCGAAGCACATATTTCAAAACTTTATTTATTCATTTTATTTATTTGTTTGTTTATTATTTTTCTTGTTTTTTTCTTTTTTGGTCTATGTTTTCTTCTACAAGCATGACTAATATGGAAATATGTTTTGCATGATTATACACATATAACCTATATCAAAATGCTTGTCTTCTAAATGACTGGGGCAGGGAGGGAGGGAGAGGATTTGGAACTCAAAATTTTTAAAACAAATGTTAAAAAAAGTTTTTACATGTAATTAAGGAAAAATTAAATACTAAATAATTATTTTTATAAAGAAAAAAAAAGAAATGGTGAGCAAGACGCTTTCAGAAAAACTTGGAAATACTGAACTGATGCAAAGTGAAGTAGGCAGAACCAGGAGAACATTGCGCACAATAACAGCAATATTGTGTGATGATCAGCTGTAAAGGATTTAGTCGGGATGGGGAACCTGGAGTTTTGAGGCCACATGTGGCCTTCTAGGTCCTTGGATATGGCCTTTTGACTGAGTTTTACAGAACAAATCTTTTTATTAAGGGGATTCGTTCTGTGAAGTTTGGATTCAGTTAAAGAGCTGCACTTGAGGACCTAGAGGGCCACATGTGGCCTTGAAGCCACAGGTTCCCCACCCCTGACTCAGCTATTCTCAACAGTACAATGATCCAAGACAATTCCAAAGGAACCATGATGAAAAATGCTATCCACCTCCAGAGAGAGAACTGACGAACTCTGAATGCAGATTGAAGCACACTTTTTTTTTTACTTTTTAAATTTTTCTTGGGTTTTTTGGTCTGTTTTCTTTTACAACATGGCTAATATAGAAATATGTTTTGTATGACTTCACTTGTATAATCAATATCAAATTGCTTGTCTTTCCAAGGAAGGGGGAAGGGCAGGAAGAAGGGAGAGACTATGGAACGCAAAATTTTTTAAAATGATAATTTTTTTACATGTAATTGGGAAATATTTAACAAAACAAATAAAAATAGATTGAAAAAATACTTCATCACTCAACAAAAGTATTCTCTCCAATCAGCCCCAAATGTCTTTAATCCACTGATAATACACTCTATTCCCCAGCCCAGCAATGGGGGTGGGGAGGGGAAGGGGGGGGAGCTGTGCTTCTTATTTGCTGCTCCTAGGTGGCCATCTGAAGAGACAGATCGATTGGGCCTGAGCAGCACCACGATGTAGCTGAGCGTGGAGACCTTTCATCAGGCCTAAATGGACAGTTTGATCTGTCAGATTAATCTGTCCAGTTCAAGAGAAGGGAGACAGATTAGAGGGACATTGACAAACTGTACCACATTGAGGATAAGAGTGACCAGAATAGGGAGGGAAAGGAAAAAGCATCATTAATTCCTACTATGTGCCAAACACCCTATTCAGCTCTTTTATAAATATTATCTCATTTGATTCTCATAACTCTGTGAGGTAGGTGCTATTATTATCCCTATTTTACAGGTGAGGAAACTGGGGCAGTGGGAGATTAAGTGACTTGTCCAGGGTCACACCTATAGGGATCCACTGAAGGAACCCTGTTTAGTCTGGTGAAGAGAAGGCTGAGAGAAATAGTTTTCTGTCCTAGGAAGTCTTTGGACAGAAGCTGGATGACCACTTGTCAGAGATGTCATAGAGAAGATTCCTGTTTAGGTACAGTTTTCCAGGTATTTGAATGACTATCCTGCAGATTAGGGATTAAGCTCTTCGTCAATTGGCCTCCAAGGACAGAACCAGGAGCAATTTAATTCAATAGACATCTAGCAAGTACCCACTATGATTAAGGCCTTGGGCTTGGTACTGGAGATATAAAGATGACACAGGTCCCGACTTTAAGGAGTTTATATGCTATGGAGGGAAGAGAAAAGTATGAACAATGAATCATTATAACACAAAGAAGAGACCCAGGTAAGAGGCCAGAAGAAATCCCAACATTTGGTGATTCTTCTCCCTTTGGTGGAGGAGGCCACCAGGGAAGGCTTCATGGAGAATGAAAATATTCTGGTTCCTAAGTAATGAGCAGAAGTGACAGAGAGGCAGATTTCAGCTTGATATAAAGAATTCCTAACAGTTCAAAGAGTCCAAAAGTGGAATGGAATACTATGGAAGGTAGTGAATTTCCTGTCATGGGAAGTCAAGTAGAAGATGGATGACCATTTATCAGGGATGTTGTAGAGAGGACTCCTGCTTAAGTACAAGTTTGGCAAACTGGGCTTTCTGTTCCCTTCTGGTTCTGAGCTTCTCTGGACCTGTGATTCCATGATTCTGAGTGTGTCAATTTCATGCAAGGGTTGCTAATGGCAGGTATATTTAAAGGTCAAGTGCTGAGTGTCTGGGCATGGGGGAGAGAAGGAGAGGGAGAGGGAGAGACAGAGGGAGAGACAGACAGACAGAGACAGAGAAAGAGACAGAAAGAAACAGAGAGAAAGAGTGGGGGGGGACAGAGAGAGTCAGAGAGACACACAGAGACAGGGAGGAGGGGGAGAGAGAGAGAGAGAGAGAGAGAGAGAGAGCAGGAGCAGAGGGCTAGGGCAGAAGGTGTTCTGTCACAGAGGTAATAAGAGGCAATACCTGATACCATAGAAAAAACCCTGGATGTGGAGTCAGGGGATCTAGATTCAAACCCAGGTTCTAACACTTATTAGCTGCCTGACTTTGGGCAAGTTACTTCCCCTTTCTGTACCTCATTTTCTTCATCTATAAAATGGTGATAAAAATGGCCACGCTTCCTCCTCTGGTTTAGTGAACAGTGCTTGAATATGCAATTTACATCCCAGTTCTGCTATTTCCTAGTTGTGTGAATGTTAGTCAATCACTTAGACTCCCTGGGCCTCAGTTTCATCATTTGTAAAAGATCCCTAAGGTCCCTTCTGTCCCTAAATTTTGGATAGGAAGTGCTTTGTGAAACTGAGAGTACTAGAGAAAACATGAGTTATTATTACATATACAAGGTTTTTAAAGTGTTTTTCTCACACAAAGTCAATCACATGATGCAGCCAAATTTGGAGGCTGAGAGAGTGGTGGGAGAAGTGAAAATCCATCTACAGAGCATTAAAGATTAAGTTGCTTTTAATAAGAGAGACAGTATCAGACTGTAAAGATTCATCCAAAGGGAGAACAGTGCTATATTGATTCAGCCTTTTTTAAAAAGTTTGTTTTATTTTTAATTTGTGGAATAAAACAAGCATTTCCATAATATAGTATAATAAAAAATGATTGCATAAGAACATGTAAACCTATTATGTACAACTTAAAACTTATGCCGTCTTAAAAGCTAGCCATGGAAAATTCTTACAACAGTTCATAGCAAAAGCAGAAGTGATGGAAGAAGGATTTCTTGGGACCATCTAATACTTGTCTTACCCATATCTGGCATCTGGCCCAAGCCCCAATCCCAGTGGAATGACAACAAAAACAACGAATAATGAATAATTGTGATATTGATAGTTTAATATCTTGAAGATCCCTGCATTCCACTATGTATACCTTCCCTCTACCAATGAAAATAGGAATGCCTTAGTATAGACTGTGTTTCTGAGTTTCTGTGGCTAAGAAAATTCATCCCCAGGTGACCAAATCTCCCTCCTGTCACCAAGTCCAACACACTTTCCATTACACCACACTGCCTCTCATGAGGATGCTCTCTCAGGGCCTTTCTAAATCTAAAATCCTGATCCTCTGAAATGAGATGAGGTATAAAAAGCCATGTAAAAATGGTAGAGCCCAACTGAAATATGAACTACGATGAGCATCATCATTAAAATAATTATTCGACTTTAAAGGAAAGGTCATCGTGGTATCTCTGTACCACTGTGTCCTTTAGGGGACCCTCTCTTGAAGTTAAACAAGGGTTCTGATGGCGGGGGCAGTGGAAATCTGGTTTGTGTCTCTGGGGAGAGAAGGCTCCCTTCAGGTTGGTGGGGGTAGGAGAAGGAAGAGGTAATAGTACGCTGGGAAATGGGGAACCTTTGTAGGGAGCTGAACACTCCTCAGGCTTGTATTCCAACCCACCTCCATCATCCATGAGGGCCTAGTAAAGGCCTTGTGGAACACACCTTCCTCCAGTGTGCCAGAAAGCTCACCTCCCAGTTCAGCAGGGCTTGGAGCGAGGCCAGATGCCCGACCCAGCCCTGTTTTCCATGGATTTCCACTCGCCCAGCGGCAGGCCCCTGGGCCCCTGTGTCAGGGCATGTAAAGAACACCCGGGCCAGCACAGGCCCCCTGCCAGACAGCTCTGGCTCCATCAGATAACTAAGGCTTCAGCCTCTCCCCTGCTGGCATCTTCTAGGAGCCTGGGGCCCCACCTAACCTGGCGGGGAGTTTACGTAAGTGTTTTTATGGAAAAACAGATGCACACACCAGTCCTTCCTGGGCCTGTCATGGGAGATCCAAAGAATCACAGAAAGTTAGAGGAGAAGGGACTTTGGAACACAGGATATTAAAACATAGAATATTAGAGTTGGAAGGGGCCTTAGAGGTTATTCGACCTAACCCCTTCATTTTATAGATTAGGAAAGTTGAGTCCAAGAAATGAAAAGTAACGTGCCCAAAACTACATAGCTGATATATAAATGGTAGAGACGAGGCTTAGACTCAAGCCTCTCGATTCCAAATCCAGATCGCCCTCCACTGTTCTGCTGCCTCTCTCCTACCCTCCTCCTTTGAGCCTTCCCTGGGGCTAGCTCCCCAGTTCCTCAGAAATCAGGGCAAAAATGGATCCCCTCACAATTAGAAGTCTTCCAAGAAATATATCCAGAGAAGGATGACCAGGATTGTCATCTAAAAATTATGCCGTATGAAGAATGAAGGTGGAAGTGAGATGTTCATCCCAGAAAAGAGAAAACAGAGGAGGGATTACATGACTATCTCCAAATATTCAAATAAGAATGATTCAGAAGAGGGACTCAACTTGTTCTACTTTGTCCCAAAGATGAGAACTAGAAGCAGTGGGGAGCAACAGGGAGTCAGATTTTGGTTCAATCTAAGGAGGGACTTCCTCATAATAGAATTCTCTCCCAAAGTGGAAGAGGCCGCTTCGTAAGAGAGCGAGTCCCATCTCGTCGAAAGCGTTCAGGCAAAATGTGGATGATTGTCAAAGATATAGGGGATTGCTGTTCCACATAAGCTCGACTAAGGTGACTTCTGAGGTACCATCCAGTTCTAATAATCTATAATTCTATAATATCAGTTCCTTCATCTATAAAATGAAGCAGATGGCTTAAACGATCTCTAAAAGAACCCTGCTATTTCTAAATTCCAAGATCCTTTGGACTCTGAGCTTTGAACAAAACCCCATGACAGTAAGAAGCATTGGACCAGGGCCTCAGGAGTCAGAAACCTGGCCTTGAGTTCTCATCCTGCCCCTACTAGATGATGGCCTTAGGCAAGCCACCGAATCTCCAAGGGCTTCAGATTCCTCACTGATCAACTCTGGGTCAGGTGTAGGGGGTCCTAAGTGAACTAAATGAGCTTTAAGATCTCTTCCAGTTGCAGCCTCCTAGGAAAATTTCTAAATATCTGTGCCCTGATCCAGTATTACTGTTCCTGCAATATAACGACTTTTTCTTGTTCGAGACCTGGGTTTTCATTGGTATCAGAAATTCCCTCCACTGAGGCAGATCAAGCAACATAACTTATAAATCTCCCGGGGGCACTGAAATGTTAAGTGGTTGGTCCAAATCAAACATGTCAGTGACTGGAATTGAACCCAGGTTTATCTGACTCTGGTTTTCTGTTCATTATGCCTCAATCATAACTCACATTTCTGTAGTATTGTAGAGATTACAAAGTACTTTCCTCACCACAATCATGCAAAGTAAGTCATACAAATGTAATTGTCTTTAGACTATAGTACCCAGTCCCTTTAAAAAAATTATTTATTTTTAATTTTCAACATACACTTCCGTAAGATTTTGAGTTCTAAATTTTCTCCCCCTCCTTCCCAACTCCCCTCCCCAAAATGGCATGCAATCTGATATAGGCTCTACATATACATTCATATTTTCTCGTTAATCATGTTGTAAAGAAGAATTAGAACCAATGGGAGAAACCACAAGAAAGAAGAAACAAACAAACAAAAAAAGAGAGCAAATAATATGCTTTGATCTGCATTCAGACTCCATAATTCTTTTTCTGGTTGTGGGTAACGTTTTCCATCATGAGTCTTTTGGAGTTGTCTTAGATCCTCGCATTGCTGAGAAGAGCTAAGTCTATCAAAGCTAGTCATTGCCCAGTGTTGCTGTTACTGTGTACAATGTTCTCCTGATTCTGCTCACTTCACTCAGCATCAGTTCATGTAAGTCTTTCCAGGTTTTTCTGAAGTCTGCCAGCTTATCATTTCTTATAGCACAATAGTATCCCACTACATTCATATACCACAACTTGTTCAGTCATTCCCCAATTGTTGGGCATCCCCTCAATTTCCAATTCTTGACCATCACAAAAACAGCTGCTATAAATATTTTTGCACATGTGGGTCCTTTTCCTTTTTTTATGATCTCTTTGGGATACAGACCCAGAAGTGGTATTGCTGGGTCAAAGGGTATGCACTTTGGGCATAGTTCCAAATTGCTCTTCAGAATGGTTGGATCAGTTCACAATTCCACCAGCAATGCATTAGTGTTCCAATTTTCCCACATCTTCTCCAACATTTATCATTTTCCTGTTTTGTTAGCCAATCTGATAGCTGTGATATTGTTTTGATTTGCATTTCTCTAATTAATAGTGATTTAGAGCATTTTTTCATGCGACCATAGATAACTTTAATTTCTTCATCTGAAAACTGCTGGTTCATATTCTTTAACCGTTTATCACTTGGAGAATGACTTGTATTCTTATCAATCTGATTCAGTTCTCCATATATTTTAGAAATGAGGCCTTTATCAGAAACATTGGCAGCAAAAATTGTTTCCCAGCTTTCTACTTCCCTTCTAAACTTGGTTGCATTGGCTTTGTTTGTGCAAAAACTTTTCAATTTAATGTAATCAAAATTATCCATTTTGTATTTCATAATGTTCCCTATCTCTTGTTTGGTCATAAATTCTTCCAATCTCCATAAATCTGACAGGTAAACTATTCCTCGTTCTCCTAGTTTGCTTATAGTATCAGCCTTTATATCTAAGTCGTGTATCCATTTGGACTTTATTTTGGTCTACTGTGTAAGATATTTGTCTATGCTCAGTTTTTGCCATACGATTTTCCAGTTTTCCCAGTAGTTTTTGTTAAATAGTGAGTTCTTATCCCAGAAGCTGGAGTCTTTGGGTTCATGGAACAGTAGACTACTATAGTCATTGACTACTATGTCTTGCGTACCTAACCTATTCCACTGAACCACCGCTCTGTTTCTTAGCCAGAACCAAGTAGTTTTCATGATTGCTGCTTTATAATACAATTTGAGATCTAGTACAGCTAGGCCACCTTCCCTTGCATTTCTCTTCATTAATTCCCTTGATATTCTGGACCTTTTGTTCTTCCAGATGAATTTTGTTATTATTTTTTCTAGCTCTATAAAATAATGTTTTGGGCCCAGTCCCTTTTTTCCTTCTCTTTCCCCGGACAAACACTTTCTCTAGACTAAATAAATCTTCCTTCTAGGGTTCAATTAAAGAAAGAAATGAGTCAATTACAGAAAAAAAAATTGGTGAACAAAAATGTTTTGGCTCTGTCCAGCATCTTGCACAAAAACAGATTTTTAAAGGTGGCAGGGACCTTAGAATATAGCATATTAGAACAATAAATGTTAGAAACCTGCATTTTAAAGCTCTCTATATTCTAGCTCCCACCTATCTTTCCAGAACTCCTTTCATATTAATCCTCTGTTCCAGTTAAACTATCGTTTTACTGATCTATGTACATGACAGCCCATCTCTCGCCCCATGCCTTTGCATAGGTGGTCTCTCCCATTTCTGGAATGTTTCCTCTCCTGACATCTGCCTCTTAAAATTCTGAGTTTCCTTCAGAGCACACCTTGAGTTCCTCCTTTATCATGAGGCCTCTCCTGATTCATATTTCCCCACCCACTTGTGAGTGCTCTCTGCTTATTAAGATGACTTTTCATTACTTTATATCTACTTTATGTGTCCTTATCTACATATGTGTTTTATCCCCCACATCCCCTCCTTGGGAGCAGGGACTGCCTCATTTTTGTCTTTGTATCCCCAGCTAGCACAGTGTCTTGCACATAGTAGGTGCTTAATAAATGCTTGTTAGATTGAATTGAATACAATAGTAAAACTCTATATATTTCATATACTTGAAGGATCTGTGCTCCTTCCACGAATGAACATCCAAGCTCTTCTATAATCTAGCCTATGGTCTCTGAAATCAGCTGTGGCCAAAATGTCCATGCCTTTGGACCAACCCTAAGATAAGTATCTCTACACATGCTCATTCCCGGACAACATATTATTCATCACACCTATGGGTTTCTGATCCATCAGTACTTCAAGGATGGGTTATTCCATTTTGTGGGTGCCCCTCTTCAGATGCATATTGTAACTCCTCCATGACTCAAGACACAGTTCTGTGAATTGCTGTAGATGAAAAAAAATATCATCTGGTGAATGACCTTTTGTGGATGCTAGCTTGTTTTTAGGGGACATCCATAAGGTCTTACCCTGAATTTAAACCCCAAAGCCTCTCCAGCTTGGTAGGATCAGCCACCGTTTGTGGCCTTTCTATATAAACTTCAAGATGCAAGGTCACTTTCATTCCAATTAGAAGGAGCATTGAATTTTTTTTTTACTCTAAATTTAACACTAAATAAAACAAGTATTTCCATATACTAGTAGAGCAGAAAAGAGGATTGTATGTGAAACTGCAAATCTCTAGAAGTGTAGCTTGATTTTTTTAAAGCATAAAATAAAACCAAAATGTAACCTTCAAAGCTATCCTGCTTGTCTGTGATCCTTTCTGGCTTTCCTTGTATTGTAGGTCCCCTCTACTTGGCGAATTCCAGTTGCTCCATATCACCTCCAGAATCAAATACAAAATGCTCTGGTGTTCAAAGCCTTTCATAACCTAACCCTCTCCAACCTTTCCTGTCTTCTTACACCTTATTCCTTGACATGTGCTCTTCAATTCAGTGACACCAGCCTCTTGATTGTTCCACAAACAAGATATCTCTTGGTTCCAGGAATGTTCTCTGGTCATGCCCCATGCCTGGAATGCTCTTCTTCCTCCATTCTTCCTTTAAGTCCCCCTCAAAAATCCCATCTTCCACAGCAAACCTTTCCCAACACTGCCCCCTTTTTAAAAAAATTCTGGTGCCTTCCTTCTATTAATTACTTCCTATCTATCCTGTATATATCTGCCTTTGTCTATATTTATTTGCATGTTGTCTCCCCTATTAGATTATAAGCTCCTTGAGGGCAGAGACTTCCTTTTGTCACTTTTTGTATTACCAGTGCTTAGCAGAGTGCCTGGCACACATAGCTTACACCTTTCCTCTCCCTATCTCTCTGTGTGTCTCTCTCCCTGTCTCTGTCTCTTTCTGTCTGTCTCTGTCTCTGTCTCTCTCTCTCTCTTCATATCCAGTCAGTTGCCAAGTCTTATCAATTCTCCCCTCCGTAATACAGCCCACATCCATTCCCTTTTCTCCACTCCCTGCCCTGGTTCAAGTCTTCAACACCTCCCACCAGGACCATGGAAATAGCTTCCTAATTGGTTTCCCTTTCCAATTCCAATTCCAATTCCCTTTCCAAGCCTCTCTTTTTTCCAATCCATCCTGATGCTCGTAGTTGCCAAACTGAGATTTCTAAAGCACAGTTTGGTCCATGTCACTCCCTTGTTCATGGGGCTCCAGTGGCTTTCAATTGCCTCTACACTAATCAATAAATACTTCTGGTTGGCTTTTTAAAGCTTTTCACAGCCTGGCTCCAGCCTACCTTTCCAGGATTCTTGTGCCTCACTCTTACTCACACTCTCCATTCTCCACCAAAACTGGCCTGATTGTTGTTTTCCATATACTTGATTTGATTTGTTCCCTCTGTGCCTTTGCACAGGCTGTCCCTCATGCCTTGAATGTACCACCATTGTAACTCCACCTCTTAGAATCTCTTCTTCCTTAAAAACTCAGATCAACACGCAGTAGTAAGGATCACCCTTGAACATAATCACACATAGGTATGAAGTCCTTTCAGGAGTATTTCCCCCTTATCATCAGTTTTTCAGCAAGTTAAGTCTTTACTTGTTTCGAATTTCTTCTATTTGATGAGAAGCCCTGGTTCCCACCTCTCTCCTAAGCTCTACTTAGCTGATTATAGCAACGGACAAAATCATCTAATTGTTTCCATAGCAACATGAATCTCCGTTCCATCTGCTCTCTGATACAGACTACACTGTTTTAAAGAAACTCTAGTCCCTTTCCAGGCTACAATTGTTTAAAATACTGTACAGTACTTTATGGGAGATTTAAAGGATTTTCAAGGTTGAGCTAACTTGGGGATGGAACTCTTATCCTCCTCCCCCACCATGCGACTCCACCGTACATCACTAAAAATAGTATAATTCCCCTGTTGCCATCAGCGCTATCATTATTCTTTTCAGTGTCCCAGGATAGAAACCTTAGTGTTCGTTTTGACTTCTCTCCACCCGCCCCCACCCCCAACCCAACCCCACCCCACCCTATACAGTGCTAAAAGCACAGGATTGGGAGTTAAAGGAACTGACTTCCTAGCCTGTCTCTGCCTCTTGCTATCTGTATGACCCTGGCCCAGTTGTTTATCCTTTCTGGGCCTCAGCTCCCTCATCTGGAAAATAAGAGGCTTAGACCAGCTGACTTCTAAGGCACCTTCCCACTCAAAATCTGAAATCACATGATCATATTACCTTTGTTAGTGGTCCTTTCCCAAACTGGAGGCACTTGTGCTTGAGATGGTGCCAGCAAGGAAATATGGAACTGGGGAAGGGGCCAGGGACATGTGTATTTTTTCCCCCTAAGAAGATATTGGGCCCTCAAGTCACTCAACTCTAGTTGTTCGGTTGGGCTACGTGGGTGGTTGTTACTGTTCTATGGTATCTCCGCACAGGCTGGCCCATGCCTGTCACCCTGGGGCTGAGGGAAGAGGAAGAGAAAGAGAAAGAAGGAAACATAGGGCTCTTTGTGCTCCCGGGCCAAGCCCAGCCCTGAAACTTCTGTCCAGCGATCTGACTCTGTTCCCAGACCCAGGATCTAGAGCTGTTTTAGCCACCTGCTAAGACCTCCACTCCTTTCTCATCACCCCCAATAAGGCTGCCATATTACAGGGCCAAGTATGGGGAGATAAGACCTCAGTGAGGAAGGAGATTAATCCTATTCGTGAGTGCTCTTGGTACAGTGTACAGAATACGATTCTCTGGAGTTAGAAGACCAGGGTTTGGTTTTGGTGGCACAACTTATTAACTGGTGATTTTGAAGGAACTCCTTTGGTCTCCGTGGGCTTCAGATTTCTCATTTGTAAAATGACAGAGCTGGGCTAGATAACTGGCTTCTAGGATCTCTTCCAGTTCAAAATCCTACGATCCCATTCTTTTTTTCCTCTTCTAAACTCAGAGGCCACCTCTCCAAGAAGCCTTCCCCAAAACTTCCCCTCAGGCCTCATATAATTCTTTTTTGTACTTTTTAAATACACTTTTATCACATAACATTGTATAGTATGGCTATCTGTGTTGATGTCTTTTTCACATCACATAGCATTTTAAACTTGTCTTGTACCCTTATTATATTCTGTTCTGCATTGTAGTTATTGTGTATCTGCTTACTGGACTACAAACTCCATGAGGGCATTTATCTTTTTTTAATTTATTTTTTATTTTTAGTTTACAGCACTCAGTTCCACGAGTTTGTGAGTTCCAAATTTTCTACCCCTCCCTCACCTCCCCCCTCCTCCTCCGAAGATGGCATGTAATCTGATATAGGCTCTACATATACCTTCACATTAAACTTATTTTCAAAATAGTCAAATTGTAAAGAAAAATTATAGTCAGTGGAATGAACCATGAGAAAGAACAAACAAAACCAAAAAAAAAGAGAGAGAGCAAATAGTTTGCCTCAATCTGCATTCAGAACCCATAATTCTTTCTCTGGATGTGGATAGCTCTTTCCATCATGAGTCCTTTGGAGCTGTCTTAGAACCTTCCATTGCTGAGAAGAGACAAGTCTATCAAAGTTAGTCATCACAGATACCGTGTGTCCATAATCGTGTATAATGTTCTCCTGGTTCTGCTCCCCAGACTCAGCATCAGATCATGTAAGTCTTTCCAGGTTATGATGAAGTCCGTCTGCTCCTCATTTCTCATAGCACAATAGTTTTCCATTACATTCATATACCACAATTTTTTTAGCCATTCCCCAATAGATGGGCATCCCCTTGATTTCCAATTCTTTGCCACCACAAAAAGAGCTGCTATAACTATTTTTGTGCAGCATTTATCTTTATATCTCCTCTTCCCCTCAGTGCCAAGAATAGGGTTTACAGACAGTTTGCACTTAATTGATAGCTGTTGAATAAGCTAGTAATATCAATATTAATAGGTCACATAAGTGCTTTAACACTATGAGGTTGGCAGCTCAGGCATTATAGTTCTCATTTTATAGGTGAGGAAACTGAGGCTCAAAGAATGCAGCAACTTACCCTGAATGAAGATTCAAACACAGGTCTGAATGAATACTGTACAGCTTTGTCTTATCTCACTCTTTTCTCCTTAAATGCCAGTAAGCAGATACAAAGGTTTTGGAAGAGTCCAGCTTCTGTCCCTAGATGAGCTAAGAGAACAGAAAGGGCTCCTGTACCTAGGACTAAATTGTAAACTGATGTCATGGTGAAAGGGGGTGACTATCACTGTCAGAGTAGCTGACAATAATGATATTAAAAGAAAGAACGTTACCAAGAGCGGGGTAGGGCAGACCAAATATCTGACAGGCCTGTGGATGTCGGAACCCAGTAACAGCCCCCACCCACCCCCACCCCAAGTCTTAATGCCTTCCCAATGAGATATAGTGCCTTGTAGAGCAAAGACCGCTGGACATAAAATCAGGAGACATGGATTTCAATACTTACTAGCTGTGGGACAAATTTCTTCTCTGCACATTTTTTCTCATCTATAAAATGGGACTAATCCTTGTACTACTTACCTCATAAGATTTTCATAATCCCCTTTCATAAGGGATTTCCAAAGTTGAGCTAACTTGGGGACTGAACTCTTACCCTCCTCTCCCTTTACCATGTGACTCCACTGTACATCACCAAAAATAGGATGATTCCCCTATTGCCATTAGCACTATCACCGGGAAAATACTATACAAGATGTTCCAAAAGTCTTAGTGCAGCTTTAAGCTATTAAAACTGCATGAAGATTCTTGGGGTACCTTGTATAAATGTAATTTGTCACTATTTTTATAAGCGCTCTTGCCAGGTCTATGATAGGACCATAGAATCATAGAATGTTAGACTATAAAACATGGAATGTCAAAATTGGAAGGTATCTTAGAGGTTATCTATAGAGGAGGAAATCGAGATCCAAAGAAGAGAAATTAGAACCCAAGTCTCCTGATCCTTAGTTCCAGCGCTCTTCTGACCCCCTCCTGCTGTTCTCAGGCTCCTCGCCGCCTCCCCCTGGGTCCCTCTGAGGCCCTGAGCCCAGTGGTGGTGGGATGAGGTAAGGCGGGTGCAGCTGTTGCAGCACCCGGCTGGCTCTGCCAACTTTGGGGGAAGTTGGCTGGCATGATGGTCCCTAGAGAGAAGTAAGGGGAGGGGAGCAAAGGAAGGGGTGAGGGGCGAAGGAGGAAAACAAAGAAAGCAGCTGAGAAGAGGCTCACAGGTGGCACACTGGAGTGGGAGAGCTGGCACAAGAGAGAAAATGGGAGGGGAAAGAAAAAATAATATTGAGCCTGGAGAGAGGACAAGGGTTGGGAAGAGAAGAGGGCGAAGGGAATGTTTGCTGAGGACTGGAACATGGCCATGGGCTTTTCCTGACCATATCTCCAGATGGTGTCTCTGATTCCATCTAACATCTCCCTATACCTTCCCAAAGGACCCGCACACAGAAACACACATTCAATATACACAGAGACATTTGTGTCACCCCAATATATACACACATGAATAGAGACTTTGAGGCACATAATAACATATACAGACACCATACTCAAAGTCTCCCAATACATATAGATATGCCCCTAATATAGATGAGACAAAAAGATACATGTTTTTAACCATCTTTCCCAAAAGACACATAAGCATTCTTGTCACACTCATTACTGACACATTCATACACAAAGACAACCCAACCCAAAGACACTGATATCGCATCAACCCATATCATGATATGAAGATACAGTGCTCCAATACCCACATTCAGATACCTCCCAACACACACACACACACACACACACACACACACACACACACACACACACACACCAGCATGAACCAAGACATTTTCACTACCAGTGCATACATGGAGCAACCCCAAAACCAAGAAACATCTTTACCCCCTTCATATACATCTCAGTATACAGAAACATGCCCTGTTACACAGACATCATCCACACAGACACAGTCACTCAGCACACAAGATGTTTCCATCACTTCAATGTACCCGACATACATACAGAGACCCAATGTATACAAACTATCTCACCATCCCCAATAAACTATACCCCCACACACAACCACAGATAGCACCTACTATAGACACATACTCTTAAATATACTCATACACAGAAACACCACAGCACACATGCACCAACACACATATACAAAGACATGCCACAGACAGCCACATCTTCCCTACTCCACCTCCATACACATATGTACTCAGACTCACCCACATGCAGACACAGCCTCCTCTCTCTCTGTCTGCTAGCTCCCTTGGGAGGCTGCCACCTCCCATAAGGACCACAGGGGGGCAGTGTGGACACCCTCAAGGCACAGTACTGGACACACCAGGGACTCCAGTGTCCTGCCTTCAACATAATCTTCCTAGGGCAGGGAAATCTAGTTTATCTGGATGATGTCAGGCAGAAGCATCTGTACCATAAAAACTGAAGACCCTACTCGGCCAGAGGGCAGACAGGTTTGGTGGCCAGAGCCCTGGAAGCCAAAGAAGATGGGTCACAATTTGTCATCATAGTCCTACTCCTGCAAAGGTGACTTCCTTATCTGGGGAGCTACTTTTCAGTGAATGTACTGATGTAATAACTAGTCAACACTACAATAAGACAGTGGGTGGAAGGGCAAGAAAAATCAAAAGCAGCTAACATGGGAATTTTTTTTCCCCAATAATGCCTATTCAGCGTAAGAGCCTCTTACTTTCTTGTTTGTGGATCCTTTCAGTTCTGCTTTGGTAGAGAATTTGGGCAAGATATTGGCCTTTGTTTTGTATATTTATTTGGTTGGTTTTGTTTGTGGTTATTAAAATAGTTAGACTTTTTAAAAAAACTAATTCCCACTCCTAGAGAAGGGTGGGGAAGTATAAATATTATCCCCCTTTCACAGAAGAGGAAAACTGATAATCAGAGAGCTTTTTCACAGAATACTAGGGCTGTAAGGGTCCTTAGAACAGAAAATGCTGGAGCTAGAAGGAACCTTAGAAATCACTTTCTCTCCCCTCCCCAAGTGACAGACGGATAAGGAAACTGGTTTTAGTCATGTCAGATTCTTTGTGACCCCATTTGGAGTTTTTTTGGCAAAGATACTGAAGTGATTTGCCATTTCCTTCTCCAGAGCATTTTAAAGATAAGGAAACTGAGGCAAACAGGGTTAAGTGACTTACCCAGGGTCACACAGCTAGAAGAAACCGTACCAGAGAATTAAAAAAAAAAATCCGGCCCAAAATCTGACTATAACTTGGTGACTGCGCCAGAATTAGAACCCCAGAACTCGAATTTGAGACTCAACTAACTCAAAGTCAGTGTTCCTTCCATTTCCCACCTTGGCTCAAAGCTATTGCCGTAGCAGACTGGTCGAGGAAGGCCAGAGTCTACAGCGAGGAAGACGGTTTTGGGGGCGGGAGAGCTGGGGGGTGGGCGTCTGCTGTCTGGGGGGTCTGTCTACAGCCGAGGGCTCCTCCGGGCGAGTCTACGCCAGGTGCCTCTCGCCTTCCCCAGCCCCTCCTGCCTGCCCGCCCGCGTCTTAGAAAGGAGGAGCGACAGGGGCAGAAGCCCAGACCGGCCGGGTAGTTCTTTCTCGCTGCGGGGGTGGAAGGCAGCCTCTCCCTTCACGCCCTCTGGAAACAGGGAGCGGTCTCCTGTTCCCTTGGCCGGGACGTTGCCTCCTTCTTTGACCTGAGGTGTAAGGGAACGTGCCGATCCCACTGCCCTCCAGATCGCATAGTCGGACTAGACCCGTCCCTGCCCTCCGACTCCCCGGGAGGGAGAGGTCAGGCCGGACAACCGACCTGAGACGTGGTACTGAAGCTGCAGGGTCGGAGAGAAAGTGAAAATACCCACCAGCTGGGGAGGGAGATAGATTGATAAGGCAGTCCTCGGCTCATAGACGTTCAGCGCTGGAAGGGATCTTAGAACACATAACGTTTACACTTAGAACATATAACGAATATTACAACATAGAAGTGCATATGGGGGCGGAAAACGTTGAAGTTAGGACCCAACAGACAGTCCATTGGAAGGCTCTTTAGTCCAACCCTCTCCCCACTTTTACAATGAGTTTCCGGCTTCTGTCTATGTTATTTTAAAAGTGACTGAGTGTATAGGTCTGGGCTATACCTATGCTCTCTCCAAAGTGGGGAGAGGATTAGGTATGTCATCTCCCTCCACCTTCCCTCACAGTGTCCAGGATCAGGCAGGGTTCTGCTCACTATCTAAGATCCCTGAGATCTTGTTTGTTAGATTCACAGACTCTCCTAGACACACACACCCCCTTCCTATTTTTCCTTTCTTTCTCAGTCTTCATGATGGTCTGTCCAAGGCAGCCTCCCACCTCTCTGATCCGGAATCTGCCTCCAATTACCACCACCCTCTGGCTTCCTGAGCTCCGATTCCCCCAGCTGAGCAGAATCTATCACCACCCCTATTGTCCCTTGGGCCCTGGACTCAGCTGGGACCTGCCCACAGGCTCCTCCAGAGCTCTGAATGAAATCCTGCTTACTAGCCAAGTCCCAACTAACCTTCCCCCTCCAAATTCCTTTCTTCCAGTGCTTTGCCCCACCCCTGCCCCTGCTCCCAGGCTGACCCGGCCCAGGGAGGGCTATGGTGCCAGGGGAGGGGTGGGTACTGAGATCTGCTCAGTAGCCAAGATCGAGCTGGATTCTCTACAGGATACTATTCCCATCATAGGGCTACAAATTCCTTCATCCCCCATATTTCTCCTCCCTCTCCCCCATCCTTCACTCTCTTTCCTTCTTTCCTCTCTACTTTCTACCTTCTTCTACTGTAGCGTCCCTCTGGGCTTGATTCCATAACTCACACTTGAATATACAAATTGGGGAAGTGAGCCCAGAATTCAGCTGACTATTACCATCTGGGATCTAGGGATGACTCTGAGAACTTGTGGCTTCTAACACTGAAGCTCCTGGGTGCTTCTCATCATTGATGGAATGGAAATCTATTAACTTTTTGAAAAGGAATATATTAAGAGGGCATAGTAAGGACAGCAATTCCAACAATAACCTTCGCTCCTATATTGGGGTACGATCTCCCCTTGTACACACAACTGTGGAGAGTGAGGTGAAACAGTACAAAAGTACAAAGGCAGTCAGGTACATAAATAAACAAGTAAATAAATAACATATGGGGCCAAGAAGTACCTGTTCCTAGCCCCTGGAGTCCTTTTCTTCCTTCCTGCCATCCCATGAAATTCTCCTTCAGAATACCTCCACTGGTCTTTCAGGATCAGTTCCTTTCTGGAGCCTAAGACTGGCCCTTCTTTCTTCAAGGATTACCTCCCAGGTGCTGAAGCCATCCTTGGGTTCAAGCTCATCTTCTGTCATCAGCCAGTGCTACCTCCTCCAATGAATACTACTACTGATTCTGGTGACCACTGGGGATTTCCCATGCCTCTTCAAAAACTTCAGAGTTCACAAGATTGTAACCTGGTCCATGCAATCTCTGGATACTTAGTTACCTAAAATGGGGTGGGGGTGGGGGTGGGGGGATAGAAAAGAAACAAAGGAGGCATGGTGGCCAGATGGAGGATTGTGGCGCGCAACACTTAGTGCCAAGAAATAAAAGAGCAAAAGAACCAAAAGAGGAGCAGATCACTCCTTTCTGTGTGTGCACTCAATTCCAGTTCAGCAACTCATGCATGAGTCATCAGTTCTCAAGGATCCTCAGCCAACCAGAAGACTATTTGTCACCTTGGAGTACCAGCCCTTCAGTCACTCATGGCTAGAAAAGGCTCAACCAGGCTTAGACTTGGATTGGAAGTAGGCAGCACATATCGTAAGGACTGATACCAAGCTGGGAATCCCTGCACCTGTGCTGAGGCCCTTCCCCTTCCCTCCCTCACCCCCAAACACCGGATAGTCAAGACCCTTATTACAGTAGAATTTGAGGACTGATTTGGATATAAAAAAGTCAAGGGGAGGGATGATTTAAAGACAACATCAAGACTGAAGTCATATGAGCTGAGTAAATGGAAGAATTGTTGTCTGAAATAATAAAGTCTTATCAGACAGCATGGATAGAGAGAAATATAAAGCTTAGCTTTGGACATGTTGAGTTTAAATTGCTGAGGGATGTCCAGGTAAATATATCCTGTAAGCAGTTGGAGATGTAATAAAAGATTTGGGAATCATCTGCATGGAATCAGCAATTAAAGCCCAAAGAGTGGATGACATTACCAATGGAAAGTGTGTTGAGAAAGAATAAAAGAGGGCCAAAGCAGAACCTTGAGTGACATGGTGAAATTGAGAAGAGAATAAGGAACCAGCAAGAAGACAAAGAAGGAACATTTGGAGAGATAGGAGGAGAACAAAGAAGTGTGTTATCTCTGAAACCAAGGCAGAAGAGACTATCTAGTAGGGAGTGATCAACTGTGTGTGGTAAAAGACAATGGAGATTGAAGAAAAGTTGCTGAATTTGGATAATACATTTTACACATGAGGAAAATCAAGACTGAGAGAGGGTGAAGTGATTTGCCCAAGGTCACATAGCTAGTTAATAGTCAGGCCAGTTATTCCAAGTCTAAAACTTACCTTAAGCAAAATAGAAATGAAAGAGATAAATTAATATAAATACAAAATGAAAAAAAAACCAATTAGCTGAATAAATGAATAAGGTCTCTCTACTGATGCTTAAAATGTTGGGGCTGATAAAATTACTGAGAAGGAATAAACCTATTGGGGATGCTATACCCACTGAGGGCTGGTCAATCTATTGACTCTGATGTATCCACTGTACTGGATTATTATCTAGTATAAATATCACTGCATTTGAAGAAGCTGTCCTGAAACATATTGCCTCCAAATGTCAGAATCCTTATCTTCATTCAAGATAGCTCAGGTTCCCCTTCATCTGTGAAGTTTTCCCTGATTCCCCAGTTGTTAATATGTTCTGCTTTCTTAATTTTCTTTACACCATTTTTATTTATGTATCTGTTGCACACCACCCCTCAAAGATCAAATTGTATTATTATTTTCTCATGCCTCTCCATCTTTTTACAAGAATAGAATGAAATACATAACCAAATGCTTTGATAACACTTACATATAAGTATACTATGTATATAATATTCCCCTGATTTATAGTTTAGGACCCCTATCAAGAAAGGAAATAAAATTAGTCTGGCATAACCAGTTCTCATAGGGTCTTTGTAATCATAGTTTTGTTTTGTTTTTCTCCCTTCAAGGTTCACTAACCATTTTTTAAAAATGATCCATTCTAGAATTTTCCTAGAAATCAAAGTCAAACTTACTGGCCCATGACTCGCAGACTCTATTCTCCCTGGTTTTTGAAATTAGGACAGAAGTAAAATTTAAAAATGAGTAACTTGGCCTATTCGTTGTTGTCAATTATCACTATCCCATTGACCTCAAGTAGTAGTCTTAACCCTTCTTCGATCCTTGTTTCCTCAATATAACTTAGGGGGAAAAACTTTTTCTTGTTTTTGGCATCTTAGTGTCTTTGAGGGTTTTTGTTTTGTTTTATTTGCATTTGTATTCTCCAACATCAACTCATTCTGGGCTTTACTATTTTTACCAGCATGTGCCTTGATCTCACATTCATCCTGTTACCTGTAAAAATCTAAGTTGGTTGATGAGTTCCTGGTGCATCCACATAGATCTCTTCAACTCCTGTTTTCCCTTCTCCTTGCAATTGTTTCTCTCTGTGTCTTCAGAATTTCATTCTTGACTTTCCCATCTTCCTTCCTGGACTAACTTCCCTTGAAGAGTTTTAGTAAATGGAAGCCTACATATTCTCTTCCTAGAACCTCTGAAACCTGGTTTTTCTCCCCCCAAAAATCTAAGGTGCCTGTCAGACTATATCCAGCTTTCTTCTTCTCCATCATAAATTCTAGGAATGATTATTTCTCCTTAAGGTTCCCACCATTTCCACCCTGAAATCTCTCTGTTAGCAAAAATCAGATCCAGAATGGAATTTCCCTTTATTAATCCTCCTACCTTTTGTGGAATGAAATATTAAGGCTAGTCAATAAGTTGTTAGCCACTCTGCTTTTTGCCAAGAGAGCATTCCAGAAGCTGTCTGGATAACTAAAGTGTCCCATTGCTGCTATATCATACCTCTGTGCTAGCTTGTGATCTATTTCTGAAGTCCTCAACTCCTTCTTCTTTCTATTCAGGTGAGCCGCATTATAACCTGAAGACTTGTATTCCTCCAACCACTAGTTTCATTCAAATGCTCTCCATCATGCTATTCCTGAATTTTCTTACATGAGTGTACTTTAAACATAAATATATGTACATATATATGTATATATACATATAATGTTAACCCTTCTCTCACTTATCTTATTTCTTCTGAATAGAGTATACAACACACTTATCCAGAATACAATTCCAGTCATGGTTTCCCTCCTACCAAGTCTTAATGATGCCAGTGAGATCAAATTTACTTTTTTACATTAGGAAGGCTAGTCACTCTAGTTTATTGCTTAAGCTGTGGTCACTTGTGTGTAGATATTTGGGTTTTATTATGGTCTTCTGTAAATTTATAAATATCTCAGCTATTATTCTTCCTTCACTGTAGCTACCTATTATATTATCTAGCTTGGGGAATATAAATAAGTAATTTTCTCCTTCACCCATCCTTTAAAAAAATATTATAAATGCCCTTTTGATTAGATTTGCAAGAAAGCAAGTAAATACATCCTCATCAGCCTTTGTAAGGTTTACTTCATCCCTGGCCAGAAGTCTGTCATCCATATATTCTGAATAAAGGTATAGAAATCCTATTCTAGTTCTCAAACATCACCTTCTTAGCCAACTATTCTTAAATCAATTTTTTTTCTTCTGCATCCCTTGTTATCAATGGATAGCACTGAGGAAAATAAAATCTGTGTCCTTGTGGTCTACAGTTTCTTGCCTAAGACTTCATAATCTTTGGCAATACTTTCGAATATCATTTGTGCCCACATGAATCACCAGAAGTGGGTAGTCATCTGTTTCGACAAGTCTTGGGAGGTCTCTGTTATGTCTTGAATATATGCCTAGGAAGACAATAGACCTCTATTGTTGTTAGCAGGTTGACAGATAACTGCTTAGTTATCCCTTAAGGAATCACAAACCACCACTACTCTTTTCTTCTTCTGATTTTGACTAGATAATTTCTCACATGATAGTTTCCGTGACTCTGTTTGTCCTTAAACAAGTGCTTCCTCCTCAGAGAATCCATTTCTCCCCACTTCAGGAAAAGCTCCAAATTTGCTTTTGGTTTTTGTTTGTAGCTACTAGAACACTGTGGGTCTTTTCCTTCCGTTTCTTTTCTGCGTGATATTACTGCTCTATCTGATTTCCTGATAAGGGGTGAAATTTCTTCTCTACTATTTTGAATCCTTTTCTTCATTAAGGCTCAGTTACATTTTGAAGGAACATTTCATTGTCCCTCACAAACTGCAGAGCGGTGTACCTTGGTCACTGACCTCCAAGGAAAGGGAATAGATCCTTTTATTAAGGGGATTTGTTCTGTGAAGTTTGGATTCAGTCAAAGGGCTGTATCTAGAAGGCCACATGTGGCCTTAAGGCCACAGGTTCCACACACCTGTAAACTAAGTCATAGAGCTGGGAGGGACCTCAGAACATAGAGCAAATAGAAGAATATTAGGATGTAGGACATAAGGTTTAGAACCGGAAAGAATCTTAGAGACAATTTCATCCAGATCCTTCATTTTACAAATGAGGAAATTGAGGAGCATGGGATAAAGAGACTGGCCCAGGTTCACACAGCCAGTAAATGGCAGTCAGGATTGGAACACAGGAGTCCTGATTCCAAATCCAATGCTCTTTCTGTGTACCTGGCTCTTCTTTAACACACTCACTTGTTTAAAAAAAAACAACAACCTCAAAAACAGAGACTGTTGTAGCTGGATATTAGAATCTCCTAAGGATGCTTAGAATCTCCTAACTTTTACAAATGAGAAAACTAAGGCCCAGAATGGGGAAGTCACCTGCTTAAGGCCACATGGGATATTAGTAGCAGAGCCACAGTGTTAGAACCTCGAGTTTATAACCCCCAGAGCTCATGACATGGTGCTATCAGTACTTCTCAGGGTATCCATGCCCGTTAGCTCTATTGCTAGAGGGCGATTGGGGGGAGAGGCCCTATTATTTTCTGGTGGGAAGTGACCCCTGCATTTTGGAAACAGATTACTCCCACAAGGCGACAAGGATAGAAGTACAGGGTTTGGGTTACTCCTGGCCAATAACCTCCTCCCTCTTGGAGCACCCTCGCCATGGGTTCCCTCTGTCTTCCTCCAGGGCCACATCCTGCCCAAGCAGAGTATTACCCTGCCCTGCCTTCTCTTTGCCTTCTCTTACCTGGCCAGGTCCTAGGGGAAATGAGAGCTGGACAAACAGATAAGAAGGACAGAGGTGAGGATTGCCCATCTTGAGACAGAAAGAGGTAAGGCTTGTACTGACTTCACCAGCAAGCAATATTCAAGCAGAGAATGAATGATCATTTGTCAGTGATTCTGTAGGGAGGTTTTATGCTTCAGGCAGGATTTTTGGATTAGACAGTTTTTCTTCCTCTAACATTTGATTTTGTTCTAAAGTCTCTTCCAGTTCTAACATTCTAGATTCCACCTAACATTCTATGCACTATTTTTTCTTCTCTAGTACTATACTTCATCCTTTATGTTCTAACATTCCAATCTCTGTACGTCTCTCTCTGTCTCTGTCTCTCTGTGTCTCTCTGTTTCCCTGTGTCTCTGTGTCTCTCTGTCTCCATCTCTTTCTCTCTCTGTCTCTCTCTCTGTCTCCCTCTCTCTCTCTATCTCTCTGTCTCTCTCTGTCTCTCTGTCTCTGTCTCTCTCTCTCTGTTTCTCTCTCTCTCTCTCTCTCTCTCTCTCTCTCTCTCTGTCTCTGTCTGTCTCTCTCTCTCCTCTCTCTCTCTCTCTCTCTGTCTCTCTCTCTCTCTCTCTCTCTTTGTACATATGCTGTCTCTCTCTGACTCTCTCAATTCAGGAAAGAAAAACCTTTCCCTCTTTATCCCCTCCCCCCATCTCTAACACACTATTACAAGCTTCTAGCCATGTTCCTTTGTTGAGAGTGTGGGGAAGGGGAGGGGGCACCCCCAGGCTGTGTTCCAAGAACCAGACTCATCTGTGTGGCAGTGCTGACAGACAGAGATAGAGATCAGGCTCTGTCCAGGCCTGAGCAAGGGGCATAACTCTGTGTCTATATCTTTGTCCATATGAATACTTCTGTGTGTATACATGTTTGTGTCAGTGCAGGTGTCTCTGAGTATGTCTT
This sequence comes from Trichosurus vulpecula, assembly GCF_011100635.1. Lineage (NCBI taxonomy): Eukaryota > Metazoa > Chordata > Mammalia > Diprotodontia > Phalangeridae > Trichosurus > Trichosurus vulpecula. The sequence continues at coordinate 128,014,151 of NC_050575.1, read as the reverse complement.
TGGGCACACATTCCTCCATCTCTGTGTATATGCAGCTGAACCTCTGAGCATGTATAATGTATGTATTTCTCTGTATATATTTATGTGTCTTTGAATGTGTCTCTGGAGTGTGTCAGGACATACATGCGTGTCCTTCTGTGTGTATCACTATATGTATGCATACCTTGGAGAATGTTGTTGATGGATGGCCATGTCTCGATGAGAGTTAGTGATCTTACTGAAGAAGGTTCTCTCTCCAGCAGTAAAAAAGCACTACCTTTAGCACAATTTTTGTCCACAGCCTGCCTTAAATGCTCTATATCAGGTCTACCCAATAGGATGGGAGTTGCCAGGGTAGCACTTTAGCTATCCATCCCTTGCTCTTGACACATGACTGTTTCACCTTCTTTTGTAATCCTACATTTTTCTTAATGGCATCATTTCTGGCAGTTATTGTGAGCACGTCACCATTGCTAGTATATAACAGCCTCCTTATACCTGCCATCTGTCCATTGCTCTTTGAGATGGCCACAATTTTGGTTCTTTGAATGTTATGGTGTTCCATTATTCTTAGCCATATAGCACCACAAGAAAAACATTGATGTTTCCAAAAAGACAGGTGGGGGTGGTTAGAGAACAGATTGGGGTCATAGAATTAGATTGTAAACTTCTTGAGGGCAGAGAATATCTTTTTGTTTCTTTCTGTATTTCCAGTGTTTAGCTCAGTGCCTGGCATATAGAAGGTGCTTAACAAATGTTTATTGATTGAGCTACTAATTTACGGAAAGCACTGTCCAATTTCCCAAAAGCGATCCAACTCACTCTATTCTTCTTGTTTAATTCTGATTCTTGCTCATTACTGGACTCATGGACCAGGCTCATGACCTGTTCAAGATAAACTGAAGATATGACTCTCTGGATTGTCCCTTCAACTACATATCATAATCTCGGCCACATGCACACTCTAAATACACTTTTTTAATTTCCCCTCTATGGATCACTAAACTAATCTCCATTGAATAACTGAGGATCTTACTGAGGAGGTCATCTGAAAAAAGGAGCATCTGTAGGATCTTACCATATAGAGGGAAACCCTCTTCCATTTGGACTCTGAGAAAGCCACCCTTCATGACATTGGCAAACACTCTTGGCAAGCATATGCCTTGTTTGGTATTAATAATCAGAGAATGGTTGAGCAAAGTTATCTCTGTGGTTACATCTATCAAGGAATCTTGTATGATTTCACCACATGCGTGGGAGAAGCTATGTTGGAAGAGGCCTTTAAGGCTACATTTTGCTCTGCAAAGGCAATTTTTTAAAAAATCAACAAACAATAAACAGTAGGATCTTGTATTCCCTATACTTTTTAATCCCCTTTACATGCAACAGCAACACTGGCTTCCTTGCTGTTCCTTGAACATAACACTCCATCTCTTGACTCCATGAACTTTCCCTAGCTGTCCTTAATGCCTGGAGCTTCCTCCCTCCTCATCTCTGCTTCCTTGTTTAGTGCCTTCCATCTGAAATAATCTCCACTTTATCCTGTATTTAGTTTGTTTGTACATATTCTTTGCATGTTGGCTCCCTCGTTAGACTGTGAGCTCCTTGAGGGTAGGGACTGTCTTTTGCCTTTCTTTGTACCCCCAGCATTTAGCACAGTACCTGGCATATAGTTAGCACTTAATCAATGTTTGTTGGCTTAACCTGAATTGTGTAACTATGAGGATGTGGTCTGGGTGACAAAATAATCTGCCAAATCCTGCATGTCTTCTCATATGTTCAGTAGGAACAATTTCCACATGTAAATACTATTCTCACAGGATATTGTAGATATGAGAAAATCAGCGTGCAAGTTGGTAGTTGCTGAAGTCTTGTCACCTTTTGGGAGTAATATTAGCAGCCCTAATCTTATCTATTCTTGTGGTATTTTTCTATGTCATATATTTTGAAAATTGATTATTGAAGTACCTTATTAAAAATTAAGAGCTAGAAGGAAGCTCAGAGATGATCTAGTCCCAAACCTTCATTTTTCATATAAAGAAAAAGAAACCCATGGAGGATAAATGACTTTCCCATGGCCACAAAGGTAGTAAATATCATAAGTGATATTTGAACCCAGGTTCTCTGGCTCCAGTGCCAGCACATTTTCTTCTGCGAAGTGTGGCTTGGGTTTCTTCTGGGTATTTTTTGAAAAGTCCAGCCACTCTTACCAACTTGATCTTTTAGAGTGCCCTTTCCATCTCTATATGTAGCACAGACAGCATTAAGACAGCATATCTCCTTTTTATATCCACCTTTTAGAATCTTTCATCCTCCTAGGATCCACTCAGGTGTCCACTCCTATATGAAAACTTTCCTGACTTTGCTAGGTGTTAATGATCCCTCCCTGCTCAAATTATCTTATATTTATCTATTTATATATCATATGCTCCAATAAAATAAAAGATCTTGGAGGGCAAGAACTGTCTGGTGTTTTTAATCTTTGTTTTCCCAACATAGTGCCTTGCATAAAAATATTTGTTGAATTGAACAGAATCCAAATGTAGTGGTTCTTCTATCACTGGCTGTGAACACAGATCACTAGAGAAAGACTGGCAGATCTGTTCCATTTTACATCTCTTTGTTGTCTTCCTTGCAGTTTCATCTATAAGTGCATTTAAGACGATATGACCTAGCTGAATGTCACATTAAGCTTCCTGCAGGTTAATTTTCTTCTTCAATACATTTCAATGTTTTGTGAGGTGGTATTACTCATAATCTTTTGTATCATCCTCTATAAAGTCATACAAGTGGCCTTGTACTCTAAACAGATGTCTCCCCTAACTGCCAGGTCTATTCTCTTGCTAAAGATGTTAAGCATTTGCTGGGTTGGATCATTTGGGAAATCTTTTGTTCTCAGTATGATGACACCTTTGCATCCATTTAACTTCTATAATAAATAATAGTCACAACCAATGTCTTTACTTTTGTCAACTTAATATTTTTCAAAGTCAGTAGTTCACTTAAATAGATTGACTTGCACGAAATGTGCTTTCTCATCTCTAGCCTTTCTTCTAGTTTGGTGCAAGGTTTGACTTTTGCCTTAACTAAGTCAATGATCTGACGGCACATAAACAATTGATTCCAGAATGACTCCAAAGCAAGTAGAGTCTCAGTTTCTTCATCTGTAAAATAAGAATAATGATATTTGTACCAAAGATGACAAAATATGGGAACAGTCAACATCGGTGGTGTTGTAAGAAGACAGGAAGTTATAGGGGCTGTGAAATAGTCCAGCAATTCTGGAAGATGATTTGTAATCATGCTAAGAGAGTGACTACAATGTCCATACTCTTAGACTCAGAGATCCAGTTGCTAGGCATATATCCCAAAGAGGTCAAAGGTAAAAACAAAAGTCCCATATATACCAAAAAATTTATAGCAACACTTTTTATAGTGTCAAGGAACTGGAAATAAGATAGATGCCCATAAATTTGGAAATGCCTAAACAAATTGGGGGAGCATGCAGATTGAAGTATACTTTTCCTTTATTTTTCTAGCTTTTATCCACTTCAGAACATGGCTAATTCAGATATGTTTTGCATGATTTTTGTATGTATAATGGTTATTATATTTTCTCAATGGCTGGGGGAGGGGAGTGAGGAAGACATTTTGGAACTGAAAATAAAAAAATAAATTGTGGTGAGAAATCTAACGGAATATTTAACTTCACAAGAAATTATTAAAGAACACAGAAAAACAAGAGAAGACTTACATGCACTGATGCAAAGTGAAGTAAACAGAACCGAAAAAATATACCCAATGACTTACAACAATGTAAATTGAGAGAACAACACACACACACAAAAATCAAAATTGAATGCTGTGTGATCATGGTGGCCATGTTTGTTCCCAAAGAACATATAGGAATGCTCCTCCTCCCTTCTTTGCAAAAAATTCTGGATGTAGAACATAGTATGTAATGTCCATCTTGATTAATATGTTGGTTAGTTTTTCTGAACTGCTTTGCCCCCCTTCTCTCTTTTTTATTCCTTATTATAAGGGATGACTTTTTGGATGAGGGAAGAGGAGAGAGAAATTAAAAAGTGAAGGTGATGTCTCTGAGTGTCTCTGCATGCCATGTCTGTATGTTTATTTCTCTGGGTGCCTATGTGCATATTAGTCTGTACATATAGAAATAATTTACATGAATGTGCATGTGTCTGGGTGTAGATGCATGTTTGTATTTTCATTCAACAAATGCTTACTGAGAGCTTACTTTCTGCTCAGTCAAAACCAAGATCCTTGGGGCAGCTAGGCGGTGCAGTGAGTAGAGTACCAGCCCTGGAGTCAGGAGGACCTGAGTTCAAATCTGGCCTCAGACACTTGACACACCAGCTGTGTGACCTTGGGCAATTCATTTAACCCCAATCGCCCTGCCTTCCCCCCTCAAAAAATTAAAAAAAAACAAGATCTTAGTAGGTGCTGAATAACAATATTTTGAAGCAAAATGGCTTAGGACCAGGACACTGGGAACCATAGTTTCAGTAGCTGTGGGTAAGGGCCAAATGATCAGTACAGACGGTAAAGGCAGCCAAGGGGTGGGAGGTACTTGTGTGTGTGCTGGTTCTGTGCATGGTTTATGTTTACTTATCCTTATCCATTCTCTGCCTGCAAAATGTCCCCCATTGAACATTTTCTCTCTGCTTCCACTCCCCCTGCACTTCCCACCTGCACTTTTGTAGGGGGTAAAGCACTGACCTTAGAAGCTTAAGACTTGGATTCAAATCCCGAGTCTGAGACTTAGTAGCTAGATGACTTTGGGCAAGTTACTTCCTTTCCCTAAACTTTAGTTTCCTCCTCCGTAAAACGGGACCTTCCTTAATTTAACAGGGTTATTGCAAAATACTTTCCTCACAATCCAGTAAGGCAACTAGTATGAGTATTATTATTTCCACTTTAGAGATGTGGAAACTGAGGCTCAGGAAGTTTAAATAATTGCCTGTGGTCATAAATGGATTACATTTCAGAGTCAGAACTGAAATGTGAATTGTCCTCGTTATGTTAACCTAAGAACTACTGTCTCTCCCTCTCGTTTCTCCTCTTCAGGTCATCCTTCAGGGCGTTTCCAAATAATCTTCCTAAGATATAAGTACCCCTCAAAGAATGAGGGCCTCCCAATCCCAAAGTCCCTCCTATGAGACCTGAAATCATTCCTTCATAAACTTCTAAATCCCCATAAAGAAAGCAAAGGTCAATTCATGGACCAGTGAAGCCACCTCTTTCTCACCCCCCCCACCCCCACCCCCCCCGCTCTTTGAGCCATCCAAGGAAGGGAGCCAAAAGTTCCTTGGAGCCCTAGCAGATAGGTGGTCCTGTAACACCCTCCCCCAAAAGAACATTCCCAGTACAACCACCAACCAGAGGACCCAGATGGGAGTGGGTCTGGATGGAGGAGGAGGGCAGGAATGAGGGACCTGAAAAAATGTCCAGAAGCTGCAAGAGGGAGCAGAAGGGTGGTAGAAAAGGAGAGTTGAAAAAAATGGGGAATGAAAGAGGTTTGTGGTGATGAAGGGAGGAGAGAAACTGGGAGTTACAAAAGGAGGGTTGGAGGAGGCAGAGGGAGTGGGAGAGCAGAGAATGGGGAATGAAAAATGGGGAGGGTTCGGAAGGAAAGAGAGAGCCTTCGGAGAGGCCTCAGAGAACCAAGTCCAGGGCTCCTTCCACTCCGCCAGCCTCCTTCTCACCATACCAACCAGGTTGCCTTTGGAACATCTGGAAGAGTGTAACAGCTCGCAGCAAGAGGAATATGTCCTCTCTGTGGGGCAGAGCCAGGATTTGAGAATATTCACATTCGGGGCTGCATGGGGTAGCTGGAGCTGGAACAGGTACAGAAACAGCTGGTATAGGAGCTCTGGAGTTGGAACAAGCAGACCTGGAGGCTGGTCCCGGTTCTGCCGCTTGCACCTGCATGATCTTCAGCAGGTTATTTCACCTCTCTGGGCCTCAATTTCCTCACCTGTAAATTGAAAAGCTTGGCCTAGGTGACCTCTAATTTCCCTCAAATGCCCAGCTCTCAGTCTATGATCCTCTAGTCTCTCTGAACTCGTTTCTTTTTATGGAAAAGCTCTATATGAGTATGAGCTATTATTGACATTCTAGAATCCCAGGCTGGCCAGATGAGCTACAGGGAAGAAGGTGGGAACTGTAGTCCCAAAGGTTGGGTCGTTTGGGGAAGGGAAGATGTCTAAACTCCAATCTGGCCCCACTAGGGGCCCCACTCAGCAGGTAATTTTTCTCTTTAGCGATTGCCTGAAAGCCAAGCAGCAGGAAAAGTGAAAGGATTCACTCAGCAAGTTTGTGGCAGAAATTTGAGGTTCCCCTTGGGACTGAAACTCCCCACACCTATGCTTACACTTTGCCTGGCTGCAGGCTGTAGTGGAGCGAAGGTAAGCTTGACCCTAGACTCTGCTCCCTTTTCTGATATGTACAAACTGTGTCCTTGGGCTAGTCACTTTCCTTTTTCTAGAAGGAAAGCCTGAGTTTCATCTCTCTGTCTGTCTCTGTCTCTGTCTATCTGTCTGTCTGTCTGTCTCTCTCTCTCTCTCTCTCTGTACACAAGCACACATATACATATATTTTAAAAAGTAAACGTTGACTAAGTGATCTCTAAGGCCTGGTCTAGTTCAAAAACCCTATAATTCATAGGATTCTATGACCTCTGCTCCCCATTGCTTCACAAACTTCCCATGTCCACAGCCCAAGGCTTCTGTAATTACAAAGGACTGTGGTGGGACGGAAGGAGTGGGAGATTCAGCAGAAAGACGAAAGAAAGAAAAAAAGAACACTACAGGCCTTTGGTGCTGCTGGGGCCGCTTGCATTACTAAGGAGGAAAAAGATTACTTAATTGTAGGCCCGTGCTTCCCCCCTTATTGGCTCCCGGAGGGGAAACACCCCCCTTTTCCCCTCCTCCTAGCTGCAGCCCCCAGCCCTGGGTGTACATTTACATAAACTGAACTTCTTCCAAATTCAATTGGTCTATCTCACAAACCGTTTATTCAAGAAGCATTTGCCCGGCCCAAAGTTCTCCTGAGAGGCCTCCTATTGGAGTGACCGTGACCCCATAGTGCTCTCCTAGATAAGCCATTTGGAGACCAAAACCCAACTGGGATGACCAAGCTGGAAAAGCGTCAAAGCTGATGCTGCCCAAACAGTGTGGAATGACCGCTGATCACAGAAGGTCGCCGGCCAGGAGGTGAACTGTTTGGACAATGCAGCTTATTCAGACTGTCTACTTAGGCGAAGACGAGTTTCGATCTGTGTCTGTGCGCGTTGGGCCCTCCCCAACGAAACCGGGGATTCTAGACGTGAAGAGGAGGGTCATGCCCCCATCCTCTCGGCTTGGGCCGAGGGTTAGGAGGAAGGAGAGATGATAATATGAATTGACCTATACTTTGGCGTAACGCAAAGCACCCTAAATTTGTAGTCCAAAGATCTGGGTTGGGCTCTGACTCTCTACCAAGTAAACTTTTGTATGACTAGGCAAACCACTCCCCTTCACTGGGTCTCAGTTTCCTTACCTGTAAAATAAAGACAAAAAGTGTTGCGCTACTTTCTCCAAAGGCTGGTTGTCAGGCAAACTATAAAAGCGCTGTAGAAATGTGAGTTATTATCAATAAAATTGACAATATTATTTTTAAAATAAGCCTCAGTTTCCCCATCTGTAAAACGCAGATAATCACAATTACACTTCACACAAGGTTGTAGCGAGGAAATCGCTACACAAAACGTAAATCTTTATAGAAAGAAGTTATTGTTAGAGAAATTTGAGCCTCAGTTTCTTCACTTGTAATATGGAACTAATAATCCTTGCCCTGTGTAACCATTAAAATGCTCTAGAAATGGCAGTTGACGTTGCTACAGCCCTCTTGGGAGTAGTGAGACCGGAGGGGGCGAGGTTGAGTTGACTGTCTTCCCTCCTTTCCCCAAGGGTGTCGAGCTGTCTCGAACCCTTACCCCAGGGGACAAGGACAAGGGGACAAGTAGGACAAGGGAAGTAGCTCATTGGGCAGGAAGGCTGATTGACAAATCCCTGCAATCTGTTACCATGTCCAGGGGCTGTAGCTGTTAGCAAAGACTATGTTTCCATCGACTCAATCGTTCTTCCTGCGCCGGGTTAACCCGGCAGCTCCAGAACGAAGGGATTGAGGTGGCGGAGGCAGAGGAGGGGTAGAAAAGCAGCCAGACTCCGTTCCAGCTGTTTCCTCTCTGAGTACATCTGGTGCAGAGAAGACTGGCCCTCCCATCTCAGTCACTGTCCCCAACATTCCGAATTTCTGCGCCATCAAATTCACAATGAGATGGATTGAAAGCTTTTTCTCTTTCTCCTCTTTGGTATGTAGCTGAGGAGGTAAAGGGAAGGGACGAGCATAATGTCCACCTGGGCAGGTGCTAGAAATTCCCTTTGAGAGTTATTTACACCTGCCTGCACAGTTGGGATTCCTTTAACCAGATACATGGATTCCGATTACTTTTTTTTTTAAAGGACAGAGCTCGCTCCAGTCATAACACCATAGATTTTAAAGTTGGAAGGGACTTTAGAAATCATCTAATGCAATCCTTTCTTTCTACAGATGAGGAAATCGAGGCTTTTCAAAAAAAGCTAAGTCACTTTTCCAAGGTCACACAAGTAACAAGGAACAGAGCTCTGATTCAAATATGCAACACATATTTTGAAAATGGAGCAAAGTCATGAAAGAAAAAAGAAAAAGAATTCTCTAATAATAACTTCAATAACACATTTACACAGTACCTAAGTGCTTTCACATACGTTTTCCCCTTTGACCACTAGTATAGCCAAAGGAATACACAATCTATCACACACTTAATAAGCCCCTAAAGGGTAGTGGGGTGCATTGAATAAAAGTGCTCGATCCAAAGAAGACTGGGGTTCAAATCCAGCCTCTGACATCGATTACCTGTATGACCATGGGTAAGTCATTTAAACTCTTTGAGCCTCAGGCATTTCTCTTAGGACTCTAACTTGGAGAAAGGGTTTCCATCTGCCTGGAGGGATGTGGAAGGAGTGATTCCCACAAGACTGAAATCACAGGTCCTTGATATATTGGAGTGCCCTATTATGCATAGTAAGTGCTTAATAATAAATGTTTGTCGAATCCCCAGGGCTATAATGTAATTCATAGCAGCAAGAGAAGCTGACTGATGCCTCAGATGGAAAGAGACCAGGACCCGAAGTTAAGAAAGCCAGAGATTTGAATCCTGACCTTGGCACTCAGTAGTTGTATGACCCTGGCTGTTGTCACTTTTATTATCTGAATCTCAATTTCCTCATCTGTGAACCAAAGATAATGCGCACCGCCAACCTTACAGGATTGTGAGCAAAGTACACCTTAAAGCCTTATAAGGATAGGCACTAGACCTGTTGTTTAACTAGCACAGGGAACTCCTTAGTGAGCAAATTCCCTCTGCCCATGAAGGCTGGCACCTCCTCTGTAATTTAGTCTTAGTTGCCTAGAGCACTAGGAGGTTAAGTAACTTGCCCAGAGTCACACACATCAAGTATGGGTGGGACTGAAACCCGGGTCTTCCCGTCGTCAGGGCTACCTGCCTAGCCACTAGGCAAAACTGCCTTGAGTTAATGCTATAGAAATGTAAATTATTATTATTCCTGGCATCTCATTCCTTTTGATATTTTCCACCCTACTAAACTTGGCTCTGCCCATCTCTTACTTTTCCCTTCCAAGCTGGTCTCCTATCTGCTTCTCATTTTTCAAGAGAGTGGCTAGGTTGTGTTCCAGGACTGGGTGCTTCTCCGTCTTTCTTCTGCCACAACTGCCTCCCCCTATCTAAAATTACCTGAAGCTCCTAATGACTACATCGTCCCTTCTGTTGAATGTTTAGCAGGCATTTCCCTGAATATTTTTGAACCTAAAACACTTTAAAGAGCCATAGAATGTTGTTGCAACTGGAAGGGACCTTAGAATGTAAAGTGTTAGAACAGAAAATGCTAGGGTAGAAATGATCCTAAGGACACAGAATGTTAGAACTGAGAGGGACTTTACAACACAAGGTCAGAGCTAGCAAAAAGTCCTGAGGACACAGAAGGCTAAAACATTGAGATTATGTGTTCAACCCCTTTATTTTACAGAGAATGGAAGTAACTTTCCAAAGGTCCCAGTGCCTGTTAGTAGCAGAGTGGAGGAATTAGAATTCAGGCCTCCTAACTCCTATCTCATTCCTCTTTCCATTTCGTGTTTCCTGTCTGGATGTTTTCATTCTGGGGCAGTGAAAATACCTTGTCCTTTTTCAAACAGGCTCTCCAGCAGGCAGAGAATCTTCCCATCTCTACATGGATCCCAGACATCCTAAGAGGCTGAGAGGGAAGAGCTGGGAAATACAAGCCGTGGAGCCCCTGGAGGGAATGGCTGCAGGCCATCTGTCTGACTTTCCAGTTTAGCTGGAGGTATTAGTCCCAAGAAATCTTTGCTAGACTGAACTGCAGCCAGTTACCCAGTAGTTTCGATAAGTGGTTTTATTACTGGTTAGATTTTACAAATTCTGATATTCGAACAGACGTCCACCTTAAAATTCTAAAACAACAACAGAACCAATGAAGGGGTGTTGTGTGTGTGTGCGTGTGTGTGTGTGTGTGTGTGTGTGTGTGTGTGTGTGTGTGTGTTTTGTTTGTTTGTAGAACTATTCAAAGTAACAAACTTTTTTTTAAACATTTTTGCTCTGGTCATAAATATACAGAGAGAAAAGGAGGCAAGAGAGAAAATGGACATGGGAAATCCAGTATGTAGATAAAACAGTATATAAGGCACGTGGCAGTCTTTGAAATACAAGAAGCTCTAGCCAACTTAAATTAATTCTTGTTTTCCTTGCTCAGTCAGTCCACAAAACTGTACAGTTACACAAATGTTGTGTTGCGGATAGATCTTCCAAGTTAATTTTCAGTCCACACTCTGTAGTTACCAGAACACTCATTTTTCCCCCTCTGTTTCCAGGCGAGATCCTAAAATGTGGTTAGTTAGTTGCTCAAAGCCTCTATTTAAAATACACTTGGAATTCAACTAAAGGATAATTTCTTTTTTAAAGAAATTATTGGGAAAGCGTCATCAGAAAAGGTTTGTAAGAGTTGTCTGTGTAGGACTCCTGGACTCATGGCCCTCCAGGCTCCCAGGCACGGAAGTTAAGACAGACGTCACAGTTGGCATTGTGGGATTAGTCAAGTCCGTGAGGGTGGTGGGAGTGCTGGAGGGGCTCATGGATGCGTTGGAAATCTCTGAGGCTGGGCCCGATGGGGTCCCCGTCTGTAGTGTGGAGTCTGAGGTCTTGTCCACCCCTGTATTCTCCTGGCGTAGAAGGTTCCGCCTGAATTTAGCTCTGGCATTCTGAAACCAGACCTGAAACAATTAGACAGAACAGCCAGAGTTTACAAGCCTGCAACGAGGAAGGAAAGAAAGAAAGAAAGAAAGAAAGAAAGAAAGAAGGAAGGAAGGAAGGAAGGAAGGAAGGAAGGAAGGAAGGAAGGAAGGAAGGAAGGAAGGAAGGAAGGAAGGAAGGAAGGAAGGAAATAAGGAAAGAAAGAAAGGAAGGAAGAAAGGAAATAAGGAAAGAAAGAAAGGAAGGAAGAAAGAAAGGAAGGAAGAAAGAAAGAAAGAAAGAAAAAAGAAAGAAAGGAAGGAAGAAAGGAAGAAAGAAAGAAAGAAAGAAAGAAAGAAAGAAAGAAAGAAAGAAAGAAAGAAAGAAAGAAAGAAAGAAAGAAAGAGAGAGAGAGAGAAAGAAGGAAAGAGAGAGAGAAAGAGAGAAAGAGAGAGAGAAAGGAGAGAAAGAAGGAAAGAGAAAGAGAGAAAGAAAGAAAAAGTGAAGAAGAAAGGAGCATAAAAGAGATAATGAGAAAGAGCAAAAGAGAAAGAAAAGAAAAAGAGAAATGAGAGGAGAAGAGAAAGGTAGAAAAAAAGAAAGAAACCCAATCGACCAGCTTCCCATGGGATCATTTTTTTAAAGCCTCTGTCAGCTGCATTGAATAAGAGCAACCTTCTGGCTTGTACCCAATTCTGTCCAGCTGATTTTGGCCCAGGGCTGCTCTTCAGGCCCACCTGTGTAGATTCGGCCCAAATATCCAAGGGAAGGGGTGAGTTGAGGCAATTATCTGACTAATTCAGGCCCGAGAAATCTTGCAATTGGAGGAACAGTATCGTGAGGAACTGAATAAAACAGAATATGTATCTGCACAGAATTCGGCAGAACAAGGGCCCTGGATCTGAGATGCCCCCACCATGTCTCTCTAGTTATCTTTGGGTAAGGGCACAGCATGCTTAAAATACTCTAAAAAAATATTGCTTGAATTTACCTTTTATGTGTATACACATAAATACACATGCAAATGCATTGCCACATACCTAGCATATACTGCATAGACACCTATATACATATGTACATTCACATTCATATTTATCTGCCTACATATGCACAATATGTGTATTGTACATGCATATCTATATATAGCCATGTATGTATATCTATCCATATACACAAATCCATGGGTACCTCTACTCATATACATGTGCATATATATCTATATAGTGCATACAGAAGCACATAGATTGTACGTGTATTGCATGAGGATATATATTAATTGTATATTTATATGTGTACATGTGGATAGTCCACTATGTCTGCACATGTACTTCTACTTGCATGTGCACACAGAACATGTTTGCATATTCCTGTGTGTGGTTATACAGATCAGGTATGTGTGTACATGCACATCTATACATACAAACAAATGTTTAAAGACAAACATAAACATTATACACATATAAACAAATATTTATATGCACACACACATAATACTCTGGGGAAAATTAGTGAAAATAAATTATGTTGGAATGTGAAAACTCCAGAAAGGTTAGGGATCACTGGTCTAGATGACTTTTAAGTTTCTACTGACCTTGGGGTGCTTCTCCCATTACCACTTAACCACTCTTCCCACCCCTCAAAGAGGGGAAAAGCAAGAACTTTCTGAAAGGATGTCAGTGTCTATTTTCCCATTTCCATCCATGCTGGCCATTATTTTTTTTTACCTTTGTGATAGGGACATTGAGAGAAATTCAATGTTTCCCCTTGTCTCTCCTTTCCAGCTCCTGTGAATCTTTGTTTATAGGACCCCTATTGTTCCCCAAGCCCTTGATATGAAGGTTGCCTTTCCAAAAGAAGCCATTTAGTAGGTGATATTCATTGTGCCTTAATTTTGATTCAGTTTGTAAATCCTATCTGATCACATCTGGGGGCAGTAAAAAGAGAGACTTGGGGGGGGGGGGTTCTATTAAAAAAGCACTCTCTCCTTCTGTCCACCTTCCCACATATATATGTCCAAGGGCTGAACCAAGGCATGAATGATGATGGCGGTGGTAGTGGTGATCATACAATGATGCTGAAGTTGATGACTTCACAGCAGCAATGAAGACAACTCACATTTCTAGAGTATTTTAAGACATACAAAGCATTCTCCTTACAGATATCCTGTGAGGTAAGAAGGGAAAGTATGACTATTCCCATTTTACAGATGAAGAAGCTGAAGGACAAAGGCATTAAGTGACTTGCCTAGGATCATGTAGTTACTAAGAATAGACAGCAAGATTGGAGTTCAAGTCTTTTGACTCTGAAGCTCTATCTGTCTAATGGAAGGAGCCAGCACACCCAGCTGAGCCTCAGTTCCATTCAGTTTTCCTTTGCTTTTAATCTAATGATGGTCCCATAGTCCAGCACCACTTGTGATTTCTTACGTCCCCATGGTGCTCCCTGACTGGACCTCCAACCCTACCATCCGGACAGGTTGTTTCCTTACAGAAACACACAAGGAAACTGCTCCTTTCAGGTTGATGATACTCAAAGGATGCTCCTTGTGTATTCCAGGGCCTTGCAAATAAAAATATGCAAACTTTAACCTGCCTGCCCCAGAGGGCCCACCCCAGACTTTAGGGAAGTGAGCATATCAATGATGTCAACATTTTTTTTTTACATTTCTGTCATGCAGAAATCATGAAATCAATGGCTTTTGATGAGAGTGAGTGTTGAAAAAGAAAGTACTACAATGAAAAGTAAGGATACTTGGCTTCTAGTCCCAGTTCCACCAATAAATTACTGGATTACCTGGGGCAAGAATTTTGCCTCTCTGGGCTCAGTTGCCCCATCTGTAAAAAGGCGGAGTTAGAGTAGATGATCTCCAAGGTCCCTTCCATCCCTAATATTCTATGTTCAAAATTTCTTACAGTGTTAACACTGTATGGTCTAAAAAAATTATTTTCCCTAAGGTCCTTTGGCTTTGAACTCCAGGTTTTCTAACAACTGCCACTGGTTGTCTTCATTAGCTTCACACTTTTTTTGAGGTGTAAGTGAAGGGTTAAGTGACTTGCCCAAGGTCATACAGCTAGTAAATGTCTGAGGCTGGATTGGAACTGGGGTCCTCTTGAGTCTAGGACTGGCTCTCCATTCACTGCACCACCTAGCTGCCTTTAACTCCACATACTTGTGAATTGTCTTTTCACAACCTTCTCCCCAGATATTATACTGGCTCAAATATAGGCCTTCCACAAATATAGGCCACAACCCCCACAATAAGATTTCCTAGAAAGAAAAAATATAAAATGCTTTTAAATTTATCATATAAATAAAAAAAATACTAATCATTGGCCATACTCCAATTTCAAACAAGTTATATTTGGAAGGAGGCAGGGGGGAGTACAGCCTCTATTTGTCCCAATTTGGACTTCGGATTCCTATACAATTACTATTACCACTCTGCCTAAGCAGCTACAATACCTTTGAGCAACGATCAAGCTTTTCCAGTTAAACCAGCCTAAACAGGATTGTGGGATACAAGCGGATCATTAGGGGCGATGGTTCCTTCTTGCTGTCATGTTCATCTGTGGCATGTATCCAATGCTCGGTAGATTATTTAATCTTAGAGATGATCTAATGTTGCCTCCAAAATGAAGTGAAGAAATTGAAACACAAAGAGGAGAAATCACCTGCTTATGGTCAAGCTGTTGAACTGGGTTAGACCCTGTTTGGGCCTCCAGACTCTCAGTCTAGTATTCTTTCCACCCTAGCAAGGTGGACCTCCATGAGGTGGATCAATGGTTCACTTGTCCCATTTTGCAGCTGAGGTGATAGAAGCCCAGAGAGTTCAATCAACTGCCCCCAGGTGATGGAATGACAGAGGCAAAGCTTAAGCCTCTAGAATCCACAACTGGTCAGCAGCTATTTGTCCACTTACACCTACTGTGACTACCTGTCCTGATCTGGAATGGGAAATGAACCATGCTTCCTTCAGGAGAAAAGAGAAAATGCCATTTTATTTAAAAATAATAATAATGGTGATTACCAGGAATTATTAAAGAATCTGCCACTGTGGATGCTAACTCAGGCTAGGAAATAAACCAGCATCAGAGGTGATGGAGTGCAGCAAAGTAAAGATCTCCCAGAGATCGAGGTAGTCGTGGCTAGCAGCTCTTAAGATATTCCTGTGGACTAGGAAATGGTCTCTCCTTATTTATGCCCCTTATTAGTTCTTTAAGCATACCCAATTTATATCCCCTCACAGAACCTCAGTTTCCTCATCTATTAAATGGGGATGATAATCCTTAGACTACCTTGCCCTTGAGATTATGAGAAAAGTGATATGTAAACTGTAGAGTACTAGGGAAATGTGAACTAGTAATGTTACCATTATTTTTGCTATTATTATGCAAAATTGCTGGAGAGTCCTTCTTTTCCAAGAGCTTTTCAGATATAGTTATATGCCACTCTGGGATACTGCTTTCTGTAATTAGACCATGACCTAAGAGGCTAAATCCCGCACCTACCCCATTTTAGCTGGTCAAAAGAAGGGTGCTAATATATAACCACCTAGAAAACATAATAAGCAAATAACAAAGGATGGGAACAAGACCTATGATATCTTAGAAGAAGATATTATTCCCTACACCAATATGGGTTGGAATCTTTTCTGCAACTTATAGTCTTAAAAAATTGCCTACAATGCTATGGGATTAAGTGACTTGCCTAGGGTCATACAACCAAGTATATGTCTGAGGTCTTTCTGACTCTGAGATCAGTTCTCTCTCCACCTTGCCATGCTGCCTCTTTAACAAATAAGCATGATCCTGAAATCTGAGTTTCTGTCCATAAATTAGTGCACAATCACCCATGTATCTACCTCCACATCAACTTTACTCTCTGCTCCCTAGAATCTGTTCTCTGTCCTGTGAAGGGTTAAAAGGGAGGAGTAAAACTCTCTTTGGGGCAGCTAGATGTTGAAATGGATAGAGTGCCAGACCTGGAGTCAGAAAGATTCATCTTTCTGAGTTCAAATCTGGCCTCAGAAACTTACTATCTGTGTGACCTTGGGCAAGTCACTTAACATTGTTTGCCTCAGCTTCCTCATCTGTAAAATGAGCTAGGGAAGGAAATGGCAAACCACTCCAACATCTTTGCCAAGAAAAACCCAAATGGGGTCCAAAGGGTCAGACATTACTGAAACAACTGAATAGCAACAAAATATCCCTTTTGCAGGGGAAGCAGACATCCCTGAAAGAGATACCCAAGACTGTGTGTATGGATGGAGCTGGTGGACACAGCTCCAATCTGTCCAGGAAGGGAGAGGGAACATCATAGTAGAAAGAACACGGGAGTGCACAGTCAGGAGGCATCTGGTTCTTCCACTAACTTGTGGTTTACCTTCAGCAAGTAAGTCACCTCTTTATTCCTGGCTTCAGTTTCCTCAGCTGTAAAATGATCAAACTGAATTAAATAACCTCTCAGGTCCCTCCTAGCCCTAACACTCCATGTTATATTTCAGTGTCCTAACAGTCTACATTAATCTCTAAGATATTCCATGTTCAAAGGTCCCTTCCTAAGGTAACATTCCTACAAACTCTTAACAGTCTATGCCCTAAGAGCTCTTTCAGGATAACTATTCTAACACTGTGTTACATCCTATACTATAAGGCTCTTCTTGTTCTAATATTCTAAGATTCTAAGGAAGAATCTTCAATAACTCCATAGTCCTTGAATTCTATGAGAAGGGGCAAGGAGGGTTATTGGCATAATGAATTTAGATAGAATGCTCCAGACAGAAGTGGAGTCTATGAAGAAGGAATTTGTCTGGTTTGCCCTTTGTAGGGGAGAGAGAACAGCACCTGAAAATTCTGGTGATACATTTGCTCGCTTTGGGGATTTCACCACCCTCTACCATTACCTTCTTTAATAACTCAGGGTCGAATGGAGCAACTGGAATCTAATTGCCAAATGCTCTGGGATCTCTTCCTTTACCTCCCTGCTCAATGTTACTTCCATCATTGGTCAAGAAGGGTCAGAAAAAAAGAGCGCAAATTTGTACTTTTCTCCCATCTCAGGGAGGCTGGCTAAGGAAGAAGGCAGAGTCAAAAGAGAGTTTGGACATCTTGGGATTTCATTGATTCTACTTCTTCATAGCCAAATATCCTTGAAGATGATGGTATAGCTGAGCCCTAAGTAGCAGCTCACAGAATCACAAGATCTAGAGCCAGAAGGGGACCCTTAAATAAAGCATGAGTCCCCTTGAACATCTCTTGACAAGTGGTTATCTAACATCTGTTTGAACACCTGAAAAAAAAAACAAAACACTGTTTCATGAGGTAGCCAGATTTAACTTTTAGAAGATCTTCCTTATTTTGGGTTGAAATCCAATTCCTTGAAACTTCCATCTTTTAGTCCTACTTTTGCTAACAGGCTTCAATAGAATAAATTCACTCCATGTCCCAACAGGCAACACAGCAAATCCCCATTCTGGTTCTCCAGAATAGATAAGGAGAGAGAAGAGATGAACGGATCCCAACTCTCCTGGTCTTTCTTTTAAGACTCCAAAGTGGGAGACACCAACTCATCATCAGGTCAACACCACACATAGATTTTGAACCTACTGTGAACAGCAGCTCATTGGTCAAGCTCTGAGTGGCAGAAAGATCCTGGTTCATAGATGGTTAGAAGTGGAAGGAAGGGACTCTAGCTGAGGGAATATTAGAATTTAGAATGCACGCTGTTGACGCTGGAAGAAATGTGGGAACATAGAATGTTAGATCTGGGAAGTATCTATTTAGAATGGGTCTACAATTTAGAACGCTAGAGCATAGAATAAATACAGTTAGAGCTGAAAGAAATGTTAGATATAGTCTATCTCCCTTCATTTTGCAAATGAGGAAACCGAGACTCAGAGAGAAGTGATTTATCCAAAAAGGTAAGGGGCAGAGCTATGATGACACGACCTCCTTTTCTGATTCTACTTTTAAAGCCCGGGCTTCATGGGAAACGACAGATGCCCAATGATTCTGAAAGCTCTAGAATACCCTTCATTGATCCTTCCCACTTCCTTGGGATACTTGAGGGCGCCTGCTTGTGATAGGGATGGTGAGTGTCCATGGGCTGTTCCAGGGTGGACCATCAGTGAAGCAAATACTCTCCACCTCTCCCAAATTCCCTTCCCCATTCTGAAAATAAGGGATAGGGACACGGAAATGGGATACAAGGGCTGCATTTTCTAAGCTTGGGTAATAAAAGAACTAGAAGAAAACTTGAACAAAATCCTAAACAATCCTGTCCCGAGCTGAACTCGGTTGTTCTAGTCTCCTGGGCAACTCCTGCGAGTTCCCATCTCTGTTTTCTCTCTCGCTTGCCCTTCTCTCCCCCTTTTCTTTCTATGAAACACCCCTACTTCCCGGAGGACATAGGGGAGCGGAGGAAGAGGTGAGGTAAGGGCTCAGGCAGAGAGCTGATTTTTTAAAATGGGTCAAGCGCTGGTGGTCTCGAGCCCAGACAAAGGCAGAAAAGGGAGACAGAAACAGGTTCTCGTAGGGGCAAAGAGGCGCATCAGCTTGGGATTGGCTTTCGCGGCGTTCGCTCAGCTGACGTCATAAAGTCATCTCTGGGGAGCCAGTGGAAAGAAGGGGGTATCTCTCTTCTCCCCTTAAAATAGTTCTCAATCTTGTAATAATTGAAAAACTTTTTTAGTGTGACTCCGTTCTTTCAGTCCCCAGCCTCCATCTCCCCCCCAACTTCAACACTCAGAGAATCCAGACCACCTACTCCAATCCTCCAATCCTCCATTTTACAAATGAGAAAAATGGGGTCCAGAGAAGGGAAGTACCTTACACTTAGTAGGTATTTAATGAATGTTTGTTGGATTGCCCAAGGTCTCCCAGCTCTTTAAGGAGCAGAGCCGAATTTAGAACTTCAGGGTGCAGATCCCATGCTCTTTCCACTACCATCGTGTGAAAGAATAATTGGAAAACTTTCCTAGACCATTCCCTCCCATTATTCCCAGCTCCAGACTCTAGAGACCCCAAACTCTCTTCTCCCGGGCTCTGAGGCTTTCGCCTCTTTCTCTCCCGCCCCAGGGGACCGCAGCTCCCCTAGAACTACAGAGAAGTCCAGCGCCGGACCAAGAGCCCGGATCTCTCGCTGCTGGCTACAAGGAAGCCTTTTCGCAAAGAACCGTCTTAGGGGTACCCATAGCCAACCGGTTCCCTAAGAACGTATCTCAGCAATCGCTCCTCACCCTCAGTCGGAAATTACAAAGCTGCGCATTAGAAATTAACGCACTTTAATCTTTGAAAGTCATTTATTATTCATTTGCACCACGGAGGCAAATATGTTCTGTCTGCCCCTGATTGACAAAACAAATGCAAGTTTCTATTTCGTTTTTTCGGATAAATATTCAGAGAAGTCTCTGAACTTCCTTAGTGTCTTAACCTAGCGAAGAAGTCAGTAGGCTCAACTCACTTTTGCCTTTCTCTGTAAAGCCTACCCATCACCAAGGCAGGGTGGGAGACTAAAAGGGTAGGAAGGAAGGGAAAAGGCTTAATTAAATGAATAATTACAGTCATCAACATTAGAGGAAACTCAACCCTGATAGTTACACGGAGGAAAGAGAAAGAGAGAGATATTGAGAAAGAGAAAGAGACCCCCAAGACACAAAACACAGATAAAGATACAGACAACGACAGAGGCCGAGGGAAAGGGAGGAGCAGAGACCTAGAAAAGGCCGGAGTGCCGAGATGGGGTGGAGGTGGGGCGTGGAAGGAGGGGATCTGAGCCTCTGGTAAAGACAGAAGGGGACTGAAGAGATAAAAACCGAGGGGAAGGAGCAGAGAACCGGTGGGGAGGAGGAGGGCAAATATAGACAAACGGTATGTATGCCCTGCATGTTGTAGGCACATAAAATGCTTTTTGGATTGAATTAAAGTGAGAAACAAACGGAAGAGAGGATTCTTATATTCTTCAGAGCTGAGAGGGACCTCGAAGTCCAGACGGAAAGACAGAAGGAAAGGGTCGAGAAGAGATTGACAACAGAAGAGTATAGCATAAGTGAAGAGAAACAGGAAGAATTACTCTCCGGGCCTAGTTTCTCCTGTCCATACAATTCCATAATTAGACGAAGTTGTCTTTAAAGATCCTTCCACTTCCAAACTCCTATGGTCGTAAGAAGGAGTGGGGGGGGGGGGGGGGAGAAACAGAGAAAGGGACAAAATGACCCCAATGGCAGAGACACCAAGGTGAAAGAGAAACTGAGACAGACAGGCAGAAAGGAGGAAGACGGAGCAAAAAAAGGGGCTCAGGGGAGAGAGGGATAGGATACTAGAGAAAGTGATCCAAAAGGAGCAGGACCAGGATTTCTCGGAGTTTCCTTTTGTGTTTATCTGATTTTTCACATATCGGGAAGATTTCTCCCTGGACTTCCATAAAGCTAGTCTTTAACATTAGAGCAAGCTCCAACGTATGAGAGATCTCAGGGAAAACTCCAGAGGCCCACGAGTTTGGGTGTGTGAGTGCGCACTGTGGGTGTATTGTCTGTTCTGTGCTGTGTGTACTGCTATGTGTTGGGTGTGATATATCCCGCGGACTACTTACTGTGGGTTGCGTTTTGTATATCATATTGTGTAACTGTGTAATCTGAGGTAGCCACGCTCCTGCCTCCCATTATTTCTCCCACCCCTTACCTGGAGAACTCTCTTGGTGAGACCCGTCTTCTGTGCTAGCTGTTTCAAGTCCTTGGCGTCGGGGTTATGGTTAATAGCAAAATAGGACTTCATCGTCCTCAGCTGGTGATGTTTGAAGGAGGTCCGCATTCGCTTAGTCTTCTGGCTGCTGGGGTACTGCTGGTCCCTGTCCAGATGGTCCCCGTCATTTTCGTTGCAGCTCAGTGCTAGAGGGGAGAAAGGTTCAGAGGTGAAGGGTGGAGTGAGGAGGAGGCTTATCGTGCCCTCAGTTTAGGGCAGAAGACATTTCCCTAGAGGAAGCCTGCATCTTCAAGGTCCAGGGAGCCAGGGGGTTCCTCCCAGTCTCAATCTGCAACAGTCCCTGCCCAATTTCTAGGTCAACAAAGCCTACTAGACTCTGCTTTCCCCATCCAAATGGAGTAGAATCCAGGTCCTGAGAAGTCAGGCTATTGTCAGTCAGCTTCAGTCTGACACTGCTCCTTCCAGCCCTTAAACAAATGTACAGGAAAACTATAGTAGCCCCTCTGGGTCTCACAGTCATAGCTCCTTGGATCAAAGGATTTAGTGCTGATTCAAAAGGCGTAAAAACCAACCCCTTCCTTTTATAGATGAGGAAGCAGAGGACCACAGAGAGGAGGTGACTGGCCCCAAATCACATCGATAGAAAGCAGCAGAACAGGGATTTGAACACAAGCCCTTGGATTCTAAATTGTGTTCTCCTGCTACTACATCAGCATTTGTGAACTTCAGGTAGTTTCAAAATTGTGTTCCTATGTTTGTGGTCTATCTGAAGCTTTGGGATAATATAGGACATCTGACTGATCATAAAAATAAATCCCTATGACTCAGAGATTGAATTTCTGGCATTCAAAGTACATGCATCATAGTAAAGAATGGAGAATCTGAAACATACATATGTGACAATTACATAAAATGATAGCAACAGCAGTAACAAAAATACACAGAATAAAAAGGAAACAGGAAAAGAATATGGAAATGAACAAGGTGTATAAATTCTTTTTGTCAAGATTAATATGCATTTTAAAAAATAAATTATAAATAATTTGGAGTTGATGGTCTTATTACTCTCATTTTGTTTTGTTTAATTGATTATTGTTAAGTTCAGAATAACTTTTATACATAAATATGTGAATTTATTTTAAAAATCATGTACATTATAAAGTTTCCTTCTCTGTGCTCAGTGGGGCCTAGGCAGAGCTGCCTGCAGTACTACTCCTTTTAAGAATTTTAGAACTGGAAGGGAACTTGTCAATCATTGAATCCAGTATTCTCATTTTATAAGTGAAGAAACTAAGGCCCCATGAGAAGGAATGATTAGCCTAAGGTCATGCAGCTGGAACTCGTCAGAGCCAAGATTTGAACCCCAATCTTCTGTTTCTGTTTCCAGATACAGGACCCTTTCAAAGGAACCAGCCACAACAGGAAAGGATAAACTTCCCTAGCCTTAGGAGAACCAACTTCTCTATAGCTAATAGATCTACCTCCTTCACTATCTCCACGATGTCCAGACAATGACCCGGGCTCACAGACACTCCTCAGCGAGGAGCAGAGAGGTGCCCTATTCCCTAGACACTTTCCAGCTAGAGACTGGATTCAGGGGTTTCCACAAAGCTTAGTTATTACACCCAAATGGGGTAGGGAGTAATCCTTTCACAGTCAGTGAGAAGTTCCTTCCATAAGAGGCCAGGTCACAGCTTGGCAGGGGACTCAGGTCACAGCTGCCACCCACTATGGGACCACAAAGTAGGATGTCCTCTGCACCCCCTGCCCCAAGGACCGACAGAACAGGGTCCTTCCCTTTGCCAATAATCCTCCAAGAAGGGCCTTGCCCCACCACCAAGAGCCCACAGAACAGGCTCTTTCTATACCGCCCCCCCAATAACCCACTGAGCAGGGTCTCCCTCTTCCAAGATTCCTCAGGGTATAGACCACCTGGGAGAACCCTTAGGATCAGTCCTGGGACTAGAGCCAAAGAAGGGGGGAGAACACAGGGGTGCAATTTGAGGGATGGAAGGGGAGGAGGAGCTTAGTCCTTTAAAACAAGTTCCTGCCATTTAACAAGGAGTCAAAGGATAGTCCTTAAATGTGGTTTCAGAGAAATAATAGCTCCCATTCCTATAGTGTTTTAAGGCTTACAAAGCTAGAGCCCTTTCTTCACGACGGTCTTATGAGGTAGAGAGTACAGGCACTATAATTCCCATCTTACTGATGAGAAAACTGAAGCTCTGAACAAAAAGTGAATTGCTTAGCCAGTAAGTGTCAGAACTGGGACTCTGGCCCAGCTCCCCTACCCTAAGTTCAACCCCAAATCTGCCAGTTACCTCCAAGGTGCCTGAGAAAAGGGGTGAACTCAGGAACATATAACGTTTATTCTCACTGACCTCAGTGCCAGTCCCAGGTGATAGGAAAGGGGGGGAAATGAAGAAAAGGAAGCAACTCATAATGATAAGAATAATGGTTTGTACCTACATAGAACATTCGAGTTTGCAAAGTGCTTTCACATATTATCTCATCTGATCCTCTCAACAGTCTCCTGAGGTGCTCCAGTCTTTAAAGATAATGATACTGAGGCTCAAGGAGATTCAATAACTTGTCTAGAATTACAATGCCCCGGAATGTATTTTGGAGTTTGAGTTGAAGTCTTACAAGTAAACAAGCATCCTCAGAGGAGGGGTGGACTGGGGGCAAAGGTGAAGGCTGTCCCTTGAGGGCAGAACCGGGACATGTCATTTGTGGACCTCAGACAAAAAGTTGAAAACTCTATCGACCTGATGCTTGAAAATTGTGCTCACACATGCTTCTGACCAGGAGGCTTCTCTACAATCATTCCCATTTCTACAGCATTCCAAGATTTACAAAATGCTTCTCTCCTATGAGGCAGGTAGGTAGGCTATATTGATTAAAAAGGGACCCTGGTTTTTATTGGTGTTGGAGTTCTCTCAATCAACTCAGATCCCAACCGATCTACAACTTAGAATCTTAGAGTGTGTCTCTGAGGTCCATAGAGGTTAAGGGACATGCCTAAGGTCCCTCTACTAGTGAGTGTCAGAGGTGAGATTTGAACTAGGATCTCCTTGACTCCAGTTCTAGCACTGTATTTACCATTTCTCCCTTCTTCTGTTATAGGGATAGTGCAGAATTTGTTATCCTCATTTTGCAGTTGAGGAATTTGATGTTTAGGAAGCTGAAGGGACTTGCTCATTGCCACAAATTAGTATATACCATATATAATACTCTAAACCAGGTCTCATTCCCTTGGACATTTTGTGGTCATTGAACCTTAGAAACCATCCAGTCCAACCAATGGTCCCATTCCATAGATGAAGAAACTGAAGCCCAGAGATATGAAATGAATGCCCTTAGTTCACAAAGAGACAGGATTTGAACCCAGGTCCAAAACATAGTGGTGTGCTTCCCAATATATGGCTCTGTCTCTCATAACATATGCTATTTTATTTGTCATCAAATAAGTATGCAGAGGCCTTAGAGGTCAGGGTTTTTTTTTTTTGGCATAAAAAGGACACACATTTTGAAAAGTCATGTTTAAAGAGCCTCTCCATGTGTCTCTTTGCCTATCCTTAGTCCCAGGTTGGCTTGAAAGGAGGGAATGGGGAGGAGGGAAAACACTGAACCATCCACAGCTGCTCCCTCAGGCACGTTCTCAAGGGATTTCTCTCAGTCCTTCCCAGGACAGTGCCCCCTCCTTCACTCCCTCCCGGACTTCTGTTAATGAGCTCTGCTGGGGGCCTATGCTGGCCCAGTGTGCCCTTGGGATCCTTCCTGAGGTAGGCCTGAAGAAGGGGGGTGGGGTGGAGAGAAGGTCGGGTAGTCCAAAGGGAAAGAAACTCCTTTGAGGAAGAGAAGGGCAGAGTGGAATAAGAAAGAGGTAGGAGGGGCCTGAAAAGCAAAGCCCCCTCAAGGGTTGGAACTGGGAGAATGGACAGAACAGAAAGAAATAGCAATAGGGGCAAGACAGTAAGGAGGCATAAGAAAGTGAACAATAGATAAACTGTCTCTTCATTTCTATATTCAGGAAGACCAGAAAAGGTTAAGGAGGCAGTAGTTTAACAGAAGGGGTCTGGCTCTGATATGTGGCCTTTGGAAAATCATTTAGCCTCTTTAAGACTTAGCTTTCTTATCTGCAAAATGGGCATAATAGTGGTAGCACTACCTACCTAACCTTTAAAGTGGAACAGATCTATTAGCATATTGGGCACAAGAGAAGCTTCTCTGGATAGCCTGACTGAGGCCTGGCTTATGCTGGGGAAAAAGCCAGGGGAAAACAGGAAAGGAACTAGGAAAATAGGGAGATAGGGAGATTTTGGTTAAGAGGAGCTGGGTCAGGGATCAAGAGAGTGAGAAGAAGCAGGGAGATGGGGGAAAACATGAGATCCGATAGAGGTTGAAGTTGGAAGCCTGGACTGAAGTCTCGGGAAGGAGAGTATGAGGGAGAGAGAGGGTTAAGGGGAAGTAGAATGAGAGGAGGTCAGGGTAAAGAGAGAATGGGGCAGGGAGAGAAGCTGGGAGGTGGGGGAAGTGATGGAATGAGGAGGGGAAGGGGGAGTTGAGGGATTAGTTCAGGAAAGGGGACATTGGGCTGGGAGGGAGGTCGGGGAAGGGGGAGATGGGGTGGGGGAAGCGTGGGTAAAGGGGAGAGGGTGGGGAGGGCTTTGGCTTTCTTTTTCCCTCTCAATTAGGCCAATTCAATAGAGCTAAAGAGCTCGTAAAATCATGAATAATTTACTCGTGATCTGTTATTAACCCATCGGGTTTCCAGCTCTTGTCGCCGGGACTGAACCTGTAATCAAATCTGACTTCGCCTCATTTTACTAAAGACGAGATTGTAGGTTCAATTGTCTAAATAATGGATTGGAATCAAATCAGTAATTACGCCGCCAGGCAAAAAAAAAGGGGGGGGGGGTGGAAGGAATAAGTCACCGCCTTCCGGCCAGAGCTGTTTGCCCGGCCCCAAAGTCTGCCCGCCAAGCTGCTCCCGAGCTGCCTTGGAGCGCCCGGCTCGGCCAGGCCAACCCCATGCTGCGCTGGGCTCAGAGCTCCCCAAGGGACCGGGCGTGGCTCTCCTTCTGGTTACTAGCAGCACCAACCCCACCCCCCTAGCCTTCCCTCTTTTCTTCCTGGCCTCCCCCAGGATCTGGCCAAAATCGCTCAGTCCATAACCCTCCCCTCAACCCCCACCACCACCACCTCCCAGAGCGCAGGCAGGCCCCCCTCCCCCGCCCCGGCCCGCGCTGGGGCCCAGAAAAAGGGAGGGGGGAGAGCTGGAGAGATTTCTGAGGAGCTGGACCACAAGGGTCCTGCCCTTTTTCATGCTTTACCCAGACTATCAGAACAGTGGGGGTAAATAGAAAAGAGGAGTTTCTAATGAATTTCTGTGCAAACTCGGAGGGGTAAGTGGGACTCCTGTGCCCTTGACAAACCTGACCCTGCTCTTGCTAGATCCTATAGGATCATAAAATGTTAAGCTGAAAAGGAACTTTAGAGATCATCCTAGTCCAACCCCATTTTACAGAGGGGGAAACAGAGAACCAAAGAGGGGAAGAGACTTGCTCAGAATTACACAGGTAGAAAATAGCAGAGACCAAATTTAAACTTAGGTCATCAGACCATTGGAATCATTCAGCCTGGTTTTCCAAGGATAGATTCAGATAGCTAGGGAGACCTTCCCCCCCGCAACACACACACACACAAACTAGACTACAGGCCAAGGACTATATATATATATACACACACACACACACACACACACACACACACACATAAATATACACATACATACATATACATTTATCACTCTAGCTTCAGACAGACCATCATCTCAGCCTAGATTTGCTCCTGTAGGGATTGAGGACTCCCATTTCTATAAAGTTTACAAAATACTTTCCTGAAAATGGGTAGAGCCTGCCTTCCCATTTCACAAATGAGGAAACCGAGGCTCAGAGAGAAGTGACTAGCCCACAAATCATACATCTGGTAAGTGTCAACTTTAGGATTTCAACTCATCCCAATTTTCTAAATTCAGCCCTTTCCACTACATTATGAGACCCCTGCTGGGTTGAGTGACCTTGTGTCATCATCCAGGCAAACCCATACATTTGGGCTTCTCAGAATGCATTCCTTCCCTGGCTAGGGCCCCCTGCTCCAAACCAGGCTCCCAGCATCACTTGCCTTTCTAAAGTCTCTTCACCACGGGAGTGAGCTTTTGGCTGCTGCTAGGAGTGAGGGGAGACATTGACTACTCAGAGTCCTTGTTAATCGGACGGCCACATCTCTCCCCATTCCTTTTCTGGGTATATTTTAGTTTTTTCATGCCAATAGGAATAGACATAATACTAATCTCACATTTCTATCACATCGTAAGGTACAGAGTACTTTCCTCAGAACATTCCCGTGAGGTAAGGAAGTAGTGTCCCGTTTTTCATAGATAAGAAAACTGAGATTTTCTTGTCCAAGGTCACACAGAAAGGAAATGTTAGAGCCCCAATTCCAACCCCAGACTCCTGACCCCAAGCTCTGCTGTCTTTCCACTACACCATGCAGGTTCTAAAAGGGGACAGAAAGTAAAACGAAAAAAGAAAAATCTTCTGAATCGAGGAAGACGAGGGCCGACCTGCAGAGATGCCGCTTTCCTGGGAAACACTGAAAAATGGCCCCATGTTCAGACATCAATTCAGCAGTCCCTCTTCTACCTCTTCGCCGCCCCCCCCCCCAATAACAAAACAAAATTTCAAAACTATCCTCCAGTATCTCACTCCTTTTCAACAAGTGAAGGAGGATGAACGACAACAGGGACAGCAAACTCTTTAAGGGGGAAAAAAAGAGACGAGAAAGAAGGGAGGGGGAGGAGGGAGAGGGGGGTGGGGGGGGGAGAATGGATCTTTTTGAAGTCTTGGCTTCCTTCTAAGCTATTCTCCACTTGTCAGCCTTCATCCACATCTCAAACCCGCCAGCCAGTCTTCTACCTCACAGAGATACCAGCCCGGGGGGGGGGGGGGGGGAGAAGCGAAAAATCTCTCCCATTTACTCAACGATTTAATTCTCAACGCGGCTGCAATTGCTCCTCCCCCCACCTACCTTAAGGGGAAAAAAAAATCCCATCATCACATACACACTCGCCACCCGTGGGGAATAGAGATCTCAGGAACTAGTCCTAACTTCCACCTCAACCTGTCCACACTTAGAACTGTTTATAAATATACACAGATTTTAGTTTTATCTGAGAAAGTCAGGACGCAGCGTCAGTTTCATCCTCACGGAGAAGGGAAAAACACTCAGTCGGGGCTCAGTGGGAGAAAGAAGCCAAGTCAAAACTATAATACTCAAACGAAAAAAAGCAACCCCTCCCCCCTTCAGTTTTCCAAATCCGTGTTCTTTGCATTCAAGATTCACGGATTCCGATTCTGGGTTTAACGTTTCAAACAGAGGCACGTGAAATTCATCTTCCTCCCCCCTTTAAAAACAAAACAAAACAACCCACCAACTCTCCAACCCATTTCTCTCCATCCCATTTCTTCGATTGAACATAGATCATCTATACAGATGTGCTCCATCACATTTTAATAGAAGTAAACCCGCCTTAACACCGATTCCCCCGCCCCCCCCACCTCCCTCCCTCCAAAGATAGCTGAAAAGATAGTTTTGTTTGCAGTTGTACATTAGACTGACGGGAGAAAGACCAAAACCTTCCGGAACCGGTTATCTCGAAAACGAAATAAAAAATAATTACAAATAAACTCTATCTATTTAGGAAGCCAGGGGGATCGTAAAGCTTTCCCGGCCTGTCCATACCTCAGGCAGATGTCGACGGTTTAATTTACTAGTTCTCAGAACCTCAACATCTGCCATCTAAAGGAAGGTAGCAGGCGGAGGTGGGGGTGGGAGTGGAGTAGAATGAAAGGCCGAGCCCTGCAAAAATTAGGGAAGAGAGGAGAAGGAAGTACCTTCTGAAAGCAGGAAAACTAAACCGAGACCTCAGGGACTCTCCGCTGGGGAGGCGCGTAAAGCAGAAAGAATAGTACACCCAGAAAACCTGGGTTCGAGTCACAATTTTTGTTAGCTGTGTGACTTTGGGCAAGTCATTTCCATTCCCTGGACCTGTTTTCTGATGAGCAAAAATGGGGACAATGAGACCTTGCATTTCCTGTCACAGCGTGGTATTGGGAAGGACGTGCTTTAAGAAACTTAAAGGGTTAGAAAAATGGGGGTTGTAGTTATTTAAACTGTTGATGATCCACCTTTCCCATCTCTCTCCATTTCCAACACCCCCGCAGTTCGTTCCCGGAGCCAGCGGTACAGAATCAGGCCAGTCCCATCGCTTCCCTGGTCCTACATTTCGGGGAATATGTTCCTACTTAGTACTGGGTTATATCTTCGTAGCTTTAGGAGAAAAGTGTTCAGTGCTCCCAGCACATTGGTTTCTCAGGTACCGCGGAGAGCGGGCGAGGACGGCTGGGGGCGGGGGGTGCTCCCAGGACAAGGGGAGGGGGGCGGAAAGACTCGTAGCCTGAGCCAAGGGGCACCTGGTGAAACCAGCCGAAGTCGAGAATGGGAAACAGGATGGTTCCCTCCCCACATCCCTGACTTTGCGCCTTCTGATCCCCCCTTTTCGCCAAATCCCGCAAAGTGATCCCTTCCGCCTTCACCAACAGCAGGTCAGCGGGAAGGTCAAATTTCTTACGTTTAAAGCCGCCGCCGCCGCCGCCGCCCCCCCCCACTTGCCAGTCTCTGGTCCACTATTCCTCACAGTCTTTCGTTGCCTTCCCCCTCCCCCGCCTCGCGCCCCACATTGGCATAGGCCGGAACCCCCTCCCTGTCATCTATCTTGTTAGGGCCTCAGCAAGTCGGCTCTCAGCTTCCCTCCAGACTCGGCCCTGTCCCGCCCGGGCCTTACAGTAACCAGGCCTTGCCTCAAGGTCCGCTTGGCTCCAGGTCTGAGTCCCCAGCCTGGGCCTCTCCCCACTCCCCGCTCCGCCCCGGGCACCTGCTCCCGGCCTCAGCGCTCAGCTTGCCACTGGCTCCTGCAGCTCCAAAGTCGCGCTTCCCCAGCCTGTCTTGGGCCGCAACCGCTCTGCCGCTCCCTTCCCCAGCCCCACCCCCGCAAAGGCGAACAATCAAAATCAGTTCTTGGCCCTCAGAAACTCGAGCTTCACATTTCGGTTTTCCAGGTTTCAGCTCCAGCTATACTTCTCCCTCCCTTAACCCCCAGCCCGGGCACCTGCTCCCCTGCTCCGCGCCAGGCTCTTAGAGACCCTGCAACTCCCTGCCCCGGCTGCTCCTGCCGGGGCTCAGGCATCCGCAGCCAGCCAGCACACTACGTGGTCTTGCAAGATCCCCCAGAGAGGATTCCTGGTCCTCGAAAGTGAGAATTTACCATCTCTGGCCTTCATCCTTCAGCTCTAGACACATTTTTCTGCTCCCTCCCCTCCAGCTTCCCGCACCTGCTCCCCTGAACTCCCCGGGCCTCTGAAGCTCCCAGACCTGGCTTCTCTCGCCAGGGCCGGCCCTTGCAGCCTGGGCTAACGTGCCCTCCTCCTAGGCGAGCTACCAAAGGGAATTCACAGCCCGGCCCTCGGAAGTGCTAATTTACAAGCTCTGCCTGCCTTCCAGATTTCAGTTCCAGCTACCCTTCTTTTCTCCCCTTCTACCTACTAATCATGAAAAGTCCCCCCTCCTGTTTTCTCCTTAACCAGATGACCTCGCTTTCCAAACTCCCTCCTTCCAGATGATGGGGGTGGAGGGTAGGGGATGGGGGTGGGGGAAGAGACCAAAAGCCAAAACTTCCAGAGACCAATTCACAAGTTCCCATAGCTATGAGGTGCTGCGCCCCTACCCACCCACCTACCCAAGTCTCGAAGGACAGAAACGCAAGGGCAGTGAGGGTAAGGAGGTCAAGAAATCGACGCATCCCATTTAATCCCGGGGGGTTAAGGTAGATAAGGGAACAAGGCAGAGCAAGGTGGAAATAGGTGGCAGAAGTGGTTTAGGGAACTGCAGTCACGGACCATCTGGACAGGCCCACCAGCAGACACAGTCACAGAGTCCTAGTCCTCCCAGTAGCAATTGTCCCCCACTTCCACGCTCTGAGCCTCGCCCGAGGAAGTCAGAGCTCTAGGGGGCTAGGTAGGCCGGAGAAATTCGCTTCTTACCTGCATTGTAGGCGGCCAGGTCCGCCCCAGGCCCTGGGCTCTTCCGTTTCCGCGGCCTCCCCTTCTGCACTGTACCCACGCCGTTGTAGTAAGGGAGGCCCAAGGTGTTGGCCCCGCCGGCGCCCAAACCCGAGCCCTTGGCTGCAGCTGCCGCTGCCGCTGCTGCCGCCGCCGCCACATCGGCGTGGTTGAAGTGGGCCTGGTAGTCACCCTGCAGCAGCGCCTCGAAGTGCAGCCGGCAGTAGACCAGGCTATCCTTCATTCCAAAGTGGTCGCCAGTGGTCAGCATCTTATTGCACGTGGTGCAGGTGAAGCAGTTGAGATGGTAAACCAGGTCCCGGGCGCGCATCACCATCTCTGATGCTGAGATGCCCAGGTGACAACGGGCACAGCGTTGCACAGAGAACCGCCTGGGGTAAGGAGAGAAGGAAAACTATTTGGGGAATGTGGCTCCCTCTACTCCTTATCTGTCTGATCAAACCCTTCGGGCTCCCCCCCCCCCCCCCCAGCGTTCCACCCAATGTCAGATTCTTTACTATTATCTAGTAGACTAATAGGACGAGTAGGCCTTGAAGTCTGCAAGGTACTGGGTTTCAAGAGTCTTTCCCTACCCTGGGGCAAGTGTCCTAGGATTCCCCAGTCTCTCTCCTTCTGACACCTAAGACCCCCACCTTTACCTGCCTTCACCAGAAAGCTCCCTGTTTCTCCTAGTGCTTGTGCAAGACCCAAGAGAGCCCCCAGTTAGCTCCCACTCCTGCCCTCCTCAAAGTTGTCAACACCGGGGACCAAGGGACTTGTCACATGCCCTTCCCCTTCCCCCACCCTCCCCCAGCACTCCCACGCCACTGCCAGTGAGCAACACAGACCCCTGAAACAAGAGGGAATTTGAGAAAGCCAGAGAAAGGAGAAAGATTGAAAGAATATAAGAAAAAGTAAAAGGAGAAAGATGATTAAAAATAAAATGGAAAACCCTAAACAGCAAACGAGAGGGAAAAGTGAAAGGAGAAAAAAAAGAGAGGAGGAAGAGGAGGAGAGAGGGAGAGAAAGAGAGAGATTTTTCCTTCAAAATTTATTTTCCATCCTGTCCACACCCGGCAGCTCCCAATCACTCTGATCGATCCAGAAATCTCTAGAAACCTTTTCCCAAGGATCTCCTGTCTCCTCCAACACTAAGTCCAAATATGGCGGGGGAGGGGAGGGGAGGGGAGGATGCCTACTTCTGAGCCTCCTGAGACTAAAGGGAGAAGGGAATGGAGGCCAAGGGAGACGCTTCTTTTTAGTTTCACTTAAACTTCCAAGTGGGGCAAGGAAGGGAGGGACTCTGCCTTTGTCCATCCTTTAAGGAGTCCATCCCCATCCCCACCCCCGCCCTTTTCGTTTCAGGAGAGAAACATCCCCCACATCCGCTCCCCCAGGGCAGCTTAGGCCGAGCTGAGTTCACCGCGCTCGGCTTGGGATGGGGCGCCGGCTCCCGTACCTGTAATAGTCTTCTTTGCAGTAAATGCTGCCGTCCTTGCTGAAGCAGGTGAGCTCCGACTCCAGGTTGAGTTTACACTCGCAGCACTTCAAGCAACGCATGTGCCACTGTTTGTCCACTGCCAGTAGGTAGTAGCGGTCGGAGATCTTACCTCCGCAGCCCGCGCAGAGCGCGGCCCGGTCACTGCTGATGGACGGCATGGTCTGTGGGGAAAAGAGGGCACAGTTAGCCCAAGCCAGGGTCGGTGTCACCTGAAGGCGGCTACCCGGATCCTTTCTCCCCAGGCCAGAGCACGCCTCCTCACTACAACCTACCACCGCTCCGGCTCCAAACGCTGCCCTCTTCTTCCAGTCTCCCCCAAAGGAGGGAAGGTACCCTACAATTTAGTAAGGCCGATGGGCCTAAAGAAAGAGAAACTTTTACCCCGGCGCTGGTGAAAAGGACCCCAACCCCCACCTCGTAGCCGGCGTGAAACCAGACGCCCCAAAGCGGCGCCTTGCTCGCGACCTCTGCCTCCTCTTCGGCCCTGGTCCCAGTCTCTGGGTCTCTCTCCTCCCCTCTCACTCCAGATCTCTCCCTCCCAATCGCCTTCGCTAGCTCTCGCCCTCTCCTTCCTCCCCCTCACCCCCCTTTCTCAGAATCGCCCTCTCCCTCCCTTTCTCTTTTCCTCCCTCCCTCTCTCGCTTGCCCTCCCCCTCCCTTTCTCCAGAATGGCTTTGGGGCTGGGGTCTTTAACTCGCCCTACACGGGAGGATGGCGGGCGGGGGGGGGGCGGTAAGGGAGGAAGCAGTGGAGGGAATGAAGCACCCCTTGCATAAAATGTTTTCTCCCCTGGGTCACACGAGTGACTTTAAAGGTGGTATTTAAAGAGTTTGTGTTCCCCGAAACATCATGGTTTCCAGACTGATTTTCTTAAACTGTTTTAGGGGCGGTTTTTTCTCCTCTTCCCTTCTTTCTCCCCAGCCCTGGATTTAAAAAGAGAGAGAGAAATAAAATACAGCGAGTCCCGCACGGCTTTGGAAGTCCGGGGATAGAGAGGAGTCAGGCTAATATCGCCAATGTGAGTCAGGCGTTTGCATTCAAACCAGGACCTGGAGAAATATAGCCTGGCCCCCTTTCTCCTACTGCAAGCGAACCACAAACCCCTAGGCCCTACAGCTGAGACAGCACCTTCCTGGGACCTTCCTCCCCACCCACCCATCCCTACACACACATTACCAGACCAGATCCTGTTCCACCACAGAAAGGTCCGGCTTTCACAAGAGGCCGGCCAAGGGGACTGTCACCCCAACGGCAGCGGCTCCATGACCAACAAAGTCCACTACTCGCAACTACTTCCCCAGAGCCCTCTCCGCCCAGTAGAAGACCACTTGGTGCCTTCCAGTCCCCAGAGGCACCAAGTTCTAGCGAGGAGGAATAGACAGACTTCAAAATGCCCCCGCTCCCTCGGCCCACAGCTCCAGCCCTACCCCATGGAGTCCTTAATTTATTTTGTCTAATAAGAATGAGCATTGGGAAAGGAAGGCCGCCTTGCCCCGGATCCAGGCACAGCTCCGCAGAGAAATTGCAAAAGCTGGGTCAGGTTATTTTTCTCTCCCCAAAGGTCACGCCCGAGTCGGACGCTGGGCCTGGCCTGCTCTGGGGACTGAGAAGGGGCCTGCCGGCCTGTCGGAAACCCTGGGATCCCGCGGTCTGGGCCAGCCCAGAACCCCATCCGCATCTGGGGTCCCAAGGAGAGGGGCCGGTGCCCTTTACAAACGCTGCCGCCCAACTTTGGGGCTCCCCCCTCCAGGGCTGGAGAAAGAAGGGTGGCAACCGCCCGGCGCTTGTCTCCCCCACACACACCCCTGGCAGACACACACCCTCCCAGACCCAAGACCCCCGAGACTGGGATAGAAGGCGCCGAAAGACAGACAACGAAGCCCTCGCGCCCGAAGTAATCAATCCTTTGCGGGAATAGTAAGCCAGGTTTTGCCCCTCCGATTCCACGCAGTGGCTGGAGGCTAAAGGAAGCGGGGCTGGAAAAAAAAAAAAAAGGCAAGGAGCCAGGGAAGCTCCTACAGCCCGGAGTCCGGAGCCCGGAGCCGGGAGCCCTGAGCTCGGAGCCTGGAGCCGAGCGGAGAATATCAACTGACGGCGGATTGTGCCGGCTATTTCTTTCCTCCGAAACCCGGGTCCTGGCTGCCGCAAGGACCAAGGCCCCTCGGGCTGCCCCAGGACGAGAACTAAAGGAGGGCTGAGTGCGGAGCACAAACCAAATTCGGGGGACTCCAAGGTGGGGGAGAGGGCGGGTATTCCCCGCCCTTTCACCCCAAGCCTCCCAGAGGAGGCAGGTAGTCCTTGTCCTGGGCCCAATTGGGCCCCTGGCTCTCCCACATCAGGAGAAATGCTAGGCGTTTCTCTCTCTCGTGTCCTTCTTTCTCGTTTTCCACCTCTTTCCTAGGGGGGAGCCGCAGCCCAACAGAAAGCCCTCCGCCCTGGGTTGAGGGAGTGTTGCTGAGGGCTCGGCTTCTTGCCGCCCCAGCCTAGGCTTCTGAACCCCGGGCCCAGCGAAGGGCGCTCCGGAAAGTACACAGCTCACTTTCCCCAAAACTTCGAAGAGCACCCAGAAGAGGAGGTGTGGGAATCGCCAACTCCGCGTCTCTCCACACACTCACCCCAACCCCGAAATCGTAACTCCTAGTCAAAGCCTTCTCCCTTCTGCGCCATCCCCCCAAGCCCTTTCCTCCCGGATCCCTCAAAGCAAACACGGGTATGAGGTGGTTGATCTGCCTTCTCCTGTTGGCAGTCCGCGGCAAGGGGCGGGGGGGAGGATTGCAGAACAACTGGAATCAGCATTTGGGGTGATACAGTCTTCCACCTCTGTCCCACAGCCTCCCCTCTCCCCGTCTTGTCTTCCCCTCGTTCCCCTCCGCATACAGCCCTTTCCCTCCTTCCCAACCCGTGCGCCTACCGTCTCCGTCTCGCCCCGGTCTATGGCTGAGCTGATGGCTGGCGCTTCGCTCTTGGCCCTGCGGTCCATTTCGTCGATGACCCCGTGCACTTCGGGGCCCGACAAGCTGTGGAAGAGCATCTCGGCGGGGTCGGGCCCCCGGGCCGGAGAGAGGAGGAAAACGAGGAGGAGGCAGTGGCTGAGACGCGGGAGAGGGAGCTGAAGGCGCCGCGGGAGGCTGGGGGTGGAGGGAAGGTGGGAGGCGGCCGCTGGCCCACGAGTGCTGGGGGCTTACCCTGGATCCGAATTCCTCCGGGGGTCGTTTTGCCCTGCGCTCGGGAATGTTAGCGGACCAGGCGCATCCCTCCTCCCACCGCCTCCCGGGCTGGGCTCTCCTTCGCCCCAGCCCAGCCCCGCCCAAGCCCAGCTCCCCTCAGCCCCCCAGGCTGTCAGCGCTGCTTGGAGCAGCCGGCTGAAGGGAGCGGTTCTTTGCGCATGGTCTGCCCGAGTCCTCTCCGGGACGTGCCCCAGGCCTGGGCACCTACATAGCTAGAGGTCTTGGTCACTGAGGGGCAAAGCTGCGGGGAATTGGGGAGAAGGGGAGGCTCAGGAGAGGTGGTTAGATGTCGAGCCCGGGGACTCAGGGAGGAGGGCAATGGCCAACGTCCCCTTTGGGCGCCTTCAGTCGGCTGGCATTGTCGCTTGGCCTCGGGGTCAGGGGCTAGAGCCCTCGGCTATGGGCGCTGCGCGAAGCCAGGAGGTCGCAAAGTCTGGGAGGCTGGGTTCTCTACCTCCTCAAACTCCGCCGGTGCCTCTCCCGGGGAGGGGAGGGAAGGGGAGGAGCTAGGGAATACCAAAAGGCAGGCAAGAGATAGACAGTCAAGGATGGAGGTAACGATGAGTCCCCTTTCCAAAAGCGACTCCTTCCCCCCCACCCCAAGTGTCCCGCGTCTCCAAATGCGCCCTGCTCTGCTTATTATGCCTCTGGCTGATATGAAGTAGCTGGCCCTCTATGATGGGCGATCTGAGACGCGTAACTGGGGAGGAGCAGGGGTGGGAAAGGGAGGAGGAGGAAGACGAGGACGAGGAGGAGGAGGAAAAGGAGGAGGAAGAAGAGGAGGACGAAGCAGATCAAGAGAAAAGAAGAGGAGGTGGAGAGGAGGAGGAAAGGAGAGGGAGGAGGGAAGTAGGAGGAAGAGGAGGAGGAGGAGAAGGAGGAGGAGGAGGAAGAAGAGGAGGAGGAGGAGGAGCCGGGATCTCTGCCGCTGCCTGGACCTGCTTGGAGCAATCCCCTTAAAGTGCGAGCTAAGCAGCTACCCCAGCTCTGCAGTCCGGGTGAGCACAAGCCTGCGCGCCTTTTCTACAGCCTCCTCTGACATCACGTCCTGCCGTAGCCCCATTGGCTAAGAACCGCCTCTGGCCCTCGCAGCGCGTGCTGCCTAGAAGATGGGATGCAGGGGAGGGGTGTTGTGATGGATTGGAAAGGATGGAGTGAGTGGGGGGGGGGGCACTGGCTGGTGTTGGGGAGGGAGAGAAAAAGGAGGTAGCATTGGTAAATTCTAAGCTATTGATTCCTTCCTGTTTTGACTTTGAGGGAAAGGAAAAAAAAAAACCTTTCCCCATCGGTTCACCTCTCTTTTTTTCTCCCATCCTCCCTAATATATTTCTGCAAAAAAAGATGTTGGAAGAATCCTCTCTCTCCACCCCTGCTGTGGCTACTGCTGAGTGGCCCTACCCCAGTCCAAGCGAGACTGTCTGGGTTGGAGGGTAGGAATAGGGTGAGTTAGGAGAGAGAAGGCCCAGCCCCTGAAGCTAGCAGTCAACACAGCTTGAATTTAAACCCATTTCACTTCGGTTCACTGTAGGAAATCCACCAGTTTCCCGCCGCTGGCTGATGGGAACATCACATGATTCATCTCTAACGTGAGCTGAACAGGGAAAGGAAGAGCAGGATAAGGAGCAAAGGCGCCAGAAGGGAAAGGAAGGGGAAAGCCAAATTCTTCAGTCTTTCTAGTCAAAGAGGAAATAACTCTTTTCTCACGTCTCTCCCGCTTTCATTTAAAACCATCCCATTCTTAAAAACCCATTCATATTTAACAGAGTACTTAAACTCTTAGAGACCTTCCCCACAATAAGTTATTCCTCATCCATTGCAGCTGCACAAACTATTGAGGATGCTTCCTGACGATCATCAAAAATCATCTGGTGTAGTGGGAAAATTTCAGGACTTGTAACCAAAACACCTCCCGTTTCTTTCACTTACTAGCCACGTGATTGTGGGCAAAGGTAGTCACTTCAGCTCTCCTAAGTTTACACATCTTTAGAATGGGACTAACCATCCTTTATCAACCTCAAAAGGTTGTTGTGAAGACCGTAATAAAGTGAAATAATGGATAAAAAAATGCTCTGTGAACCTTAGCCTTCCCTCTCCCTAAACTTACATAATACTTGTTTTGTGCCTCTCTGACGCTTTAATCACATTTTGTTTTATTTTATGGTTATTTGTATATGTATTCTCTTCTAGACTGTAATGTGCAATGATAGATTTTGTCTCATCTGAAATTTTTATCTCTCCCAATGATTCATACAATGAAATGCATTCAGTAGGCATTTAACATTTATTATATTAATGTGTTCAATGGGTGATTAATAAATGTTTGTTGATTTAAATTGCAGTATAGATATATTATTCTCTTCCCCCACAGAAGTGCTCTTCCCAGGTCTGCTAGATTTAGGTACTTCTTTCACTGCCATCCTTCCTCTGGACCCTTGAAAAGCCTCCACCCACCACTAACTTTGAGATTCAACGAACCATTTCTGAGGCCCCCCAAGTATGAATTGTGTCTATTGGGGAAAACAGAATTACTAATAAATATAAATTCATAATTTGGCTGAATTAGAAGTAAAATCAGAGTGGCCAGCCCTGACTGGTAAAATCATTGTGTACATTATAATCACACACACACACACACACACACACACCTTACTAGAAGGATGTCCAGCAAGAATCCTGTCTTTTCGTTTATGGCATTGTGCTTGTGGAAGCTATGGCCCTCTATAATGTTTCACTTAATATTATGTTTTCCCTACAACTCATGAATGTGCCACTAGCAACCAGGGAAGTATATGGAATAATGAAAAGAGAACTGGATTTAGAATCCAACAACTTAGTCTCTGCTATATGCTACCCATTACCTTGGTCAAGTTGCTTGACCTTTCTGACTCAGTTTTCTTATCTATAAAATGAGGCTAGATTAGATGATGTTTAAAGTCTATTCTAATTCCAAATCCTGTCATTTTAGTCTCTATCAT
This sequence comes from Trichosurus vulpecula, assembly GCF_011100635.1. Classification (NCBI taxonomy): domain Eukaryota; kingdom Metazoa; phylum Chordata; class Mammalia; order Diprotodontia; family Phalangeridae; genus Trichosurus; species Trichosurus vulpecula. The sequence continues at coordinate 127,975,225 of NC_050575.1, read as the reverse complement.
GAAATGCATTATTCTCTGGGCTAGATCTCCACCACGTTAGAAAGAAAAACAGAAAAGTTGGAGTGATTTTTCACTCATGTACATACAATATAACCAGTTTTAACTCTGCATGCTTCTAATGCCTGAAACTGCACTCTGTACATAGCGGGCAATCAATCACCAAATAAACATTAAGTGCCTACTCTATGCCAGGCACTGCGCTAAGCAATGGAAATACCAAAAAGAGGCAAAAGACAATTACTGCCCTCAAGAAATTTACAATCTAATTGTTGCTTGTGCAATGAATGAATGTACACATGTGCAGAAATATACATGTGAGTAAATGTTTATAGACATAACTAGTACTATTCCACTCAAAGATAGTAGCTTCTCACTACCTAATCTGGAGGCTGGGGTGCAGATGGGGGGAATGATGTAGAAGTCCAAAACAGGTTCTAGAAGTCGAAAAGCAGGTTTTATCCTCTATTTTTATCAAATATATCAAACCATCCTGACAGTTTTCAATTCTACTGATTTAGAAAACATGGTACAGTAGCATGAGCACTGACCTTGTCCTCAAGAAACCTGAGTTCAAGTCCCAACTCTGTCACTTCCCAAGCATGAGGCTACAGGCAAGTTGCTTCACCTGATCCTGTTTTCTAACTCTATTACATGGGAATAACACCCTTGCACTACCCTCCTTCCAAGGGTTGTTGTGAGGAAAGCACTTTGGAAATAGGGAAAGAACTATACAAATGCTAATTATTATGAATAATAGCCATTACTTTTACATTCTTAGAATCTAAGAGTTGCGATTTCCATGGGGGAGGGGGGGCGGGGAAGGTTGAGGTGGAATAATTAAACCTGAGTGTAAGCCAGTGTTTCTGTGGTGTGCTAACATACTAAATGGACATCTGGGGGTAGGAGAACAACGATAACCAGTTACATAATCTGAATCCTTCCTTATTTTCATTTACCTTTTTCTCTATCCAAGAGAGCAAACTGAAGTTGAGTTAGCCCAGGGAATTCGGGGCTAACAGTTCTTATTACCACTGTGTACCTTGGCTAATGATCTCTTAGAGTTTGATTCTTATTTCTGAATTTAGCTATGGGATGAGATTGCTGTCTCCATCCAAACTGTTTCTACTTAGAATCCATTAAGAAGGTATGTTATTGCCCTCCAGTTCACAGGCCAGCAACTTTGATAATCTTCCTAAGTGATGTAAAAACATGAGAAGACATCCAGTCTTCTCCGCTGAGACAAAGCAAACAGAGTAATAGACTGTAAACATAGAGCTGGTGGTATACATCCTGACACATGAATGGCATTAACATTGTTCGGAATAAGAAGCTTGGCATTGTTGTATAATAAACATAAAGAAGTGGGGTGTGGGGGGACCATCCCCCTCCATGACAATGTAAATTATGTTGCACATGAAATCGGGAGTCCTGAAACGGAAAATTATTCACTATCCCAAAAGGGTCACTAAAATTCTCTTCCTTTTCTTTAGATTGCATTTGGTTGACTAGAATAAAATCCCCCTAACCTGTATTTTGTAGTAGGTGACAGGTGAACTAATAGCAGGTCTGGAGTTTCTCTACTCTGGCTCGCCGAGGTAGCGTCATCTTCACTACCATCTGCTACCTACCAGACAAACAGACCAACCACATAATGAGGTACCAGCTTCTACCCAGCTACCGTGACTAAACCAGAACAAAAGAACTCAACGCCTCCTTCAACAAAGGGACACAAGTCTAAGCTGTCTCTGCTAATTGCTGGGTTTCAGGTTGTCGGTTCCAGATTTCAAGTGAGCTGCCAACTTCCACCCGGACTTCCTAGCTGGTGGAGAAAGGTAAAATGGGCCTGGGAACAAGGAAGGAAAGGGATAGATAAAGAAGAAGAGTTTGAGGAGCAAATATCTAGTTAAGCTAATTAAAAAGATGGGGGAATGAAGGTGCCCAGGAGAGCAAGGTCATGGTGGGGGGAGTAGGCTACAGGGGGACAAGGTGTGTGGGGGGGGAATGATTGATAACTCATGTTTTCTATGTTTTTTTCCATTATTAGGCTGCAATATATGGGACATAGCATAAACTATGAATTAAATCGTAATTGTAGCTTCAGGCGTCTTCATTGTCTGCTATGGTGTTACGTCTTCATGCACGGTGATTGACAAGGTGCAATTAATCATCTTACTCGGTTGTAAATATGGGCACCCTGCTCAGTAGGCATCAGGAAGTGTGTACCAGCAAAGGAAGCAATAGTTGACGCTGATATACCATTAAATCCAAATGAAGCCGTTTCAAGAATGTGTGTTTGGTGTGATGCTGTTATCGTTTATTTCTAAAATACTGTACCAACAGATTTACTTGATTTGCAAGTTAACTACAACATTAACTGGTTTTATTTATTTGGTCGCTCCTTCATTTTTATAGGCAATGATGTTGCTCTGCTTGAATGTGAGACAGTTTGCTTCGTGACAAGCAAGAGGAGCCCAGATCTGCAGCTTCCCCAAGTCTCAGGAGAAAGATTTCCATTTGGTAGCTTCCTGGAGCGCCTTGAAGTGATTACACAAAAGTGCTCACCCTTTCTCTCCCCCCTCCTCAACTCCTTCTGCCCCCAACTACACTTTCCTATATAATTTTACACTCTGAACATCCCAAGTGATCCCTGCCCAATGGGTCAGCTTAAACTCAAGGAGAACAAGGAAAGGTAGAGAACTCTCAGAAAATAACTTAGAAAAGGCATGGCGCAGTGGTAAATACTGACGTGGAAACTCACACACTGCCTTAAAGCAAGAAGGAATGTGTTCTTAGACATGTTTGCAGTAATGAAGGCCAATTTGGTGGTCTGTTTCTTGGGTAAAGTATTTCTCTGTCCTTATCCCCAGCTTGCACAATTGAGCAAATTATTCTTCTTGCTCACACAAGTAGTTCTTGCCTAGGGAAATTTGTTGTTGCTGCCCCCCAACCTCCTTCACCTCACAATAAAGCTGCTGGGAGGAGAAATGGCAACTCATTTTGGACATCCTGAGCTTTAAAAAAAAATAGTCCCTGTTACATATTTGAGTTTGCTTTTGTCTGGCTTTTCTGTCATCTCTTAATCGCTGAATATGTATAGGAAAGGACGGCTTATCATGTACAGAAAATGAAACAAAGACACACAACGTACTGTAGGAGGCATGTCTTCCGTGTAAATCCAGTTATAATCAAATGACTTTTCTGTGCTGCTCTCTAGGGTTGCTAATTTTTAAACCAAGTTTGGTAGCTAGCCTGGAATACCAGCACTTATCAGAATTATGTTTTAGGGAATCTATTCTAGGATTCACTCTTAGATCCGATGACCCTAGAGAGAGGAGAGGAGAGGAGAGTGCACCAGGATTCCCAGTCTCACCAATTTTGATTCTCCCTGACTACCCCACTTCCCTCCTTTACTTCCCTGGAGACAGAAGATGGTTGCACTTTGGAAGAAATGCACCTAGCCAAGGATGGATCCTAAACCTAATTTAAGAGATTGTCAGGCACCAAACAAGACTTCAAGACTGTATTTTATGAGATTGGCAGATTGTCTTTGCCAACGTGTGCAGGAAATATAACGGACATGCCACATTGAGTAGAAAACACTAGGATTTTTTTTTTGAGGCAGACCCAGTGGTGCAAAGTGTTTTGAGCTTGAACCCAGGTCTCCGGACTCAAGACCCTGCTCTGACACACAAATTCTGTTGCCTTGGGCAAGTCAGTTGCTAGTAGTTCCCATTTCCAAAGCACTTTATAGTTCACAAACCACTTTCTTCACAACAACTCTGAAGTTGGGAAAGCAAATATAATTAAATTCATTTTAGTAACATGAAAACTGAGGCTAAGAAAAGCTCCTCATCTGTAACATGAGGGGAATAACCCTTGCAGCTACCTCCTTCAGGAGGGGTTGTGTAAATGAAATGTCTTGTAAACCTTAGAGTGGCCTGGAAATGTGCTCTGGTATAATATTCTTCCCATTTTACAGGCAAGAACTTCTCTGACCTTCCACATTCTCTCCAGTAAGATCAGAATAATAATACTGGCTCTCCCAACCTCACCAGACAGTTGTGAGAAAAGTATTTTGGAAATCTTAAAGCACTCTAGAAACAGGAGTCATTATTGGTGTTTTCTCTCAGTTTACAGATGGGAGACCTCTCCTCTCCCAGCTCCCAGTGTACTTATCTCTACTGCCTGCTTCACAGGGCTTTTGAGGAATAAAAAACAGTAAAAGGTTCTAAATGCATGCTATTATCAATCAGCATTATCATCATTATTTTGCTATCTCACTAAATTCTACCATCTTTAGGACATGAGGATGGACAATTGACTTGGGACACAAGGAGGGGCAGCCCTATCTTTTGCAGAAACAAAACTGCTTGTAGCCAACTCCCTCCCTTTTTTTCCTGCAGAACAATTCTAAAACTGCTTCTCTGGGTGTCATGAGAGCAGAGTGGGAAACTCACTGCCCGGCCCTCTCTCTAGGGCCCTGTTAAGCTTACTGAACTTAAAATCAAACAAGAAGTGTGAAGGAAGGTTTGAACATGATGCGTGTCAGGAACGTGAAGGTTGGAAGCCTCTTTTCCCTTTCTTTTAGTAACAGATATTAATATTGTATTCAATGGTATAAAAAGGTAGGGACTGGGGAGAGGCTTGTGCTCATATGCAATTTTGTCAAGGTTTTTATCTATGATTATGATTCCAGATGTATAAACTCCCAGAGGAGAAGAATGAAGGGAGGCTGGCATGTGACATGTGTTTTAAGGTGTTTGGCACCGTTTCCCAAAGTGGTGACAAAATGCTCATTTTTATTACAGTGACTCGGTAAAAGAAATATGAATTCAGAGGTCACTGGTTGTATACTGCAGCTAAAGGATTTACTATTATTGTGTGTATGTGTGTGGAGAGAGGGAGAAGGGGGGAGGGCTGTTAGCTGAGCCCTGAATCATGTTATCAGCATTGTACATCTGTCATATCAGATAATACTTAAAGAAGAACAATTTTAACAAACGACACCCCAGCTAATTGTGCTCCCCCCCCCCTTAATTTTGCTGCAAAGATGTAAGTTTCCCTGAAAGTGAGGAAAGCGAATATTGCAACAAGATGTGTCTTTTTTCTATGGTTGGGGCTGTGACCAGCGTTTTATGCTAACTTATTTTTAATCTAGTCCAGAATACTCCCGAGTCTTTTAATGACCATTTTGCTAATCTGGTTGCTATACAAGACTTTATAGTCCAAGCTCAAGTAACTACAATAAATTTCTTCACAGGGAAACACCTCTTGCTTGGGGGGAAACAGAAAGATTTTTTTTTTTTAACAGCCAAGCTATTTTGACTCACGGAAAACTATTATGTCTAAATACGTAGAGGGTGATTTTACGCTGGAAAGTGCCCCGATCTCCCCATCCTACCCCCCAGGCTCTTCCTACTCCCGCCACAGTATCAGCCATTCTTCTGACAGCAGGGTACCCCAAACTCCATTTCCAGGCAAACCTTCCCCCATAAACCTTTTACGAGTTCCAGATCCACCAATCCGAGCGGTGTCTAGGGCCGCCCTGATTGGATATAGTGTGGGTTTGGTAAACATTTCTACATAAAAAGAAGGGTTTGTGGCAGAAAGACGCGGCGGCCAGTACCTCTCTCTGATTCACAATCTGCGAGAAGAATGTGGCTCAGTGCTCTTTGCTGGGGGCCTGGGCGGGGAGGGGGAGGAAGTAGAGAGAGGGAGAGGGGGGTAGTGGTGTTAACTAACCCCCACATCTAACTACAGAAAATACTAGAAGTACATGCGTGTCTTGTGTGTAGAGAGCCGGACCCCTGTATACGATATGGCCAAGACAATCTCTCTTTCGGCTTCTAAGCCAACTGCGTTGGATTTACAACGCGTCAAATTCCTAACACACATATCAGGCTCCTTTCGTGCAAAGAAGCTTCCTTCGTTGGAAGAAATTGGGAACATTTTCTGTTTTATGGGTGCGTTTAAGAGGGTTGGGGGTGGGGAGGCGGAGAAAGGCCGGGGAGGGGGTTGGGGTGGGAAGTCGAGGTGTCATCTGTAGCAAATCTGTCCGCAGCTGAGCGCCTGGGAGCTAGGGAGTGTTGAAGGGAATCCTGAGACACCCACATTCTTTTGTTCATCCTTCATCTTTTCACAACCGTCCCTCCTCACCTGCACATCCATGCTGGACAACAGAACTGTTTGCCTTTTTTTTTTTTGCCTTTTTGTTTTGTTTTGTTTTTATAATCAAAGGAGACTTCAGGTAGAGATGTTTGGCCCGGTCATTGCCATCTCTGGTGAGCCTTAATTGTTTTCCGGGTTTGTTGATTTCCAAGAACTCCACTCCCTCACATTTTTATCATTATACTAATTAAAACAAGAAATGTTCCCGGGCGATTATCTTTGCATGGATGAAAATCATTAATGACCCTTGCAGGTATATGGGAAATACTGTTTGGTTAATTTCCTATAGGCTAATTTCCTCAGGCATAAATAACATGGATGGGTTAAAAAAAAAAACACCAAGCCCCTGACACTTTGCAATAAAACACAGGAACTAATTGTAATAGCATTCTGCTGATTCCCTACATGAAGAATTGTATTTATAACCAGGCTTACCCCTTAATTTGTATATTAATAACAGGTAAAAAAAATCTCCAGTAAATATTTTTTAAAAATAAAATAAATGAAAGGTTTAGTTGTCAACAGACACTAATGAAATTTGGACTTTATATGGATGAGATACCCTTGTTGTCCTTTACTTTTCAAGCAATACATTTAAATTCTTCCAAGCAAAGATGATCCCATGTAATCAGATTTGTTTGATATTTTCAAGAGATCTGGTCATTTAATATTTATTCTCCATTCCTGAGAGTTTCTATAATTATAGCTATCTATTTTGCATTTATTACTCTTTGCAAACTCTCCATTATTCACTCTTTCTTGTGCTTATTAAACAGTACCACCTGCACCAAATCCAAGAAAGCTTTGCCCTCAATCTGCCCCAGCTAAAAAACCCCCACTATCTATTATCACTCCTTGAAGGTCAGTAGAACACTTGGCGATGGTATAGGTCTGATCCCAAGGAAAGGCATCAATATTTTCAGGATTGGTTTCTCAACAATGTTTTGAGGCCAAAACATTATGGGTATATGAAATCTACCTTTTACCAAGTGTCTGTCCTGTCCTCTGCCAGGAAACTCCAAAAGCAATTAGCAAGTCCTTTAATTAATTATTTTCTGTGTGTCACCAAGATGTCTATGGCACAAATGTCCTATCCTATAAGCGTAGTCAATATTTTGTCAAGGGGATCCTTGCTGCTGACCACCACAGAACCAGTTCTAGAAATCATCTCCAAGAGAGGGAAAGTACAAAAATATGGGAAAGCTCAGGGATAGCTTGGGAACTCATATCTCTAGATGATATACATTCAGAGAAGAAAGAAAGAAAGGGGGCTAGAAACAGTTTTGGGGGAGAGGGTACTGAAATAGTCAAACAAAACAGAACAACAATAGCAAACAAGGAACAGAAAGTTTGGAGCAAAGCATAGATCCTCCCACAGAGATACTTCCCCCACCCCACCCCCATTGTTGTTTTTGGTTCTAGCTAGTTGGCTTCCTACTTTGTTAGCAAACTACTCATTCAAGTGGTGGTGATTTTAAAGAAAACACACACACACATACACACACACACATACAAAATAAGAAAACAACACATACAGAAATGCCTAGTCTCACAAAACTCAGTGTGGTATGTCTTTTAAAGTATCCCCTGCCTTGTTCAATACACTACTTATCTTTAGTATTGTCAACAGCTCTCCATGTAGGACAGATTAATTAAGTGGCAGGTCAGACACAATGAGGTGAAAGGGCAGTTCCACCCAATCAGGACCATTTCTTCAATTTTATGTATAAGGAACTCTTGTAGGGGGAGGGGAGGTGCCAGTTTTAGTCCCCGCAGTTTGATTAACAGAAACATAAAAAAAAAATCTACAAATGATCATGGATATAGGGACCATTTAGGGCATCAACTTAAGAGAGAGAACTATATACATTTTAGTTTAGTCTAACTAAATAGGCAAATCTGTAAATCTTTCATATTTTTCAATCCCAGATGAAAAGACTATTTGTCGAAGCATTTGAAATTATATATATATGTGTATATATACATATATAATACACACACACACACACACACCCCACATCTTATTTGTGACAATGTTTCCTGGGGGTGGTTTAAGGCTCTCCCATGGTCTTCAACATGACCCTTCTTCAAAAGAGCTAGCCAGGGCTTCCAAGGCAGCTTCGCAAGTAACATGATGAAATCATTAAATGAAAAGCACACCCCTGGCTGTCTGTATGGTATTGCCTTGTCCACAGGCAGGCATCTCTCCCTATGCTCAAACCCACAGGTTTACAAAGTTAATTTTCAATTTCAGGGAAGATTCTGAGAAAGGAGAGGAAGAAGGAAGGAGAGAGAGAGAGATGAAGGGAAAAAGCGAGAGCAGGGAAAGGCAGGTGAGGGGGTAGAGACAGAAAGATGGAGACAGGAAGGGAGGGGGAGGGAGAGAGAGAGAGAGAGAGAGAGAGAGAGAGAGAGAGAGAGAGAGAGAGAGAGAGAGAGACTGATTTTGTGGAGCCTCATATTTTGAAAGCAATCAAGTTATTTCACCTCAGAGTATCAGTTTCCTCATCTGTAAAATGGAGGCAACAAAAATTGCACTACTAATCTCACAGGGCTACAGTTTGGGAAAAGTACTGTGTAATCCCTAAAGTTTGGGATTCCAGTGGGAATCCCCTAAAAGCAGGAGACCTGGATTCAGAACCCAGTTCTCACACTTCATGTCAGGCTGAACGTCTCTGGTCAAGTCACTTCCCACTTTTGAGCCTCAGTTTCCTCACCTAGTGTATGGGAACAGTAATCCTTGTACACAGGGTCTTAAGGAGAAAAAGTACTTTTAAACTGGGGTTCACAAAGGTTTAAATTCTATGGAAATGGGAGCTATTATTATTCAGTCCAATTACAGGTCATCTTTAAAGCTCCCTTTCTCTCTCATTCCTTTCTAAATATAACCATTGATCAATAAAAAATTAATTAATTGGGAAAGGTCATGTGCCAAGCTGGCACTGTTTCTTAATATAAGAAGTGAAAGGTTTTAAGAGCTTTACACAGCCTAGGAAATCAGACATTAAGTCCCCTCACATCTCTTTATCACTCTCAGTCCCTGTTGCATCGAGGGTCCAAAATGCTGCTTCAAGTATTCACCGATTGTGGACAAGCCCTCAAAACACAGAGGATGGTGTAAAGATCAGGAGCAACCCTGAAATCAGAAGTGTAGGGTGGGCCCATCCGTTTTTCTAAGGAGATTCTTTGCTGATAAGAGCAAGCCCATGGTGGTGGTGTGGGGGGCAGGGGTGGGGGAGGGTCATTTTCACATTTTCACAAACATTTGCCTAAGAACCCAGATGTGTGTATGGGGTGGGGGGGTCTGTTCTATGATCAGCCATGTAGTCACTTTGAATAGGCACTCAAGGTAGAATGCCAGCTTTATACAGTTTCCTAACTGTTCATTTTCTTGAATCATCTGGGATAGATATAAAAAAAATCGCTCAGAAATACTTAACAGCCTGATCAATACCCATTGATTGCTCAAGCTCCGAATACTCTAACAAGAACAGCTTGATCATGTATATTTGATCACTGAAAAATTCAAAGCATCTTGGTACGGCAGATCGAGTCTGTGATAAAATATCTTTTCTGCTGTTTCATAAAGTGTGTGTAAATAGGTGGGGAGATAGTTAGATGGACACGGACATCCACACACATAGTATAGTGCCTTTCATTGATGGTAATTTATTGCTCGTATATTTGATGGAGAACAAGGTAATTAACTACGCTCTTACACATCTGTGCAGTATTTTACAGCAATAGCAATAATAAAACACCTTTCTTACATTTTAGGAGGGGAAAGGGTAGGTCTGCCCATGGATTCAACGGACCCGAGAGTATAAACTTGAAAAAGCCTTCTCCTTATAAATCCTGCATTCCTGCTAAGTGATGGCATGCATATTACACGGAGGTACACTAAGTTTATCTCGGGGAAGCCATCAGTGAAGGGGTGTAGGGGAGATAACTCGAACCAACCCTTTCCCTGCCTAGCTCTTGAATAGATGTTATGGACCTTTTAAGGGCATATTAGGAGTGCCCTCGAATTTAGTTTTGTTCTGTACAGAAACAAAAGCCTGTTAGAAACATATGTCCCCCAAACTATAGGCTACTGCCTCACCTTTAGCATCCATATAACACAATTTTGGGTTTCTGAGAGCCAGACAGTTAACGTTCCCATGGGTGAAGATATATTAATGGTAATATTAACGCTATTACTGGCTACAATGGCGCTATACCACATGAAATATTTTCTATGACTGACTTTTCTCCCAGGGAGTCAAAATGTTCATTCTTACTTCTTGGATTCAGTTATTTTAGGCACACATACGTTAAATCCATTTAAATTGCCACACTCTGGTAAGGGGAAACAGAAGAAGAGATCCTATGACAAAAGCAGGGAAGCGCCTGCAGGTTAGGACCCGGAGGATGCTTCCCAAAGGATGGTGAACTAGGCAAGGGAAAGAGAAAGGGGGAAAAACCCAAATCAACCCCACAAACAACAACAAAATTAATTACCTGATAAACTTCCCATTTCTGGACTTGCCTGATATGTCCTCCACACAAATTAAGTGGGGCTTCTAAAATTTCCAGCATCTGCCAGTTTAGGCCCCCTGTTTTATAGGGGGGGAGGGGGCTATTTTCATATGATAATACATGTAATATGATATAGAATGGCAGAATGCATGACAGTTGCCCATAATACGGAGAAAGTCAGTCAAAGGACAGAGGCGACATTTGGATAATTAGCATCCATTGGCCAGTCAATCATGCAGACAGAAAAAACTGAACTAAACCCACAATGGAGTTGGAAAACAAAAGAGACCCCAGCCAGTCTCAGGATTAACTGGTCTAAAGCGATCTAAATGCTTTTGTATCTGAGGCACTAAGGCTCCCTGTGCTGCCCACTCCCCCTTGGATACCCAGGGAACTAATTGTGGGGATCAAAGTTAAAGCCCTCTCACTCCTTTTGCCTTTCTCTTTGTAGACTGCTCAACGCACAGAAGAAAAAAAATGATTTCTCCCTCCGTGTTCATTAAACTATTTTAAAGTTCGAGGGGGGGAAGGGAGTCTCTGAATGCCATCCCCCTTCTGCAAAGTCGATTCTGTTAGGTAGCATTTTATAGAGTTCCTATTTCTTTGTTGGGGCGGGGGGGGGGGGGAGAACCTTGTGCAATATGTTTTTATCCTTCCTGTCTTGAAACAAGTGCACTTACCAATCTACAGCTCCCCGGGCAGACAGCAACCTGGAGCCAGGTACTCGGCGAGAACCTGGCCCCAGGAAAATGCGATGTTTTGTTGTTTTGTTCGGTTTTTTTTTTTTAATGGCCGATTTCCTCATAGAGTAATGACCCTTTCTCATTAAGCACACTTCTTGGTCTTCTCCCCCACGACCCCACCCCCACCAGAGCTCATGCCCCAGAATTAGCTGGAGTTGGAGAGCAGCCACTTGGCAACCCAACTAAATTAAGGAGAGAAAGAGGAAGAGAGAGAGAGAGAGACAGAGACAGAGAGAGAGACAGAAAGAGAGACAGAGAGAGAGAGAGAGAGAGAGAGAGAGAGAGAGAGAGAGAGAGAGAGAGAGAGAGCCGCCCCCCCTTAACCCTAGGACACAGATAGTCATGTAAATACCTACCCCCGAGACGGTATTCCCATGGGGTCCTTCTCATACAAATTCCAACTCGCCTAATGCCCTTAATGAAAGAAGGGAGGGTATGTTGGAAAGGCTGGTTCTTGTAGGAGAGTGTGGATCAAGGCAAAGCGACAGCAGATATGTGAGAGGAGAAGCGGTACCAGCCCCATCAGCCGAGCAGAAAGGAAGCGCCCAGGGGGTGGGAGTGGGGGTGGGGTAGGGGTGGGGAAGGAGTGTGGAAATCTTTCCCCTCTCTCGAGCAATTGGCAAATTGACTCCAAATCACATCCCGACACCTTGGGATAATGGATGCCTTCTTACCTTTAGTTGTTCTCTGTAATTAGTCTGTGCAGCAACCCCGGCACTCCTGATACAGAAAAGGGGGGAAAGGGAGAGGGGATGGAGGTGGGGGAGGAGGGAGAAGCAGTGTGAATGTGTGTGAGACTGTCTGGGTGTTTGTGTCAGCATTGAGTGTGGAGTGTGGGTACTGGGGAAAGGGATAGAGTATGGGGGAGGTGGGTTGGGAGAATGGTGAGAAGGGATGTTGTCAACCCTCCTTTCAGGTGCTGAAGGAGGAGACCCAAGAAGGTGAGAGGTCGGTAGAGCTGGAGGGAGATGGAGGAGTGGAGGGTGAGGCAGGATGAGTGTGTATGAGATGCTATAGCTATGTGTGCCCTGAATGTGAGTACTGGGGTGAGGGATGAGTGTGAGAGCAATGGTGGGGAGCAGTGAGAAGGGAGGCTGCATCTGCCTCTTTTGGGTGCCAAAAGAAGAGCCAGAAATATGTAAGATATCAGTAGAAAGGAAGGAGGAAGGTCTGGGTGGCCTTTTGTGTCTCCTTCAGAATTCACTAGAAGAAACCTCCAATCCACCCTGTCACGACTCTCTGGACCCCTCTTACCAAGTGCTGGTCAGCAACACCAGCACTAGAGAACTGACAAGAGGAAAGAGGATAGAGAAATAGAGAGATGACTATCAGATGGGCTGGGTTGGTTTTTTTTTTCCTTCTTCCCCAAATGGGCCTCTACTGACAAATCAATCAAGGCCCATTCAGGCTAATGATGCAGCCAGACTCCACTCACTAACCTGACTGTAGCCTCCCCCAGATCCCCTACATAATACTCAGCTGATGACTGGAAGTACAGTCAGAGTCAGGCTGCTTTTTACAGTTTGATTTGTTTATTCACATCGTCTCTGCTTTCCCTCATTCTGCCTGCATGTGTCTCACTTGTCCTGCCTGCCCCCCCTTCTTTCTTTCCATTTTGATCTTTACAATTTGCCTCACACTTCTTTTCCCTCTTTCTCTTTCTTCTCTCATCCTTCCTGGTATCGTTTCCTTCTGCTCGTCTTTCTTCCAAACTCAACTCCCTCTTTCTTGCTCTTTCATTGAAAACTTTTAAATTGGGAGAGAAAAAAAAAGCTCCTGACTGAAAGCTTATGTTGGAAAACAGACTGTAAAACAAACACCTGTTTCCACAGGTTCAAGTGTTGGGAATCACATTTGGTAAAGTAGAAAGAATGCTAGATTTGGAGGCAGAAGACTCAGCCACTTACCAGTCAGAAAAACCCAAGTTCTTTCATCTCTCTTAATCTCAGTTTCCTCGCTGGGGACAATAATATTTGCACTGATTCACAAATTTGCTGAGCCTCACTTTCTTCATCTGTCAAATGGGAATGATAACCTATATTCAGCATAAGAGGCATAAGGGAAAGAGTGCCTGCATTGGATTAAAAAAAGACCTGGGTTCAACTCCTACCTCTGACACATATAAGCTATGTGATGATAGGCAGGTCATTTCACTTCTGAACAACCCAGATAACTCTAAGACTATTTAAGTTATATACAAGTAGCTGAGCTCTGCATCAGTGGAGGGAATTTCCACAGTTGGAGTTCCCTATGCAGAAGTGAATATAGGAGTTCCTTAAACAAATCCTTGCATCACCTATTTCCTAAGAACTATTTGAAGAAAGGGCTTTGTAAACTATAAACCTATAGCAATGGGAACTAAATAATAAGCTGCTTTCATTCACTTACCATATTGGCATTTGACTTCATAGGTCTATGCATTAACATGAGTCCTGGGGTTGTCTGAGATGGGACAGTTCTGACTGAGAAGTTCAGAATCAGACATTTTCTGCTCTCCTCCTGACAATGATCAAAAGCCATTTTCTGGGCTTTGTTCAATTCAACAAACTGAATGTTTGTTTCAAAGACATTTGTCGAAGAATCCAGATTATTTATTAGGTGCTTGTTATAGTAAGATGCTATTCTTCTCTGGGCTGTTTCTGGACCACAAAGAGAAATAAATTTGAATAACATTTCTACCTGGACTCTCCTAATACGTGAGTCCTTTGGGGCTACTCACTTAACTCTCTTCCTTTTCACCCTTTTCAAGTTATAAAAAGGGCCTCCCATTTCTCCCATCAATCTTCAAACACAATCCCCTTCTGAAACCAAGCAGAACTGTCTCTGGCTTCTGGCACATTGGACCAGGGAGGAGAAATCCCACCCACTTCTGTTCTGCTTTTAATCCTGAGCCATGTGGTCCTGAATCTTTCTTTTAAGAGCACTTGAGGAAGAAAGCCTTTAAAAGCCCCCTATTGGTATCTTCTGTATATTGGCCCGCCCAGACTAACCAGGGCGCTTCCCACGGTACCGTAGCAAGGACAGAATGATGAAGGGAGAGCTGAAAAGTATCCAGTGAGTGCAAACATGGAGGTGGGGAAAGGTGAGGGAGGAAGAAGGAGGAAAAGGAGAAGGAAGAAAAGGAGAAGAAAAGAGGGAAGAACATATAAAGGATGAAGACTACCAAGCATAAGAAGAGAAGAGGATGGGGAAGATAGCAAAATGAAGAGCTTTTAAAGTAATTATTCAACTTTAAAACAATCCTTTTTAAACTCTTCAGAGCCCAGCAAAGCAGATCTAAGGCAAGGATGTGGGTCTCTCACTATAACCTGTAGCTTTGCTTGGTGATTATCTTCAAAGCTATCCTGTCAAGCTAGGAGTCTTTTAAACATCACAAGGGAAAGTTTCAGAGTCTGGTTTTTTTTTCAACTTTGTTTTTAAATCAAGAGATGGGGAAGTCCCTCTAACCCCAGAGTAAAAAAAGTTCCAGCATCCCATCTTGTTGCTGACGCCAGGGTTTGGGAGTTTGGCGTACTGCCGAAAAGGTGTTCTAGGCTTCTGGAGTTCAGGCTTCTCTAATAGTGGACTGCTAAGGGGTCAAGTCAGCTGCTTTCTCTAGGGTAGTAAAATGACCGGTGGCAAAAAGTCAGGAGATCTAGGTCCTTGTTCTTGTTCTGTCACTTGCTATTTGCCCTCGGGCAAATCACTTCTGAGTCTCTTATTCTTTATCTATAAAATGAAGGGATTATACCTGGTGATCTGTAAGTTCCCTTCTAGCTCTAAAATTCCATGTTCTGAGATACTTAAAAACTCTAGCAGTCAATTTTCTATGGTCTCTAGGAACTCCAATATTAGGTTCTAACATTTTATGTTCTTTGGTCCCATTTAGTCCTAACATTCTACATTCTAAGCTTTCTTCTAGTTTTAAAATTCTATGTTCTAAGGTCTAACACACTATGTTTTAAGGTAACTTCTAGCTCTAACATTCTATAATTCTAAGAACTCTCCATTCCTGTTGTCGGACAGTTTTACCTCAGGAAAATTTAAGAAAAATTGTGGGTATGGACTTAGGAAACAAACCATCTACTGACTTTTGTGTTTCCAGTGTTAGAAAACAGGAGAACTGAATTAATAAGGCATCACTTCATCTGACCTCTTAATCTGCTTGTTTTCTACCTGCAACATTTACTGACAAGAAAATACTAATTCATAAAGGTTATAACATGCACATTAATACTATGCTTTTTATTCTTCTTTGCTCAGACAGCATGAAATAAGGGCAGATCAAGCTTTGTTTTTAAAAATCCCCTTCATGCCACTTTACAAGAATTTACCTTGTTATTTTTAGATGAGACGACTCTGGTAGGGCATAAAGTGCTTAGCTCTGAGAGCCAGGAAAATTGGCCTTAAGCAATGACTGTCTTGACCTAGCCACAAGACAGTGGGCAAGTCAATTTACCTCTCAAAGCTTCAGTTTCTTCTTCTGAGAAATGGGGGTGGGGGGAGGCTAATTATGCTTGTCACTTACCTTCAGTTGTTCAGATGTAGACAAGTCTCTTAGTCCCAGAGAATCTGTTTCCTCATTTGCAAAAATGGGGATAATAATACCTGTACTACCTACCTCCTAGGGATGTGAGGTTTGTTTCTTTGTACATTGTTAAGCTATAGAAGGTAAGCTATTATTATTAAGTCCAATCCCCTCATTTTACAGATGTGAAAACTGAGTCACAGAACAATGGAATGACTTGCTCTAGGTCATATAGCTTGAAATTATACAGTTCCAGGGAACACAGAACAGGGATTAGAACCCAGGTTCCTGGACTCTCAGTTCAAGTCTCTTTTAATTTGTAAAATGAGGATCATAACACTGCACTGGCTACCTCACAGGATTATAGCAAGGAACAACTGATAGAATGTTATATAAATGTAAGTTGTTATGAGTGTCTTTCCCTTAAATTAGACTAATGTCCTTTTGAAAATGCCAACCTCTGCCTGAAAGTGAGCTAAAGGGAAAGAAGGGGGCACTCAGATCAGGCTAAAGAAGGTCTGGTGGTAGCTATAAAGAGACACAAAAGGGGCCACTCTCTTCCCAAGGGCTTGGGGGGAAAAGGGGCTAGCCAGTAATGGTCAAGGATAGAATAGAAGATGAAGAAAATCCTGGGTGGAATTAGACATGAGCTGATTCCTTCCTGACTAGGGTCTCTTTACACCCAACTCCCCCTGCCCATAACAGAGATCAAATAAGATAATGAATGTCAAGTGCTATAGAGATGTTAGTTATTATTATTTATAGATCAAATCTGGTTGATTTTGAAATTATGATTTGGATGTTGGATACACATCAAGACATTGGCTTCATGCATTTTAATTAGACTGCCTTTTTTCATTTATTACTAATACAACCCTCTTAACTATGATTTATTTGTTAAACAAAGCACTATAATCCGTCACTTATTCATCTTAATTTCAACAAAATTAAAGTAGTCTCTGTTATATTGCACCTAATTGCACTTGCAATGAAAAGAACGGAGATGTTAATCAAAATAAATTGAAGATAAACAATAAAATCATTACATCTTTGCTGCAGTAAGTGTAACTAATCAGCTTTGACTTGAAGCGACGGAACAGGAATAATGAATCTGTCACTGAAGACATGCTCATTAAATATAACCTCATCCGCCAGGGTCCTGCAGGCAGGAGACAGCAACACTGCCCTACACGACCCGCTGACTCTCTCGTCTTCTAAGCAGAGAAGGGGGGAGGTGAGGGAAGCAAAGGGGACAGAAGAAGGAGGAAATTGCAGGCTGTTCCAAGATTTAAAAATACTACAGCTTGGCTTGCTGGGAAGGGGAGAGTGCCACAGGTGTGAAGCACGCTGCCGACTTCCTCGGGCAGTGGGAGGCAAAGCTGGAGAGTGTGACTCAAGAGTTGTCATCACATGAAGATGAAAAAGCGAGAAATGGGGGTGGGGAAAGAGAGGAAGGGAGGAAAGAGAGAGGAAGGGGGAGGCGGAGGCAGAGGGAGGAAAAAGGAATGGGAGGTGGAAGAGGGGAAGGAGAGAAGATAGTGAGAGGAAGAAAAGAGGAGGGAAAGGGGGAAAGAAAGACTCAAAATGTACCAAAGCACACAGGACACTGGAGTATAGAATGACAGAACAGGAAATGTTAGAGCTGAAAGGGAATGAATCTAAGAGCATATCTAGTCCAACTGACTCTTTTTATAGAGAAAGAAACAGGTTCAGGGAGGAAAAAAATGACTTGGTCAAGGTCACAACGCTGGCTGTAAATAGAATCAAGGCTAGTCCTGGACCTTCTGACTCTTGCTTAAGAGAAATTCATGTCTTGTTTTCCCCTAAAATATATTAGAGAAAGAGCTGAGGACAAAGATAAAGAGACACAGCCCTGACAGACAGACAGACTTTGGAAGTAAGGGAGCCAGAGACAAAGACAAATGAAAGGATGGGAAACCAGAGGAAGAGGAGTGCCTTAACCAGACAGATTAAAGTGGGGAGGGAGGAGGTTTGTCTTAATTAAATAATTTCCCCTGTGAGAAAAAGCCACACATACAGTTAATTTCAAGTCAGTTGAAGCCCAGGAGCTTTTTAGGTTAGGTTTGGTTTATCTGAGCGCTGCCCTGAGGGGGAAAAAAAGTCTCTGGAAGTCTATTCAAGTAAACCTGAGACAAGCCATTTATCAGTGATGCCCACAAGAGTGAATTGCTAAAGACAAGAATCCCAAGAGGAGACCACAATAGCTCATATTTATATAGCACTTTAAAACTTTTCTGACAACAACTCCACGAGGTAGGTGCTGCAAGTATTTATTATGTTGCCAGGAAGACACTGATGCCCAAAGGTGTAGGTACTTGTCTGAAGTCACAAGGCTAGGAAGGGAGCAAGCTGCAACCCTTGGACCTAGATTTGAGTCCAAGTCCAACACTCATTTCATGATACTCTTTTACTATAAGACTGTCTTCCACATATAGCCAGTCAAATGTCGGAGGGAGTTGCAGAATTAATCAGTCAATCTGATCACCTTTGGATGTCAAACTAAGACTAGACACTCTAGGCAAATCCTTCTCTCTCCAGACTCTCTCTTTCCATCCACCCACCCCGAGGTGTTCTTTTCTCTGTAATAAGATAGGAGTGTGTGTATGTGGGGGAGGGGGGGGAGGTGACCTTAATAAATGACTTTTTTTTTGGTCCATACAAGTACCGTCACAGTTCTCAGTATCAAAAGAGAGAAACTGAGGAATAAACAAAAGATGAAGAGACTTATAAGACAGAAGTAGGAATGGAAAAATCTAGCCATTGCTACTTTGGGTGAATATAGCTTTATGGACATGGAACTTCTTTATATCTCTCTCTCCCTCCCTCCTTTCTTTTCTTTTTTTCCCTCCCTCTTCTTTTCTCTCTTCCCCTCTCACTACAGGAGGGAATCACTGTGGTATAACTCTGGACTTGGCCTCAGAAAGACCTGGGTTTTAATCTCACATCTGGCCCTTACTAGCTATGTAACTATGGTTTAGTCAGTTAATCGCTCGGAGGCTCAGTTTCCTCATCTGTAAAATGGCGATAATAATACCTGTAGGATCTATTTCACAGAATGTATAAGGCTTAAATGAGATGATGTATAATAAAACGTTTTGCAAACCTTAAGGTGCTAGAAAAATGTCACTCCGTTATGACTCTAACATGTTCTAAGGTCTCTTTTAGCTCCAAAATACTGTGAGCCTGTGATTCCAGATTTAAGTGAAACTGGGGTGACCAGGAAGGAGTCTTTATTAGCAAATTCTTGGGGGATATGGAGCTGGACCTTAAATTCACACCAAGTTTCATAAGCTGGGGAGTATCATGACACAAGGGTTCTGGCCCTCTAACAGGCCTTTCCAATTTAACTCAGAAGAGGGTGGTTTATCTATCCTAGGTGACTGACTTTTGCTGCCTTTATTATCCCTCTTCTCTGGGTTTCTTCTCTCCCCCACTAGCAGTTAGGACTAACAAAACCATATTTGAGGCCATGAGACTTTGCCAGGGGTGTAGTCTCACTTTGGTCAGTTAGGTTCAAGAAAACTTTCTTCCCTCCCTACCCCACCCCTACCCAGCCCAACCCCACCCACTCCTGTTTTGAAATGCAGGGTGCAATTCTGAGTAGAGTCATTTAGATAATTATGCTTCTCAGAGTAGCTTGGCTGGAGGTGGCAAGGATCCAGCCCCACCATGGGAGACCCATGACGCAGGAGGCAGCCCCCGTGTTTCTCTTTGAAGACTCTTCCAAACTGGGAACAAGTTGCCCTTCTGCTCTGCCAGATGGGTGCAGGACACAGTGTGCCAGGTGAAAAACCCTCCTGCTCGTTAGCCTTGGGAATCTGCCAGGACCTCATCTCATGGCTTGTTGGTGCCTCTGATGACCTAGAATCATAGGCTTTAGAGCTGGAAGGGATTTTAGAAATCATCTAGTCCATTATCCTTAATTTAAAGTGAAGGAAACTGAGGCCCAGAGGGGAGGGAAATGATTTGCTTATGATCACATAGCCCCAGATTCAGGTTTTTAATTTAGATCTTCTAACTCTGGAGAGATTTCTTTCCATTATATCTCAGTTGATGAATGAGATGCCAAAGTCTCTACTATTTTCCTGTGATTATCTTGAAGCTTTCACAATTAAACCAAGGTCTCTCTCTTAAAGCTACAAAAACGCAGAAAGCTCTTGGGCTTCTTTATATGTTATCATGAGGAGTGTTGGAGCTAATGGCTTCTAAGGTGACTTCCATAGTGGAAAGAACCTATGGATTTGAACAATAGACTTCGTTATCACAGTCTATTATGTCTATCAATCAATCAACAATTCACAAGCCTTTATTAAGTGCTTACTGTATGCTAGACCCTTTCCTAAGTTGGTTGTCCTTCCTCCTCCAAGAGAATCAAAATGACATCACTGTGTTAGAGTTAAGTTACAGTGTGTACAACTGTGAATGATCAGACCAATACAAGTTTGGAAGGCTTTACCATAGGTCAGGCACAATCATTCCATATGAACATTTGGAGTGGAGATGTCTCTAAATTTGCACCTCTCATGTTTCTTGTGAGCTACTGTAATTCTGCTTTGCCCATAAAGCACAGTGCCTTCTTTGATGCGGGCATGCCATGCTAAGCAGTCTTGTGCTAGTGACTCCCAGGTCACACAATTCCAAACTTCCTCAAAGAGACCTTGAGAGTATCTTTGTATCGATTCTTCCGACCACCATGTGAGCACCTTCCTTGCAAGAGTTCTCCATAAAAATGGCCTTTTAGGGGGGTCAGAGCCATGATGGCAGCTGGAAAGCAGGAATTTGCCTAGAGCTCTCCCCCAGGACCCTCCAAACACCTATAAAACATCTCCGAACAAATGCTAGAACTGCAGAACCCACAAAATAGCAGAGGGAAGCAGGACTCCAGCCCAGGACAGCCTGGACGGTCACGGGGTAAGGTCTATCACACAGAGCTGGGAGCTAAACTGAGTATCATGCTCCAAGGCAAAATATGGATTTTCAATAAAATAGAGGACTTTCAAGCTTTCTCAGTGAAAAGACCAGAGCTGAATAGAAAATTTGACTTTCAAACACAAGAATCAAGAGAATCATGAAAAGGTAAACAAGAAAGAGAAATCACAAGGGACTTACTAAAGTTGAACTGTTTTGTTTACATTCCTACATGGAAAGATGATGTGTCTAACTCATGAGATCTTTCTCAGTATTAGCATAGTTGAAGGGAATATACATGTATATATATATATATATATGTATATATATATATATATGTTATATATATGTATATAGACAGAGGGCACAGGGTGAGTTGAATATGAAGGGATGATATCTAAAAAAGTAAAATCCAATTAAGGGATGAGAGAGGAATATATTGAGAGAGGGAGAAAGGGAGAGATAGAATGGGGTAAATTATCTCACATAAAAGTGGCAAGAAAAAGCAGTTCTGTAGGAAGGGAAGAGGGGGCAGGTGAGGGGGAATGAGTGAATCTTGTTCTCATTGGATTTGACCTGAGGAGGGAATAACATACACACTCAATTGGGTATCTTACCCCACAGGAAAGAAGGAGAAAGAGGATAAAAAAGCAGGGGATGATAGAAAGGAGGGCAGATAGGGGGAGGAGGTAATCAAAAGCAAACACTTTTGAAAAGGGACAGGGTCAAGGGAGAAAATTGAACAAAGGGGGATAGGAGAGGAAGAAGCAAAATATAGTTATTCTTTCACAACATGAGTATTGTGGAAGGGTTTTGCACAATGATACACATGTGGCCTATGTTGAATTGCTTGCCTTCTTAGGGAGTGTGGGTGGGGAGGGAAGAGGGGAGAGAATTTGGAACTCAAAGTTTCAAAAGCAGATATTCAAAAAAAAAGTTTTTTGCATGCAACTAGGAAATAAGATATACAGGTAATGGGGCAGAGAAATCTATCTTGCCCTACAAGAAAGTAAGGGAAAAGGGGGTGGGGAGGAGTGGGGTGACAGAAGGGAGGGCTGACTGGGGAATGGAGTAGGGGGGAGGGCAGAAATGGGGAGAAAATTTGTAATTCAAACTCTTGTGAAAATCAATGCTGAAAACCAAAAATATTAAATTAAAAAAATAGCCTTTTAAGCTATTTTGGCATTGGAAGAACATGGCCAGCCCACCAGAGTGCTAAGTGTTGAGTTTACAAAGAATCTAAATGGTTCTTGTCCTTAAGAAGCTTACATTCTACAGGAGGAGACAACATGTACCTATATACATATATGCCTAACATGTTCAAAATGAATATGAAGAAGTTTTGAGAGAAAGGTGGTGCTTAAGCTGAATCCTGAAGGGATTGTAAGAGTCTGGGGTGAGGAGAGAGTGCATTCCAGTCACGGGAGGCAGACAGTGAAAAGAGAAAGGAGATGGGCAGTGGAATTCTGTCTTCAGAGTATCAAGTAGGCCAATATAGATGGATCAGAGCGTCTATAGAATAATGATCACGATAACAATGATAATTGTAATCAGAGACTGAATCTCGGCTTCGCTGTCTACTAACTGTATGACCTTAGGCAAGTCACTTTTATTTCCTCAGTTTTCCCCTCTGTAAAATGAGGGGGATAGTACCAGATCATCTCTTAGGTCTCTTTTGACTCTAAATACTATGAACCCTAGTATCGAAGCTACCAAGCGTCAGACCGGGCTGCCTCAAGTGATAACATACTTGTATGCTGAGTGACTGAGACACAGCAGATGCTTAATAAATGTTTGTTTATTAATCAATTGATTGACTGAGAATAAGACCTGAATTCTAGTTCTAGCTCTGCCAACCAGTTAATATGTGACCTTGGGAAAAATCCCTTTTCCTCTCAGGGTCTCAGTTTCCACACCTCCAAAGTAAGAGTGTTAGCATTATCTAATCTTCCCTTCTAGCTCTAAATGTCAATAAACTGTGTAGATTGCAGAACTGCATATTGTAAATTTCTAGGCGGGCCAAAGTCACTGGTCATTCCTTCAAGAGGTCAATGAGATGGTATAAAAAAAAAACAAAGACCAGTCTTTCATCTTTTAAAAATCCCTCTGATGACTTCCCCTCCCTTGTTTTATAGTTTCTTGAAAGTTGTTAGGAAAATCAACATGGCCCATAAATTACTTACTACCCACCCCCCACCTAAGTGTTGCTAGTCCAATATGAGTTATTCCTTGGAGAAGCCAAGGAAAGCAAGGGGAGACACCTTCTTCCAGAGAGTATGGAGTTCAATGTGGCTTGTCCCATTAAAAATAAAAAAGCATGATCTCTTTTAAAATAGTCCTTGCAGATAATAAACTCTTTCTCAAATCTTTTATGAGGGACCCAGTCTGTCTCCTTCACAGCTCCATGTATTGTTTGTTTTCTCAGATATTTTAATTGAGTATACCATGGCTTTTATGCTGCTGTGGTAGGCCAAACCTGAGGTGAAAACCTGTCATTGCCCTTTGAAGGCATTTTATCCAGAACTAGAATCAAAATGAGAACTAGAAGGAACTTTAGAACATAAAATCCTGGAGATCGAAGAAATGTTAGGTGTGGTTTGTTTTTTTTGTTTTTTTTTTTGGTCAGAGAGTGGCAAGGTCCGGACTTGTGATTTCATTAGTGTACGGAAGTACTAGCCTGAAGTTGCAGATCAGCACCTGCCTAGGGGCACTGAGAGGTTAAGTTATTAATTTGTTCATAGTCACACATAGTACATGACTGACCCAGAACTTGAACCCAGGTCTTTCCAGTTTTAAGGCAGGCCCTCTCTATCCATTGCACCTATCTCCCTCTCATACCATAGAAAAGAAAGTACTAGAAAACTAAAATGTGAGCCAAAAGGGACCCTGCAACATGCTGTGTCATAAGTGGGAGAGAACTCAGAAACTGTCTCCCCATTTGGGGTTATTTCCTTGAGAGTGAGTGTAGAAGCAGACATTTACTTTCTGGTACAGGTAAAAGGATGATTGATGTCATGAGAATAGAAATGTTTGTTCATTTTACTAGCAGATAAACTTTCCTGAGAAGACTACTAACATCTTTAACCAATCAACAAAAAATTTTTAAATACTTACTTACTATGTGCTATGCTCTGTTCTAAATTATGGGGATACAAAGAAAAGCCAAAAACCAGGCTCGGTCATCAAGGAATTTATGTTCTAATAGCAGAGATAACATGTAAAAGACTAGGTACATATAAGATATATACAAAAAAGATGAAGGTAACCTAAAAAGGGGAAGTCATTGACCACTGGGGAGATTGGGAAAGGCCTCATGGGAAGGTAAGATTTTAACCGAGTCCTGAAGGAAGCCAGGGAAGCTAAGAGATGGAGGTGAGAGGGCAGAGAATTCCAGGCAATTCAAAGTACAGAGAGAGGAGATGGTGTTATGTTTCAGAAACTGCAACTATGCCAGTGTAGTTGGATCATGAGATAGCTAGGTGCCACAGTGGATAAAGCACTGGGCTGGGAACCAGGAAGATTCATCTCCCTGAGTTCAAATCCAGCCTTAGACACTTACTAGCTGTGGGACCCTGGGCAAGTCACTTAACCTTGTTTGCCTCTGTAAAAAGAGCTGGAGAAGGAAATGGCAGACCACTCCAGTATCTTCGCCAAGAAAATTCCCAAAAGAGGTCATGAAGACTCTGAAATGTCTGACCAACAACAACAAAGTTGTGTCATAGGGAGTGAAAGGCAGTAAAGGTTGTAAGTTTTGTAAGGCAAAAGGCAGTAAGGTTGTAAGAAGAGTGGAAAGGTAGGAAGAGGCCAGATTAAAAAGAACTTTTAATACCAAACAGAGGAGATTATATTTGATTCTAGTGGTAATAGAGAGTCACTGAGCTCATTGAGTAGAAGTAAGAGGGGGTGAGTGGTAACATGATTAGACCTAGAGTTTAGAGTGGAGAATGGATTAGAATGGAGAAACTTAAGGAAGAACTCTATTGTAGTCATCTGGGTGAAAGGTAGTAAGGGCTTGAACTAGAGGGAGGGGCTCTCTGAGTAGAGAGAAGAGGACAAATGCAAGACACGAAGGTAGAGACAAGATTTGACAATGGATTAGCTATGAGTGAGAATAAGGAGTAGAGGATAACACTCAAGTTGTGAGCCTGGGTAACTGGGAAGATAGTGATGACCTCAATGATAATAGAGAAATGTGGAAGAAGGGAGGATTGGGGGTGGGGGTGGGAGTGGGCGAGAGGTAATGAGTTTTGTTTTGCATTGTACAATGATCAACTATGGATAACTTCACTCTTCTCAACAATACCAAGATCCAAGACAATTTCAAAGGACTCATGGTAGAAAATGCTATCCACACCCAGAGAAAAACACAAAGGAGTCTGAATGCAGATCAAAACATACTACTTTCACTTTTTGTGTGTGTGCTTTTTTTTCTTTTGGTTTGTTTCTTCTTTCACAGCATGACTAAATGGAAATATGTTTCATATGATTGCATATATATGTATATATATATATATATATACACACACACACACTCACATATACATACACATACATATATATGAGGGAGGTAAAGAGGAAATTTGGAACTCAAAATTTTTTTTAAATGGATGCTAAAGTTTGTCTTCCCATGTAATTGGAAAAAATAAAATACTATTAAAATGAGCTCTGTTAGAGATGCATACAGGATATCTAGTTCAAGAAGTCTAAGAGGCAGTTGGAGACACAGAGCCCAGCAGAGAGACACTAGGACTGGCTATATGGATCTTAAAATCATTGACATAGAGATAGTAATTGAATCCTTGGGAAGTTATGAGATTACCAAGTGAGATAATGTAGATAAAAGAGAGAAGCGAGCCCAGGAGAGAGCCTTGGCCCAGGAACACTCATGGCTAGTGAGCATTGCATGGATGAAGAACCAGCAAAGGAGACTAATGAATGGCTGGATAGATAGGTGAACCAAAAGAGGGCAGTGTCATGAAAGACTAGAAAGGAGAGTGTATCCAGAAGGATAAGATGATCTACAGTGTTAAATGCAGCATAGTTCACAGAGCACCGGGCCTAGAGTCAGGAAGACTCATCTTCCTGAGTTCTAATGCAGCCTTAGACACTTACTATCAATGTGATCCTGGGCAAGTCACTGAACTTTGTTTGCCTCAGTTTCTTTTTTTTGTAAAATGAGCTGGAGAAGTAAATGGCAAATCACTCCAGTATCTTTGCCAAGAAAACTCCACATGGGATCTTGAAGAGTCAGACATGGCTGAAACAACTGAGCAAGAAATCATTGGTAACATTGGAGAGCGTAGTTTAAGTTAAATGATGAGGTCGAAATCCAGATTGCAGAGGATTTAGAAGAGAATAAGAAGGAAGAGAAGATGTAGACATCTTTCTCAAGGCATTTAGACACTAAGGAAAGGCAGTAATTAACAAGAACGATCAAAGAGAAGGTTTTCTAAGGATGGGGGAAACCATTTTCACAGGAAGCAGAGAGGGAGAGATTGAAGATGTCTGAGTGATGAGGAGAGGAGAAGAGGGAGCTCTCAGCAAACAGTCTCAATTTTTTTTGGTGAAGTAAAAGTCAAGGTCCTCAGCTGAGAGAAAGGAAGGAAGGGAGTGCTGTTGGAGGCTTGAGCAGAGACCAGAAGGTTTGGAAGACCAATTGAGAAGAGTGAGATAGGGAATCAATTAGGAGGCATAGAATATTTGCCTTGCCAAAGTGAGGCTGTAGTTGGGATTAGATAACATGAATTTGCTGTGGGCCCAGCCAGCACAGTCTCATGAACTCCAGCTCCTTTTAGCAGAAACAAAGTGGTCTAATGGTGAGAGTGACCTAGGGCTGGGTCTTGGCAAGTCATCAGCAGCGATAGCAAGGAAATCAAGGTTGGACTCAGTTGGTAAGGATTTTATAATGAACAAAGCTGGCTTCATCAATTCTTAATTTTATTCCATTAATATATAAAGGTCCTTATCCACACAAAAAATGTACTCTCTGCCCCTTTGCACTGTTTCAAAACCTTCCTACCTTCAAGGCTCAACTTAAATTCTACCACTTTTGCAGGTATATTTAAAAAAGAAAAAAGACCTAAGCTGAGAGTAAGGAGACCTGGGTGTATAGTGGGGAAAGCTCTGGAGTCAGATGATCTGGATTCAAATCCTGCCTCTGACAGTATATGTGAGACCTTGGGCAAGTCACTTCATATTTTGGGGCTTCAGTTCACCCATCTGTAAAATGTTGAACTAGATGGCCTTTTAGTTCTCTTCTCATTCTATATTTAAAATCTACTTGAGGTATGCCTATAGGTCAGTCACTTAATCTCTTTATGCCTTATTTTCCTCACCTGAAAAATGAGGTAGTTAGTCTAGAGCATAGGTTCCCAAAGTGGGTGAGACTGCCCCCTGGGGGGCACTGGAATGATCTAGGGGTGGTAGTAGCCTCGGTTGCAATTGAAGGGTATTGAATAAAAATAAGGGGGCATGGAAGCATAAGGAAAGAAGAGAAAAGAAGAAAATTTGAAAAACCATTCATACATGTTTCATCTGTTGTATAACAGAATTAAAGTCATAGTGATTACATTATTCACCAAATGAACACACAAAATGCAAGTTATAATCAATCAGTGGTCAAGTCTGCCAACAGGTCTTAACAAGCAAGTGTTGGCAGCTAAGTGTGTCATTTGTTATCAGAAAGTCCAGCATGCATCAGCAGGATTATGTGCATGTAATGACTTGTTTACAATATGATACTATATAGTTACACAATGCAATGTTGCATCATCAAAACTTCAATGCAGAAAAACCCACAATTTTGCAATAAATTATTAAATTTAAGATGTGCCATTCTTTAAAAATATATATATATTTTGAAATGACACAAATTAAAAAAAACTGTTAAAAGGTTAAAGAAAGTAGATTTCCAGAGGGACATTGAGTAATTTTTTTTTTGAAAAGGGGGTGGTAAGCCAAATAAGTTTGGGAATCTCTGGTCTAGAACATTTTTAAGGTCCCTTTTAGCTCTAACATTCTATGATTCTATGCCTTCCCTGACAATCGTAGCCCAAAGTAATCTTACTCCCAGCCGATCCCCTATGTAGGTAATTTTGGTAGCTCTCATTTGACAATTAATCAAACGATGTTTTATGACATTGGTTTGAAATGGTAATTAGCCCACATTATTACTTAACTTTTCCCCTCTCTATGTGTCATTTCAGTTAGGCTACAAGTTCTTCGAATGTAAGATTCAAGCTAATCCTTTATTATCAGAGGTCAGACTTTTCCTAGTTCTGCTCAGCGACCATTTCAAAACATCTAGAGCAAAGAACAGGTCCCATCGTTCTTTAGAAAATGTTTCAGACAGAACTGTCTTAGAAGTAGGGAGCTCTGTCACTGGGAAGAACTTACAGAGAGACAGATTTTGATTTGATATATATAAAAAAGTCTTCCTAACAATTAAAGCTGCCCTAAAATGGAATGGGCTGGCTGTCATAGGAGGCAGGTGTAGATGGTAGAAATTTATCACTGAGAGTCTTCAATCAGAGATGGATGACACCTCTTTGGAAATCACCTTTTTTACTCTCCTTCTTTACCCCGATCTCTGATGAAGAAATGCCAATCTCTCTCTCTCTCTCTCTCTTTCTCTCTCTCTCTCTCTCTCTCTGTCACCTTTATCCCTTCCTTTTCTGTCATATCTAGCAGGTTGCTCCTACAATCACCCCATTTCTAATTTTCAATCTCTCCCTATTGGTGGTATAGGGGATAGAGTACTAGTTCTAGAGTGAGGAGGACCTGAGTTCAAATCTAGCCTCAGACACACTAGCCATGTGACCCTGGGCAAGTCATTTAACCCTGTTTGCCTCTGTTTGCTCATCTGTAAAATGAGCTGGAGAAGGAAATGGCAAACCACTCCAGTGTCTTTGCCAAGAAAACCCCAAATGGGGTCAGAAAGAGTTGGACAAGACTGAAATGACTCAACAACATCTATTGACTCATTCCTTCCTTATAGACATGCTTAGGTCTTCTCCATCTTTAAAACATCTTCCCTAGACTCTATCATCTCTATCAGGCCATCATTCTATATCTCTCCTTCATATCAGCCAAATCTGTAGAAAAAAAGTTATCTTCTCTTGTAATTTCCGCTTCCTTTCTTCTCATTCACGTCTCAACTGCTGGGTTGATATAGTGTTTTGTACACTGTACATAGAGTGGTACAGTGGAAAGAATGTAGCTCTGGAGTCAAAGGACCTGGGTTCAAATTCTGCCCCTGATGTTTGCTTTCTCTATGACGGGGGGTGGGGGTGTGCAAGTGACTTATTTTCCCTGGGCCTCAGTCTCCTCACCTATAAAAATGTGAGAATTGGCCTCTGAGAACAAGAAGTTCTAGACTCCTTTGAGCTCTAGTCCCATGGTCGTAATATGATCAATAATTTGCAATATGACTTGTGACCTCATCACTTAATTGAAACTGATCTCCCCAAAGTGATGAATAGTCTCTTCATTGCCAAACTAAATGTCCTTTTCGTAATCCTCCCTTCAGTGACTCCAAGACGAGGCCATTCTCCTTTCTTTATGTTTTGGGAACACTACTCTCTCTCCATTCTTACCCTCCCTGTCTGGCTGATCCTTCTGAGTCTCCTTTGCTGGCTCATCCACGTCACCACTTCTAACTGTGGTGTTCTGCAAAGCTCTGTCCCAGGCTCTTCTTTCTGTGTAGACTCTCAATGACTTCATCACTTCTTACGGGTTTAACGATCATTTCTATGCAGATGGCTCCTAATGTCCACATACTGCTCTAGTCTCTCTCTTAAGCTCCAGTCCTAAATCATTAGCTGCTTATCAGACATTTCAAATTGGTCGTCCCAGAAATGCCTCAAACTCATCATGTCCAAAGAAGAATTCATTCCCTTTCCTCCCCCTCCTCTAAAACCACACCTCGTCTGGATTTCCCTATTTTTATGGAGAACACCCCAATCCTTCTAGTGGGCAGGTTTTTGAAACCTCAGATTCCTCCTCCACTGCAACAACCTTAAAAGTCAAATCTTGTCTATTCTACCCCTACAATATCTGTTCCTCCCTACTCCACTGACAACACAACCTTCCTACTTCGGGCCTCTTGGTTGGTGTCCCTGCTTCCAGTCTTTCCCTTCATTCTTAATGTAGTTGCCAAAATAATATTACTAAAATAGAGTGCTATGTGACTCCCCTGCTAAAAAAAAAAGCTCCCATGGCTCCCTATTACCCTTAGGATCAAATACAAACTACTCTGTTCGGAATTTATAGCCCTTTACGACCTTTACTGACTTTAATATATATTTCCAGGCAGGGGTAAATATTTAACAACTGGCTCTACAGGATGGGGGGGAGTGTGCACAACATACTTTAAAAGTAAATCTGCATTATTCACATCTTCTCCTTTACTTTCTTAAGTTTAGACAATCAACAAAACAATAAATCCAGCCCTGATTTGGAGTATTTGGTGATTGGTCTAAATGGAGTATTTGGTGAGGTATAAATGCTCACACAGAAAATTTAATAATCCGCTCCTGTAAGCCAGCTCCAGCAGACCACTGTTTCCAGGCTTGTTATACAATGCTCCTTTTCACACATACCCTATATTTGGCCTACTTTTTGTCCCTCACAGGCAACATTCCACCTCCTACCATAATAGCAGCTAGTATTTATATAGCTCTTTAAGGTTTTCCAGGCACTCTGCCAAACTCTTTTACAAATATTATCTCATTGCATCCTCCCAACAATCCTGGGAGGTAGGTGCTATTATTATCCCTATTTTACAGATGAGGAAACTGAGGCAGACAGTGATTAAGAGGTTTGTCACACAGGGTCACACAGATAGTAAGTGTCTGAGGCAGGATTTGAACTCATATCTTCCTGATTCTTAATCCAGTGCTCTATCTAGTGCGCCACCTAACTGCCTCTTCATGCCTTTTCTTCGCACAGACAGTTCAACATACCTGGAATGCACTCTTGGTTCATTGCCACCTCGTGAAATCACTGATTTCCTTTACTGGTTCAGTCGTGTCCAACTCTTTCTGACCCCGTGGACCCTATGGCATCAATACTGTCCATGGGGGGTTCTCTTGGCAAAGAAACTGTAGTGGTTTGCCATTTCCGTCTCCAGTGGACCAGGGTCCACAGGTAGTGAGCATCTGATGCCACATTTGAACTCTGGTCTTCCTGACTCCATACCCAGCACTGTATCTGCTGAGCCAACTAGCTGCCTCCTATTTCCTTTGAAGATCAGCTCAAATACCACTTCCTGCAGAAGACCGTTTTTTGATACCCCTAGCTGCTGGTGCCTTCCCTTTAAAATTACATTGTATTCATTTTGTGTGTGTTCACTTTGCCTATCCTTTTATGCTTATATGTTTTCTTCCCCTATAGAACATAAGTTTCTTGAAGGTAAGAACTGTTTCATTTGTGTCTGTATCCCCATGACTTGTATTGTGGCTGGCATATAGCAGGTACTTAATGTAGGTACTTAATGAATGCATATTGATTCATTGATTGAAGTTGCATATCAACTTCCTGTTACAGGTACCATTTTGAAAAAAAATGAGCAATGAGGATCCTTCTATCTCAGAGTCTTTAACCCTTTTCAGAATTTGAACAGGCTTACACATTTACAAAGCTAAAGCATTTCTGAATTGGATTTATGAAGAGAGGGACCATGAGATCAATTATCACAGTATACCATTGGTTATGGCATCTAAAAAATTTCTCCTTTGACTTCTGAAGCTGCTAGAGTGAAGACTCTAGAAGTATATATGTATCTGGCACAGAATAAATGACATTTGTCTGGAATTATTTTTATATACATTCACTAGGCCACTAGGATGATTCATTCATTCATAATTCATTCAATAAACATTTATGAAGCACCTATTGCCTATGTTCAGCACTGGAGGAGATGCAAAGAATCCAGAAGTGGGGATGAGCCATGAACACAAATAATGGTTGGTTGTTGTCTTTCATTCTCAAAGAGGACTAAAATTACATCACTAGGGGGGGCGGAGCCAAGATGGCAGCTGGTAAACAGGGACTAGAGTGAGCTCCGTACCCGAGTCCCTCCAAAAACCTCTAAAAAATGGCTCTGAACCAATTCTAGAATGGCAGAACCCACAGAACAGCAGAGGGAAGCAGGGCTCCAGCCCAGGACAGCCTGGATGGTCTCTGGGTGAGGTCTATTCCACACAGAGCTGGGAGCTGGGAGCTGGGAACGGAGTGGAGCAGAGCCCAGCCTGAGCTGCGTGGACCATCCAGACCAGAAGCCGGGCGGAGGGGGCCCTAGCGCCCTGAATATGTGAGCTGCGGCAGTTATCAGACCCCTCGACCCACAAACACCAAAGACTGCGGAGAAGGTTAGTGGGAAAAGCTGCGGGAGTGGAAGGAGTTTGCGGTTCGGCTCCCAGCCCCGGGGGCAGCGGAGGTGGGGCAGCTACAGCTGTTGTTACTTCCGGCTCCAGGCCCACCTGGTGGGAGGAATTCAGTGGCGGATCAGAGAAGGAGTGCAACAGTCTGCTGAAGATCTAAGCCCAGTCTGGACTGGGGGTTCTTGGGGAAGGAGTAGTGCGGATCTGACAGAGCTGGCACCTCCCCCCCAAACGTGGAACATAGAACTCGTTAGTCTACAAGCAGTCATACCCCACTGAAAAACTCAAAGGTCAAGTTAGTTGGTTGGGAATATGGCCAGGCAGCGAAAAAGCGCCCAGATTCAGTCTCAGACTTTGGATTCTTTCTTTGGTGACAAAGAAGACCAAAACATACAGCCTAAAGAAGACAACAAAGTCATAGAGCCTACAACCAAAGCCTCCAAGAAAAACATGAACTGGCCCCAGGCCATAGAAGAACTCAAAAAGGATTTGGAAAAGCAAGTTAGAGAAGTAGAGGAAAAATTGGGAAGAGAAATGAGAAGGATGTGAGAAAACCATGAAAAACAAGTCAATGACTTGCTAAAGGAGACCCAAAAAAATACCTGAAAAATACACTGAAGAAAACAACACCTTAAAAAACAGACTAACTCAAATGGCAAAAGAGCTCCAAAAAGCCAATGAGGAGAAGAATGTCTTGAAAGGCAGAATTAGCCAAATGGAAAAGGAGGTCCAAAAGACCACTGAAGAAAATACTACTTTAAAAATTAGATTGGAGCAAGTGGAAGCTAGTGACTTTATGAGAAACCAGGATATTATAAAACAGAACCAAAGGAACGAAAAAATGGAAGACAATGTGAAATATCTCCTTGGGAAAACCACTGACCTGGAAAATAGATCCAGGAGAGATAATTTAAAAATTCTTGGACTACCTGAAAGCCATGATCAAAAAAAGAGCCTAGATACCATCTTTCAAGAAATTATCAAGGAGAACTGCCCCAATATTCTAGAGCCACAGGGCAAAATAGAAATTGAAAGAATCCATCAATCGCCTCCTCAAATAGATCCCAAAAAAGAAATCTCCTAGGAATATTGTTGCCAAATTCCAGAGCTCCCAGATCAAGGAGAAAATACTGCAAGCAGCCAGAAAGAAACAATTTGAGTATTGTGGAAACCCAATCAGAATAACCCAAGATCTGGCAGCTTCTACATTAAGAGATCTAAGGGCTTGGAATGCGATATTCCGGAGGTCAATAGAGCTAGGATTAAAACCTAGAATCACCTACCCAGCAAAACTGAGTATCATGTTCCAAGGCAAAATATGGATTTTCAATAAAATAGAGGACTTTCAAGCTTTCTCAGTGAAAAGACCAGAACTGAATAGAAAATTTGACTTTCAAACACAAGAATCAAGAGAAGCATGAAAAGGTAATCAAGAAACGGAAATTGCAAGGGACTTACTAAAGTTGAACTGTTTTGTTTACATTCCTACCTGGAAAGATGACGTGTATGATTCATGAGACCTCAGTATTAGGGTAGTTGAAGGGAATATGCATATACATATATATATATATATATATATATATATATATATATATATATATATATGTTTATGTATATATATGTGAATGTGTATGTATGTATATATCTATGTGTATAAGTATGTATGTGTATATATATGTGTGTTTATATATATATATATATATATATATATATATGTAAAAGAGAGAGAGCAGACACAGGGTGAGTTGAAGATGAAGGGAAGATATCTAAAAGAAATAAAATGAAATTAAGGGATGAGAGAGCAACATACTGAGAGAGGGAGATAGGGAGAGACAGAATGGGGTTGATTATCTCACATAAAGGTGGCAAGAGGAAGCAGTTCTGTGGGAGGAGGGGAGAGGGCAGGTGAGGGGGGAATGAGTGAACCTTGCTCTCATCAGATTTGACCTGAGGGGGAATACCATACATACTCAGTTGAGTATCTTACCCCACAGGAAAGAAGAGGGAGGAAGATAAAAAAAAAATAAAAGGAGGGGATGATGGAGGGGAGGGCAGTTGGGGGTGGAGGTAATCAAAACAAACACTTTGGAAAGGGGACAGGGTCAAGGGAGAAAATTCAATAAAGCAGGATGGGTTGAGAAGGAGCAAAAATGTAGTTAGCCTTTCACAACATGAGTATTATGGAAGGGTTATACATAATGATACATGTGTGGCCTAGGTTGAATTGCTCGACTTCTTAGGGACGGTGGGTGGGAAGGGAAGAGGGGAGAGAATTTGGAACTCAAAGTTTTAAAATCAGATGTTCAAAAACAAAAAAAAGTTTTTGCATGCAACTAAAAAATAAGATACACAGGCAATGGGGCGTAGAAATTTATCTTGCCCTACAAGAAAGGAAGGGAAAAGGGGATGAGAGGGGAGGGGGGTGATAGAGGGGAGGGCTGACTGGGGAACAGGGCAACCAGAATATAAGCCATCTTGGAGTGGGGGGGAGGGTAGAAATGGGGAGAAAATTTGTAATTCAAACTGTTGTGAAAATCAATGCTGAAAACTAAATATGTTAAATAAATAAATTTAAATTAATTTAAAAAAAAGAAAATTTAAAAAAAATTACATCACTAGGTGGGAGTCAAGGTATAGTGTGTCCAACTGGTTGATCAATCCAACATGAGTTTGGAAAACTCTACTGCAGGTCAGGCACAAACAGTCCATATGAACATTTGGAGTGGAGATGTCTCCAAATTTGCACATCTCCTCTTTCTTGTGAGCTATTGCAATTCTGCTTTACTTATAGACCACAGTGCCTTCTTTGATGCAGGCACATCATGCTCGGTGGTCCTGTGCCAGAATCTCCTATGTCTTATAATTGATTCCAAAGTTCTTCAGAGAAACCTTGAGAGTGTCCTTGTATTGCCTCTTCTGATCTCCTCATATGCACTTGCCTTGTGTGAGTACTCTGTAAATAATCTCTTAGGCAAACATATATTTGACGTTTGAAGAATGTGACTAGCCCATTGGAGTTGTGCTCTCTACGGTAGAGTTGGAATACTTGGCAGTGCAGCTCAAGAAAGGACTTCAGTGTATGGTACCTTGTGGTCAGGAGATCTTCAGAATCTTCCCAATACAATTCAAATGGAAGTGATTCAGTTTCCTGGCATGGTGTTGGCACACTCTCAGTTTCACAGGCATACAACAATGAAGTCCAGCACAATAGCTCTGAAGACCTTCATTTTGGTAGGTAATCAAATACCTCTTCTCCCCCACACTTTCCTTTGGAGCCTCCCAAACACTGAGCTAGCTCTGGCAATGCATGCATCAACCATGTCATCTATGTGTACATCCCTGGAAAGTACACTGCCAAGGTAAGTGAACTTATCCACAGCATTCAAAATTTTTCCATTTGCTGTAACTGATGGTTCCATATATTGATGGTGTGGTACTGGCTGGTCGAGAACCTCTGTTTTCTTGGTGTTAATTGTCAGGCCAAAATGAGCACATGTATCAAAGTATTATACATACTTTGTTGCATCTCAGCCTCAGAGCCTGCACTGAGTGCACAATCATCTGTGAACAAAAAGTCATGCACCAATTCTCCCTTTTAGTCTTGGCTTGTAGCCTTTTCAAGTTAAATAATTTGCTCTCTGTGGTAGCTGACCTTGATACCATTTTTGTCCTCATTGAAAGTATCTGACAATATCTCAGAAAACATCATGCTAAAAAGCACGGGAACAAGAACACAGCCCTTCTTCATTCCACTGGTGACTAGGAAAGTGTAAGAGCATTATCCATTATCCAGAACCCATGCAAGCATAACCTCATGAAATGGACATACAATACTGATGAACTTCACTGGCCAACCACATTCTGCATAATTTTCCACAAGCCCTCACAACTGACAGTATCAAAGACCCTTTGTTAGGTCTATGAATATTGGGTACAGACCTCTGTTCTATACATTTCTCCTGGAGTTGTTGAGCAGCAAACACCATATCGACTGTTCCTCATCTCTTTCTGAAGCCGCACTAGCTCTAAGGTAGATACACAAATAACTCTCATATATTGAAGAGGTCCAGAGTGGTATGAAAGACTCGAGAGGAGAGAGAACTTCTAGAAGAGGGCAACATGTCATGGAGGGGGTGACATCTAAGTGGATCTTGAAGGAAGGAAAGAGTTCAAAAAAGTATAGATAAGGGGAGTGAAGGAAGGAATCACTGCAGACACAAAAGTAGGAAAAATGTTCACAAAGGTCCCAAAGTAGGAAAAACATAGGATTAGTAGACCTGTTAGGCTGGGATGTAGAGTGTGTAGGGGGACCAGCATTGTGATAAGGGAGAAAAGGCAAGTTGGAGGGACAGGCCCAAGTATTGATGACACAAAATAAACACCTAAATAGTTGTTGGATGAACCAATGAAGCAAACATGAAAGAAAAGTCACTTTTCTCTTGCTTTCTCCACCCCACCCCCCACAACATTTTTAACAACTTGGAGAAAGATTAGGCCTCAGTTTTGGAAACATTAAATCAAAGTGTTGGCTAAAAAAAACAAAAACAAAAAACAATATCATGCACTTTGAGCTAATAAATATAGTGAAGATGCTTGTCATGCAGAGAGTCTGGTTTAATTGTGCTCTGGGAGGAAACATTCTCTTTAGGAGGCATGTGGTGGGGCATGCGTGATGTTGCTAAGCAATTTAATGTTGAAGCTGGTGAAGAAACATGGGCTCATGAAGATCAGCTTCTGATTTAAGGCCAGTCATTAGAGGAGGCCAAAGTTGGGAGGGGTGGACATCTGGAAGAGTCCCAGAGCCAAAGGGATGATGATATAGGGGAATACAGTTGAAAAGAAAACTGGGAAAAATGAAATTAAAAAAAAAAACTATTCCAGGGAAAGAAGTTAAAGCAGCCT
Organism: Trichosurus vulpecula; assembly: GCF_011100635.1. Lineage (NCBI taxonomy): Eukaryota > Metazoa > Chordata > Mammalia > Diprotodontia > Phalangeridae > Trichosurus > Trichosurus vulpecula. The sequence goes on along the minus strand of NC_050575.1, from coordinate 127,938,077 downwards.
GAGGATTCATTCATTCAACAAAATATAATGTAGTGGAAAGAGCCCTGGAGCTAGAACCAGGAATTCTAGGTAACATAAACTCATTGTGTGATCTTGTGCAAATCACTAGGTTCTAGTTTTCTCAACTGTAAAATGAAGAAGTTGGTCTAGACTATGTCTAAGATGTCTTCCATTTCCAACATTTTATTCTAAGCCCCTTTTCTAACTCTAATATTCTGTTTCCTGATCTAATATCCACATTTTAAAGAGTTTTCCAACTCTAAAAGTCTTTGTCTTACATTCTGCAGTTTTTCTCCTTTAAGCTCTAAGAATCCCCTTTGTGCTAGAATCTTGGGGTAATACAAAGTTTGGATAAGACTGACCCCTACCTTCAAGGAATTTGTAGTCTAGTAAGAATGATTAGATTGCCCAGTGATAAATATAGTATAAGTTAGAATGCAGTAAAAGTATGTAAAAAGAGTACAAAGTTCTAACTGATAAGTAGAGTAGAAAATGTTAGGTTTGTAGTCAGAAGATCTGGGGTTTTAATTCCAACTTGTCTAACCTGTGTGACCTCTGGCAAGTCATGTTACCTCTCTGGGTCTTAGTTTCCTCATCATCTGTAAGATGAGGAAACCAGACACTTAACTTCTAATATTCTTCCCTGTTCTAAATCTATGTTCTAGCTCAGTGATGTCAAACCCAAATAAAAATGGGGGCCAATAAACTGAAATAGGATCCCTATGGACCACATATTGACTTAGAAAGCCACATATTGTCTATGGGGTTTTTTTTGTATTTTTATCCATTTTGTTAAATACTTCCCAATCACGTTTTAATTTGGTTCAAGGTTGTGTGTTTTACACCTCTCCTATACCTCAGGGAGATATCATTTCTAGCTGGGTGGGTAAGACAAAGCTTCAAAGAGGTTCCTTTGGAACTGGGTCTTGAAGAGTAGGTAGGAAGTCAGTTGACTGAATAGGGAAGTATGGTGAGTGAAGACATTTCCAGCTTTACAGAAAGAATGGTGTGGGTAGAGCTACAGAAGCAGGAAAGCACAGGATGTGTTTGTGAGTAGCAAATAGTCCAGGTCAGCTGGAACTTATAACTCATGAGACATACCACTGTAAGATGATACTTTAGAAAGCATTGGGAGATAGGTTGTAGAAGGCTTTGAATAGAAGGCTAAGAGGTTAAATGCATGTGGACAATAACTAATAAAATGTTTTCAACAAGGTGATGGTGTAAACATGTGTATTGTGAAGATTCATCAGGCAGTTTACACAGGGGACATATTGAAGGATGGGGATACAGAATTAAAATCTCCTTCTGTATTAGTCTTCCATAGCCAGAATATTGGAGATGACTGGAATTGCTTTTTCTGAAGTGACCAAGCAGAAAGGCGTGGTATGACGCAAAGAATGCTGGTTTGGGGCTCAGAGAACCTGAATTTAACCTTGGTCGTGCTGTGATATTTAACCCTGGTCATATGTGATCTTGGGCTTATTACTTCCTCACTCTGCACCTCAGATTTTTCATCTGTAAAATCAAAGATTTGGAATAGCTTAGATCCCTTCCAGCTTTGAATCCCATTTTCCTAATGCAACTCATCTCTTGGATAACTAGCCCACTGTAAACGATAGCAGTCAAACTTCAAACTTCATATGTGACCTTTCCACCATAGGCAGCTCGATGGTATAGCAGATAGAGCAAAGGACTTAGAGTCAGGAAGACCTGCTAGATGTGTGACCCTGGGCAAGTCACTTAAACTCTCTGTGCCTTAGTTTCCTCATCTATAAAGTAACTATGATAATGGAACCTGCCTTACAGGATTGTTGGGAAAATCAAGTGAGGTAACATATTTAAAGTGCTTTCCAAACCTTAAAGTGCTATATAAACATTTATTGTTATTGGTATTGTCATCATCATCATCATCATCATTGTTATTATTACCTCTGCCTCAGCTCAGCCAACCATTGGAATCTTTCTAAAGAGTGGCCCAGCATCTCTCTTAGACATGTCCCCAGGACTTCAGTTAAATCACTATAGCTCTTAAAGAACCAATGATGACAGGATATGGCTTCTTAAATGCAATAGGATTATTGTGCTTTTGACAAGGCATCTCTATTGTTCTTTAGGGCTTAGAAAGGTATTTCCTTCCAACAAACCGATGAAGTACTCTGACCAAGTATTATCATTCCTACTTTACAGATGAAGAAACTGAGACTCATTGAGGGTAAGTGATTTCAAAATGACAAAGCATTTGAGCCAGAATTCATGTTAGGACATAATATGTTACGGATGAAATAGGAAATAGAAGTTAGAATACAGAATATAAAAGTTGAAAGGGACCATGGAACATAGGATGTTAGAGCTAATCAGGATCTATAAAACTACTGAAATCACATCTAAATTGTTCTGAATTTGAAGATTGTGACTAAATAGGAGTGTACCTATAGAAGAAGGACACCAAGATAATGAGAACACTTAAAAACTATGCTGTGGGAAGACTACAAAAGTATCTGACATCTTCTTTCATACTATCCTTGAACAAGATGGAGGGATTCAGGATGCACGGTAGTGGAATCAGATAGAATCAGAACTGGTTGAATATATGAACCTAAAAAGTAGTCCTTAATGGGTTGATGTCATCATATGTCTTAGGTCCCTGTGGAGCATTACAGGGATCCATTCTTGGAATTGTACTGTTTATCACTTTTATTAATGACTTGGATAAAAGTATGGATGGCATGCTTATCAAATTTGTGGATTAACACAAAGCTGGGAAGTATAACTAATATGTTGGATAATCACCAGGATCCTAAATGAGATCTAGAATAAAAAGAGGCTAGAGCATTGGGATGAATCTAAGATGAAATTTACTAAGAATAAATAGAAAGCTTTATGCTTGGGCTCAAAAAATCAACTTCAGCAGTACAGACCTAGAGAAGGGCAAAGGAATGGGGAAGATATGCTTAAATAGCATAGAATGAGGGTCAAGACTTAATAAGATGGAGTATACTAGGGCGGAGCCAAGATGGCAGCTTGAAAATAGGGACTCACTTGAGCTTCCCTCCAAATCCCTCCAAACACTTGTAAAAACTGACTCTAAACAAATTCTAGAGCTACAGAAACCATGAAATGACAGAGTGAAATAAGTCTCCAGCCCAAGATGGCCTGGATGGTCACTGGGAAGGGTCTATTGCCATGCTGGGAGAGGAGTGCAGCCCAGCTTGGGCTGTGCTGGAAGAAACCAGGCCAGAGTACACCTGGCAGAGCAGGCCTTAGGGCCCTGAATCACTGAGCTGTGGCAGTTTCCAGACTTCTAAACCCACAAACGCCAAAGACAATTTAGCAGGTCAGTGGAAAAACTGTTGTACCTGGGGGAGAGAAGTGTGCAGGTTGGCCCCAGCCCTAGGGAGGCAGAGATGGCAGCAGCTATGGCTGCGGCAGCTGCTTGCAGAACCCCAGGCCCACAGACGCTGGGGGTAATCAGGCTGCTGATCAGAGTGGGAGTGCAGGGATCTCTTTGCTGGCACTAAGGCAGCATTCTCTTGCTTTGCCCCACTTGGATCTGGATCAGTCCTGGTTGGTGGTCCTTGGCGGAGGAGGAGTGCTGGTGTGGCAGAGCTTGCAGTGACTGTGGAGAGGGAGTTACACAGCAGAAAGGAGCACTTGTACTCACAGACCACAGCACAGACCAGGAGAGGAGTATCATACCACCTCAGAATAGAAGTGGCTCTGAAAACAGCAGCGCAAAACCCCTGAAGCTTGGGACAAAGCACTCTCCACTCTGGAAGCAGTCATACCCTGACAAAGAGCTCAAAAGTCAAGTAATTGGCTGGGAATATGAGCAGGCAGCATAAAAGGACTCAAACTATAGAATCTTTCTTTGGTGACAAAGACATACAGCCAGAAGAAGTCATCAAAGTCAAACAAAGTCAAAGATCCTATATCAAAAGCTTCCAAGAAAATTATGAATTGGTCTCAGACCATGGAAGAGCTCAAAAAGGATTTGGAAAATCAAGTAAGAGAGTAGAGGAAAAATTGGGAAGAGAAATGAGAGTGATGCAAGAAAATCATGAAAAATGAGTCAATGACTTGCTAAAGTAGACCCAAAGAAATACTGAAGAAAATAACACCTTAAAAAATAGACTATTCCAAATGACAATAGAGCTCCAAAAAGGTAATGAGGAGAAAAATGCCTTAAAAAGCAGAATTAGATGAATGGAAAAGGAGGTCCAAAAGACCACTGAAGAAAATACTGCCTTAAAAATTAGAATGGAGCAAGTGGAAGCTAATGACTTCATGAGAAATCAAGAAATTATAAAACAGAATGAAAAAATGGAAGACAGTGTGAAATGTCTCATTGGAAAAGCCACTGACCTGGAGAATAGATCCAGGAGAGATAATTTAAAAATTATTGCACTACCTGAAAGCCATGATCACATCATCTTCCAAGAAATTATCAAGGAAAACTGTCCTGACATTCTAGGACCAGAGGGGAAAATAGAAATTGAAAGAATCCACCAATTGCCTCTTGAAAAAGATCCCAAAAAGAGAATTCCTAGGAATATTGTAATGAAATTCCAGAGTTCACAGGTCAAGGAGAAAATATTGCAAGCAGTCAGAAAGAAACAATTTAAGTATTGTGGAAACATAATCAGGATAATACAAGATCTAGTAACTTCTACATTAAGGAATCAAAGGGCTTGGAATATGATGTTCCAGAGGTCAAAGGAGCTAGGATTAAACCTAGAATCACCTACCCAGCAAAACTGAGTATAATACCTCAGGGCAAAATATGGATTTTCAATTAAATGGAGGACTTTCAAGCATCCTTGATGAAAAAAACAGAGCTGAATAGAAAATTTTACTTTCAAATACAAGAATCAAGAGAAGCATGAAAAGGTGAACAGGAAAGAGAAATCATAAGGGGCTTACTAAAATTGAACCATTTGGTTTACATTATTAGATGGAAAGATGATATTTGTAACTCATGAGACCTTTTTCAGTATTATGGTTGTTGAAGGGAATGTACATATATATAGGCAGAGGGCACAGGGTGAATTGAATATGAAAGGATGATATCTAAAAAAATTAAATTAAATTAAGGGATGAGAGAGGAACACATTGGGAGAAGGAGAAAGGGAGAGATAGAATGAGGTAAATTATCTCACATAAAAGTGGCAAGAAAAAGCTGTTATAATGGAAGGGAAGAGGGGCTAGGTGAAAGGGAATGAATGAATCTTGCTCTCATGGGATTTGACTTGAGGAGGGAATAGCATATACACTTAATTGGGTATCTTACCTTACAGGAAAGTAGGGAGGAAGGGAATAAGAGGAGGGGGATGATAGAAGGGAGGGCAGATTGGGGGAGGAGGTAGTCAAAACAAACACTTTTAAAAAGGGGCAGGGTCAAGGCAGAAAAGTGAATAAAGAGGGACAGGATAGATAGAGGGAAATATAGTTAGTCATTTACAGCATGACTATTATGGAAGTGTCTTGCATAATGATACCTGTATAACCTATATTGAATTGCTTGCCTTCTCAAGGAGGGTGGGTAGGGAGGGAAGACGGGAGAGAATTTGGAATTCAAAGTTCTAAAAACAAATGTTAAAAAAAATTGCTTTCACATACAACTGGGAAATAAGATATACAGGCAATGGGACATAGAAATATATCTTGCCCTACAAGAAAATAAGGGGAAAAGGGATGGAGGAGGGAGTGGAGTGATAGAAGGGAGGGCAGACTGGGGAAAGGGGCAATCAGAATACATGACATCTTGGGGGGGAGGGTAGAGATGGGGAGAAAAATTGTAACTCTTGTTAAAATCTTGTGGAAATGACTGTTGGAAACTAAAAATAAATTTTAAAAATGAAAAATAATAATTTAGTGTACTACATCTATTATGTCAAATGGGACGTGTGTTGCTGGTTGTATACCTGGAGGGGGAAAAATTAAGACTTGCCCAAGCAATTTTCAAGGTAAAATAGAAACACAGTTCTTAAAATCTGTTTTTTTCCTTCCTGGAGAAATTTTGAAGTTTTCATAAAAAAAAATATGGTTTTTATTTGAAAATGATCCTTCTCATCAAACGATTGTAAAGAATGAGAATTGAGGTGTTTTTGTTTGTTCATTTGTTTGTTTTCCAGCAGTGGCGAAATATTTGTGCTAGTTTTCATGCATTAACAATACAGCTGGCCAAAGTTTGGGGGGTCCAATTGGTGGTCATGGAGTAGAATAAAATTTCCTGGATCACAACTCAAAAAAAAAGACTTAATAAGATGGCATTGAATAAAGATAAATGTAAGGTCTTCCATAGTTATAAGAAACTGGCTTCTCAAGTAAAAGAAAAGTCAGGAGCAGTTAGATTGCAATTCATCTGAAAAAGATCTGGGGATTTTAGTGGACTGAAAGCTCAGTGTGAGTCACAATGAAATATGGCTGCCAAGAAAGCTAACGCATAAGCCTGGCCTGCTTAAAGAGAGACATAATGTGCAAGACTAGGGAGGTGATAGCAAGGTGAGCACTGCTATCTTCTACCCTGACCAGACCAAATCTAGAGTACTTTGTTCAGTTCTGGGCACTACATTTTAGGAAAGTCATTGGTAAACTGGAGAATAGCCCAAAGTGGGGATACCAAGATGGTAAGAGCCTTGAGTACATGCCAAAGGAATATCAATTGTGGAAAATGAGGGTACTTAGCTTGAGGATGAGAAGACTTAGGGGGAATGAGACAGCTATCTTTAAGTATTTTAAGGACTGCCATTTGGAAGAGGGATTAGTCCTGTTTGGCTTGGATCCGGGGGCAGAACTAGGTGCAATGGATACAGAGAGGTGTATTTCATTTCCATAGAAGAAACTTCCTAACAAGCAGAGTCCATTGGAATAAGCTACATTAGGAGATGGGGATTCCCTTTCGCCACATGATTTCAAGTGAAGGTTGAATGGTTACTTTTTAGGTATGTTATAAGGGGAACTCTTGTTCAGGAGTTCTAAGGTCCCTTCCAACTCTAAGATCCCATGATTCAGATAGAATATTAGGGTTGAGACAGACCTTGGACTCATCTAGTCTACGTAATTTACCGAAGAAGCTAAGGCTCAGAGAGGCAACAAGACTTGTCCAAGGTAATGCTAAGCTAAGCCATCTCTCCTAATTCCATTTCTTGGGTTCATTAATTCATTCATTTAACGAGCATTTATTAAGCATCTATTACACATTAGGCACTGAGCTAAGCCCTTGGGTTAGGATGCCATAGTTAGTGAGTAGTTAGTGAGTTAGTTTAGGGTTGCAAGAGACCCAAAAGACCATCTATCCTAATCCCTTTGTTTTATGAATGAGGAAACCATAGCCCAGTGTGGGGAAGTGACTTGCCAATACCCTACAGCTAGAAAGTAGCTGAGCCCACATTTGAACCCAGATCCAATGACCCCAAATCCAGGGGTCACTGGTGAAGAAGAAGGAGGATGAGGAGGAGGAGGAGGAGGAGGAGGAGGAGGAGAAGAAAAAGAAGAAGAAGAAGAATAAGAAGAAGAAGAAGAAGAAGAAGAAGAAGAAGAAGAAGAAGAAGAAGAAGAAGAAGAAGAAGAAGGAAAGAAAGAAGGAAAGAAAGAAAGAAAAAAGAAAGAAAGGAAGGAAGAAAGAAAGAAAGAAAAAAGAAAGAAAGGAAGAAAGAAAAAAGGAAGGAAGGAAGGAAGGAAGATAGGAAGGAAGGAAGGAAGAAAGAAAGAAAGAAAGAAAGAAAGAAAGAAAGAAAGAAAGGAAGGAAGGATGGAAGAAAGAAAGGAAGGAAGGAAGGAAGGAAGGAAGAAAGAAAGAAAGAAAGAAAGGAAGGAAGGAAGGAAGGAAGAAAGAAAGGAGAAAGAAAGGAAGGAAGGAAGGAAGAAAGGAAGGAAGGAAGGAAGGAAGGAAGGAAGGAAGGAAGGAAGAAAGAAAGAAAGAAAGAAAGAAAGGAAGGAAGGAGAGAAAGAAAGGAGAGAAAGAAAGGAAGGAAGAAAGAAAGGAAGGAAGGAAGAAAGAAAGGAAGGAAGAAAGGAAGAAAGGAAGAAAGAAAGAAAGGAAGGAAGGAAGGAAGGAAGGAAGGAAGGAAGGAAGGAAGGAAAGAAGGAAGGAAGGAAGAAAGAAAGGATGAAAGAAAGAAAGGAGGAAAGAAAGAGAAAGAAAGAAGAAAGAAAGGAAGGAAGAAAGGAAGAAAGAAAGAAAGAAAAAGAAAGGAAGGAAGGAAGGAAGGAAGGAAGGAAGAAAAAAAGAAAGAAAGAAAGAATGAGAGAGAGAGAGCACAGGCGTGGGTGACTGAGACCCAGCCCCCTAGTACACTGTTTTCATATTTAATAATCCTTTTGCTCAGAAGAAGGAGAAACTTGGCAGAGAGTCCGGTCCATTCAGGTCAATTGTTGTTGGGCCGCTCTTTTCTTTGGGTGCATGCATCTCCAGCATGCCTGTTTATACTCAGGAATTTTTCATGGGTCTGCTTTCTTGCTGTTGGAATAATCACAGGTTTTAAAAATAAGAATAGTTACTGCCTATTCTTTTGTGAGCAGGGTGGGAAAAGGTCATTTGGGATATGGTGCTTCAAACACTTCAAAGGGCGCATCTTTTACTACAGGTTTAAAGACAGCTATGGAACAAAAGGGGATGTGTGCCTTGTGTGGCTGAGCTTCTAGGCAGTAACTGAAGGAAGCAGGCAGATTGTGCCTTCAGGGAAGGAGTGGGGGTAAATCTATTGCCCCTCTAGCATGCACAAGGAGTGGTGCAGGACCTGTTCTTGGTGTGGGGGTGGAGAGAGAGACAACCCTAGATCTTTGGAGTCGGAGGACTGGGGTTCAAATTCTAGCACTGTTACTTATCACCTGTGTGACCTTAGATCAGTCATTTCCATTCACTCTGTGCCTCAGTTTTCCCATTTGTAAAAAATGTGATGTTTGGAAGATATGATTTCTATGGGCCCTTCTAAGCTGTAAATGGTAGGATTTGTGGGAGGATATTCTAAACACCAAAGAGTTCAGCTCCATCCCCTTTCTCCCTCTTGTGAATGATGATAGCTATGAACATTTCTAGAATGCTTTAAAGATTACAAAGCACTTGCCTCACAACCTCTCTGATAATTCAGTAACATGGAGTGTGTCACCACCACCTTGCAGGAAAGAAGCTAAGGCTCAAAGCCAAGAAATGGCATGCCCCAAATCTCATGGCTGGTAAATGGTAGAACTGAGCTTAAGAACTCTGGTTTGGTTTTTTTTAAGTTCTGTATATGGAGATGTCCTCCAGGCCTCACGACACTCCTGAGATATAGGGGATGTGAATATTAAGATCACTAGACTTAGAATCAGAAAATCTGAGTTCTTCAACTCGCTACCAACAAGATCTTGTATAAATCCCTTAATCTCTCTTTCTTCACCTTTTAAACAAGGGAGTTGAACTGGGCGATGATTTCCCCAAGTTTCCTTCCAATTGAGCCAGGTGACTGATTTCTAAGTTCCCATCCAAATCCTAAGATTTTGTCATTATCTTCCTCATTTAACAGATTGAGAGAAGGGGGGAAATGACTCTCCCACAGTCCTTCAGGGGCAGATGCGAGGTTGGAATCTTGCCTCTCAATTTGGAACTTGCCGAGGGGCTCGTGGCTTCATGTTTCTAAAGAGAAAGACCATTTTTGCCAAACCCATAAGAGCAATATGAGATTTTGGTCGGGGGGGGAGGGGTGAGGGTGGTGGGGGAAGGTAAGGGATGTGAGACGAAAGTTGTCTGGACTTTTGGCTCCTCTTCCCAGAGAAATGAATTTCATTTACATCATCAATTAAGAAAATTACACTCACTAACTTGCCCAAGCTTGTATCAGAAGTTGTTTGGAAGGGAATAGAAATCATGATTAACTAGTAATTATTATAGGATTTACTCTTAACAAAGAACCAGCTCATGGAATCTAACATAGAATCTCAGGGGTGAACGAACCTTCAGGAGCCATCTAATGCCAGCCATACCTAAACAGGAATCCACTCTAAAAGAGCCCCAACTAGATGAACCAGCGGCTAGCTCACTCCTATTCGAAAGTCTCCAAAGGCAGTTCATTCCACTTTGGGACAACTCTCATCTTTGAGAAGTTATTTCTCATACTCTTCCTTTTATTTATTTGTTTGTTTGTCCATTTCTTTATTTTTAGTTTTCAACATTCACTTTTATAAGATTTTGAATTCTAAAATGTTTCCCTCTCCCTCCTCTGCCCCCTTCACCAAGATGGTATGCAATCTAATACAGGCTATACACGTACAATCATATTAAATATATTTCCACATTAGTCGTGTTGTGGCAGAAGAATCAGAATAAAATGGAAAATCCATGAGAAAGAAAAAAAAGAGAGAAAATAGTATGCTTCAATCCACATTCAGACTCCATAGTTCTTTCTCTGGATGGCTCACACTCTTACTCTTTGTCACTTCCACCCACTGCTCTTAGGTCTGCCCTCAGGTACCTCAGATATGTGGATATGGGATCACAAGGCCCCTTAGCCTTTTCTTCTCCAGGCAAAATAATGACAATTCCTTCTGTTAATCCTCACATGACCTGGCCTCCAGTCTTCTCTTAGCTTTCTCTGGACAGGCTCCAGCTTGTTACACAATCACAGAGTTAGAAGAGATCCCAGGAGGTTCCCTAGTCCAGTCCATGCCCCCCAAATGATTCCCAATGCAATATGCCCAATAAGTGATCATCTAACCCCTGCTTAAAGGCTTCCAAGGAGGAGGAATACACCACCTCTTGAGACAGTCCATTGCACTTTTGGATAGCTCTAATTGCTAGGAAGTTTTTCCTGGTATCAAAATTAAATTTCCTTTTTTCTCGACTTTCACCCATTGCTCCTAATTCTGCCCTCTGGGGTCAAGTAGAATGAGGATGATCTTTTATATCAATGAGTTTTAACCCTTTGTGTCACAGCCCTCTTTGGAAGTCTGATGAAGCCTATGGCCCGCCTTATGAGAAGAACATATTAAAATGCATGGAATTACAAAGGAACCCAATGATATTAAAATAAAACTATCAATATGATGAAAGTTTCAAGTTCATAGACTCTCTGAAATCTATGCACAGACCCCCATGGGAATGGCCAGTTTTTCTGGCCAATATTTATCGTTGGACAAATCAGCCACATCATTCACTGTTCACATCCATATCATTAGAAGTATTTGGTTAATATTGAAATTCCCTAAGTGGAAAACATTAGAAAGACTTCCTAATACAGACTCGAACTTGAGGCTAGAAAAGGCCAAGAGGAAGCCTCATTCATTTTCCAGTTATTATGAGAATAAAAGCAATTGAGGGGGCATGTTGCTTTGGCTGGATCCACAATGTTTCAATAGGCAAAGGTTTTCTGGTTAAATGTTTGAATGGGTTGGGCTACTCATGTTTTGAGTGTTTGCAATCATAGAATGTTAGAAATGGAAGAGACCTAGGATACACAATGGACTACAATGGACCTTAGAGCTCTTCTCTTCATTTTAAAAATTAGGAAATGGGTCCAGAGATGGATGATGTGACTGGCCTAAGGTAACATAACCAAAGTTTGAATCCCAGGACAGTGGTTCTTCTACTATGCTATACTTCTTCCATATTCATAGAGAAATGGAAAATTCCTGGTAGGTAATCATTTGGTTTCTGGAAAGCTGGGTGTGAGGAGGACTGGGCTAGGGGTAAAGGCAGGAGATGATTTCACTCTTCCATCCATGTGGGATCATCGTTAGCCATCTAAGTCCCAGGTAGGGGTACTACAGAGAGCTTTGGGAGAATCACCCCTTCGCAAAGAGTTCCAGAATTGAAGGAGAATTTAGTGGCTGCTAAGTCTAACCCTTACCCAAATAAGAAGGCCTATATTTGTCTCTTTATACATTCCATCCATTTCTCTTATGAGTGGGTGGGTGGGAAGGTGGAGACAAGCAGAGTATTTGCCCATGAAGACACCACATGGGAGGCAAAGTCAGGATGGCAGAGTAACGGAAAGAAGTACAGGCTAGCGCCACCACCAACCTTCCTCAAAGAACTAGAAAACCCCACAGAGCAGATGCTGATGGGGAAATTCAAGAAAGAACTACATGGGAGATTCCAGGGGAGATGGTATGAAGCTATACATTCTGAAAAGAAACTGGGAAGCGATCCATAAAAGATGTCACTGATTTATATTCAGCAGCACAAAGGGAACTTCTCACTAGAAGAGTTTCCATAATATGGTTGGACTCTGCCCTGGGTACACCGCATGGAGTGGCAAAAAGAGTTCTGGGCTTAGATTTAGGAAATCTAGGTTCATATACTTTCTCTCTGCCACTTACTAGATTTGTGACCCTGGAAAATTCACGTCACCCCTAGGAACCTCCCCCCAAGAAGTTCAGAATGATAACCCAGCATCACTGTGGGCAATTTCTTTGTAAACCTTTGTTTGTTTATTGTTATTGTTGTTCAATCATTCAGTTGTATCCAACTCTTTACGATCCCATTTGGATTTTTGGGGGCAAAGATATTCAAATCAGTTTTCCATTTCCTTCTCCAGCTCATTTTACAGATGAAGAAACTGAGGCAAATAGGGTTAAGTGACTTGCCCAGGGTCACACAACTAGTATCTGAGGCTGGATTTGAATTCAGGAAGGTGAATCTTCCTGATTCCATGCCTGACATTCAATCTACTGTACCACCTACCTGCCCCCAAAACTTTTAAGTGCTGTGTAAATCAGCCATTAGATTTCTTTAAGGTAGGGGCTTTTTTTTTGGAGGGAAAGGGCCTTATTATTTAGAAGAGATAGAACTTTCATAATTCCCACGTCTGTGATATTTTACAGTCAACAAAGTGCCCTCCTCAGGATGTAAGTAGAGTAAGTGCCACTATTCCATTTTACAGATGAATTAAGGGAGGCTCAGAAGCGAAGAGACTAACCCAAAGTTACACATTAGAAAGTGGCAGAACTGGGTGTGATCCTGGTTCTTTTGGTTTTGTAGTGCCTTATATTAACTTCACAATGCATCTTTGTTTCTAAAGTCTCACTTAAGATTTTGGAGAGAATTTATTTAGTGAGTTTTTTGAGTTTTTTTCTATAACATGCATTTGCTTGATACAAAACTGCATTTTATTATGAAATTTAGAAAACCCATAATCAATAGAGAGAATGGTATCTTATAGTTCTATATCCTTTATTTCATGTTGTTTCCATTGGGACAGAATTTATGCATTCATGAAATGGATAATGCATATTGCCAAAAAAAAAGAGTTTTTAATTTGGCAATGAGAGGGTTAAAGTGTGGGGATGCTCCAGCATGTTAACAGCATGAACGCCAGGTGAAAACAAATGGTTAACAGGCTGCCACTTCTCATCCTCAGGGCTCCTGCACTTTCTTGGCACCACATATGGTGTACACTCTTGGTGAAAGAGCTGAGCTTTAAAGGTCTCTTGCTGATGCTGTGAGCACAAAGGGTGGGGGAGGAAAGAAGAGAGAGAGAAAGAAAGAAGAGGGGGTAGAAGATTAAAAGAGAATGAAAGAGAGGGAAGTAATGGGAAGCAAAATAGGAAAAGGAAAAAGGAGAGAAAGAAAGGGAAAAAAAGATAGAAAGGGAAAGAGAAGATAATGGAGAGTTAGAAAGGAAACAAGGGGAGGAAAGATAGAAGGGAAAGGAAGGGAAGAGGAATGGAGGGGAGGGGAGGGAACGCAACTTTGTTTACTAAGGTACTACCAAGTGGGCCACGTAAAGACAGAAAAGGAGATATTCAACAGACACAGAATTAAAAAAAAGAAAAGCAGAAAAGAAATTAAAGATAAAAAAATGTAATCAAAATAGTTTATGTTGACTTTATGCTTACTCTTCCTGGCGCCCAGTTTTCTCTTATGTAAAATGGTGGAGTTGAAGCAATGGTCTCTAAGGTCTCACATTTTGTGATACCATGATTTCCATATGGAGGCAGTATGGAATTGTAGTTAGAGTACAGGGAGGGGAGTCGGGAAGACCTGGGTTCAAATCCTACCTCTGCTGAGTAAACCTGGGCGAGTCACTTAATCTCTATGTGCCTCACACAATTCTCCAGGATTTACCTACTAGTCATAATCGAATTGGTGAAAGGAGTTCTCCTGGGAAGAGAAAACTGCAGATTATTTGACTATGATTTCCACAAGGAAATGGACCTCTAATTTTCTAATGAGGTGATCTAATCTGATTGTATAATGTTGAGGAAACTTAGACTTGGGAGACCTTAGTCAATAAACATTTCTTAAGCACATTTTCTATGTGCCAAGAGTTAGGGATTACAAATGAGAAAAAGCCAGTCCTTGCCCATAAGGAGCTTACAGTTTAATGTAATGTAATGACCTTGGTTCATATTCTAGCCCTGGTGTTTACAAGCTATGTGACCCTGAATGCAGGGAAGAAGGAAGGAAGGAGGGAAGGAAGGAAAGAAGGAAGGAAGGAAAGGAGAAAGAGAGGGAGGGAGGGAAGGGGAAAAGAATTAATACTATGTAATTACAGAACAATCCAATCCAGGTCTCCTTCCTTTCCCCTCCCCTTCTAACCCAAACTAAATCATTGAGTCTTGCTACCACTCCCGCTTTTTTTTTTGTTGCTGTTAACAAGCCCCCTGTAACTATATTTGTTTTGTTTTCAGCAATAGCCTTCCAAACCCAGTCCTCCACTTCAAATACCTTCCTTCTACGTCCCTATCCTGAACCAGTCCTTCATTATTCTACTTCTGCTATAATATTCTTTTTATTTTTTAATTTTCCTTTGCCTGTCCTAGCTAAGAGTATGGTTCCCAAGATTCCCTTCCCCCTTTTTACTACAACTCCCTGTTCTCAACTTCTTGTTTGAATGACCTTCATCTGTATCACTCCAATTTCAAGAAATGCAAACTCTTTTCTTCTCCCATTTCTTTCTGGCTCTAGGGTATTTATTTTTGCCCACCCAAGCCCAAAATGTATTTCTCTCATCAATGATTCTTAAACAAGGTTATACTTCCAAGGTAAACCATCTCTTCCACTTTTAGCATGTAAGCATTGGATCATCGCTAACTCTTTTTAGTGATTTAAATTTATTTACCTTTCTTATGTTTCTTTTCTCCACTACATTCAGATTTCAAAGGTCTCTCCAACTCTAGTTTTCTTAAAAGGGATGTTTAGATTTTATCAGTTCTGTGAAAAGTTTATTTATCTTTCCTGGAGGACTCCATTTAACATCAAAGAATAAGATCCTTTGGAACAAGTCATTTTCTTTTGCTCTGCAGTATAGCTCAAATTTTTCTTTTCATTTCTCATTGATGATGAGTAATCCACAGTGATCCTGACCACAGTTTTTTGGTATGTGATCTATCCCTTTCTGGATATTTACAGTATTTTCTGTTTGTCCTGGGAGCTCTAGAATATGACAACCATATTCCTTTGTGAGTTAAATATGAAGTTTTTCTTAGGTGGCATTATGTGGAGTCTATCGATTTTTGGTCTCTGGTTCCAATACTCCTGGAAATTTTTCTTTTATGATTTTTTGAAATATGGTATTCAGAATTTTTGCTTCATCACATTTTCTGGGAGATCATTGATTATCTGAGTCTTATCTTCCAAGTCAATGATTTTTCCATGATTGAGACCTCAACATTGTTCAGTTGTTTTCAATCATATCTGACTCTTGGTGACCCCTTTTGGGGTTTTCTTGTTAGAGATACTGCTGTGGTTTGCCATTTCCTTCTCCAGTTCATTTTACAGATGAGGAACTGAGGCAAACAGGGTTAAGTGACTTGCCCAGGGTCATACAGCTAGGACATATCTAAGGCCAGATTTGAACTCAGGAACTCAGAAATTCTTGACTCCAAGCTGGGGGCACTCTATCTTCCACCTAGCTGCTTCTTGAGACCTCACATATTCCTTTAATTTTGTTTTCTTCTGACTTTAATAATTCTTATTGTATTATTTAGTTTTTTATTTCATTACCTCCATTTCCCATGGGAAGTCCGATAGTGTTAAAAAAACTTCCCATCTTCCTTCTCATCCTCATCTCCTTTCCCCAATTCCTTTTCCCCACTCAACTATCCTGCCAGGAGTCCACATACTATTTTATCAAAGTCCTTCTTAGAATGTCATGTCCAGAACTCAACACAGTATTCTAGACGTAGTCTGGCTGGGAGTTCTCATTCCCCTTCATCTAGATAGGACAGATATTTTTATTAGTACAGTGCAAGATTACAATAGCTCCTTTAACAACTATGTCATGTTGTATGCTCCCTTTAGACTTTTAGTTCATTAAAACTCTTAGATCTTTTTCATATGAACTGCTTTCTAGCTGTGTTATTAACCCCAAGGGTTTGGTTTGGTTTTTTTTTTTTTAAAGCTTTTTAACCCAAAATAAAATACCTTATTTTTATTCATATTAAATTTCATCTTTTTAGTTTTTACCCATACTTCTAGTATGTTAACATATTTTTGAATCCCAAAAAATCACTAGAAAATTTGTAATCCAATGTATTAACTGTTTCAGTTTTATGTTATTTAAAAATTGTTTTCTAAATTTTCATCCCAATCATTAATTTGGCCAAATATAGAGCCTTTCAGCACAGAACTAGAAATCTTCCCTCAGATTGTTATCATTCTATTAACTAACATTCTTTGGGTATGCTTGTTGGACCAATAACAATATGGCATAATGGAAAGAGAACTAACCATGGAGTCAAAAACCCTGCATTCATTTCTTGGTTCTACCATTTACTGGCTATATCACTTTGGGCATCTCTCTCAGCCTCTGTTTTCTCATCTGTAAGATGGAGATAAGAATATTTACATTACCTACTTTACAAGGTTACTGTGATTTACCTAGTAGAGGCTTAATAAATATTTATTGATTGATTCATAAGCCTTTTGTAAACCACAGTTGCCAAATAAATGTTATCAATATTATTACATCTATTCCACATTTCTCCACCTTGTCCACAAAGCTATTATTGTAAGGGACTTTGCCAAATGCCTTGCTGAAATCCCAATGCATTATATCTGCAGTATTTACCTGATTGACCAGTCTAGTATCCCTGTCAAAAATAGGAGATGAAGTTAGTCTGTCATAACTTAATGGATTTATTCTGGTTCTTAGCTGTCGCCAGTTTCTTTGTCAAGGAAATATGTCTGTAGCAGTCTATAGTAGTAAGGTCCAGAAACCAAAATTAAAATCATGAACTCTTAGCCTTAGGAAGATTGATAAGTATACTGTAATCTAGAATATCATATTCTACAATTGGTTTTGTATTTTTGAAAATACTTGTTTAGCATCAACTCCAAAATTCCTTTATTTAATCAAAATCTTTTATCATTCCGCATTTCCCTATACCTTAAGACCCCTAATCTTGTTCTTTGTCCTCACTGTGACTTCCATTCCCTCCAGCCTTCGGTTCTTTCCCAGGCCATCATCGCTGCACTCTATACTCTCTCTTCCCATTCCTATCTTGACCCCTTAGTGAACCAAACGAACTCTACAGTATTCTCACCCTCAATTCTTTTGCCCTCTTGTCCTATTGTTCATCATGCCTTGCTAAGCTATGACCCTGGATATCTCTTACCATCCACCTCTATAATTCCTACTCACATACTGCTGGATGGAGTAGGGGAACATTATGAAACCGTACCGATTGGACCTACTACAAATTTATGTTATCTAATCTCAACCGGGGCTTCAGTTCAGCGAAGCAAACATTCTCTTCCTCCCTAATTCGACTATCTCACTCTCCACAGCAGTGATTCCAAACCTTCTGGTCTCTCCTCTTGAAACCTTCCAAACCATGCCTCTCCCCAACCATCTCAGTTGACAATCTGTCTCATACTTGACTGAAAAAAATTGAGACCATTTGTTGAGTTTCCATTTCTCCCCTCATCACACATCATTTAGATATCTGCCTCCATTATCTTTCCCTTACTCCAGTCTCAGATGAAAAGTGGGGAATTGAATTCTCTTTGTGAAAACAAACCTCTTTGGCATGTATTCTTGGTCTTTTTTCTCCATCTTCTCTAGCAGATTGCTCCCACTACCATGCTCACTGTCTTTTATCTTTAATATCTCCATGTATCATGGCTCATTCCCTGCTGCAAACAAACACACTCATGTTTTCCCCATTCTTAAAAAACCTTCACTTGATCTAACCAACTCCAATAGTTATCATCTTATATCTCTTCTCCCCTTAACGGCTAAACTCCTTGGGAAGGCCATTTACCTTCAGTAATTCCACTTCTCTGTCTTTCTTCTAAATTCATTGAATTCTGGCTCCATCATTTAACTTAAACTACCCTCTCCTAAGTTACCAATGGTCTGTTAAGTGCAATGTCTAGTGGCCTTTTCTCAATGTTGATTCTCCTTGACTTTTCTGCTGCATTTGACCCAATAGATCACCTTCTCCTTCTGGATATTCTCTCCTTTATAGATTTTAATGACACTGCTCAATCTTGGTTCTCTTCCTGTATATTGGGGCAATTAAGTGGCATAGTGGTTAGATCATTGGCTCTAGAATGAGGAGGATCTGAGTTCAAATCTGGTATCAGATGCTTACTATCTCTGTGACCCTGGTTGAGTCACTTAACCCTGATGGCCTCCTTTAAAAAAAGAGTCATACTCTTCCTGTATATCTGCCCTCTCCTTTGCTGGTTTTTCATTCATGTCACACTCAGTAACTGTGAGAAAATCCTGAGGCTTCATCCTGAGCTCCCTTCTCTTTTCTATCAACCCTATCTCACTTGGTGATCCCCACTAACTCTTACTGATTGAATTATCGCTGCTAAGCAGATGACTCCCAGATTTATATATCCAGCTCTAGTTTCTCTGCTGAACTATAGGTGCACATCTCCAAATGACTTTTGGAAATTTTGAACCTGATAGCCTATATGCATCTCAAACACAACAGTCCAAAACTAACTCATTATCTTTTCCTCCAAAACGCCTCCCCTCTTACAAACTTCCTTGCTACTTCTGAGGGCACTATTGCTCTTCCTTACACCCAGGACAGCAATTTCAACGTCATCCTCAAATCCTCACTTGCACTCATCCCACATATCCGATCCATTGTCAAATCTTGTAGTTTCCACCCTTACAACACCTCTCCTTTTTATCTCATTCTCTCCACTCGTATAGTTGTGATACTAGTCACAATGCTAGTTTAGGCTTTCATCAACTCTTGTCTGGTCTACCAGAATAGCTGGTCACCTTTCCTCAAGTCTCTCCAGACTCCAAACCATCCTCCATTCAGGTGCCAAAGTGATTTTTCAAAACCGTAGGTTTAAGCATGTTACCCACCCATCCTGCACCCCACCCCACAAGGAGATCCAATCAATGAAATCCAGTGACTCTCTATCACCATCAGGAACAAATAAAAATTGCTCTGTATGACATTTAAAGCTTTTCATAACCTGGTTCCCTCATCTCTGTCCAGTTTTCTTAAAACCTGCTACCCTCCAAGCACACTATAATCCAGCCACACTGGCCTCCTTGCATTTCCTGGAAAATGACAGTCCAGCTCCTTTCTCTGTATTTTTGCCTTGGCTGCCTCTTAGCCCTGGAATTCTCTGTCCCCTTAGCTCTCCTTCTTAGTCTTCCTTTAAGACTCAGCTCAAAATCTGTCTTGAGCAGGAGGTCTTTCCCAATTCCTCAGCTTTTAATGCCTTCTCCTTTAAGGTTATATTTATCTATTCTGTATAAATTTTGCATGTACCTAGTTATCTACATGTTCTCTCCTCCATTAGAAAGTGAGTTTCTTGAGGGCAGGCACTGATTTTGTTTTGTTTTGTTCTGGTCTGGTTCTTTTGCCATTCTATTCCCAGGACTTAGTACGGTTGTCTGGCACATAGTGTTTTATAAATGTTTGTTGACTGATAATTAACTAAATGGAACATGCATATGACATAGTCCCTAACCTGGAAGAGCACATCATATAGGACTTCGTAGTACATGTACCATATTTCTCATGTAATACTTGGTAACTGACAGTATTGTCACTTTAAGGCACAGAATTATGTGTGCCTGGCCCACTAGGACCCTCCATAAGAGTACGATCTGTCAGACTTTTACTTTGTCTTCCATGGTACTCTGTCCTGACTGTGGTTTGAACACTGGCCTGGCTTCTGACCACTTCATTTTACCTCTCTCCTTCTAGTTCTGACCCCAGACAAACCACTCTTTGCAATATATAGCTGATTTCCAGATACTGGCTCTTTGAAGGGTAACCCTTTCTTGACTTGTATTGGCTTACTGAATGGGACACTTGTAGTATATGTATCAATACACAGACTACTTAAAGACTCTTTACCTTTCAAGTTAATTTAAAATTTTTATTGCTCTTCATTTCTGTTTTCTATTTAAAATTTTTGGCAGATTTATGTTGGGTCATCTTGATGTCAATAGACATCATTTTAAAGGATAATTTACAGGCTAATATTTGTGTCAAACAATTCATCCTATTTGCCTCCTACTCACATAGGAAAAGGGTTATAATAGGAATACTAAGGAGACCCATTATTTGGGATTCTAGATGTGATTAGAAAGAATGGTTTTTTTCTGCTTTAGCTGGAGGACAGGATAGAATTGAATAGGAAAGGTCAGAGAACAGTTAAAAATTACTGAGAAAGGTACCAAATTGTACGTAGAAACCCTGAAGAATAGTGCTTAGGGAACCTAAAGATTGAGGATCTGAAGCAAAGCAAAGTTAATTAGAGAGGTGGTGAAGTATTGTATAAAGAGACTTAGAATCTCTTCCTTCCTAGATAGCATTTTTAAAAAGAGAAAACATCAGGATTTCTGTAACAAATGCTAGAGATGGAATGAAGGAAAAGTCAGGTAGGAAAGCTAAGCTTTAACCATGTCCATAGTTCTGAAAGGGCTTCTTAGGTGTTATTCATAGGTCACTTAGCCCCTGTCTGCCTCTGTTTTGCTGCTTAACCCCATAAATTGGGCTAATGATATGAACCTACTTCACAGAGGTGTTGTGAAGATTAATTATGGTTTGCAAAGTGCTTTGAAGGTGAAAAGTACTTATTATGGTGAGACACAGCTTCCTTCATGTCTTCTCTTCCTTAGCACTTCCCCTTCTCTTTTTCTTTCCTTCGAGGGGCCCCAACACGGGAGGTATGCTTTACCTTGAAACATCCAGACTTCCCTGTTGAAAAGTTAAGAATCAGAAAGACTCATGCCTTCAATACAATGAATGAAGCCTTCTTTGAAAAACTTTATTACCTAAGCTACTTCTTCATTTCAAAATTAACCAAACTACTTCAAAAACAATTTGAAAGAGATGCAACAAGGTGTATTGGAAAAAAAAATAATGCATTTCACCTCTGAGCCTGTTTCCTTATCTTTAAAATGAGGATTATTCTACTTCTTACTACATGGATGTGAGAGTTTAGTAAATTATAAACCATTGTTTATAGATTCAGCTCTTACATTTTCTTTCCAAACTAAACCAACTTTAGCAAATTTGATCATTCACATTGGTAGAAATTTGATCTTCCATCCTATTCTCAGATTATATATGTGTATATAATATATACATACATATATGTATATAATATATATACATACATATGTATATAATATATATACACATATATATACATGGAGAGAGAGAGAGAGAGAGAGAGAGAGAGAGAGAGAGAGAGAGAGAGAGAGAGAGAGGTGGTAATTTGGTTTTTTGGGGGGGGGGGTCTGGCAAAAGACATTTGCAAAAAAGTTTCCAATCACAATGGAATATGTTGCACATAAATTCACATGCAAGTAGTTTCAAACCATTAAATTTTGGAATTTTATAACCAGAAGGGAACTTAGAACATAAGATGTTAAAACTGGAAGGGACTTTGAAATTTATTTAATCCTACTTTACCATTTTATAAATAAGCAAACAAAAGCCTAGAGAGTCTAAAGGATTTTCCTGTGGTCATACAGTTCCCAACGTGTTGGCCTCCTCTTGCCTTTTTGACTGGACAGAACTTGAGCACTTGGATTTTGCCCAGCTGGTTTATTATTATTATTTTTGGTTTGGATCTTATTTAGCTATCTAGGAGATAGGATATGCACAGAATGGGAGCCTATTTGCTAGCATGAAAAAGTCAAAAGCAATAAGGCAAAAAATTAGAAAAATAGAATATTGGATCTAGCAATATCACTGCTCATAAAGAAACTGAGTTGTTTAATCCCACATTTCTGCATTATAGTGACATTCCATATGCTCAGAGTTTTCATTTCCGGGTGGTAATAACACTTGGTTGTCCAAATGAAAAGCATGCTGGAGAAGCGTGCTTAGTGACATTATATAGTAACTACAACAACAAAAATGCTGAAGCTGATGACACAATAATGGTAGTTCCTTAATGAAAGACACTGTTACATTCTTTTTTCTTTTCAGTTCTTTCTTTTTAAAGTTCATAAAAATTTTCTATATTATGAACTTAGCGAATGTCAACAAAGATAAATATTTTAACAGAAAAAGAACAGAAAAAAGAATCATATATGAAACCATGAATGTTACACATATCTTTCATGAAAGTACCTATTAAATTTAACATTATGGTACCAAAACTGCCATGGTTTCCATGTTCCTTTTTGAATTTCCTTCTCCTCACTTCTGTGTATTTTTCAAATGTTTCCTTGATGCTCTTTTCTCTCCTTTCTTTTACATCATTATCATCATTCATCCATTCCTTACCGACAACTCTCCCCCACAAATATAAAAGCCCTCCCTTAAAAAAATAAGTACAGTTGAGCAAAACAAATTCACACATTCATCATGTCTGAAAATGTGTGTCTCATTCTGAATCTGTAGTCTGTAATCTCTTTGCCAAGAGTTAGAGGGCATGCTTTATCATCAGTCTTCTGGAGTCAAGAATGGACATTGCATTGACCAGAATTCTTAAACCTTTCAAAGCTGCTTTCCTTTACCTTATAATGGTCATATAAATTGCTCTCCTAGTTTTGCTCATCTCTGTCAGTTCTATAAGACTTCCTTGGTTTCCCTGACTCTATCCCTTTCTTCATGTCTTATGGCATAATAATTTTCCATTATATTAGGATATCATAATTTGTTCAGACTTTCCTCATTTAATGGGTACCCACTTCATTTCTAGTTCTTTGATGTAGCAAAAAGTATTTCTATACATATTTTTTTTACATGACTTGTTGCCTTTTGTTTTTTTTACCTCTTTAGGATGTATATATAGTTATTCTAGAGAAAGGATAGATAGATAGATAGATAGATAGATAGATAGATAGATAGACAGATAGATAGATATGATTTTTGAGTATAGTTTCTAAATACTTTCCAGAATGTTTGGATCAATTCATAGTTCCACCAATGGTGCCTGGCCTATGACAATCCCTCCAACAATTGTCATTTTCCTTTTTAGGTCTTTTTTACCAATCTGATAAGGTGTAGAGTCTTGCAGTTGTTTTAACTTGTATTTCCCTTATTTTGATAATTTGTAATTTATTTCAGATGATTGTTAATAGCTTACTTTTCTTCTTAAAACTTCTTGTTTGTATAATTTCATCATTTACAAATTGAGGGAATCGCTCTCGTACATATATCTATCAATTGCTTATTTGATATCTTATATATCAGATCTTTGTCAGAAATTTCCTGTATACATTTTTTCTAGTTAACTGTATCCTTTTCAATTTTATGTAATGAAAATTGTTTATTTTATTTTTTATGATAATTTCTATATTCCTTTTTAGTCAAGAATTCTCTGCCTAGTAATAGTTGTGAGAGGTATTGCTTTTCTTCTCTCATTTGTTTATGATATAACCTTATATATTTAAGTCATATATTCAGGGATGTTGTGAGGCTTAAATAAGATAATAGATATAAGGCATTTTGCAAACCTTAAGGTCTTATAAATGACAATTATTTTAATGATTACTGTTATTATTAGCCTACAGTCACCAAGACTCCAGGCTGGCAATGGTTTTTTACCCTGAGCCTTCTACTGTACTGCTGCTGAGCTCAAACAATATTTATACAGCAATATAGGAGTGGGATCATAAATGTTTAAGAACCAGGCTTTCCAGAGGAAAAAAACATACACACACTTTTCAGTTTAATCTGTTTTATTAACACTTTACTAACTTTAGATAATCAATGAAACAATTAATCAAGTTCAGATTGTAGCAATTGTTGATTTCTGAGGTATAAATACTTATATTGAAAATTTAACAACTGACTCTTGCAAGACAATTTTCTCTCCAGCAAACCTCCTCATATATCCATTTGGAGTTTATTGTTGTGTATGGTATGAAATGCTGGTCTACACCTAACGTGTCAAACTATGTTCCCTTTTCCCAGAAGTTTTTTTTTAATTGACTAGTGAGTCCCTAGTACTTGGTGTCCTTGGATTTATCAGCTACTATTCAACTATGTTTGATTGCTTCTAGGTCTTGTGTACTTAAACTGTCCTATTGATCAACTTTCCTATTTTTAATAGCAATATGTAATAACAGTAATGGGGCAGATAGGTGATGCAAGGGATAGAGTACCCAGCCTGAAATCAGGAAGATCTGAGTTAAAATCCAGCCTCGAACACTTAGCTGTGTGACCTGGGTAAGTCACTTCACCTCTTTGCCTCAGTTTCCTCATCTATAAAATGAGCTGGAGAAGGAAACCATTCCAGTTTCTTTGCCAAGGAAGCCCCAATGGGGTCACAAAGAGTCAGGAGTGACTGACAAAATGACTGAACAGCAACAATAACAGTAAAAAGTAGATTTGATGATTATCGCTTCGTAGGATCATGGTGATGCTTGCAAGCCCCCCATCCTTTTTGTTCCTCCAGATGAATTTTGTTATTATTTTGTCTAGTTTTAAAGAGTAGCATTTTGGTCATTTGTTTTATTTGATGCTATAAATTAATTTAGGTAATATTATAATTTTTATTATATTGACTAACAGTTCAATTATGAGCAATTAAGACTTTTTCAACTATTTGTATTTCTTTTTTTAAATAGTATTTAGTTGCATTCATATAATTCCTGTATATGTCTTGGTGATGATTTCACTTAGTCTCCATTAAAGTTTGAATTTTTTCTTCAAATATTCTTTGTTTATTCTAATTTTTATTGTGTTGTGGTCAGTTAAGGATGTGTTTAATATTTATAAATTTCTTCATTTGTTTATTAATTTTCATGCCTTAGCGAATGGTTAATTTTTATAAAGATGCTATGCAAAACTGAGAAATATACACACCCTCCTTTCAATTCCCATTCACTGTCACCAGAGACCTATCTTATCTGACTTTTGTAAAATTATATTCAGGCTCTTAACATCTTTCTAGTTTTTCTTTTGGTTTGGTTTGTTTAGGTCTAAAAGAGGCATGTCAAGTCTCAACTATTATAGTTGCATGGTCTATTTCTTTTTGTAATCTAGTCAGTTTTTCATTTAAGTACTTAGATACTATGGCATTTGGCACATGTGTTACCTATTGATGTTTCATTATATGTGGTGCCTTTAAGCATCATGTTGTTTCCTAATTTATCTCTTTTAACCATGTCTATTTTTATTGTTGACTATCTAAGATCATGACTGCCACACCTTTAAAAAACTTTCCTGAAGCATAATAAATTCTGTTTCAACCTCATTTTAACTCTGTGTGAATCTTTATGTTTCAAGTGTGTTACTTGTTAACATATTGCTGGATTTTGTATTCTAATCCAATTTGCTAACTTCATCCATTTTATGGGTGAGTTCATCCTATTCACACTCATTGCCATGGTTATTAGTTTTGATCATTTTCTCATTTTTCCCATTGCTCCTCTTTCATCCATTTACAAAAAGAAGGTGGGGAAAGGGGAAAAAAGTATGATCGATGATAGAAATATAGAAATTAAATGTTCTGATCTGACTCCTTTTCCCCTCTTTCCTTCAACTAATCTAGAGTGAAATCACTAGTTCTAATACAGTTTTCTCCCTTTTTAATCCCCCTTTTATGATCTACCTTCCATAGTTGAAGTTAGCTTGTGAATCTTTCTTTTCCAACTGTACCATCTCTCTTTCCATGTTCCTCACCATTTCCTTCAGAAATTTAAAATTTTCTATACCAAACCATGTGTATTCAACCTTTCTTTTCTCAGTTCAAAGTGAAGTCCATGAGCTTCCCATTCCCTCCTGATTCTTATTGTCTTGATTCCTGATTCTTCATGTTTATATATTTTTCTTCCCTAAAACCCCAATAATTATGAGAAATAAGTTCCTCCTCTTTCTCATTTCTTTGTTAAGGTATTTCTTTTTACATTTAATTTTTGCTTTATTTTTCTTAGTTATATGTAAACAATAATTTTAATATGTTTATTTTCAGATTTTGAGTTCCACATTCTTTCCCTCTCTTTCTCCTTCCCCTCCCCCCTCCTTGAGAAGGCAAGCAATTTGATGTAGATTATACATGTACAGTTATGCAAAACATTTCCATATTAACCATGTGGTAAAAGAAAAATGCGGAGCAAAAAACCCCCTCAAGAATAATAAAGAAAATAAAAAAGTATGCTTTAATTTGTTGTCAGATTCCATCAGTTCTTTCTCTGGAGAGGAATAGCATTTTTCATCATAAGTCCTTTGGAACTATCTTGGATCAATGTATTACTGAGAATAGCTAAGTCACTCACAGCTGATCATCATACAATATTGCCGTTACTGTGCACAGTGTTCTCCTGGTTCTTCTCATTTCATTTTACAGCAGTTTCTGTAGGTCTTTCCAGGTTTTTATAAAAGTATCCTGCTCATCATTTCTTGTAATATAGTAATAGTCCATCATAATCACATACCACAACTTATTCAGCCATTCCTCAATTGGTGGGCATCCCCTCAGTTTCCAATTTTTTGCCACCACAAAAAAGAGGTGTTGTAAATAATTTTTTTACCTATGGGTCCTTTTCCTATTTCTTCGGTCTCTTTAAAGTATAGACCTAGTAGTAGTTTTATAGTCCTTTGGGCAAAGTTCCAAATTGCTCTCCAGAATGGTTGAATCAGTTTACAACTCCACCAACAGTGCATTAGTGTCCTTATTTTTGCACATCCCCTCCAACATTTGTCATTTTGTTTTTCTGTTATATTAACCAATCTGATAGGTGTGAAGTGGTACCTAAGAGTTGTTTTAATTTGCCTTTCCCTAATCAATAATGATTTAGAGTATTTTTTCTTATGACTATAAACAGCTTTGATTTCTTCTGAAAACCACTTGTTCATATCCTTTGACCATTTATCAATTGGGAAATAACTCATTTTCTTATAAATTTGACTAAGTTCTTTACATCTTTGAGCAATCTGGCCTTTATCAGAGAAACTTGCTTTAAATGTTTTCCTCAGTTTCCCACTTTCCTTCTATTTGTTTTGTCTGTACAAAACTTATTTAATTTGATGTAATCAAAATTATCCATTTCATTTCATGTGATCCTCTCTATCTCTTGTTCGGTCATAAATTCTTCCTTTATCCATACATCTTACAGGTAAAATATTCCATATTCCCCTAATTTGCTTATGGTATCATCCTTTATGGTTAAATCATATACTCACTTTGACCTTATCTCAGTGCATGGCAAAAGATGTTGGTTTTTATCTAGTTTTTGCCACACTGCTTTTCAGTTTTCCCAGCAATTTTTTTGTCAAATAGTGAGTTCTTTTCCCAAAATTATGTGTCTTTGGGTTTGTCAAACGCTAGATAACCATGGTCACTTATTACTGTGTATTGTGAACCTAATTTATTCCTCTCATCCACCACTCTATTTCTTAGCCAGTATCATATTGTTTCAATGATTACCACTTCATAATATAGTTTGAGATCTTGTACGGCTAAGCCAAATTCCTTCCCTTTTTTTATTGATTCCCTTGATATTTCTTGACCTTTCATTCTTCCAGATGAATTTTGTTATTGTTTTTTAGCGCCATCATTTTTTTTAAATTGATTGATATAGCACTGAAGAAGTAAATCATTTTAGGTAGAATTGTCATTTTTGTTATATTGGCTTGACCTACCCATGAGCAATTAATATTTCTCCAACTGCTCTGATCTGACTTTGTGTGGAAAGTGTTTTATAATTGTGTTCATATAGTTCCTGGGTTTGTCTTGGCAGGTAGACTCCCAAGTATTTTATATTGTCTGCAGTTATTTTAAATGGAATTTCTCCTTCTATCTCTTCCTGTTGGATATTGTTGGTAATATATAGAAATGTTGATGATTTACATGGGTTTATTTTATATCTTGCATCTTTGCTGAAGTCATCAATTATTTCAACTAGTTTTTAAATTTATTTGTTAAGGTATTTCTTAACAAAGGAAAAAGTATTTCTTTTTCTTACCACTTTATTTTTTATTGTAAAAACAATAAAAAAATAACCACCCCCTAGACCCTGTGTTTATCTTTCTTTATTCTTTCTGCCACCCTTGAAAACACAGATTTATTCATTGTATTTGGAGTTCTTTATGTTTATTCATGTAATTGTAAAGAGATTGTAAAGGGACCCTTGTCTCTTCTTTCCCTCCCAGACTATAGGTACTTCATCATCACTGAACCCCTTCCAATTGTTCAAATGTATTTATCTTTTTAAGTTTATCTTGTCTCTTGTATTTGTGTTTCAACAATTCCACCAGCTCTGTTCTTTTCTTCACTAATGTTTGAAGATCCTCTCTTTTTCTGTAGCAAACCCCTCTTTCCCCCATAAGAGGATACTTAGTTTTGCAGGATAAACTTTTCTCAATTTTGAATTTTCTTTTGTGTTTTTGAATATTGTGTTCCAAGATTTCCTTGACTTATAGTAGTTGTGGTAAAGTTTGTGTGACCTTGAGTGTGGTTCTTTGGTACTTGAACTCTTTTTCTGTCTACTTTGGGCGTTTTTCTCCTTAAATTAGAAGTTCTGTATTTTGGCTATGATACTAGTAGATATTTTTACCTTGGATTTCTTTTAGGAGGTAATTTATGGCTTGTTTCTATTTTCTGTTTTTCATCTCATACTACTAAAGCTGAAGAGTTTTCTTTCACACTTTCTTGAAATATGTACTCATTTTTTTTGTATCATCATGGTTTTTAGGGAGTTCAGTGATTTAAAAATTATCTACACTTGACCTGTTCTCTAAGAAATTTGTTTTTGATAGTAGAGATTTTACATGTTCTCATTTTTTGGTCTTTTGTCCTTGATCTAATATTTCTTGTTGGTCCATTCTGTATCTCAGAGAGTCCACTACTTAGGTAAGGTTTTCCATATTCTATTCTAAGGTATTTATTCTCCTTCCATTTTTAAGAGTTCTAATTTCATTTTTAAAGTTCTTGCTTTATTTCTTCCAGCCATTTTTGGAGTCCTTGTGGCTAACACATGGATTTCTCAGAGTTTCTATTTGAATTTATCCTGGAATCATTCTCTGCTGGATTAATGTCTTGGGCTTCTTTTAACGCAACAGATTTATTCATTGTATTTGGAGTTCTTTATGTTTATTCATGTATTTAGCCTCAGTCCCTGGATTGTGACTTTGCGATGAGGTCAGGTTCTACCCCTTCCCACATGCTTGGATTTGGTGGGTAAGCTTGGTCTTGTCCCCTCTGTGGATGTCACTGTTTCTGCAGTTCTGAATGTAGTTATTTCATTCAGTCCCCACCCTCTATATATATTTCTGGCTTTCACTTCCATCTCTTGGTGCCCAATAAAGATGCCAGTATTGACCCTATCTCCTTCTCCTTGTACAGTCACCAACTGGGACTTTGCTTTTTCCCCAGCTACTTCCTTCACAGATCCCACCTAAATGTTGGAGAATACACTGGCCTCAGGTCTTGGGCATAGCACTGATTGTGTCCCTTATTGTGATTTCAACAGGAGCACTGGCTACAGGCTTCTTGAAGGGCCCTAGGTAAGTATATACTGCTTGGTCCTGTCTCCTTGTCCAGTGATTTATGAGGAATTGGCTCTGCTATGGCTCCTATAGGTCAGTTGGGATCCTGCTGACTTTAGGCCACCCTTTACCAGAGTTTACACTGGCTTCTGCCCCTCCCAGAGCATCCCTGCTCTGACAGCTTCAGGATTCTGGCTGTCTTTTTGTGCAGTCCTGAACTGGTTGTAGGAGCTTACTGAAATCTTCCTTTAGTCTTCTTGTTCATTTTTTATCTGGCGCCCTTTTCAGATCTTTATTAGAATGTTTGTCTGGAGACCTGGACTGTTCTAGGATATATCACATCACTATCTTAATCACAAGTCTACTGTTACATTGTTATATTTTATATTTTAAGACCCTTCCAGCTTTGACAATCTATGTTATGTGCTACTGAATAGTTCATTATAAAAAGTCCCCATGTGAGCATAGCCTTCATTTCTTTAACAATTGGTAAACGAAATTCATTTTGGAGATTGTATTTTGCATTGATGTTTGCTTGACTGCTAGAAATATGCATCCAAAGGTAGTGATAATTTTAAAAAAAACATTTAAAGGAAGGCTTTTTGTTAGCAACAAACACATCACGATTCATTTAAATGGTTGCCCTTGGAAGTCTTAAGATCCCTTTATTGAACCAATCTTTGTGCTCTAATATCCAAAAGAAAAGAAACCCAGAAATATAGCATTCCCACCAACCATAGCCAAGGCAGACCATAGACTATCAGAGGGAACTCAGAACATGTCATGTTAAAATTATGGACTTTTAAAGCTGAAGGGGGTCTTAGATTCATATCTAGTCATACCACTACTACCCCCAACTTTACCAATAAGGAAATTGAAATCCAGAACGGTTAGATGATCTGCCCAAGGTCAAAGATGTAGTTATTGTGAGATGTGGGACTTGAACTCAGGGCTCCTGATTCCTAGTCTAGTGTCAAGTCTGAAAAAATTCAGTATAACAGATGACTCAAGATTGAACAGAAATCATATGCCTGGCATATGTTCTCTGAAAACATTTGTTACAATTGCATGATGATGGTGTAAGGTTTCAGATATTAAAATGGTTAAAGAGGAAAACAATATGTGAGAGTGAAAGATGGAATGAGAACAAAGTAAGCTTCAACTCTGTCATCACCTGGCGATACCACAATTCCTTTCCCTTCACTTTCCCAAATTTTATACCAATTTTCCAAACCTGAGTTTATCTAAAATGGAGCAGATTATTTCCTTGCTTACACCTGGAAGCATGGCACATTCCCCCTTTGTAATGCTAGGGAGGATGATAGTAAAATTTTCCTTTTAGGTGGGTGGAGGGAGAGAGAGAAATAGGAGCAGAAGAAGAAAGGGTGGAGACTCAATTTCTGAAAGGAATCAAATGTTCTAGGTATTTAATTTTAATCTGTTCTGCACACAAAGTGGTACAGTGGAAGGAACAGTGGATAGAGAATTAGGAGACATAGAATCTAGTCTTGGATGTGCCATTGGGTAGCTATGTAACTTCAGGAAAGTCTGTTCAACATTTTATTTGGGGACTTGGCTCTAAATTCCCTTCTAGCTCTAACATTCTGTATTCTATGTTCCAAGATCCCTTCTACCTCTAACATTCTATGATTCTGAGAAAGAAGTAAAAGAGATAAAGAAAACCTGCTTTACAAATTCATAGCACAAATTTAAAATAATCTACTTGAATGATAGCAGAAGTAATGCTAGTCTGCATAGAGAGAAAGAAATACAGCCTTGCGATTACAAGTCTCTTGGGAGTAATAGAAGTCAGTCCCAATTGAGCTGAAGTTTAGGTGAAAGGAGGCTTGATTAACCTACATAGCACAACCTAGTTTACTGTAGTCTTTCCTAGGAACCCTGAAGAGAACTGCCTCTGTTAAGGAAGTCCTAACAGAGGCAGCTGTGCAAAGTAAATTTAAATGGCAGTTAATTGAAAACTTTACCAACAGAATTGAAATGATGTTACCAATAACTGTTTTCTTAACAAAGACCGTGTAAGAAATAATTCAACACCATTGAGCTATGTGAATTTCCTCTTATAAATAGTCATTGTTTGCTCAGTTTCCAATGCAAAAGATAGAGAACTGAAATGAAAGGAAAGTTGACCAGAGAGGTAGTATAGTCAGAAGATATAGATTGGAGTCTTGGGGGCTCTGTCACTTATTATCAAAGACACTTCCCCTATGGAGCCTCAATTTCTTTATCTGCAAAATGGAGATAATATTTGTTCTGTAAGATTGGTGCCAAAGAAGCTAAAGGAGACAACACCCCCTTTGTAGAGTTGAGAGGGGCAGGGACCCACAGGTGTAGAACATCACATATATTGTCAGATTTTTGCATTGATAAGTTTTGTCAATTTTCTCATCTTCCTCTTTTCTTTAAAAAAATATTTATTATAAGGGATAGCTCTCTGGAAGAGAAAAGAAGAATGATGCAAAGGGAAGCAGGCAACATAAAACCCAAATATGTGTGAAACATTTTAATAGGAATATTTTTTTCTACCTAATCCACAGGGCTATTGCTAGTATGCAATGTGATATCATATCAAAGGAACAGCAGGCACTATACACATGTTAGCTCTTATTTAAAGTAGGATTCATCTTTGTATTCTGTGTACCCTTAGCCTACTACCTAGTACTCTTCATGTAAGTAGACCATTAATAAATGCTTGATACTGGAATGGATGAATTTTTTACTTTGAAAGATCTTAGATCTCACCAAAATGGATGTTCCATCCATTTGTTCAGACTGCTCTCCAACCATGCCTTCTCATTTTTTTAGTCTTGTCCATGCGTTTCTGTACACTTTCCAAGAAGAACAACCTGATGCACTGGAGATCCTCTGCTTTTCATGTGTCGTGGACATCAGTGTGACACTTGAGCTGTCCATCTATTATTCTCTCACTCATGATAGGATAGTACAAGGATGGTAGTCCATAATGTCTATTGATTCAACCCACATAAAGTAAGTGTCAAGATGCTACTGTCTGATGCCTTGAATTGGAGTGATGTTGCACAGGAAGTATGTTTGGACATGCCCTATGGGTTTTGTATAAAATAGCAAACCAGTTTGTAACCCACAGATTTGAGTGTCTGGCAGCTTAGGGTGGAAGCCTTCCAGCTAAGCTCCTGAGATAGGGAGGAGAAAAATCCTAGCTCCAGTCTAAGTCCTTGTCTCCTCACCCCATCTTTGGGTGGAAGAGGACTGTGAAATTCAGAAGTTTTGAAGATTTAGACATTTCATCTGAATTCTAGGAGCCTTCCTTGAGTAGCCGAAAGCAGTATTTGAATCAGGAGCTAAGGATAGATTAGACACAGCAAGTAAAGGCATCTCCAGATACATCTGTTTATGGACATCATTATGCTGATTGAGTCAAATCCTAGAACACAACAGGGTCTCTTAAGTAAGATCCTGGACTTCTCAAAAGTCATCAACCTAACACTTCATGTGGGAACAATGATGAAAAACTGACCTGATTATAATATGCAGTTCAATGTTATCAGCCCATAGAATTAGTCCATAGGTACATATTTGGACAGGCACTGTAGATAGGAAATGAGCTAGATGAATTATACCAGTGTGAAAACTAAATCACTCAATCAACCATCTTGTTAGCTAACTAATGTTGGGCAATCCATTTCTCAATGTACCTGGGTGAATTAGAACTCTCAGGGAAAGGAGGGATTAGTTTGTCTAAAAGCCTGTGAAAATCATGACTATGCATTACAGGATACCAACCTGAAAATAGCTCGTTGAACAAACAGGACAGATGTCTCCTGTCACCCAAATGATAAAGAGTTAACTTAAGGAATAAGTGCAGAGTGACCCATTAAAATTGACTTGGTTGAAAACCAGGGAAAGTTTTACTTAAGCAATGAAATAGCTTCCAGTGAGGAAAATATATGTTAAAAATTTTTAAACAAATGTTTTTATTCTAAATTTAACACCAAAAAAACTGCCAATTTTTTATATGAACACAAAAAGATTGTATATGAAAATGAGAACTTCTATTCAATGCTTCTTGCTTTAAAAAAAGTATATAATAAATTCAACCTCAGACTTTCAAAGTTATTTTCTTGTACATCTTCTCAAACTCTCTTTTATTTATTTTATAAAAATGTTTCAATGGCTTTCCTCTTTTTTTCTTTTTTTATTACCATCACTTTCTTCCTTTCTTCCCAATTCCTCATCCACCCCACACCCAATCAAGAACAGGATGAGAAAAAAAACAAACATAATAAATAAGTATATTCAAGCAGAACAAATCCATATAGTGACCATACCAAAAAATGTATGTTTCTCTCTGCACTTTGAGTCCATCATGTCTCCGTGAGGTAACATGCTACATCATAGGAGGAAAAGGATATCTAAACAAAGATAACTAGATGAGGTGTGATTGATCACTCAGAGAAAGGTCTTGTTAAGGCTGTTGAAGTCTAGCATGCCAGATGATGGAGGTGATATTCCTGCTATCCTTTACCCTGGTCAGATCCAATCTGAAGCATTTTGTCTAGGTCTGGGCATCATGTCTGAGGAAGGACCAATGGATAGAAGACTTGAACTTAAATACCAGTATTTAAGGAAAGGTTGTTTAGTTTGGAGAAGGGGAGATTCAAGGGACACAAACCACTGCCTTCAAGTATCTGAAGAAGCGTTATGTAGAAGGCTAGTCAAATATATTCTGGTTGGCATCAGAGGGGAGAACTAGGACCAATAGAAGGTATAAAGAAGGACTTCTTTTATTTAAAAATTTATTTTATTTTTCAACATTTATTTTTTTTAAATTTTGAGTTACAAGCTCTCTTTGTCCCTCCCCTACTTATTGAGAAAGTAATATGATGTATGTGAAGTCATGCTAAACACATTTCCATATTAGCCATGTTAAAAAAACACACACACACAGAGGAAGAAAAATAAAGCAGTGAAAAAAAACTGTGTTTCAATATGCACTGAGTTCATCAGTTCTCTCTCTGGAGGTGGATAGTATTTTTCATCATGAGTCCTTTGGCTTGTCTTTGATCATTGTCTCAGAGTAGATAAGTCTTTCACAATTGATCATTGCTACAACATTTCTGTTACTGTGTACAATGTTCTCCTGTTTCTGCTCACTTCACTTTGCATCAGTTCGTATGTGTCTCTCTAGATTTTTCTGAAATCATCCTGCCCATTATTTCTTACAGCACAATAGTATTCCGTCACAATTATATACCACAAGTTGTTCAAACATTGCCCAATTGATGGGCATTTCCTTACTTTCCAATTCTTGGTCACCACAAAAAGAGCTGCTATGAATATTTGCATACATAGAGATCCTTTCCCCTTTTCTTTGATCTCCTTGGGATACAAACCTAGTAGCAGTATTACTGGGTCAAAAGGCATGCACAGTTTTATAGCCCTTTGGGAATGGTTCCAAATTGCTCTCTAGAACAGTTGGACCAGTTCCCAGCTCCATCAATAGTACATTAGTGTCCTTATTTCGGAAGAACTTCTTAACAATGAGAATTGTCCCGAAAATGGGATATAAGTATTATACAGGAGATACTAAATCTAAAGACCAGTTGACTCTTGGACAGGGAAGGAATAGAGGGGATTCTACTACACTGAGTGGTAAGCTGACTAAAGATGTCTGCTCAGGCACAGTTCTGAGATTCTAAGGTTTGAGGGACAAACACTCGAAGTGGGTGGAGCTAGCAAAGGGTTAATTGTTTCATAAAGTTAAAACAGCTTCGATGATTGTGGGATTCCCCAGTAACATGAAGTTAACATAATTAGACAAGGCACTAGATTTTCTGTGTAGAATGCCAGCTGTCACTCTACTTGCCCAGTACAGATCAAAGAAATTTATTTTGTCTCCATAAGTTATTAGACATAATGGAGTCATTCAATAGTGATATTGTCATAAGAAATATGTCTCTTGCTTTGAAAATAAATATCTCACCTTTGCTTCCTTTTCTTTAGGAAAAGCTGGTAGAAATCAAACTATTTAACTTCAGTATTTACAGCATGCCATCTTACTGTCACATCAATTTTTCCATGGTCAAACCTGCTGTTAGTTTAAAACCTTCTTGTGAGGCCCTTTCCAATTCTCCCATTCTAATTTCTAACATTCCATGTTCTAAGACCTTTTGTAGCTTAAACAATTTATGTGGATTCCATGTTCCAAGGCCCATTTGAAATCTAATATTTTAGGTTCTAAGTTCTCTCCAAGTCCCCAAATTGTATAATGTGGGTCTCTTCGCAAGAGTTCCTTTTGCCTTCCACGATTCCACCTGACCTCTCTTTTGCCAGGTCATCCTTTCATTGCCCCTTTTAGGGCCTGCCAGGCTCTTTTTGAATAGAAATGCCCCCTTAAGTCTTCTCTGCTGCTAAGTTTAAACACTTGCCTTGTATTTAAATGTTTTTCCCAGGAGACTAACTTTCTTTTGCTAATTGTTGCTTCAGCATGGCTGCTCTGGAAGAAAAACCCAAGTGGTATGTGCCAAATTCGAGCCCCATCTCCTCAGGGCTCGAAGTCTTGTCCCTCCTAGAGGAAGGGCTATGCAGGTAGGGCTGTGGCAAGTTTCCAGTCCCTATTCCTTTGCCAGTTGGCACCCCCTGATTTTGGCTAGAGGTCTCAGGAATGCAGCCGGCTGGAAATGAGGCTCAATTAGCTCCTCCAGGTGAAATGCCCATTTGGAAAATGACTTCCCATGTCTGTACAGCCATGAGCTTGCCTTCCTAGGGAGGCGTGTCTGAATGTGTTGGGTTTATTGGGTGCATGGCTTATCTTCATGTTTAGTTATTATCTGTACAGGACTGTAGGTCACAGACAGGATTTAGAGCTGAAAGGGACCTTACAGGTTATCCAATTCAACTCCCTCATATTAGAGATGAAGAAACTGAAGCCCTGAGATTTTAGAGTCTAGAGTATAGAATGCTAAAGCTTTAAGAGGCTTTAAAGTATAGAACATCAGAGAACTAGATTACCTTGAAAAAAGAGCATGTTGAAACATGGAAGTAATACATGTAACAACTAGACATAACTTTAATCTCTAGCTTGATCCCCTCATTTTACAGGTGAAGAAACTGAGTCCCAGACAGGAGAAATGACTCTTCTACGATCACGCAAAAGTTAATGAGTAACAGAGTTAGAATTTGATCTCAGGTCTTGTGACCCCAAATGCAGTGCTTTTTCCTCTTTTCCAGTTTTACAGCCTTTTATAGTAGACAAAAAGGAGTCAGTCCAAAGGAAAGTTTCATCTAGAAGATATATGGTGATAATTTTTTTTTCTGCACAGGTAAGCAAGCATGAGTCTAGGAGAGCAGTAGAAGCTAGAAATTGTTAAAAATTTCTTCACTCCATAGGATTGACTGAGGAAATCCCTCCGTCTGAGATTCACTTGCTATGTGACCCTGGACAAGTCACTTAATCTCTTAAAGCCTCGCTTTCCTCCCATGTAAAAAGGAGATAAAAATGCATGCACCATCTGATAGGGTAGTACAAATATCACTAGCGAATATCATTCTGTGCTTCCCAGATGTAGAGAGAGAAGGATATTGAGAGAACAGAAAGGTCACTGAAATGGGAGCCAGGAAATTCAGTTTCTGGTCATTGGTTGTGCTATGTGATCTTTGGCAAGTCATTGACCCCCCCTTTGTGGACCACAGTTTCCTTATTTTAAAAAACAAGGGGTTAGACCAGGTCATCTCTAAACTACCTTCCAAATATAGACACGGAATCAAAGAATCCTATGAGTCAGAAGGGACAGAATATGTCAATCATTCATTCTAAAAGTTCTGACTGACATAGGTGAACCTTGGTTCCAATTCCACGTCTGATGCTTTCTCCCCATGTGAGTCTGGATAAAACACTTCATCTCCCTGGGCCTCAGTTTTCTAATCCATAAAATGAAAGGTTTGGAAAATCTCTAATGATCCCTTCCAGCTCTGAATCTATGATGCTATGAACCCATACTTGAAGTACAGATTCCTTTAGAAAGTAATCAGCCAGCTTTTCCTTGAAGACCTCCTAATAAAAGGGAACTCACTACCTTTAGATACAGCCCATTTAAAGAGCTATGCTATAATTCCATATATATTAACTAAAGGTGGGATCTTGGAATGTGACAAGCTGGAAATTTGGACCATGGTATCAAAGGGAGATCTTTATACTTATTATTCCATTAAGGTTTCCTGACTTGGAAATAGGAGGTGAGGTAGAGGTAGTAGTTGTTCTATGGATTGCTTTCTTCTTATCTATAGGTCAGTTCAGTCTTCCCCCAACCCCCTCCACTTCTAGTGAAATGAATTAAGCATTTGTTTTCAGTGCCAAGTCAAAAACCCGGCTGAACAGGAATTTTATAAAGTTACTGATTTTCCTTACCACTTGGGAGTAGAAACATGCAGGGAAGATCCAGGAAGCTCAAGTTCTTCCCACATCTAATTGATTACATAATGTACAGTCAATCAATCAGTAAATATTTATTAAGAGCCTACTTACTATATACCAGGTGCTGTGCTAGGAGCTCCCTGCCCTCGCGGAACATAAATTCCATTGGAAGACACCACGTGTATAAAATAAATCTGATTAGAGGGGAGGTATTTGTGTTTGAGAGGATCAAAAAAGGTTCCCTGAGGGTGGAGCCAAGATGGCAGCTGGAAAGCAGGGACGTGCATAAAGCTCTCCCCCAGGACCCATCAAACATCCATAAAAATGGCTCTGAACAAAGTCTAGAACTGCAGAAACCATGAAATAGCAGAGGGAAGCAGGACTCCAGCCCAGGACAGCCTGGATGGTCACTGGATAAGGTCTATCACATGGAGGTGGGAGTGGAGCAAAGCACAGCCCAGCATGGGCTGTGCCCAGACCAACCAGACTGGGAGCTCAGCGTAACAGGCCCTAGCACCCTGAATCAGTTAGCTGTGGCAGTTACCAGACTTCTCAACCCACAAACACCAAAGACAACAGAGAAGGTTAGTGGGAAAAAACTGTGGGGACAGAGTGAAAGGAGTTCGCCTTTTGGCCACCACCCCAGGGGCAGTGGAGGTGGTGCAGCTACAGCACTACAATTGCAGTTGCTTCTGGCCCCAGGCCCACTTGATGGGAGGAATTAAGTGGCAGATTAGAGCAGGAATGCAGAGCCTGCTCAGATCTGAGTCATGCTCTAGGTTGGCAGTTCTTGGGGGAGGAAGAGCACCAGTGTGGCAGAGCTGGCTGTGTAGAAAAAGCTCTGAAAACAACAGTGCAGCCCCTCAAGCTTGGAATAAAGTACTCTACAAGCAGTCATACCCCAACGAAAAACTCAATGGTCAAGTAGTTGGCTGGGAACATGGCCAGGCAGTGAAAACGCACTCAGACTCAGACTCAGACTTTGGAATCTTTCTTTGGTGACAAAGAAGACCAAAACATAACAGCCAGAAAAAGTCAACAAAGTTAAAGAGCCTACATCAAAAGCCTCCAAGAAAAATATGAACTGGTCTCAGGTCATGGAAGAGCTCAAAAACGATTTGGAAAAGCAGGTAAGAGAAGTAGAGGAAAAATTGGGAAGAGAAATGAGAGTGATGCAAGAAAACCATGAAAAACAAGTCAATGACTTGCTAAAGGAGACCCAAATATACTGAAGAAAATAACACCTTAAAAAATAGACTAACTCAAATGGCAAAAGAGCTCCAAAAAGCCAATGGGGAAAAGAATGTCTTGAAAGGCAGAATTAGCCAAATGGAAAAGGAGGCCCAAAAGACCACTGAAGAAAATGCTACCTTAAAAATTAGATTGGAGCAAGTGGAAGCTAGTGACTTTATGAGAAATCAAGATACTATCAAACAGAGCCAAAGAAATGAAAAAGTGGAAGACAATGTGAACTATATCATTGGAAAAACCACTGACCTGGAAAATAGATCCAGGAGAGGTAATTTTAAAATTATTGGACTACCTGAAAGCCATGACCAAAAAAATACCATCTTTCAAGAAACTATCAAGGAGAACTTCCCAGATATTCTAGAGCCAGAGGGTAAAATAGAAATTGAAAGAATCCACCAATTGCCTCCTCAAAAAGATCCCAAAAAGAAAACTCCTGGGAATATTGTTGCCAAATTCCAGAGTTCCCAGATCAAGGAGAAAATACTGCAAGCAACCAGAAAGAAACAATTTGAGTATTGTGAAAACACAATCAGGATAACACAAGATCTAGCAGCTTCTACATTAAGGAACCGAAGGGGTTGGAATATATTCTGGAGGTCAGTGGAGCTAGGATTAAAACCTAGAATCACCTACCCCACAAAATTGAGTATCATGCTCCAAGGCAAAATATGGATTTTCAAGAAAATAGAGGACTTTCAAGCTTTCTCAGTGAAAAGACCAGAGCTGAATAGAAAATTTGACTTTCAAACACAAGAATCAAGAGAAGCATGAAAAGGTAAACAAGAAAGAGAAATTGCAAGGTACTTACTAAAGTTGAACTGTTTTGTTTACATTCCTACATGGAAAGGTAATGTGCATAATTCATGAGACCTCAGTATTAGGGTAGCTGAAGGGAATAGACATACACATATACATATACATACATATATATGTGTATATATATGTATATATATATATATATATACACACACACACACAGAGACAGAGGGCACAGGGTGGGTTGAATATGAAGGGATGATATCAAATTAAGGGATGAGCGAGGAATTTATTGAGAGAGGGAGAAAGGGAGAGATAGAATGGGGTAAATTATCTAGCATAAAAGTGGCAAGAAAAAGCAGTTCTGTAGGAAAGGAAGAGGGGGCAGGTGAGGGGGAATGAGTGAATCTTGCTCTCATTAGATTTGACCTGAGGAGGGAATAACATACACATTCAATTGGGTATCTTACCCCACAGGAAAGGAGATGGAAGGAGATAAAAAAGGGTGGGATGATAGAAGGGAGGGCAGATAAGGGGAGGAGGTAGTCAAAAGCAAACACTTTTGAAAAGGGACAGGGTCAAGGGAGAAAATTGAATAAAGGGGGAGAGCATAGGAAGAAGCAAAATAAAGTTAGTCTTTCACAACATGAGCATTGTGGAAGGGTTTTACATAATGATATGCATGTGACCTATGTTGAATTACTTGCCTTCTTAGGGAGGGTGGGTGGGGAGGGAAGAGGAGAGAGAATTTGGAACTCAAAGTTTTAAAAGCAGATGTTCAAAAAAAAAGTTTTTGCATGCAACTAGGAAATGAGATATACAGGCAATGGGGCATAGAAATCTATCTTGCCCTACAAGAAAGTAAGGGAAAAGGGGATGGGGAGGAATGGGGTGACAGAAGGGAGGACTGACTGGGGAATGGGACAATCAGAATAAATGCCATCTTGGAGTGGGGGGTGGAGGGTAGAAATGGGGAGAAAATTTGTAATTCAAGAAAGGTTCCCTGAATGAGGTGGCATTTTCTCAGCTGAGTTGTCAAGGAACATAGGGATTCCAAGGTTTCCCAGATTGATATAGGCTTGACCAACAAGAAATAGCCCTACCCATTCTTGAAAAAAGGAACAATAAACATAGATTCTAGAACAACAAACATAAATGCTAGAAGAAAACTTAGAGTATAGAATGTTTCTGAAAGGGCCTGAGGACAAAGAATATTAGAACATAGAATATTTGAGGGACCTTGGAACAAAAAGTATCAGAACATAGGAGAATCTTCATTTTATTTCTGCCTTTACAGGGACAATGGAAAACTTAAGTTGGCATCTGTCAGAATCAGGTTAAAGTCCACAGCGTGGAAGACAAAGTGGTCAAAAATCATAAGAAGAAAACCACAAAATCTCTCTTTTTTTGATCCTTTGAATGACTGTAACGAGAGATTTTGAAAAACTAGGTGGAGATCATCAGATACCATTGAATGAAGACTAGGAATAATTATTTTTCTTCTCTCTTTTCTGTTGCTATGGGTGCCTGAGGCACTTGAACCTGGAATCTGCCCCTGCTATCCGAATCTCGTCCAGAGCTTCCCCCTCTGGGTCTCGTCTTGATCCCCTTCCTTCTGCCTCCTATTGTTTCCCTTTAAATGGCTCATCTCTATTGGGAGGACAGATCTCCCCTGTTCTATTCTGTGTCTCCAGCACTGCTCTGAGGATTTGCCAGCAGGCTGTTTTGAGGCTTATGAGCCCTAGTTTCCTTAGGGGCTGCACTATCTGTGCTCTGCTGAATAGTATTACAATTACCACCAAACTCCCTAGCTGGCTGCAGACATTCGTGCTGTCAACGGAATTGCAAAAAATGCAATTCTTGCTACTTAATGAGCAGTTTGTTTGTGTAAACAAACCAGGTGAGGTGAAAAAAGTGATGCTCTACAGTCTGAAACACAAGTGAACATTAGCCAGATGGAGAGAAACACATTTCCACACTTTTCTTTTTGGTGAGACTTTGGGTGGCTGGAACGGACATCTCAGCACTGCATGGGAGTTGGTACTTTTCACATCTCTCTTCCTGGCCTGGATATCATCACATGGACAGTTCTTTTCTTTCTTTTCCTCTCCTTTCAATTTCATGCTAGCATCTGTTGCTGCCACAGCCTTTTCTGGCTGTTTCGAGGATCGCATTAGTATCCCACAGAGGTAATTCCTTCCCTATAAGATCAGTATAGAATCATAGACTTGGAAGGATCCTTAAAAGCAAAGAATGTTAGAATGTGTAATATAGAATGCTGGATCAAGAAGAGATTCTAAAACATAGGATATCATACCACACAACATAGAATGTTAGAGGTAGAATGGATTTTAAAGGTTATCTCCCTTAATGTTCTCATTTTACAAATGAAGAAATCCAGGGATTTCTGTTTCTGATTATCTGTTTATTGGTGATCTTTGAAAGACTGTAGCAAATGGGAGCACTGCTATAGAGCAAGAGGAGGGCAAGTGGGATTTCAATTTTCAATAAATGGAAGATAATGGAATCTATAGATTCAGTGAAATTCTAGATAATATTACTGAAGAGATGACTTCTGAATATCTAGGGGAAAAAGTGGTGATTCCCACATGCCTGACTAATTTAATTTCCTTTTCTTTTGACAGGCATCCTGTAAATCAAGGGAATGCTCTCTAGATTTCACCAAAGCACTTGACAGAGCCTACTATTATTATCATATTTCATCTGCAAAATGGACATGAAAGAAATGAGGCAAACAAGAGTTAAGAGACTTGACCAAGGTCACAGAGCTAGTAAGTGTCTGGGGCCAGATTTCAACTAGTCTTCCCGACTCCAGGCCTGACACTCTGTCTACTACACTCAATGCCTCTATTTTCTCTCCTTTCACTATTTTGTTTTTTTGTAAATTTTTTTATATTTTAAACTTAAATACAAAATGAGAAAAGAAAAAAAAAACATTAATGTTTCCTGAAAGCAACATATTGTTGAATTCAAAGTTTAAATCTGCTCTCCACTTCCATTTTATGGGTAAATTTGTCCCATTCATATTCTAAGTTAGAATTACTGTTGTATATTTTCCTCCTTCCTATTTTCCCCCTCTATCCTTCTCACCTTATTTACCCTATTTCTCCTTAATCCTCCGCTTTGCTTCTACCTGCTACTTTGCCTTCCTATTCCTTAACCTGCCCACCCCTCTAAAAGTCCCTCCATTATCCTCTTTGCCTACCCTATTCCCTTGCCATCTTATTTCTTTCTGGATTTGGAAGACTTTTATACATACATACATACACACATACATACATACATACATACATACGTACCTACGTACCTACGTACATACACACACATACACACATATATACACACATTTCCCTCTTTAACCCATTCACAATGAGAGTAAGGTTCCAGCGTGACCCACCCACCCCCTACTAGCTTCTTCTGTATCAATTTTTCATTTTATGACTCATTTGTATGAAATAGTCACTCCTTTTTATCTCTCCCTACACAATTTTATTTTATTTTTTAGAATCAGCCCAGCATACTCAGCTCAGTCCAAGTCTTTCTTTCAACCTATACAAATAATGAAGACAATTTTAAGAGCACTGCTAATATTTTCACACATACAAAGTAAACAATTTGAGTCCCTTATAATTGGTCTTTAATATTTACCTTATATTTCTCCTGTATCTTACATGTTGAATTTTTCCTTAAATTCTGGGGGTTTTGTTACAAAAACCTGGAAGTCTTTCAGTTTGTTAAATGTTTGTTTGTTTGTTTCCATTCAGTATTATACTTAACTTTGCTGGCTAAGTCACCTTTGGTCATAATCCCAGCTCTTTTGCTGTACAGAATATAGTATTCCAAGACCTACAGTCCTTCAACTGTAGCAGCTGCTAAGTATTGTGTAATCCTTATTGTAGCTCCATAATATTTAAATTTTTTTTCTTGTTGCTTCCAATATTTTCTCCTTAACCTGGGAGCTTTGAAATGTGATCACGATTTTCCTGTAAGTTTTCCTCCTGGGATCTCTTTCAGGTGGTGATTGGTGGTTTTTTCTATTTCTGCTTTGCTTTCTTGTTCTAGAACTTCAG
The DNA here is from genome assembly GCF_011100635.1 of Trichosurus vulpecula. NCBI lineage: Eukaryota > Metazoa > Chordata > Mammalia > Diprotodontia > Phalangeridae > Trichosurus > Trichosurus vulpecula. The sequence goes on along the minus strand of NC_050575.1, from coordinate 127,893,761 downwards.
GGCAATTTTCCTTGATAATTTCATGTAATATTTTATCAAGATTCTTTTTTAATAATAATTTTCAGGTAGTGTGAGTATTATATTATTTCTCCTCAATCTGTTCTCCAGATCAGTTGTTTTTCTGATGAGATGCTTCACTTTCTCTTCTATTTTTTCATTCTTTTGATTTTGTTTTATGATTTCTTGGTGTCTTAGAATGTCATTAACTTCCCCTTGCCCAAATCTAGTTTTTAAGGAATTATTTTCTTCCTTAAGCTTTTGATTGTCTAATTCCAGTTGATTGATTTTCTTTTCATAATTTTCTTGGATGGCTCTTTTTTCTTCCTCTAATTTTTCCTTGATCTCTCTTCTTTGATCCTTAAAGTCCTTTTTAAGTTCTTCCAAGAACTCTTTTTGTGCTTGGGACCATTTAGCATTTCTTATTGAAAAAGAAGTGGCTCTTTAAAGCTTCATCATCTTTCTCTGAATATGAACCCAGATCTTCTCCATCCCCATAGTAATTATCTATGGTTGGGTTCTTTCTCCTTTGCTTACTCATTTTTATTTATTTATTTTTTGTTTTATGCTGTTTTTAGCAGTTATTAGTATAATCAAGTTGTAATCCCAAGGTATGGGGAAGGATGCACCAAGTTTTAGGTCCTTCTTACTGTTATTTTCTGAGGTCTGTCTTGAAATCCAACCTTGGCCTCTCCTCTCCACTCCTAAGAGGCAGCAATGATCTTGCTCCCTGCAGTCCCTCTGGTGCCCATAAACTACAGCTGTCCTCTCTGCCCTAGAACTGAAAACCAGGGACTCAGCTCTCCTGCAAGTGCCCACAGCCAACAGGATCCTCACCCCTCACTACTGCATTTACCAGGTGTGTGCTAGCTCCTTTTCCCCACAGCAACAGCCCAGAACACATCTAGTCAGCACAGCTATGCTTAGAAGGTCCTTCAAGCTTCTCCTACTCTATTGTCAGACCATGACAAGGTTTGCAAAATGAAAGTTTCTAGGACTGAGGCTGTCTCTCAACCCAGCTCCCCCAGGGCTTATTGTTTGTTGATTTTCAGAGTGGGCCTGGAGGTTGAACCTTGGAGATTCTATCTTTCCCGGGGTCTTCTCAAATTGTCTTAGGAGAACAACTGCTTTACCCCATGTTTATTTCTGCTGTTCTAAATCAATATTCTATCTTTTTTTGTGGAGGAAATTTAGAGAGCCAAAATCTTTCTGACCTCTTCTGCCATCTTCCCAGAATCCTCTCTCCTCTCACTCTGTTCCAAGCTCCCTGCAATCTGGCTTCTGACCTCATTATACAACTGACTCTTCTCACCAAAGTTACCAGTGATCTCTTCATTTTCAAATCGAATAGCTTTTTCTCATTACTTCTCTCTCTCATCTGTTGAAGTTGACCACATTCCCCTCTTTAATATTCTCTCCTCTCTGGGTTTTTGTGACTGTTCTTTCCTGGTTCTTCTTCCTCTCTGACTTCTTCTCAGTCTCTTTTGCTGGATCTTCAACCATGTCATGCACACTGTGGGTATCCCCCAAGGCTTCCTCTTTGGCGCTCTTCTCTTCACTTTCTGTGCTCTTCCAGATATCTATGCCGATGTTTTCTAGATCTATTAATCTCATCCTAGTGTCTCTCTTGAGCTCCAATCCAGCATCAGCAATTGCCTTTTAGACATCTAGAACCCAAACAACTCATATCTCTCCCCTGAAACCCACTTCTCTTCTAAGCTGCCCTATTATTTTTTAAGGAATCATTGTGTTTCTAGTCACCCAGGTCCTCAACTTTGGTGTTATCCTTAACTCTTCTCTCTTGCTCACCCCATATATCCAATCAATTTCCAAATATTGTCATTTATTTCACTGTCACTTCTCTTGTTATTTGTCTCTCCATTCACACAGTCAACACCTTTTGCCTGGAATATTACCATAGCCTTCTAATTGGATTCCTAGGTTCAAGTCTCTCACCACTCCAGTATTATATATTCTCCACACATCCAAAGTGATTTTCCTAAAGCGTAGGTCTCACATCTCTCCCTTAGTCAATATCTCCCAGTGGTTCCCTAGTTCCTCTAGAATCAAATATAAAGTTCTCTGTTTGGCATTCGAAGCTCTTTGCAACCTTTCCTCTACCTATTTTTGCAGTCTTTTAATATATTTCTCCCCTTCACACAGTCTGTGGTCCAGCCATATCAGCCAATTTGCTGTGCCTCATATACTTCCCTCCATCTTCTGCCTCTGTGTTTTCGCACTGCCTGGTCTCATGCCTGGAATATCTTCCCTCCTAACTTCTGTCTTGTGGAATTCGTGGCTTCCCTTAAGATTCAGTTAGCACCATCTGCTACAGGAAGTTTTTTCCAGTCCACCCAGTTGTTAGTCACTTTCCCAATGAGGTACTTTCCATCTATTCTGTATTAATCATATATATTGATTTATATATTTGTTATTTTCCCCATTAGAATGTAAGCTCAAATAGGTAGGGAAAGACTACTACCAAATTCCTTTTATGACACAAATATGGTTTTGAGACCTAAATCAGGGAGAGCAAAAACAGAGGAAAAAAAAACAACAAACTAATTCCCCTAGTGAATATTGATGCAAAAAATTTAAATAAAATACTAGCAAGGATACTATAACAATATATCATAAAGATCATACACTATGACCAGGTGAGATTTATACCAGGAATGCAGGGTTGGTTCACTATTAGGAAAACTGTAAGCATAATTGACCATATCAATAAAAAAGTCATATGATTATCTCAACAGATACAGAAAAAGCTTTTGACAAAATACAGCACCTATTCCTATTAAAAACACTAGAGATTTTGGTCTCCATCTTCACCACAGCGGAAGCAGGAGTAGCACGCCAAAGTTGCCACCATGCAGCTGTTTGTCCTTGCACAGGCTCTGCACACCCTCAAGGTAACCAGGCGGGAGACAGTAGCCCAGATCAAGGCCCATGTGGTGTGTCTGGAGGGCATCACCCCCAAGGATCAGGTCCTGTTTCTAGGGGGCTCCCTGCTGGAGGATGAAGCTGTCTTGGAGCAGTGTGGAGTGGAGCCCCTGTTCACCCTGGAAGTGGCTGGTCAGATGTTAGGAGGTAAAGTCCATGGCTCTCTGGCCCGAACTGGAAAAGTAAGGGGTCAGACTCCCAAGGTGGCTGAGCAGGAGAAGAAAAAGAAGACTGGGTGTGCTAAGAGGAGGATGCAGTACAACCAATGCTTTGTCAATGTAGGGCCCACCTTTGGCAAGAAGAAGAGCCTCAATGCTAACTCCTAATCCCCTGGTACTTTCTGTCCCCAATAAAGCCACTATGACTCTAAAAAAATTTTTAAAAACCCACTAGAAAACATAAGAATAAATGGAACCTTTCTTAAAATCATAAGTATAATCTATATGAAACCAAGAGCAAGTATTATCTGTAATAGAGATAACTAGAATCCTTCCCAGTAAGATCAGAGGTGGACCAAGGATGTCCATTTTTAACACTATTATTCATTATTGTACTAGAAATGCTAGCTATATCAATAAGAAAGGAGGAAACAAGACTATCACTCTTTGACTATGACATGATGATAAACTTAGAGAACCACAGAATTAAAAAAAACACCTAGTTGAAACCATTAACAACTTTAGTAAAGTTGTAGGGTATAAAATAAACCAATATTAATCATCAGCATTTCTACGTATTACAAAAAACACAAAAGAAGAGATAGAAAGAGAAATTCCATTTAAAATAACTGCAGACAATATAAATACTAAGGAGTCTGCCTGTCAAGAGAAACCCAGGAACTATGTGAATACAATTACAAAACACTTTCACACAATAAAGACAGATCTAAACAACATCATGGGTAGTGTGAACCAATATAACAAAAATGGCAATTCTACCTAAATTAATTTGCTTATTCAGTTCTATACCAATCAAACTACCAAACTACCAAAACTACCAAATATAGAGCTAGAAAAAATAAAATTAATCTGAAAGAACAAAAGCTTAAGCATATCAATGGAATATTTTTTTCTTTAAATGTGGAGGAAGGCGGCCTAGCAGTACCAAATTTCAAACTATATTACAAAGCAATAATCATAAAACAATCTGGCATGGGCTAAGAAATATAGTGGTGGATCAGTGCAATAGATTAGATACACAAGACAGAGTAGCAAATGACTATAGTAATCTAGTGTTTGATAAATCCAAAGATCTAAGCTTTTGAGACAAGAGCTCACTACTTGACAAAAACTGCTGGGAAAACTATAAAACATTTTGGCAGAAACTAGGTATAGACCAACATCTCACATAGTATATACCAAGATAAGGTCAAAGTACATAATTTATATGTAAAGGGTGATACCATAAGCGAATTAGGAGAGCATGGAATAGATTACCTGTCAGGTCTATAGATAAGGGAAGAATTTATGATTAAACAAGAGATAGAGAGCATTATAGAATGGAAATATTGATGATTTTGATTATATTAAATTAAAAAGGGTTTGCACAAGTAAACCAATATAGCCAAGATTAGAAGGAAAGAAAAAAGCTAGGGGAAAATTTTTACAGCAAGTGTCTCTGATAAAGCCTTATTTCACAAATACATAGAAAATGGAGTCAAATTTATAGGAATACAAGTCATTTCCCAATTGATAAATGGTCAAAGAATATGAATAGGTAGTTTTCAGATGAAGAAATCAAAGTTATCTATAATCATATGAAAAAATGCTCTAAATCTCTATTGGTTAAAGAAATACAAATTAAAACAACTCTGAGGTACCACCTCACACTTTAATTAAATTGTCTAATGTGACAGAAAAGGAAAATGACAAATGTTGGAGGGGATGTGGGAAAATTGGGACACTAATGCATTGTTGGTGGGGTTGTGGACTGATCCAACCATTCTGGATAGCAGTTTGGAACTACACCCAAAAGGCTATTAAAAATACTCTTTGACCACTACTAGGTCTGTATCCCAAAGAGATTAAAAAAAGAAAAGGACCTATTTGTACAAAAATATTCATAGCAGCTCTTTTTATGGTAGCAAGGAATTGGAAATTGAGGGAATGCCCATCAATTGGGGGAATGGATGAACAAGTTGTGGTATATGAATGTAATGGTATACTGTTATGCTGTAAGAAATGACAAGCAGGATGCTTTCATAAAAACTTTGAAAGACTTACATGAACTGATGCAGAGTGAAGTGAGCAGAACCAGGAGAACATTGTACACAGTAACATCAATATTCTATGATCAACTGTGAATGACTTAGCTATTCTCTTAGCAATACAATGATCCAGGACAGTTTCAAAGGTCTCATGATGAAAAATGCTATCAACCTCCAGAGAAAGAACTGATGAAATCTGAGTACAGATCAAAGCATCTATTTTTTACTTTATTTTTTTCCATGGGTTTTTTTTTGGTTTGTGTTTTCTTTTACAACATGACTAATATGGAAATGTTTTGCATGACTGCACATGTAAAATCTATATCAAATTGCTTGCCATCTCAGGGAGGGGAGAAGGGAGGAGAGGAGGAAGGGAAAATTTGGAACTCAAAATTGTTTTTACAAGTAATTGGGAAAAAATGAAATCTTTTTAAAAAATAAGTAAATGAGGGGAGCATGGAAAGATGTACCCATCAGATCTATGAATAAGGGAAGAGTTTATGACCAAACAAGAGAGAAAGAAGATCACAAGTACTAAAAGAGATAATTTTGATGACATTAAATCGAAAGGTTCTTGTACAAATGAAAACTCAGAATTATAAGGAAAGCAGGAAACTGGAGGGGGGAAATTTACATCACACTTCTCTGATAAAGGTCTCATTTATCAAACATATAAGGAACTGAGCCAAATACATAAAAATAAAAGCTATTCTCCAATTAATAAAAGGATATGAATAGGCAGCTTTCAGAAGAAGAAATTAAAGCTATCAATAGTCACAAGAAAAGATGCTCTAAATCACTACTGATTAGAGAATTGCAAACTAAAACAGCTCTGAGGTGCCACCTCATACCTATTAGATTGGTTAACATGACAGAAAAGGAAAATGATAAATGTGGAAGGGGATGTGGAAAAATATGTACACAAATGCACTGTTGGTGGAATTTGTGAACTGATGCAACCATTCTGGAGAACAATTTGGAACTATGCCCAAAGGGCTACAAAAACATGCATGCTTTTTGACCCAGCAACACCACAATTAAGTCTACATTCCAAGGAGATCAAAAAAAGGGAAAAGAACCCATGTGTTCAAAAAATATTAATAGCAGCTCTCTTGTGGTGGCAAAGAATTGGGCATTGAAGGGATGTCTATCAATTGGTGAATTGCTGAACAAGTTTTGGCATGATTGTGATGGAATACTATTGATCTTTAAGAAATGACAAGCAGAGGGGGCAGCTAGGTGGCGCAGTGAGTAGAGCACTGGCTCTGGAGTCAGGAGGACCTGAGTTCAAATCTAGCCTCAGACACTTGACACGTGTACTAGCTGTGTGACCTTGGGCAAGTCACTTAACCCCAATCGCCCTGCCAAAAAGAAAAAAAAAAAAAGGAAATGACAAGCATGTGGTTTTAGAAAAACCTGGGAAGACTTATATGAAATGATGCAAAGCGAAGTGAGCAGAACCAAGAGAACATTGTATACAGTAACAGCAATACTGTAACAATGATCAATTGTGAAAGACTTAACCACTCTGATCAAAATAATAATCCAAGACAAAGAACTCGTGATGAAAAATGTTATACATCTCCAGAGAGAGAACTGATGAGCTCTGAATGCAGATTGAAGCATTCTTCTTTCATTTTATTTTCCTTTCTTTTTTCACAACATAGGTAATGTGGAAATATGCTTAGCATGACTTCATCTGTGTAACTGATATCATATTGCTTGCTTTCTCAATGGGTGGTAGAGAGGCAGAAGGGAGAAAGAATTTGGAACTCAAAATTTAAAAAAAAATTAATGTTAAAAATAAATGTTAAAAGTTGGAAAAAGAATATAAACTCCTTACAGACAAATTGTGTTTTAGCTTTTTATTTGTATCCCCCAGACTTAGCACAGTGCCTAATATATAATAAGTGCTTAATAAATGCTTGTTGATTGATTGGATTATTCTGTCCTGATGGACAGATAGAAAGATGTGAGCAAGATAATGTGAGTTAGATTCAGAATCAGTTGAATGACAACCCAAAGAGAAGTCGTTAATATCAAACTGGAGGGAATTTTCTCCTGGAATCCTACTGTGTCGTAGGCTGTTAGCATACATGACACACATATCAACTTTGTGGATCACACAAAGCTAGGAGGGATAGCTAACATATAGCAGAACTGAGTCTGGATTCAAAAGGATCTTGAGAAGCTAAAATGATGAGCCAAATATAATAAGATGAAATTATAGTAATGTACCACAAAGATCATACAATATGAACAAGTGGAATTTATACCAGGAATGCAGGACTGGTTCAATTTTAGGAAATGTAGATAAGTGTGAAGTCCTATACTTGGGCTCCAAAAAAATCAATCACACATGTGTAATATGAAGGAACCTTCACTAGAAAACAATTCTTCTGGAAAAGATTAGTTGGGTTTTTTGCTTTGTTTTGTTTTGTGCATTGCAAGTTTAATTCATATGGCAGCAAGGAATAGTAGATAGAGCCCTGGATTTAAATTCAGGAATATCTGAGTTCCAATCCTGCCTCAGATATCTATTAGCTGTGTGATCAGTTTCCTTATTTTAAAATGGGGATAACAATAGCATCTACCGTATGAAGTTGTTGTGAAGAGCAAATGAGATAATGCATGTAATGCTTTGTAAACTTTAAATTAAATACTGTTTAAATCAATATGAATCAATAAGATGACATGACAGAGAGAAAAAGATGAAGTGATCTTAAGGTGCTTTAAGAGAAGTGGCGTAATGCCCAGGGCTCAGGTGATAGTGGTGTAATGGATAGTGTTGGGCCTGGTATCAGGAAGACCTAAGTTCAAATCCAGACAAATGTGACCCTGGACAAATCACTTAACCCTGTTTTCCTCAGTTTCCTCATCTGTAAAATGAGCTGGAGAAGAAAATGGCAAACCACTCCTGTTTCTTTGCCAAAACAAAACAAAACAAAACCAAAAAGCGGTCACAAAGAGAAGGGCATGACTGAAAATAACACAACAATGTCAGGTAATGGTTTTGCTATACTATGTGGTAGTCAGACAACATCTGGGGTATTGTGTGTTCAGTTCTAGGTGCCATATTTTAGGAAGGACATTAATAATCAGTAGAGTGTCATGGGATGACCATTCTAAGAAAATGGGAATGTTAATCCTGGAGAAGAGAAGACTTAGTGGTAAAAGGGGCAGTGGAGGTGGGAATGATTAAGTATCTGATGGATTATCACATGGAAGCGGGATCAGATTTATTCTCCTCAGTCCCACAGGACAGAACAAGGAATAATGGGCAGAAATTACAGAGAAGCAGATTTAGGCTTGATTTAAGGAAAAATCTCCTAACAATTAGACCTATTCAAAGATGGAATGGACTGTTCTGGGGCTTCCTGAGGAGGCCAGATGGCCACTTGTTGGAAATGTTGTAGAAGGGATTGTTGTTCGGGGCCAGCTTGGCCCTGCTGGCCTCTGAGGTCCTTTCTAACGGAGTCTCTGTGATTCTGTTTTCTGGCTCCAAGTTCAAGATTCTATCCACTATACCATGCTGCTTCTCCTTAAGACCAAGACACTTCTAATAGAGAGTGTGCTTTGTTTCAGCCACGTTGAAGCAATACTGTCATTTTCCAGTAAGCCTGAGTGTATTTAGTATTTTTTTTAAAACATAACTGACTCATTCTAAGGGAAAGAATGCAAGCGTTTCAGTAAAAATAAATTACAGCAGAAGATCCTTGCCTACTTATCTGTGGATGCCCTTGTTTGTCAGCCTCTATACTAGAAGCTCATGGTTCAAGGACAAAGATCACCTTAGGCACTGAGAAGTGTTTAATGTGGCCCCTGGTTTTCTCAGCTTTAAAAGTAGGTGGTTGGATTAGATGATCTCCAAGGTCCTTTAGCTGTGTGATGGTAGGTAAGTCACTTAATCTGCCTCAGTTTCCTCATCTTCAAAATGAGGATAATAACACCTACCATTATAGGGTTGTTGTTGGTGGTGGTGAAAAGCAAATGACAGAATATTTGTAAAGCACTTTGCAAACCTTAAAGTGCTACATAAATGCTAATTATTATTCTTATTTTTATTATTGTATTATGTTCTATAGTCTCTTTCCAGTTTAATATTGTCCATTCCAAGGTCCCTTCTAAGTGGATCGTCATCATACGTTTGTTCCTCAGAGAACATACATTGTCCATCAAGAGTGTCTCTGTAGATGGAAGTCTGGGTAATTGCCTTATATTCCAGGAAGGAAATGCATTAGGATCACATAACACACATGCCACACCATATAACATTATTCTTAGGACAGAGAACACATGCTCCTATGGCAGCTACTGACTAAAGCCAAACCGTCTGCCTCAACCTCTTCCTGTGCTGGTAATATGGCTACCCAGGAGCTGATGACAGTTTAATAGACTCTTTACCCTTGAATGCTAAGGGAAAAATAACTCACAGCATTATGACATACGAAAGTAATGTGTTTTATTTTTAGGCAATGCGGTGGGAGAGCCAGAAACATATGGAGAAAGTAGACTACAGATCTGCATCACTTTTTCTTGGGAGGCTTGGGAGGGTTAGTGGTGGAAAAATCCCTGAGCTAGGAGGCAGAAGATTCAGATTTGACTCCTGATTGACACGTACTGGCTCTCTGACCATGGGTGAGTCATTGTCCCTCTTTAAAACTCAGTTTTATCATCTTTAAATGAGGAAATTATACTAGATGATCGGTTCCTCTCAGGGATAGTGTATTGTGTATAATTATTACAACAACAATATTTAATAAAATTCCTAACTTCTTAGGAGTGTCCTAAGTTCTTACAATCTTACAATGAGCTTTCTCATTACTAGGAAGTCAATTAATAATAACAATTAATACAGTTAATAATTATAATAGCAACAACAATAATAGCTAGCATTTATGTAGCACTTTGAGGTTTTAAATATTCTTTATAAATGTTAGCTCATTTTACTTTCACAACGAACTTCAAATGTAGGTGCTTTTGTTACCCCCTTTGATGAGGAAACTGAGGCAGCCAGAAGTTGTGACTTGCCAAAGTCTCACAGCTAGTAAGAGTCTGAAAACGATTTGAATCCAGTTTGGCTCTGGCCTCCGAGGTTCTTTCTAATAGAATTTCTGTAATTCTGTTTTCTCAGATACTTTCTAGCTGTGACCCTGGACAAGTCAGTTAGCCCTTCATTGTTGGCCTTGGTTTTCTCAAGTGTGAAATGGGTCTGATAATAATAGCACCTACCTCCCAGGATTACTGTGAGAACCAAATGAGATAATTATGAAGTACTTAGCACAGTGCCTGGCACATAGTAAGCACTATGTAAATATTAGCTGTCACCATTATTACTATTATTCCTGATTCCAAGTCCACTGCTTTATCCATTGAGTCACCTAGCTGCCTCATTTTTTTCATATTTTAGAGCAGGACTCAAACTATCGCCCAAGGGCTGAATCTTGGGCTATAATATAATATGATATAATGTAATATGTACTCATATATTATATTATGTAACATGTAATAATATATGATATAAAATTTTTACATTTTTATATACAATAAAACTTTATTTTAAAATGCAAAAAAACAATCTTAGATCACAGGCCATCCAAAAACAGACAGTGGGCTAGATTTTGTATGATGGCTGTAGCATGCCAACTCCTGATGTAAAGTATCTTTAGGCTTTAATATTTTGTTCTAAGGTCCTTTTCAGCTATCACATTCTATGTTCTAAGGTTTCCTCCAGCTAAAACATTCTATGTTCTAAGGTCCCTTCCTGCTCTATGTTCTGAGGCTCCTTCCTAAACTCCTACAGTCTACAGGATTTTTCATTAGTAAGAAGTCAGGTCTACAGAGTGCAATATTTCAAGCTTTGGAACACTTACCCTTCTTTCTGCCACAAAATGGCTAAAAAAAAGTGAGATCCCAAGAAAGCATCCACAGCTAATTGGGAACAAGCAAGTGACCTTCACTAGTTCAAAGAATCCCTTCACCATAGTAACAGGACCCAGTAAAAATGAGTTGCTGGATTGAACATCAGCCATGAGATCAGATATCTTTGATTTTATTCTTCACTCTGAGGCTAAGTCTCATTTTAAACCCCATAAGAGAGTGTCTTACTCTAAGTCCTCTCTCCTCAATCTGTGAACCTAAGGAAGAGCCACTCAGAAGACCTGAGTTTGAGCACTGCCTGTGTGATCCTGGGAGAGCCCCTTCCCCATTTCTGAATCTGTTTCCTCATCTGTCAAAAGGGGATAATGATACTTACTCTCACAGAGCTGTGGTAAGAAAACTGTTTTGTAATAAAAAAGTTTATGGTCCATGTGGTCTATTATTATTTCATCTTCGATACTTCAAAGGAGCCATTACTTCACTGATGTGGTCAGTCCCTTCACTCATGCAGATCTGGGCCCCTTTATGCCTCAGAAAGACCAATCTTCCTGATTTGCTGGGTTCGTCGAAACACATAACTGGGCAGCCAGCCTCCCAGTGTGATTGCAATTCTCTACACTCGGCAACTTAATTCTTGTCTAACAGACACAGAGACCATCGCTGGGGCCTGTGTTTGAAGCCTTTGCAGTTTGATAAGCCCTATCCAAGCTTATGTTCTACTAAAAGTTCCAACAGAGCTTTTTAGAACCAGGATCATCCCTCCATGCTGCAATGAGTCTTGGAGAAGGACTTTAATGAGTATTTAATAATAATAATAATAACAAAAATAATAATGACGATGATACTCATTACTATAATTATTGTGACTGTAATTCTTCTAAGATTATGGCATTCCATGATTCACAGCTACTGAAATAAACTTAGTGTTACAAAAGAAGGAAATAAGCATTTAGTGTCCATGTGCCAGGTACTGTGCTAATTGCCTTACAAATATCCTCTCATTTGGTATTCACAACCGCCCCAGGAAACTGAAGTGGGCAGATGTTAAGTGACTTGCTCAGGGTCAGATTTGAATTCAGGTCTTCCTCCCTCCAGGCCCAGCACTTTGTCCCCTGTTAGCCACTTCTAAAGATGGATTTGTTTTTGTTTCTGTTTGGCAGCAGAGATCATCTTGAGCTCATCAATAGTCTCCTACAATTTCCCCAATACAAACCAGCCTGCTCTACGCCTCCTGATCAATTCTGGAGCAATCTATCGTTCACCTGTAGTGCTTTTCCAAGAGATACATAGGTACTAATGACTGCCAATAGGCTGTCCAACTGTGTGTATTCTGGGCAATATTCCTCCTTCAACCACTTGTTTCTTTGTTTGTTTTTCCCAGTGTGGAATCATAATTACAGGTGACCTATAAATGGCCCACGTGGTAAGTGTAAGTGGAGTGTAGCCTGCTACCAAAGGTAGAAGTGGCCCGTAAGACAACATCTAAGATGAGGAGACTTGTAACTAGGTCAGCATGACTTGGGCTTCACCACTAGGCACTGAGATTTAAAGAACAAAAATTTCAAATGATGATTTAGAAAGATTATGCAATTTCAAGATTCGTCAGTTTGTTTTTGGTACCACTTTTACTCCTTGAGCAGGTAGATAGTCATAGGCCAGAATATTAGCAGAGCTTTAACTCAGCCAAGACAAGCGGGACTTTGCCCCAGGTCATCAAATTTAGAGGGTGTCAACAGCACTTGCAATCCTTCAGCAGCGTAGAAGCAACAAAGCTTAGCATCTAGTTTGCAAGAACAATTAGTTAAAATAGGATGCTACTAAAAACGACAAGCAGGGGTGGGCTCCTCCCCTACATCCTCTTTCTTTTCTCCCCTACCCAGTGGCTTTCCCAGCTCTCAAAAGAGTGACCCAATGTCTTTATCCCTTTCCCATGAAATACCGTTGTGTTCCATTCTCACAGGAGCTGAGGGTCTGATTCTTCCTGCTTGTCCTAGGAATGGTTTGTGACACTTGCTGGGAAACAAAAATTTCTAGCTATCCCTTTGCTAATCAGCTAAACTAGGAAGCTACCAGATGGTATATTTCCCCACCCCATCCTCTCCTTCCCTGCCCTGCATCCTAATACTAGGGAAGCTCTTCCTTTAACTCTCTCTGTCTTACTTCACCATCTAGGCAATAGCCCATCTAGTGCTGTAGCTTCTCAGTATCCAAGGATCTTCCCCCATAGAGGCCTCCAACCTAGGGTCTTTGTTTCCCCCTCCAGGGGCATTGTCTGGGATCTCTAACCATAGAGGGCTGGGGTCCTAGGGTCTCTTCTCTCACTTTGCTGAATTTTCCTTAATTCTTTCTTATATTATTTTAAATTAATGAAACACAAAGTTGATTTGAGGGCACATGTGGTGCTGATTGTCCTGACACAACATTGTGAGTTACAATTCTGCTCGTACATACACATGACTTAAGGAAGACGAGGATTGGTCATGTAGTGAGTCAAGGAGTACTGATAGATAGCTTGAAGGATGTGTTGGCATCCCCAGAATATTAAAAGAACCAGAAGGGCCCCCCAGAGTGTTGGATGGGTCTTCAGGGGAGTTAGTCAAGAGGCATTTGGGTCAGGCACTTTGCTAAGCACTGAGGATACAAAGAAAGGACATAGTCCCTGCTCTCAGGAGCTCAAAGGCTAACAATAAGCAAGCTATATATATGATAAATTGGAGGTAATCAACAGAGGGAAGAAACAAGAATTAAGGGGCATTAAGAAAGACTTCTTATAGAAGGTGGGATTTTAAGTGGGATTTTGAAGGAAACCAGGAAAACTGGGGAGAAGCTGAGGAGGAGGAACATTGCAGGCATGGGGGAGAGCCAGTGAAAATGCCCAGAGTTGGGAGATGAGTGTCTTGCTTGAAAATTAGCGAAGAGGCCAGTGTCAATGAATCACAGATGGGGGATATAAGGTAAAAGAAGACTGGAAAGGTGTGTTTATGTGAAAGGGTAGGTTATGATGGATTTTGAATGCCTGCCAGACAGAGGATTTTATATTTGATCCTGGAGATAAGAGAACCACTGGAGTTTACTGACTGTGTCGGTGGGCCTGTGTGAGGTGGGGAAGGGGAGTGTGACCCGTCCAGAACTGTGCTTTAGGAAGATCATTTGGACAGCTGAGTGGAGGATGGACTGCATTTAGGGACAAGAACCTCACATTCTGAAAAGACATGGAGGGGTTATAATCTACTCCCGAGAGTACAATGCCCGGATTATTGACACTATAAATCCACTGAGGGATCAAGTTATTATTGTTATATAAGACTCAAAATTATATCACTTAATCAGTGCTTCTGAAATCAACTAAAATAATAAAAAATGATTGAGCAAATATTTGATAATCGATTCAATTCAACAAGATGTCCCCCCCTCATCACCTCCAAACTTATCACAATGCTGTTAACTCAAGCCTTGATTGACACCACCTCCCTCAGTCTCCTCTCCCTCTGATTGGACAGTTAGAGGATGGAGTACCAAACTCCTCCCAAAGCCTTGTACAGAACAAGATGCCCCTACTCTGGGTACCCATAGGTCTCCCTGCCCCACCCCTTTCCTGCCTCCTTTTGTGTGTTGTCTTTCCCCCATTAGATTGTAAGCTCCTTGGGGGCAGGGACTGTCCTTCTTTTTAATAATTAAATCCCCAGTGCTTAGCACAGTCCCTGGTACATAGTTTATTGGATTGGATAAGGGAGAATGAGAGAAGGACTGTTATAATAAGGGGAAAGTAATGACTGCATACCTCCAAGATAATAGACACTTGTGCACAGAAGGCCACAATGCAAAAAGTAAGGTATGAAACACAATATGGAGACAGCTACATTCAATCCACAAAATTTGCAATAAATGCCTACTGTGTAAAAGGCATTGTGCTCAGTCCTTTGAGATACAAGAACAAAGAAAAATAATAGTGTCTGTCCTGAAGGTGCTTACCATCTACCAGGTGGGAATACCATATATGCAAAGATAAATACTATAATAAAAGGTAGGGTATAATAGTGCAAAGGAGAATTAAATTTTCAAAATACCCCTAGTTCCCCAGTTCCTGAAAGAAGAGAAATATAGCCACTTATCCTCAAAATGTAAGTGATGGGATGAACCTTTGGGGTGCTGTCTCACAAGGTACTGATAGATGACAGTCATCTCTAAGAAAATAAAGGCATAACCAATAGCTCACATTTCTATAAGATTTGACAATTTACACAATGCTTTCAGGGTACATCTTCTTATTTGATCCTCACATATCCCTGGGAGGTGGACAGTGCAAATACAATTGTTTTCATTTCACAGATGTTTGGGGAGAGACGGAGAAGTGAAATGACTTGAGATGCCACAGAGGGGGAGGTAAAGTTGACAACTTTTGCCTTGCATTCTGGCTGCATGAAGGCCCCTGCCCCTTTGGAGCCAGTATTCAAGGTCCTCCACAATTGGGCTCCAATTTGCCTTTCCAGCGTTGCTTCAACTCTTCTCCACTTTACACACTCTATGCTCGAGTGAAATGAGACGACTCGGTACCACTTGTTCTTGTCCTGCCTTGTCCTGTCTCCCAGCCTTTGTTTATGCTTTTCTCCCTGCCTGGAGTGCTCCATTTGCCTTCCCTTCCCCTCCTCCCCACTCAAATTTCCACTTGCTGAAATAATTTCCTTTCTTCAAGGCCCTGCTCTGATTCCCCTCCCCCAACCCCATGAAGCCTTCTTTAATACCTCCAGCTGCAAGTGATCTCTTCCTCCTTGAATTTCTTTTAGCCTTTTGTTAGGACCTCTCCTTTGCACTCATTGTCTCTATTGAACTATAGTTGCACTGCAGATGGAAAACAAAGCTAGATTCCAATAGGAGGAAGAGATTAAATTGGGTCTCATCTTGGAAATTTCATAGAATTTTCAATTATCCAACACTCTTCACAATGAAAGCTGGTCTACTTAAACACCAAACTTCTTCTAGGAATGCTGTATGGCTGTGAACCTTGGAACACAATGAACTCTGAAACTGTAGGTGACCTAATCCACAGATATATGATAGGATTAAGCAGACTCCCACCTATTACCAGTCAGCTAACTGTCATTTAATTAAGTACCTACTACACACCAGGCCCTGTACTAAGTGCTCAGGGTACAAAGAAAGGCAAAAACAGAACATCCCTGCTCTCAAGGAAGTCACAGTCCTAAACATAGCTGGCAGACAAGAAGAGGCTTTTTGACACATTCAGTACACTTAGGACCTCGAAAAGGAGGTGGGCTGTCTATGTCATGAGACATGATAGATGGACAGCCCAAGTGCTGCAGTGGTACCCAGGAGACATTAAAAGAACCAGAGGAAGGGAATTGGGTGAAAAGCTTTATCTAAAGACAAGGAATGGAGAAAGAGACCCGTGGAAGAAGCATCGCCATGGATGAAGTCATAGATACACAAATATTGAAATATGTTATCTTATGTCTCCTACTAGACTGCAACTATTTGTGAATTATGATTTTTTCTGATTTTATCTTTCTATCCCCAGAGTCAAATGTTGGGCCCTGTAAAACATAGGGGCTTAACAAACTCTTGTTGAATTGAATAAAAACAGAGCAATGAATCCTGGCCACCAATTTAGGCATTTTGCTCTTTGACAAAACAACAACAATCAACAAGCAACAAGCATTTACTTAGCTCCTGCTATGTATTGTTAGGCTGTGGAGATGCAAAGAACAATTCTCTGCACTTAGTATGATATTCTATCTGGGGAAATAACAGATACATATATGTACATATGTGTATACATGTTTTTAAATTAAAAATATTTCCAAGTAAATACAAAGTGATTTTGGGTGGGTGGGGGGAATACTAGTAGCTACTGGAATTTGAGCTGAGCTTTGAAGGAATCTAGTAATTCTAAGAGGAGGAACTAAGGAATGGATTCTAGGCCTAGGGGTAGGGGTAGGAGATGACAAAGGCGTGGAGCTGGAACTGGAATGTCCTGTGGAAGAAATAGCAAGAAGGCTGGTTTGGCTAGACAAATGCACAGAGTGCATAAAGAGAAGTAATATGAAATGTAGGTTGGAGCCAGATTGTGAAGCACTTTAAATGCCAAACAGAGGAGGTTATATTTTTATCCTAGAAGGCAAAAGGGAACAACTGAAGCTTCTTGAGCAAGGTAGTGATATGGTAAGACCTATGCTAGATCCAGAAATGACCTTAGAACATAGAGCTTCAGATCTGGACAGGACCTCAGGACATAGACTGTTACCCTTGTAAGGGCACACATCCCCTCACACTATCATCATGTAACATTCTTCCCTTTCTCAGCCAAACCAAACTCTTAGGAAAAGCTGTCTGTGCTCATTGCTTCTACAGTTATTCCTTCCACATCTCGGGGGTTAGGGGTGCTGCACCCCCATGATCTGAAAAATCTGCATAAAATTTTTTGGCTCTCCCTTCATACCCAAGAAGAAGTCTGAATCTTTTCCTTCTCTTTTATGGAGTGTTTACAGTACCTTACTGTAAAATTTGGGTTAAGTATTCGGTCATAGGCTCTGTGTCATCTGCTGGCTTTCGTGTGCCATCTGAGACTTCCTCAGAACTCCCCCAAATTTTCCTCAAAATTCTCATTTAATTTCCTATGCCAACCTATGGTATATTGAAACCACAATGGGGAAAGTCACAATGTGGAAGGGATAACTGTACTTTCTGTTCTCTCACTTCTCAAACCATTGTAGTCTGGCTTCCAAAGTCATCATTAAACTGAAACTGCTCTTTCCAAAGCTACGAGTCATCTCTTCATTGGTAAATTTGATAGCTTTTTCTCAGTCTTCCTGTATATTATCCCTTCTCTGGATTTTCATTACATTACCCTCTTCTGATCCTCTGCCAGAAGTATCTGTGTGGTGCCGGGACAGAGGGATTGGCCTGGAGTCAGGAAGCCGTGAGTTCAAATTCAGCCTCAGATAATTACTAGCTGCGTAACCTTTAGGCAGGTCATTTAATTTCTATTTGCCTCAGTTTCCTCAACTGTAAAATGGACATTACAATAACACTTGCTTCCCAGAGTTGTTGTGAGGATTAAAAAAAGAGAGATAATATCTGCAAAGTGCTTAGCTCAGTGCCTGGAGCATTCTAAGTGCTATATAAATGCTAGTCATTTTAACCTATATGTCTGATTGCTCCTTCTCAGTCTTGTACTGGGTCTTCATTCATACCATGCTTTCTAACTGTAGATGTACCTCCAAGATTCTGTCCTGGGCCTTGTCCTCTTTTCTCTCTACATACTTTCATTTGGAAACCACATTAGCTACCGTGGGTATAATTAGCTTCTCTGTTCTTTGTTATTTAGATGTCTTAGGAACGTCCAATTCTTTGTGACTCCATTTAGAAAAGATACAGGAGCGGTTTGCCATTTTGTGCTCTAGCTCATTTTACAGATGAGAAACTGAGGCAAACAGGGTTAAGCTCAGGATCACACAGATAGTAGGTGTCTGAGGCCAGATCGGAACTCAGAAAGATGAATCTTCCTGACTTCAGGCACCCTGTTCACTGTTCCATTTGGCTGCCATCATCTCTATAGAGATGATAATTTTACACATACACATGTATACATACATATATACATACATGTATATGCATTTATATATGCACATATGTTTGTGTACACGCACACATATACACACACACACACACACATACATATATATACCAAGCTCTGTTCTCATATCACCAACTGCCTATTAGGTATTTCAAATGGGATGTCCCATAAACATCTCAAACTTGACACCTGCGTAACAGAACTCATCTTTTCTCTCAAATCCATCCCTTTTCCAGATTTCTCTATTTCTTTCTGTCAAGGGCACCAGTATTCTTCCAGTCTACCCGGTTTTGCAACCTCGGCATTATTCTTGACGCCTTATTTTCCATTACTTCACTGATCCAATCAGTTGCCAAATCTTACAGCTTCTAACTCTATGACATCTCTCTCACACATATCCTTGTCATTGCTCACACCTCACAAACTTTAGTTCAAGCCCTCATTACTTCTCACTTGGATTATTGCAATGTTCCCCTAATTGATCTCCTTGATGCATTCTATGACTCTAATCCATCCTCTACACTGGTGCCAAAGTGATTTTCCTTAAGGGTAGGTCTAACCACATCACTCCCTTACTCAATACTTTCTAGTGGCTCCCTATTGCCTCTGGCACAAAATATAAACCCTTTTGTTTAGCTTTTAAAGTCCTTCACAATCTGGCCCCAAAATTACCTTCCCAGTCTTAATTATATATCTCCTTTTTGTCCCCTGGGGTCTAGCCAAAGGAACTTCTCATACATGGTATTCCCATTTCCCCTCCCCATACCTTTTCACTGACTCTCAACTCTACTATAATTCTCTACCCCCGATGTCTGCCTCATAAAATCCCTTACTTCCTTCAAGACTTAGCTCAAGCATTACCTTCTAAATGAAGTCTTCCCTGATAGCCCAGCTGCTAGTGCCATCCCATAACTACTTTGTATTTATTTTCTTTTTGCTATGTATATATTTATAGCATGTATGTTGTTGTCGTTCATCCTTGGTTCTTAAAGAGGACCAGTGACGTCAGGAGGGTGATGTCCTGACTTGCAAGTGAATTGGATTTAAATGAGACAGACCTGTGCAAAGTCAACAGCCCCACTCTCTCCTCCAGAGTTATCAGTGTCCACTGGCAAGATATAGGTCAGAATGACTGGCAGTGGCCTGGGATGCAGTGGGAGACCCTGGTCTCTTAAAGCTAACGTTGTTCCCCTGTCTCAGTTTGTCTGAGGCAATACCCGTGCAGTAGTTAAAGGCTAGGTAAGAAATGAAGAAAAAGATGACCTAGTTTGCCTTCATAAAAGAATCAATCAGGGAGGGCAAGACCCCCAGAGTTTCTGGCCAGAACAGAAACAATTGCTATTTACACTCAGTCTGAGCCATCAAAACCAAAACAATGAGCAAGTGAGGCTTGGTCTGGGGCCTATTATTGGCCAATCAGTGAGAGTGAGAGTGATTTGGGCTTAAAGACCTAAAGTAGCTCCATCTGAATCCCAGTGGGCCTTATCAAAGCCTGGTTTTTCAGAGCTATATTTCAAAAAATCATAAATGAAAACTACATGAGACAAAAGAGTTAATTGTCCCAGTTTGAAAAAAAAAGATAGACTAAATGAGTAGGGAAGAAAAAAAATCTAGCCTCCAAACCACAAGATGCCTTGTAAAATATGAGTGAGCAAAATTTATATTCATTTGGACAGAGCACCACATGTAAGATTATGACTCCGCATGTGGAGGAGTAAATAGTAGCATTGCCCAACTGGAACTGGCCTGTTGGGTCCCCCCGGGGGTGAGGGAGGAGGCAGCTACTACTACTTACAGATTGTTGTTCATCCTTCACTCTTAAAGAGGACCAATGACATCAGAGGTGTCTTGACTTGCAAATATACTCTGGAGGTCAATCTCCCAACCCTCATTCAGTAGTTATAAGTTGGATGCCGAAGCCAGGCTACTGCTCCTTTAGGCAAAGCCTAAGGGTCTTAAGGTATCTTTTTTAGAACTTTGCCTCAAAGGCCTCCATCTAGTATGTTCCCTTCAATACTAATCACCAGTGATTACTGCCCCAATATAATTTTGATCAGCTGATTTTCCAAAATCAATTAATTCATGAACATAAATTAGTTTTTACAAAGGACTATTTACTGAAAAAGTATAGCAAGGACAATATTTTGTAACACATTCCCCTTGAACCAGGAGATGTTTTCCCCCACATACCTGTTGGGTCCCTGGGGAGAGTGGACTCAACCTTAAAGTGATAATTACCAGGCATTCATCCTACCACGTTCATTTTGGGGAGTGACATAGCCTGTAGATGACTCACTTCCATGCTCATAGAACATGGTGTCTCAGCTGCCAGACTGATTAATTTCTGGTCTGGGACATGTAGATTGTTCCTAAGGGCTGATTCCTCAGACTCTCTGGCTGTAGCTATCAGTAGACTTACACAGACTCCAGTTTTTGGACTTTTGGTGGTTCTTCTGGCTTTTCAAAGCTCATCAGGATATAACCTGATCAGTTCCTTCTCTCAGTTCCTTCTCTGTCTCTGTCTCTCTCTGTCTCTGTCTCTGTCTCTCTCTGTCTCTGTCTCTGTCTCTCTTTCTCCATCTGTCTGTCTCTCTTTCTCTGTCTCTCTGTCTCTGTCTCTCTGTCTGTCTCTCTCTCTCTCTCCCCTCCCCCAAACCCCAGGATTAGGAAAGAATACATGTGACAGAGATAGAAAACAGAAGCAGAGGTGGCACTAGATCTTCACAACTACATCGCAGTTGGGTGTGAGATTAGGCTGCTGGTAGATTGTCTCTTCCCCTACCTGGAGGCTTATGGCATTTTTAATTCCACTCAAAAGATGTGGAGAAAGCGAGTAGGCATCGATGTATTCCACCTTTTGTATGTACACTCAATTCCAACTCAGCACCCAAGTGAAAGTCTTTCAGGAAACTGACAGGCAATGAAAGATACTTATGCAGGATCTGAAGCAGGGATAGAAGGGACTTTCCATTGTGAATTTCTCAAAGTAGGCTCACCAAGTCTACAGATGGTTGGCAACAGGCAGGGCACTGGGTGGCGCAGCGGAAGGAGTGACAGGCCTGGAGTCAGGAAGATCTGAGTTCAAATGAAGTCTTAGACACTTAGCAGTTGTGTGACCCTGGGCAAGTCACTTCACACTGTTTGCCTCAGTTTCCTCAACTGTAAAATGAGCCGGAGAAGGAAAATGGCAAACTATTCCAGGATCTCTGCTAAGAAAACCCTAAAAAGGGTCATAAAGTGTCAGGCATGACTGAAAACAACTAAACAGCAATAAGGTATTATGTGTGCTCTAAGGACTGGGCCCTCATTGGCTAGTCCCTCATTACGTATTTACATATGTACATGTAAACCGCGCCCCCCCCCCTCCATAGAATGTAGATACTTTGAGAACAGGGACTGTTTTTGAATTCTCAGTATTCCTGATAAATAGTAATGGTTTAATAAATGCTTTTTGTTTGGCTCATTTATATTAGAACAGAATTTTGTAGTCTGAAAGAGCCTTATAGGTCATCTTGTCTAATACTCTCATTTTATAGTACAGTGTACTGAAGCCTAAGAAAGATTAAATGACTTGTTCTAGGCTGCACAGATAATTAGTAGCTGAACCAGATCATCACCAGGATATATTACTCTGTTGTAGGCACTGTGCTAAACACTGGAAACACAAAGAAAGGTAACACATTCTCTGACCTCAAGGAGCTCACATTCTAGGGGTCTAGACAACAACAGGCAAAAAAACAATGTGGATACAAGCTATTTACAATGTAAATGGGAGGTAATGTCAGAAAGCACTGGGGTGAGAGAAGGGGAGGGGAAAAAAGCTTCAGGGGGTCGGGGATAACCAGAATAGGTCTTTTGCAGAAGGTGGGATTTGAGCTGAGTCTTGAAGGAAGCCAGGGAAGCCATGATGTAGAGATGAGGAGGGAGAGAGTTTCAGGTTTGGGGGACAGTCGGTGAAAATCCATTGAGTAAGGAGAATGGAATATCTTGTAAGACGAACAGCAAGAAGGCCGTTGTCACTGGATCACAGAGTTCACAGGTGTAAGTGTTGCAAAGACTGGCAAGAGGATGCCAAAGGATTTGTATTTGATCCTAGAGGTAATAGGGAACCACTGATGTTTATTGAAAAGGGAAGTGACATGGTCAGAAGATCACTTTGTTGGCTAAGTAGAAGATGGATTGGAGTGGGGAGAGTGTTCAGGGAGGGAGACCAACCAGCCAGAATGGACCATTACAATAATCTAGGCATGAGGTGATAAGAGCCTGCACCAAGGTGAGGGCTATGTGAGTGACTGACCAAAGCTAGAATAGAAATCTGAATCTCCTGGTTTTCAGTCTAGAATTCCTTCTATTTTATTACACTGTCTTCCATCATAAAGGAAATAGATTAGCAACACAGTAGCTTTGAGTTGGAAAGAATTGGAGAGATTGTGGACCACCAACTGTACCAGAAGAGACTTCTGTACATACTTCTGTACATGCTACAGGCACCCAGACATTTTTGTGGGCACGCCAGTTACAACCTTCTTTGAAATGGTGCCAAGGTTGTGTCTCAACAAATAGCACATTTTTATTTATAGTCTCCTGTGTGGGGCTTTTGAACTAACTCCTAACTCTGGGAGAGATCTTGATAACAACCATTTCCTTGGAGAAGGTTCACAAGAAATAAGATGAAAAAACACCACAGAGACCGTATGTGTCTAGTAGTGCTTTGCCTTCAGAAAGTGTTTGTTTATATGAGTGGCTGGGTGTTGGAAGGTAGATTCTTTTCCTCTTTATATGATTCAAAAGACTTAGAATTTAAAAAGATTATATAGACATTTTTAAGGAAGGTCATATTGTCCTTAGGAACATCATAGCCTGTTAGATCTGGGGTGTCCTTTAGAACAGAAAATGTTAGGTATGGAAGGGACATTAGAATGGCAGTAAAAAAATATTAGAGTGGAAATGGAACTTGGAATATAGAATATGAGCTCTTAATATGTTAGAAATGCAATGGACATAGTGCTATAACTTAGAATATAGAATTTTAGAATGGGAAAGGTGTTTAGAACATACAATATTCAAATCAGAAGAGACTTTAGAGATCTTATTGCGCAACGTTAGGAAATAGAGAGAGAGAGAGAGAGAGAGAGAGAGAGAGATAGAAAGAGAGAGACAGAGAGAGAGATGAAATGACTTGAACAAGGTCACACAACCAGTTAGTGGCAGAGCCAGGACTGGAAGCTAGAAGAGCTGGTCACCTCATCAATTGCTATTTTCACTATTCTGCTTCCGTTGTTTTGAATGTTTATTAAAAAAGAAAGAACAAATGCTCCCTTGGGTTTAAAAAGTCTGAGGATAAAGTAAAAATAATTTTTGTCAAAAAAAGTATCAAAAAGGCATTCCTACCACTATGAACTAATAATTAAATAAGGTTCTACTTCTTACCTTTTCTTCTTGATACTCTCTTCTCTCCAGGTTTCCTTGATACTACTTCATCTTAGTTTTCATCCTACCTCAGAGATGAGATACAATGTCATATGATGGCAAAGGTCCTGGATGTGGAGTCAGATGAACTGGGTTCAAATTTTGCCTTGGACACTTATTAGCTGTGTTCTTCCTGTTGGACCACTCCATCTTAGTCTTCTTTTCTGGATGTTCATCCAGGAGATATCTGCTAACTGAGGATGTCCCTCCACACTCTCTCCGGGCCCTTTTTCCTTCTGCCTCTATAATATTTCACTTGTTGATCTTATTAGCTCCCAAGGAGTCAATTATCAGCTCTATGTAGATGATAATCAGATTTATTTGTCTAGCCCTAACCAATCTCCTGACCTCCAATCTCACGTCTCCATCTGCTTGTTAGACACTTTGAACTGAATGTCTTATAGACAGCTTAAACTCAACATGCTCAAAACTAAACTGATTCTGTTTGAGCTCCCCTCTTCCTGCCTGCTTCCTGTTACTGTTGAGGGTATCACTATTGACCGAGTCATTCAGTCTTGCACCCTAGATGTCATCCTCTACTCCTCACTCAGTCTCACTCCCTATATCCAATATGTTGTCAAGTCTTCTTGATTTTATCTTCTTAACATCTGTGGTATGGGCCTTTTTCTCTTCTCTGACACTGTCAGGACCCTGGTGTAGGCCCTTACTTCCTCATGCCTGGACTATCATAATACTCTGATGGTTAGTTTGCCTGCCCCAAGCCTCTCCCTTCTCCATTACATCCTCCAATCAATCAACAAACTAATCTTTATCACCTCCTTAAATGATAAACTCCAGTGGCTCCCTATCACTTTTAGGATTAAATATGAAATTCTCTGTTTGGCATTCAAAGCACTTTATAACCTGATCCCTGCTCCTTTATATTCTTCTTACACCTTATTACCACCATCCCTCTCTCCAGTCATCTTGATCTACATCTGGCTGCTGGACGAAGATGGCTCCAGAGGAAAAAGCAAGGCTGATGACTTTGCACAGCCCTCCCTCACTTAAACCCAGTTCACTTGCATGTCATGGCATTACCTCCCTGATGTCAAGGTCCTCTTCAAGAATGAAGGACGAACAACAATGCCATAACTATCCCTCTCCTTCTCCCAGTGACTCTACACTCTTCTGGATTTCATCATGCTCCCTGGAAGTCCATTATCCTACAAGATCACATCAACTCTGCAACTTACACCTCAAGTAGCCCCTGCCCCTGCAACTCCTCCTTTCCTCCCTTCCTCTGAATAGGACATCAGAGCTACTCCGGATTCTTCAATAAAGGAGGGCACTCAGAGCAGTCTATTCATTTCCCAATGGAAACTTCATCTTCTTTCCATCCCCCCATTGGATTGTGAGCTCCCTGAAGGCTGGGACTGTCTTTTGTCTGTTTTTGTATCCCCAGTGCTCAGCACAGTGCCTGGCGCATAGTATGTACTTAATAAATGTTTATGGATTGACAGTTTGACTCATTGCTATTCCTCTCATAAGCCGATCCATCTCCCCACTGGGCATTTTCCCTGGCTGGCCCCCACCTTATCTTTAGCTCCTAGTTTCCCTAAAATCCCACCTTCCATAAGAAGCCTTCCCTGATCACCTTAATGCTGGTACTTTTGTATTGTTGATTATTTCCTCCTTAATCTTAGTGCTTCCCTCTGGGAAGGAAACATGTTTCTCTTTGGGAATTGGGACAAGGTAAATGCCAGGAACAAGACCAGGACAATAGGAATCCCTTTGGGTTGGGCAGGTGAAGGGGTGGTGAGCGCAAGTAGGAGTTAAAAATACCCTTTACCACATTGTTCCCATTGTCGATGAGCTTCACTTTACCCCGTCTACTTCTTGTTTGTCCATAGATGATAACATGTTGTCTCCCCATTAGAACATGAACTTCTTGAGAACGAGGACTTTCACCTTTCTTCGTATCCACAACGATTAGCGCAGTGCCTGGGACATAGTAGGCACTGAATAAATGCTTCTTGACTCACTGGTCACTTGACTAATATTTTTTGATCTGACACTTTGGAGCTGTGCTGAGGTAAAATATTGTTAACTTCTTATTGGTGTTCAACTGTTTTCAGTTATGTCTAATTCTTCGTGACCCCTTTTGGGGTTTTCTTGGCAAAGATACTGAAGTGGTTTGACCTTTTCCTGCTCATTTTACAGATGAGGAAACTGAGGCAAACAGGATTAAGTAACTTGCCCATGGTCATATAACTAGTAAGTGTCTGAGGCCAGATTTGAACTCAGGAAAATGAGTCATCGTGATTCCAAGTCGAGTGCTCAACTGCACCACCAGTATTTATGAGTATTTAGGTGGTAATTAGAGAGAAAAGGGATTATGAGATTTTAGCTTTTAGAGTTAATGTAATAGCAACTCAAATCAAATTGTACCTCCTTTTTGGCAGAGCACCCAGGGGAGATGGGAAAGGGAGAGGGAGAAGGGGAGAGGGAAGGAGGGGGGGAGGGGACGGGAAGGGAAGAGACTACTTACTCCGTTGTGTTTGTTCTTTGTTCTCAAAGAGGACCGTGGCATCAGGGAAATGATGACATGACTTGCAGTTCACTTTGATTTGAATGAGGGAGGGCTGTGCAAGGTCACCAGCCTCACTTTCTCTTCCTAGCACAAAGTGAATGTAAATACTAAGTAGTAACTGTTTCTCTTTTGGCCAGAACCCTGAGGGTCTTCCCTTCTCAGTTTGATTTTTTTTTTGAGTTTTGATTAAAGGGACCATCCCTTGATTAACTTTTTAAAGAGGTCTATTCACTGAATGGGTGTTACCTCACTCAAAGAGAGAACCTGAAAGGACCTTAGCCAGAAAGGGCCAGGGTCTCCCAATACATCCTGGGCCATCTCCAGTCGTCCTGGTGAATATCAGGCCACTGGACACATATGGCTCTGAAGAAGAAAGTGAGGCTGGTAACCTTGCACAGCCCTCCCTCACTCAAACCAAAGTCAACCGCAAGTCATGTCTTCGTTTCCCTGATGTCAAGGTCCTCTTTGAGAATGAAGGACAAATACAACACTCAAATATATGCATATCGCTTTAGAAGTTTAAAAATACCATACATGGAATACCTCTTTTGATCCTTACAACCACTCTGCAAGGTAAGGGCTACTGTTATCCTCGTTTTACCAATGAGGAAACTGAGGTTGACAAGAGCTTAAGTGACTCAACCAAATTCATGAAGTTAGTAAGTATCTGAGACAGGATTTGAACTTAGATGTTTCTGACTTCAGGTCTAGTGGTCCATCTATTACACCATACTCTTATGTAGTATAATCTTTCTTCTTACAGATAAAGAAATTGAAGTCTTTGAAGTTTAGTGAATTATTTAAGGTCACGCAGGTTGAGATATGAACCCAAGTCCTTTGACAATGTCAAATGGAATTTTCCTGCACCTCAAATTAAAAAAACAAACAACTATCCTAAATTAAATTAAATACCTACATGCCTCCTTCAGGTAGCCTACACTGACTTATGTGATAGAACAAGGATACCCAAAGCATGAATAGGAATTCCTTTCCCCATCTGAATCATGCATTAGACCAAACAACACTTTTCTGATCTCGTCAAGCGGTGAATTATATGTTACGTTTATAGGTAACATGGAGTCTCCAGGGGAAGAGTTGAGAGGTGGATGGTTACTGAAGGGGATGGCTGGAGGATTCCTGGGCTCTGTAAAGGAAAATCAAGGTGTAGTATGAAGCCCTAGTAAGCAGTGGGGCAGGAGGGGGATAGGTGGGTTATCTACAAAGGCCCAGTGGTTTGAGCACAGAGCTGACCTCCAGTAGACATCTTTGAGATTAAACTGAACCTGTCTCTATATGGGAGAAGGCAGAGGGCCTATGTTCTGTGTGGCAAAGTTGTAGAAGCAGATCATTTCTGCAGCAGTTTGGTGTTGCCATAGGGGACATGTATGAGAAGAGAGGAAGGGAATAAGCATTTATTAAGCTCCTCATATGTGCTGGGCACTGTGCTAAGCACTGTACAAATCTTATCTGATTTGATCCTCACAATAACCTTGTAAGGTAGAGGCTATTAATATCTCTCTTTTACAGATAGGGAAACTGAGGCAAAAAGAGGTTAAATGACATGCCTAGGGTCACACGGATAGTATCTGAGGTTAAATTTGAAATCAGATCTCCAGGCCCAGTGCTGTATCTTACAGAATCTAGCTGCCTGGGAAGGAGATCTTCTTAGGTCTCTATAGGGCAGGAATAGGTATTTCTGCAGAAGAGATTTATGGAGACAGTCTCCATAAAGGAATAAAAAATGGAAATAGGAGAGAGTCAATCAACAATCATTTATTAAGCACTTAATATGTGCCTCATATTGTGCTAAGCACTGGAGATAAAAGGTAAAAGCACGGTCTCTACCCTGGAGGGAGTTCACAATCTAATGGGGTAGATGGCATGCAAAAATGTTTACATATAAGATTTTATCTATTTATATATTAAGATTTTATATATACGGTGTAAGAATAAATTTAACTTAGAGGGGAGGCACCACTAGGGGGAAGGGGTTCTGTGTTGAGGTGGGAATGATGTACTGGGAAAGGCCTCAAATCAACTTGGAAACAATAATGTACAAATAAGGATAAACTAGAGACAATCGAAGAAGGGGTGTGTGTGTGTGTGTATGTGTGTGTGCTTGAGCACACACACAGGTGACCAGGAAAGACCTGTTGAAGAAAGTAGTATTTTCACTGAATCTTGAAAGAAGCCAGGAGGCAGATGTGAAGAGGTAGGAAAATATTCCAGGCATGGGGTGGGGTGGGGTAGGGTGGGGGTGGAGGGAGCAGCCAGTGAAAAGGCATGAATTCTGGAGCTGGAGTGTCAGATTTGAGCAACAGTATGAAGACCCCTCTATTGCTCTCTGAGTGACTCTCATTTTGAATACCGTGGAGGCTGTAGTGTTTCATGACTCACAACCACAAAACAACACCAGAATTAAAAAGATGAAGCTTTTTGTGAGCAGTTTGTTATCATGAAAAAGCTCTGAAATTTCCAAAACACAATTTAGCTCACTTTCTTCCTCTTGTTTAGTACTGGACTCAATTCATCCATTTGCAGTGATTGTTGAAGATTACATATACACATATATACATAGCTATACTCACACACATACATATACACCCTATGGACAAGCTTGGTAGCAACTACGGCAAAGGTTCTGCAAGAATAGATGGTCTTGGCTCTCATATTGAAATGTAGGTGTTTGTAGGGAGGAGTTGGTTTCCATAGAGAATTGTAGGGGAAGGTATGCGGCCTGTATAGTGGAAGCCTAACAGAGGCTGTAGGGGAAGGGAAATCCTCCTGTAGAGGAGAGTTGGGGGGATAGGGAAGAAAACAGTGCCTAAGGAAGGAGGCTAGTGAGCCACTTAAATATATCCGTTGGGTCTCCTCAGGTCAAGACAAGAAGCCTTTATTAAGCACTTACTATATGCCAGTTACTGTGCTAGCACTAGGGTTACAAAGAAAGGCAAAAAACAGTTACTGCTCTCAAGGACCTCATAGTCAACTATGTAGAAACAAGATAGATACATATCTATGTATAGGTATACACACACATATATAAATAGATATAGATACATATGTGTATATAGAGATAGATCTATACATATATGTATCTGTCTTGTTTCTACATAGTTGTTTCTAGTACATAGTTGTATGTATCTATCTGTAACCATACACACATATGTATCTATATACATCCATCTTGTTTGTACATAGTTGTTTGCACACATAAAGTTGCGTATATACATTCATGGTTGTTTTCACATGGGTACATAATTGTATATACATGTATATAAGTGTGTATGTAGGTGAAATATGCACACATATCTTGAGCTAATCTTAGAGGGTAGGCACTAAGATTTAGGAGGCTTGGAAAGATCTTGCAGAAGGTGAGACTTCAGCTGGAACTTGAAAGAAGCTAGAAAAGCTATTAAAAGGAGATGAGGAGCGAGAACATTCCAGACTAGGGGACAGTTAGTAAAAAATGCCTAGACCTGGGAGATCCAGTGCTTTGTTTGACGAACAGCAAAGACACCAGTGTCATTGGATCAGTAACGTAAGTAGAGCGGAGTAAGATGTTAAGAAAACTGGAAAAGTAAGAATGGGCTAGATTATGAAGCACTTTCAAAAGCCGGAGGGTGTTATACTTGATCCTAGAGGTGATAGACCCTGGAGTTTGTCTAATGGGGGTGGGGTGGGTGACACGGTAAGAGCTGCTTTTCAGGAAGATCACTTTGATCACACTAGACTGGAGCTGGCCAAGAGCAGGCTATTGTAAAAGTCCAGAGACCTGAACCCGGTTGGCAGCAATGTCTGATAGGAGAAGGGGGGCATATCCAAGATGCAAGCTAGAAATGACAGGACTTGGCAATGACTGGATAGGTCTAGTAAAGGAAAGGACACGTGATTATTGTAAAGAACACTAGATTTGGGAATCAGACTGCATGGGTTTTTGAATGCTGACTCTCCTAGTTCCCAAGTCACTTTTCCTTTCTGAGCCTCATTTTCCTCTTCTGTAAAATGAGACTGTTGGACTAATCTGTAGTTTCTCTTTCAGCTCAAACTCACTGGGTCCTATGACTGCGTTCTAACCAGCTTTTCCTTTTTTTTTTTTTTTTTTTTACCCACCCCTTGCTCTGCCCTATCCCGAACTTCCCGGGCTAAGCCCAGAGGGCCCTGGACTACAAGTCCCGGCAGGCCCCACGCGGCGGGAAGGCGGTGGGGCGGGGCTGGGCGCGTGTCTGAGCCTCTGCCTCTGCCTCTTATCAGAGTGTGGCGGGGAGGGAGGTTGCTGAGCCGTGGGATTTAGGCGCGCGCGCGCGGCGGCGGGGACGCGCCCCAGCAACCATGGCGTTTCCCGGGACCGAGCGAGTGAAATAGACCCGGGAGGGGGCCAGAGGGGCGGGGCGGGGAGAGAGAGGCAGGCAGGGAGAGGCTGGGGCCGGGCAGCGCCGAGTGGGGCCGGGGCCCATGAGGAGTCCCGGGGACCATGGGCTCCAGGATCAGGTGAGCGTGGGCAGGCAGGCCTGGAGCTGGGGAGGCCGGGATGAGGTTGGGGGAAGCCGGGTTGGAGAGGCCGCGGGCCCGGGGGACTTGTTGCAGTGACAGGAAGGGCCTCGTCTGCTCGGGAGTGGGGGTGGGGGCGCAAGCTGTGGAATGGAGGGGGGGGGGAAGTTGCCATGGTGACTAGCGAGGACTGGAGTGTGTGTTGGGGGGGCAGGCAGCTGGTCAGGCGCTTACCGGGCCCCGGGTGGGGGCGGGTCGGGGCCCCCGGGGAGGGGAGCAGAGCCGCAGGGAAACTCCGTTTGCCTTGGGGAAGGGGAACGGGGAATGGTAGTCTAGCAAGTGCGAGGGTCGCATAGAGAGGGAAACATGTGAGCAGGAGGCGTCACAGTATCTTGGGATCTACTTCAGCCTCCCTCATTTTACAGAAGTGTAGTGTGGTTTAATGGTAAGAACCCTCATACTGGAATGAGGAAAACCGGTTTCAGGATACCCGATCCCACACTCAATAGATCTGAGGTCCTGGGAGACTCACTACTTTGCTCATCTGTCAAATAGAGAAAATCACAATTTCACCACCTACCCCATAGGGTTGTTGTGAGAAACTTGCTTTACCAAAATTTAAAAACATTGTAGAACTGGGGCATACTATTTTTACAGGTGAGGAAACTGAGGCTCAGAAAGGGGAAGTGACTTGCTCAAAGCCACATAGTTTTTAAGTGGCAAAAGAGAGACTGGCTTGCTGGTCTCCTGATTTTAAATCCTGGGAACTTAAAAATAGGGCAGAGATGGAACGTCAGAAAGGCCCGGGGGTGGGGAGGGTAGGGGAAGTATTGGAAAGGAATCCCTAGAACTTCAGAACTTAGAAATGCTCTTCTTCGTAAAAGCTTCTTTGAGAGGGGAGAACTGAGAGCCAGAGAAGGAAAGTGATCGAGGAAAATACTATTTATTCCAATTCTCTTCATTTTAGAAGGGAGGAAACAGACCCTAAGAGTTAATATAACTTGTCCAAAGTCACAGAGATGGCAAAGTCAGCATTTAAACCCTGGTCCTTTGCCTAATTCCATTACTTGCTTCTTCCACCATGCTGAAGGGAGTGGGGGTGGGGAGGGGTGTCATAAAACGCTTTGATAGCATTATCGAATGCTTACTTTGTGCCTGGCACTGTGCTAAGCATTGAGTATTGTGTTACAGTTATTTAAGTTTGTATCTTCTCCTTCTGGGCTTCCTGAGTGTTCTTATGGTGTCTTACATGAACATTGTATCTCTCGGAAGTGCCAACCTTAGTATTTTGTGCAAAGGCTTAATAAATGTTTATTGAATGAATGCATGAATCAATACATAGTAAGGATATGCTTTTCCAACTTAAGTGCCTTACCAAATGTAAAATGCTTTGCAAACCTTAAAACTCTATGCCAATGCTAGCTTCTAATACTATTATTACCAATTGCTGTGGCCCCAGTGCCTTTCTTTGTAACTAGTCTTGTGTGCTACAGCTTGGTTAATAGGTTGATACCTGGGTAGTTCTCATTGTAGAGGTAGTTAGGTCCCTGAAATACTAACAGTGGTAGCTGTGAGATTAATCTTAGCCTATTTTAAAAAGAAACTGACAACTTTTATTATAAGAGGGGACAGAGGAAATCTGCATACAGGTCCCTGATATATGAATTGTATCCTGGGGTGAAAATTGGCATGTATTTGGATGCAGCTGGACTTTGTGAAGTCCTTCAGACATGAAAGCCAAAGTTTTGTCCTCAGTATTTTTCTCTCATCTAGTTATTTAAGGGAGATGGTGTTTATAAGCACTATGCTTATCATCATTATACTATATAGCTCACTTTTTTGAAAAGCATTTTACTACTTCCCTAAAGTCCTACTTTGATACCTAATCTTGGATAGGAGTGATACTAGGTACTTGAAAATTGCCAGTAGAGTGAAAGCTTTGGCAGGTCTTACTAAGTTGGAAAGACTTCTGAAAATAGGTCTAGAAATGGATAGAGTTCAGAGAGGCTTCAGGTTGATTGCAGGGTGATTCTTTTTTTGTCCGAATAGCTTTCAAAGAACACTAAATTATCAAGGATGATAGGATTACAGATTTATAGTTAGAAGGGACCTAAAGTACCATATAGTCCCACCCCCTTAATTTATATTTGAGGAGACTGAGGCCCAGGGAGGAGAAATGACTTGCTCAAGATCATACAAGTATACAAGATACTAAGTGGTAGACCTAGGATTTGAAGACAAGACCTTTGATTACAAGTTCAGTGCCTTTGAAAAAAATGCTTTGCTGATAATTTTTAAAAAATATATAACTATAGGCCTAGAGCTAGAAGGGAGCCTCCAACACCACCCAGTCCAGCCTCCTCATTTAACACATGAGAAAACTGAGGTTCAGGGAAGTTAAATGACAGTCACACAGGTATTAATCATCAAAGGTGAGATTCTGACATAATTATGATGATGATGATAACTAGCATTTATATAGCACTTTAAGGTTTACAAAGTACTTTCCGAATATCTCATTTTATCCTCACAACAACCCTGAGAGGTCAGTGTGTTATTATCATCTCCATTTTACGAATGGGGAAACTGAGGCATATTGGTTAAGGGACTTGTCCAAGGTCATACAGCTAGTAAGTATCTGAAGCAGGATTTGAAATCCAAAAGTCTATACATGGTGTCACTTAGTCACCTCATTTACATTGACTTCCTCTTTCTACCTCCCCCACCAAATACAGTTCAATAAATACAGTTAATAAATACAGCTCAGCAAAAACAAGTCAACACATTGACCAAGCCTGAAACCTATAGTTGATTGCCTCTCTACTAAGGAGCCAGAGGTATTTTTTCAACTTTAGTCCTTTGCAGTCTTTTTTAGACACTACATTGTTCTTAAGTCTTGTGGTCATGGTATAAATTGTTCTCTTGGTGTATTCACTTTATTCTGCATCAGTTTGTACAAGGTTTCCCAAGTTTCTCTGAATTCTTCATATGTCATTTCTTAGGGCACAATATTATTTCATCACATTCATATACCAGTTTGTTCATCCATTCCACAATTGATGGGCTTCAGGACCCACTGGGCCCCCTTCCCTAATGGGGAAGGATCATGATTTTAATCAGTGGAAGAAGGAGTACCCACATTGAGAAAATTATTCAAGGTGCTATATCACTTCAAAGTTTATAAAAATGAGCCTTTGAGAGGTAGAGAATGCAGGTGGTGGGGGCGGTGTGTGTGAAATAAAGTCAGGTGAAATGACTTGCCAATAATCCAAGAAGCCAGATAGTATTAGGGCTGGAACTCAAACTGAAGGCCTGTGCTTGCTCCATTATACTAGTTACTTGATGTTTAGTGTGTCTGCCTGGTCTGGTAAGACTGTGTTCTCCTCTTGTTCTCCTCTTTAAAGTTTTTATAGCCTCACTTTTAAAAAGAATACTTCTTCCTGTATATGAAAAACAGAAGGGGTATGAAGACAGAAGATTTGTAGCTATGCTTCTGCTCTAACTGAATTTGAGACTGACACTATATGGAATATTAGTTTGGTGTAATTCAAATCAATAAATTCCATTGCTGAAATTCACCTAAGTCCTAGAGCCATGGGTTGAGTTTTTAAAAAGCCACTTGTAAGTTTCATTTGTAGACCCCAGTGAAATTTTGTTTACATTATTACCGTATTACTGACTTAGGAACTATAATTTTCATTCACAGTTAAAAGGATGGTAATGTTTTTGGTGAAATATCTTCTGATATCAGGATCCTGATACATAGAGCTGGAAGGGTCTTTAGATGCCTTCCATTCCAACACTCTTATATTTACAGATGAGAATACTGAGGTGTAGAGAGGGAGAATGATGGAATAGTGGTGTGGTGGAAAGAACATTGCCTTTGAGACAGAGGACTTGAGTTTGAATTTCAGCTTTGCTGCTAACCATCTGTGTGACCTTGGGCAAATCACTTAGTTTTTTGGGGTCTCAGATTCCTTATATGAGAATGAAGGGTTTGGCCTACATAGTACCTTCCAGTTCTGCTGTCTAGGAATTATCTTATTCTTTACTTATGGTCATTCAGGTAGCTAGTGGAAGAGTTAGCATTCAAACTCAGACCTTCTGAGTTCAAGCCCAGTGCTCTTTCTGTTATATTATACTACACTGGTTTCTCTACTGTCATACTTTCTCTGTTACTTTTTCCCCAGCTGTAGATACCTGGATGCATTAGCTCTATGTATATCTAACATTGTTTTTTTTCCCCTCTCTCTTTTATAAATGTCAGAGAGCCCTGACTCTGTTGTTGCTAGATACAATGCTCCTCCCTACCCCATCTCCACTGTAGCCTTTTTCCAAAGCAATTAACCTTTTGCAGCTTAGATTCCAGTTACAGTAAACATTATAGAATTGGTTTATTTCAGTGTTTTGAGATTTGTTCTTGTGGAAGTTAAGAAGGGGAAGAGCCTAAGGGTGGGGCTGACAGTTATTTTTACTGGAACATTGGCCTCCAAGTTTTATTGCTATTAGGCTGCGTGACTCTATGTTGCAACCTTCATTGAATCATAGAAGGGAACATTAGAACATAGAGTTTTAGATTTAGTAAGGACTTTGGAACATGGAATGTCAGGTTGGTAAGGACCCTTAAAACATGGAAAGTTAGATCATGGAATCATCTTGAGCACAAAGGATTATTGTTATGCCAAGCTCAGGACACAGCCTGCTTGCTGGGCCTTAACTCTGGAAAACAGAATATTTTGACAAATGTCAGATCAAGAAGGGATCTTAGAGATCATTTAGGCTAACTCCAATCTGAAGTTTAAATCCTTTGCAAGATATTCTACAAGCAGTTATCCACCTTCTGCTCAAACACTTCGAGTTACAGGGAAAAGTTATAAGACTCTTGCATCTGCTCATTACATTGTTGGCCAGCTCTAATTGTTAGGAAGGTCTTTCTGATATTGAACTGAAATTTGCCTCCCTCTAACTCCTACCCATTGGTCTTCCTTTTGCTCTCCAGGGCTGAGCAGAATAAATCTAATCCATTTTCTTTATGGATTTGGGTTGTTTTTTTTTTTTTTTGAAAAATGCATTGAATATATATGGACAAAGTGCTGAAATACTTGCAGAACAATTCTGGAAAATTTGCTGCTTATATTGAAGAAGTAAGAGAGAAACCTGCATAGCACTTATTTTATATTTTCCTGGGTTGCAGTTAACTTGAAAAAAGGTTAAAAATCTAATTTTACAGAATTTTGGAGCTGGAAGGAACCTTAAAGAGCCCCTCTCCACCCTTATTTTTCAGAGGAGAAAAGTGAAGTCCATAGAATTTAAGTGACTTGCCTTAGATTATACAGAAAATTAGTGGCAAAGCTAAAACAAAAACTCATGTCTCATGACTCTTGTATCAGTGTTTTTTCATGATATGACACAAGTCTACAGATAAGAAGAGCCTATGTGATATATTTAGGGTCTTGTCCATAGTGTGTATTAAATAAGCATTTGTTGAATCAATGAAAATTGGGAGGCTAAAGACTTAATTTGAAATATATAAAGCATTAGAGTGAAAGGTATGTTACTTCTTATAAAAGAGTTGTACGACAGACATTTATTAAGCCTTGTGTTCAGAACACCATGTAGCTTAGGTTTCAGTAGAGTCATAGATCATAGAATCCTTGAGCTGAAAGGAACCTGTGAGGTCATTAATCCTAACCCCTACTTGAATTAGAATCCTTTTGACAACACCACTCATTGAGCCTCCAAAAACTCACTGCTTTCTGATGTACCCCATTTCAGTTTTGGACAGTTCTTATTTTTAGGAAGTTTCTCCCTGAAAACTGCCTCCTTGTAACTTCTGTTCATTGATTCTGGTTTTGGCCTCTGGGACCAAGGGAAACAAGTCTATTCCCTTTCCTGCAAGACTGCCTTTCATATATTTGAAGATAATTGTATTTCCCTTAAATCCTCTCTTCTCCATGTTAAGCATCACCAGTCCTTTCCATTGATTCTTCAGTCCTCTCCCAAGCCTGGTCTCCCTCTTAGATGCATTCCACCTTAATAATACTCTTCTTCAAATGTTCACTTGCTAAAATAGGAATCCAGCATGTTGTAGTCAAAGAATTATGGACTTTGAACAGAATTTGAGACCTGGCTTTGAAACTTCTGAACTGCCTGACTTTGGGCAAATCACTTGAGGTTCAGTAGCCTCACCTGTAAAATGGAAGATAGGCTTAGAATTGCTTTGAATTCTGAAAATTCAAGTGACATTGTCACTTCCCTGTCGTCACATAGCCATTGTCTGTCAGAACTTGAACCCAGGTTTTTCCTGACTCTAGGATCAGCCCACTAGCCATTATACCACATTGCTCCTTTAATATTATAGGTTATAAACCAGTTGCTATCTTGCATTGATGGAGAGAGTTTCTACACCAGCAGTTACATACTGATAAAGTCATAGGTCAGGACCAAAACCAGGTGGGAATAGTAAGGCTGGTAATCCTGACTTCACGGGTTGGAGTAAAGAAGAGGCTTAATCAGGTGCTTGAGCTGTTGCTCCTCCTATTTGCAAAAGCTAACATTGACCTCTAGTCTGTGAGGAAGACCAGGGTCCTCCCTGAATAATACAGGGAAGTGAAGAAACTTGCCCTTCTGTGAGACTGGGTCAGTCAGCAACTGAGATTCAAAAAATCTCAAGTTAATACTGGCTAGCCATTAACTCTCTCTTGCTTTAGGTAGAATACAGCAAAGCAGGCAAATTTGGTTCTTTGATCTTTTGGAGCCTCTCTGTTCTGTGGCAAATATTGCCATAATATCTGAGTGCTTGGAAAGGGAACTTATGAAGCATGAAATTATATTCAGTGTAAAGTTTGT
This sequence comes from Trichosurus vulpecula, assembly GCF_011100635.1. NCBI lineage: Eukaryota > Metazoa > Chordata > Mammalia > Diprotodontia > Phalangeridae > Trichosurus > Trichosurus vulpecula. The sequence continues at coordinate 127,855,799 of NC_050575.1, read as the reverse complement.
ACAAAAATGAGGCTTCCTGTTCATTAAACTAGACTGCCCTGGGCTAGTAGCTCAGGGGCACTGAAAGAGCACAAGACCCGAGTTTGAATCCTGGCTCTGCCCCTTACTGTTTGAAATCCCTTCACCTCTCTAAGCCTCAGTTTTACCACCTTTACAGTGGGAATAAACTTACCTGTCTCACAAGGTTGGTGGGAGAAAACTGCTTTTAAGATCTGTAGGACTGTGAGTAATTTCTTATTGCTATGAATAGGTTCCAAGTTTCTGTGTCCCAGTTGCAGGAGAAAATATACCATTTGTGACTGACCGATGCTTATTGACTTTAACTCAAGGCATTACTTAGCCTGCTGAGACAAAATTTCAAGCAGCAGGTTTCAGTTCAAGCTTCTCAACTAATCTGACCTTTCCTATTCCCATCCTCAAAAACAATGAAATTCAGTGAAGATATTTGTTAAATGCCCTGCTATGTAGTAGGCACTGGGCTAAACACTGGAAATACAAAGACAAAAATGAAACAGCCCTTGCCGTCTAGGAGTTTACATTCTGCTGGAGGATACAAAACAATTTCAAGGGGGAGAGAGTACTAATCATTGAGGTGGGGGATGGGCAGGAAAAGTCTCATATAGAGTGTGGCCCCTGAGCTGTGTTTAGAAGGAAGCACATGCCACATACAGGGGGTCACTTGTGCAAAAAGCGTGGAGGTAGGAACTGGAAAGGCCTATGAAGAGAAGAGCTAGCAGACCCCACAAAGACACAGGTTTATCACAAATGGCCTTATGGAAAGAGATCTCTTAGGCATTACTTAGGCATTTCAAAAGCACCTGTGTTGCCCTTGCTTTAAAACAACTTATTTTACACATGAAATTGAATTGAAGTAGTTTCAAATGTGACCAGTCAACTTTTTTTCTTTGCATAACTTGAAAGCATCTAAAGTGATTCTGGGAGAATTCTGATTATAATGTTTGAATGTATCTGGGTGTGATTGTCCACATTGCTTGATGGAGTAATTAGGGCTGTATCCAGAAGCCCTGTGACATTCCAAATATGTTTAAATTCCAGGCCTTTAAACACTATTTAAAAGCATAGGAAGCTGTATAAAAGTAGAAGCAAGGACCCTGGATTGAAGCTTAGAAGGCCTATTCCTGGGAAACAGATTATAGCTCAATATAAGGAAGTATTTTCTAACTATTATAGCTGTCCAACAGAGGAACAAGTTGCCTTGGTGATAAGTGAGCCTCATTCCTGGAGGTCTGTAGAGACTGAGTGATCATTTGTTGGGAGTGTATGCATCATGTGGCACTTAGACCATTTCTAAGGTTCTTTTCAGCTATATGAATCTGGGATCCCTGCTAATACTCTAGGATGCTTTGACTCTGAGATGTCATGAAGTTAGCACCCTGGAAAGCTCCTGGAAGGTTACTCTTTAAACATGAACAGACGTGTGTCTGGTCTGTTCAGGGAATTAATAACTAACAAAGCTTGGACAGATATGTTTAAATCTTATTTAGTCTTGAAATGATCCCTGTGGATTGGAATGTGGTTAATATAAAGTAATTTAACTGATAGTATAGACACATTGCCGGAAACCATACTGCGTTCTAACATTGGTTGTGGTGACATCTCAGAACTTGTTTCAATGCATCAAGTGAAGGAAGTGGGTTATAAGTCATTGAAGGAAGTATTCTAAGTGAGTTTGAAGCAACCTGACACATTTATGGACCTGGGGAAAAGAAGATGAAATATATCATAGAACGTAGCAATGAGAAAGCTGGGCAGGATGGCTAATTCAGCATTCTTCTGTTTTTTCTTACTATCCTGGGATTGTGCCTAACCAATATTACATAAATACAATTTATTTCTCTAATTTAATAGATACTTATTTAGTGCCTAAATGTTGCTAGCACTGTGGAAGAGATAGGTCTTATACTTAGTAGCTGATAATTAAAGATCACTGGGCTATGCGTCATGAGGCCAGAGTTCTAGTCTTGCTTCTGGAAGCCATTTTTCTTCTCTGGACCCTAATTTCCTGCTCTGTGAAATGAGGGAGTTTAGACTAGATCTCATTAATTTGTAACATTCCATATTCTAAGGCCTTGTTGAGCTCTAGCATTCTTCTATGCTCTAAGGCCCCTTTCAATTCTAACATTTTGTCTTCTAAAAGTCTCTTCTAGCTCTCACATTCTAGGACAGCGATTCTATGATCTTTTTCTAACTGCAGCTAAGTCAACCCATTTACTAAGGGTGAGATGAGGGTGGGGTGTGGATTGAGGACAGGATGTGTTCATCTGATAGGAAGGCTGATTCTTGGAAGCTAAAAAATGGAGTATTTATTTTTATTTTGTTAAACCCCTTGGAGTGGGGGAAGCGGACCTGGATTCTGCTTTGTGGCTGTGAAGGTACAGCCTTTTCCTGGCCCTTTGGGATAAAAGGTCTTAATGTTTCCACCATTCTTTTTGTTTAAAACCAGCTTTGTTGGGCGGCAGGAAGATAAACAAGAAAGGAAAACACACCAAAGAAAGCAGAACTTTATTCTAGTCCCAGCTATTCTTAAGGGAGTCAAACAGCCATTATTTCTCAACTCCTTGAGAGTTACACTGAGATAAATAAAGCAATTCGATAAAAAAAAAAGCATTTTGAGAGAGGTAATGTGGTGTTCCTGTGCTTAAATCCTGGCTCTGCTGCTTATTAGCTATGTGACCCTGGGCAGAGTGTTTTTCCTGGAGTGGGGTGAAGGGGACAGCTATATTGAAAGCAAAACATCACTGCTCCTTTAATTATAGCATCTCTGTCTTTATATAGCTGATTCATAAGATTTTAAATGGCTGAGAGAGATCATGGAGTATTAGGGATCTTAGTGGTCACGTAATCCCACTCTTTTTATAGTTGAGGAAATTGAAGGTCAGAGAGAAGAGATAATTTGTCCAGGGTCACAAAATTAATAAATAATAGCTCTAGGATTTGAACTCAGGTCTTCTCACACTAAATGCAGGGGTTTTTCTTTCCTTTGTGAGACTGACTCTGAAAATATTACTAAAAGTGACAAATTAAAAATAAAGTTTTGTAATTGCTTCTGTAATTGCACAACAAAATTAATCATTTTATAACAAGTCTCAACAGTATCTTACATTCTTTTCTTAAGGTGTTAACTTGTTGAGAGGTTAGGCAGAAGGCACCCTTTGCTAAAGCATTCCATTTTAGGATTAAGATGACAAAAGGAGATTTGTAAAACAATAATAAAAACTTTTTGCCTTTTTGTCTAATCTTGAGGCATCAAGATTTATTATATGATGGTTGCCAACTATATTGGAATGTATATACAATTTCTGGTCAGATAATTGTTAGTTAATATTCAAAGGTTTCAAAAGGCTTACTGAAGTTGTAATGGCAAAATGACTGGGTTTAAAGTGAGTGGACCTCTGTTGGATTCGTTCCTCTCCTACTTATTAACTGCATGACCGTGAGCAGTCTGCTCTGCCTTTCTTGGGTCTTAGTTTCCTCATATGTGTAATGAGTGATTGGAATACTTTATCTCCAAGTTCCCATCTAGCTTTAAGCTTTTTGATTCTTATGATAAGTTGTATCTAAATAAATGTGTGATTGCTATTGAAGGGTATGAAATGAATTGTAATGAGTTCCAGCGTTGTGTTCCTTTCAGCAATTAAAAATCTCTACTTATTAAGCATCATCTCTAGACAGTGGAGGATCTGAAGATAGATATGCTAGTGGTTGAATAGAACTTAGACTGAGATAAATGTAGTAGAACAAGGTAGAGTGCAGTAGTGACAAAGGAGTGATCCAGACAAGATGTTCCAGGAAAATTTAAGGATAGAAGGGTCACTTGCAGCTTTGGAGGGCTTAGGGTATGGGGAAATTTGGGAAGACTTGATGAAGAAGTTGGCACCTGAGGTGGGCCTTGAAGGAAGACAGACAGATAGATGCATGCGCTCGCACACACACACACACACACACACACACACACATACACGTATGTCTATAGATACAATATATACACATGCATTTATTTATTGGTATGTGTATATTTATATCTATCTACCTATGTGTATGTATGTGCTTTGTAACCTTTAGAATACTATCTAAATGCCAGCTATTATTTTGGCATGGGAGGAGTGCATTACAAGTATGGAGGTAGCAAAGGGCAGGATGACTTCAAGAAATAGCTAATAGTCCATTCTGGCTGGAATGTAGAATAGATGAAAGGGAATAGAGTAAAATAAGGCAAGAACGGTAGAGTAGCTCCATACCGAGGAGGGCCTTGAATGAGAAGGTCAAGAGCTTGTATTTCATTCTGTAGACAATAGGGAGCCATTGAAGGTTTTTGAACAAGGGAATTTGTGCATTGGGAAGAGTTTTTGGCAGCTGGGTGAAGGATGGTTTGGGTAGGGGAGAAACTGGAGATAAGAAAACAAGTTAGGAGTTCTTTACACTAGTACAGGCCCTCTGGAGACATCATTGGTAATTGCTTTAATCAGAGTTTTTAAGTCTTTCAAAGTTATTTTTCTTTGTAGTATTGCTGTCCCTGTATACATTGTTTTCATGATTCTATTTACTTCACTTTGCATTAATTCATACTACCTGCAATTTTCTGGAATTGTCTCTTTTGTCATTTTATGGGACAGTCATATTCTATAACATTCATATGCCACAATTTTTTTCAGCAATTTCACAGTTAAGAGACAATGTAAGGCGCATCCTTAGGTTGTAGTTCTTCTCCATCTCTCTGTCTTTCTCTCTCCCTGTCTCTCTCTAATCCATCCCTTCAGGGTTAGGAAGTTGGTTTTGCATGTTACTTATTCCTTCCCCAGTATTATCCTCCCTTTTCAGTGGAAATTTCTCCCCTTTGTTTTCTTGCTTAGTTTGGTATATTTCTACACCAAATTGTTAGGTTTATATGTGTGTTCAACCCTCCTTGGTCTGTTTCAGGTAAGAGTAAGGTTCATCTGAGACCCACTTCCGCCGTCCCCTTTCCTCCATGTTTGTGTGCTTTTCTCCTCAGGTACTCCAAATGTGGGAAATAACAAGTTCCATTGCCCCTTTCCCTTCTTTCTATTTCCTTCTCTTTTCTTTCCTCTGTTAGAACCCTCAGAATAGAATCCTTAGTACACCAGGACCTCGGTTTTTCTTATTTAAACTTCCTTGATACCCTTTGAAGACATCAAAATTTTGAAAAGACATTTGTTTCTACTCCCTATTATAATGTTTTCATTACATCCTCTTACAGCTCCTCCTACTTGCTTAAGTAAGTTTATCTTTCTAGGTTTCTCTTGGGTTTGTATTTCAAAATTCCTACTCAGATTTGTTTTGTTTTGTTTTTTTTAAATCAGAAATGCCTGCAAGTCCCCTATTCCATTAAAGGTCTATTTTTCTCCTCTGTCAGATTTTGCAGAGTAAGTTATTCTTGATTGTAAGCCTGTAACTGTTGCCTTTGGGGATATTGTATTTTGAGATCTCTTCTCTTTTATGGTAGATGTTATCAGATCTTGTGTGATCCTTATTGGAGTTTCTTGGTACTTGAATTGCTTCTTGTATGGAGGGGGACTCCATGAGGTGGAGATAAGGAGGGAGTGCATTGCGTGGGTGCGATAGCCATTGCAAAGGCACAGAACATGGAAGATGGAGTGGCATGTGTGAATAAGGCCAGTTTAGATCAAAGAGTATAGGCAGAAAGAGTGGTGTCCAGTAAAAGAAAAGAAGTTGGTGCTAGGTTGTGAAGGGCTTTAAAAAATAAACATAGGAATTCATGTTTTATCCTAGAGGCAATAGGAAGCCACTGGAATTGATTGGGTAGGGGACTCACATGGTCATGTGTGCTTAAGGAAAATTACTTTGGTAACAGTGTGTAGGATTGGATAGATCAGAATGGTTAGAGACTTGAGGCAGGGAGACATATTAGGAGTCAGTTGCAATAATCTAGATGAGAGATGATGACGATTTGAATTAAGATGGTAGCTGTGTGAATGGAGAGAAGAGGTTGCATGCAAGAGATGTTGTGGATGGAGAAATGGCAAGATTTAGCAACTGATTGAATATGTGGGATGAAAGAGTGTAAGGACTTGGGGATAATGCTGAGGTTATAAACTTGGGAGAATGGTGGTATCTGATAGAAATAGAGATGTTTGAAAGAAAGGAGGGTTTTGGTGGAAAGATAATGAATTCAGTTTTAGATATGTTGAGTTTAAGGTGGTTATAGGATATCTACTTGGAAATGTCCAGTGGGCAGATGATATGGGACTGAAACTGCAGTATGTGAGTTATCTGCATAGAAATGATAGTTAAGCCCATAAAAGTTGTTTAGCTTACTGAGAGAGAAATTGTAGAGGGAGACAAGAATAGGGTTTAGAACCAAGCCTTGGGGAATACCCCAGTTTAGTGGCCATGATGTGGTTGATGAAGCAGCAAAGAAGACTAGAGAAGAAAACCAGCAGAGAGTAGAGAGTATCCAGGAGACAGAAGTCACCAATGAAAAATTCAGCAGGCAAATCAATGAAGATGAGGACTGAGAAGAGATTGCATTTGGCAATTAAGAGATCTTTGATAACTTTGGAGAAATCAACTTTAGTTGAGTGATGAGGTTGGAAGCTAGATTACAGTTTTGGAGTGAGAAAGAGGAGAGGAAATGGAAGCAGTGAGTATAGACAGCTTTTTCAAGAAGTTTGGATAAGAAAGCAAAAGAGATATGGGATGATGGTGTCTAGTGAAGATTTTTCATGGATGAGAGAGACCTGAAATGTTTGAGGTCTATATGTAGAGATCAGTTGATAAGGGAAGAGAGAGGAAAAAAAGATGGGGGGGAGAGGGAGGAGAGGAGAGGAGAGAAGAAGAGAGAGGGGAGAGGCAGAAGGGATGGAGGGAGAAATGGGGAGGGGGGAGGGAAGAAGAGGGAGGGAGAAGGGAAGGAGGGAAAATGAGGAGAGGGAGAAGGGGAGAGAGGGAAAAAGGAAGAGGATTAAACATACATGTAGAGGAATTAGCTTTGCCTAGGAAAGGGCCACTTTTGTCAGAGACTGGGTGAAGAGAGAAGATAGTAGCAAGCAGATGATGTCAGAGAGTTTTGGGATGAAAATCATTAAGTGATAATTGGTAACTTTAGGAGTGAAAAATTTCAGTTGAATAAAATGGACTTCATTTGGTATGTGGAATAAAGGAAAAGGAAGTGTCAAAGATGACTTCAGGGTTTCAAGCCTGAGTGACTTGGTGGTGGTGCCATCAAGGGAAGTTGGAAGAAGGGACAGGTTTGGGGAAAAGATTGTGAGCTGTTTTGGGCATGTTGAATTTGTGGTACTGATGGGTCATTTAAGTGGAGATCAGTTGGTCAACAAGTATTTTTAAAATACCTACAATGTGTCAGGAACTGTGCTAATCATTATATATTCAAAGACAAAAATGAAACAGTCCTTGACCTCAAAGTCCTTGCCTACTGTTAGAATGTCTCAGATCTCCAACCTCTAATACTCAAAAGATAATGCAGCCACAGATTCATTTTGAGAGGTCTTCTATGTTTTCTTTCTAATCTGATGAAATGTAATCAAAGAAAAGTGGATGCTAATTGAAATAATAAATCTGTATCTATATCTATCAATCTATATCAATTTATATCTATCAATCTTCTATGTTTTCTTTCTAATCTGATGAAATGTAATCAAAGAAAAGTGGATGCTAATTGAAATAATAAATCTGTATTTATATCTATCAATCTATATACGTTTTAAGATAGTTTGGCTTTTCCCTTCTTTGAGCTCTTTTACCATTCGCTATATCCTTTATATCCATTGTATATTACTTGACTTCACAGAAATTTGGAGTTGGAAGAGTACTTCGAAGCCCCCTGGTCTAAGCCCCTCTTCCCTCCCTCCCTTATAGGTCTTTTTGACAGCACAGCATGCCTGGCAGTTGGTTATCCAAGCCACTGAATCACCGGACATTATATAAAGAGTTCTATAAAGAAAAATGTTCTTTTTTGACAAATTCCTTGACTTACTCCCATGCTTATTTTTAACAGAAACAAGAATTCTGATAAAAGACAAAGCTTTTGTTAAGCCCTTACTATATGCCAGGCACTGTGCTAAGTACCAAGAATATAAATATGAACAGAAAGAAAGCCAGGCTGCTAGGGTAAAGGTAGAGAAGTAATTAGGTTAGGGAGTCATGCATAGGTTGAACTGGATTTGATAGTGAGCGTGGTTAGCATGATTTCTCTCAGGTTCATTTATAGTAGTCTTTTGTAGGTATGTATTTGTTATTTGCAAGTGAAATTTAGTGCTACCTTCCCCGCACTAACATTGTTAGTGCTAGAAGGGAACTTAAGACATAGGGTGTTAGACTGGCAAGGAATAAACATAGTGTACAAGAGCTGGAAGGACCTCACAGACCACCTTGTCCAACTTCCTTTGTTTACATAGTAAAAAAACTGAGACCCAGAGAGGTGGTGACTGATCCAGGGTGTCATGGCAAGTCAGTGGCGTACCTGGAACTAGAACTGTGGTCTCTTATTCTCATTTCATCACATTACTGCCCTTTTATCCCAAAGGAAAGCATCTTCAATAGTGCATCAGTTTGTGCTTGGTAAATTTGACTTTGTCAGTATTTGCCATTTAGAGAAAGACTGAAGAATTATGAGTAATTGAAGACCCTAGAGCATGTGCTAGGTCATAGGAATTAAGAGTTGCAAGAGACTTTTAAAAATATGTTTTATTTTTTCCTCTAATTACATGTTAAAATAATTTTACTTTTTTAAAAAAGTTTTGAGTTCCAAATTCTGTCCTCTCTCTCCTCTCCTCCCTCCCTGAGATAGTGAGCAATCTAATGTAGGTTATACATGTACAGTCATGTAAGTCATTTCCATATTACAGGATGTTCCTAAAGTCTGGACACATAGGCAAAAATGCATATTTTCAAGACATGAAATTAATGAAATTTTCAACATTTTATTTAATTGGAATGTTAACAAATAACATCTTCAATATGATTTCCATCATTTGTGATGCAAAGGTTGATGCGCTTTGCAAGATTCACATGAACTCGATGCAATAATTCCATATTGCCGCCAACTTTACCACATTCACTCTTTATGTGTTCAATCAAGTGTGTTGAATCTGTGATTTTCATTGAGTACACTTTCTCTTTTAGTATACCCCAGAAAAAGAAGTCAGGGGGCCTAAGGTCTGTTAATATTCCAAATATTTCAAAATGTGCATTTTTTCCTATGTGTCCAGACTTTAGGGACACCTGACAAGGAGACTTGAATAAAAAAAGGATGAAAGAAGATGAAAAATAGCATGCTTCAGTCTGTATTCAGACTCTATGTCCTTTCTCTGGAGGTGGATAGCATATTTCATCATGAGCCCTTTGGGATTGTTTTGGATCATTGTATTGCTGAGAATAGTTAATTCATTCACAATTCTTCATTGTACAGTACTTCTGTTACTGTGTACAGTGTTTTCCTGGTTTTGCTCACTTCACTTTGCATCAGTTCATGTAAATTTTTTTTTAATTCAGGTTTTTTTTAAAATCATTCAGCTTATTATTTCTTATAGCATGATAATATTCCGTCGCAATCATATACTATAGCTTGTGTAGCCATTCCCCAATTGATGGGCATCTCTTGATTTCCAATTCTTAGCCACCACTAAAAGAGCTTGCAGGAGATTTTTGACATAATTTAGTTTAACCTTTTCATCCTACAGAAAAAAAGGAAGGTTTAGAGAAAGTCTAAGCCTAAGGTCACATAGGTAGCAAGTCGAAGAGCTAGGATTTGAATCAAGGTTTTCTGTTTCCAAATCCTAGGTTCTTTCTGCTTAGAAGAAAACATATTATGGGGTTTGTTTGTTAATTTAAGATAATAATATATTGTACATAAGTGCATTGTAATAGAACCAAGACTACATCATGATCATGCCTTTACATTGGGTGCCCTTCCTCCCCCTCCTTTTTCAGCTTCATTTATATTCATGTATGTTGTCTTCTCCCATCAAATTGTGAGTTCCTTGAGGTCAGGAACTGCATTTCTTTTTTTTTTCGTATTCATATTCCTGGTGCTCAGCACAGTGCCTGGCACATAGTAGTTGCTTAATTAATTTTTATTGACTGACTTGACTTTGCCATGATGGTACATTAAGTACACAGAACATGAGATAGATAAGATTTATGCCTAGAGTAGAAAATGGACTCTGAGTGTGACCATTACATTCGTCAAATTAGCAATGAGTATTAGCAATAACTTCCATTTCTATACTGCTCTGTCATTGCAAAGTGCTCTCCTCACAGGTGAAGCAGGTGGACCAGAGATTGTGGCCAACATCTTAGATGATAAAACAGGCTCAAGGAGAAATGAGTTGCTCACAGTTACATGGGGTGTGTGTGTGTTGGGCTGGGACTCATATCCTAGCTTCCAGCAGGCCAAGGTCCCAGGAGCTGTGTGTTTCGCCATCTGATTTTTCCAGGCTGGACTTTCTTTTTGCAAGGAGTTTAAAAAGATAAAATTGAAAAGTCATGGATTAGTTAAGTAGAATGAAAGCAGTGATTAATATTCTCCTGAAAAACAAGAAGGTATCTTAATTCTTACAAGGAAGTAGAAATAAAAAATAGTAATTAAGAGAGGGAATGAAATAGAAAAAAAGCCTTTCTTGTTTGAATGTGAGTTAAGTACTCTAGATTTGGTGTCTATAAAAATAACTCATGGAGATTTGTTGATGTCTTTATATATATCTTGTCTCATAGTGTTAGTCATGGCTTTTTCCATCTGTAACATGTAAATGATCATAGATAAATACAACTGTAACTAATAATTACAGCACAATTTATTCCCAGTGTTTCTCAGAGTGTTTTCACAATTTCAGACTCCATGTGGAATGTCAGGCTCCAGATGTTAGAGCTGGCAGGGACCTTAGTCTCCATCTAGTCCAACTTCTAAATTTGACAGATAAGCAAACAAGTCTGGAGAGATTTCACCTTGCCATAGGTGACACATGTAGATAGAGGCATAGGATAAAACCCGTTTATGGGATAGTAGAAAGAACATGATTCTGAAGACCTAGGGTCTACTGATTCAGCCACTTATAATCAGATAATATGTCCTTGAAGTCACATAATGTCTTTCAGCCACCATTTCCTCAACTTTCAAGTAAGGATGACCACTCCTACCTGATAGGGCTGTTGTGAGAGTTAAGGGAAATAATAAATATTAATCACTTGATAAACTATACTTTGTAAATTGTAAGGCATTCTAGGAGGTACAAGTATTGTAAAGCTGGTACTTAAAATGTATTGGATTGAACTCAATTTAGCAATTAAACTAAGTGAGAAAACTTCATTGATTTTATCATCACTCATCACATTGAAGTAATAGTTATGAACTAATTTTAAAAAATTCTTATTTTCATTTCCAAATTCTCTCCCTCCCTGCCCCTTCTTCTTCACCCATTGAGAAAGCGGGAAGTATAATATACATTATGGTATATATGAAGGCATACAAAACAACAAGAAAAACAAACAAATAAATAATATACTTCAGTCTGCCTTCAGAGTACATCATTCTCTCTGGAGGTGGATAGCTTCTTTCATCCTGGGTCCTTTGGAATTGTCTTGGATCATTGTCTTGAACAGAGTAGCTAAGCTTTCACAGTTGATCATTGTCACAATATTGCTGTTAGTCATTCACAGCAGATCATCATACAGCATTGCTTATAATGTTCTCCTGGTTCTGCTCACTTTGCATTATTTCACATAAGTCTTTTCAGGTTTTTCAGAAACCATCCTGCTTGTTATTAGTTATAGCACAGTACAGTTTCATCACAATCATATACCACAGCTTGTTGAGCCATTCCCTAATTGATAGGCATTCTCTTAATTTTCAATCCTTTGCCACCACAAAAAGAGCTGCTATTAATATTTTTGTAAATATAGATTCTTTTCCTTTTTCTTTGGTCTCTTTGGGGTACAGAGCTAGTAATGGTATTGATGGGTCAAAGGATATGCAGTCTTATAGTCCTTTGGGCATAGTTTCAAATTGTTCTCCAGAATAACTAGGTCCATTTACAGTTCTACCAGCAGTGCACTGATGTGCCTGTTTTTTCATATCCCCTCCAGCATTTGTCCTTTTCTTTTTCTGTCATGTTAGCCAATCTGATGGATGTGAGGTGGTATCTCAGAGTTGTTTTAATTTGCATTTCTCTATCAGTGATTTATAGCATTTTTTCATATGACTATTGGTAGCTTTGATTTTGTCTGAAAACTGCCTATTTCTGAACTATTTTTTAAAAAAGTTAATTGCCAAATATGGAAATATGTTTTGCATGATTTTACATGTGTAATTGGTATCATTTTGTTTGCCTTCTCAGGTGGGTGGGAGATGGATTGGAGGAAAGGAGAGAATTTAGAACTCAAAAGTTTAAAAGAAAAGAATGCTGAAAATAAATAATAAATTTAGAAAAAAATAAAAAATAATAATAGCTAAAATAGTTTAAAAGGATAGGGGATAGAAAATAGACTAGGGATTCATTGTTACTAAAGTTTGTTTTTACTTCATGTTAGGATCATTTTATAAAGGTAGAAAAGCAGTATGGTATACTGGAAATAGAATAGAAGTCAAGAGACCTAGGTTTTAGTCCTGACTGTCACTTATAAGGTCATGTTACCTTGGGTAAATTACTTTCCCTTTTTGAGTCTCTTTTCTTGTCCATAAAATGAGTAGGCTGTACTATGTGATCTCAAGCGTCCCTCTAGCCTAACATGCTCTTTTTTATGGTTACTTTAAGCTCTTCCATTGTGTGATGTAAACTTCCCTTTCAGCCCCTACCATTCTATGCTGATGTAGAATCCAAGCTATTAGTGCCACATTCCTGTTTCCTAGATCACTTGGGTTTTTTTTTTCTTTTTTAATCAGGGAAGAGAGTACATACTGTTTTAGTGCCTCCTTCCTTGTGACAATTGGGAATTTCACCTTCAGTGCTTGTGTGCCCATGTGTACATAATATCCATTTTGGTGTCAGCACTGCTGGTGTTTTCAAGTCTTTGGGGAAATGGTTGGGGACTCATGATTTAACGTACATATACATTCTTTTTTTTTTTTTTTGTTGATGCTTTTTAATTTCACATTGATTTTAGATTTTATCCCTTCTTTCTTCCTACCCACAGAGCTTTGCCTTATAACAAAGATTAAAAAAGAAAAGCAAAAAAAAAAGTAGCTTAGAAAGACTTAAACTTGTAGATAATGTCTAATATCATATACAATATTTCACACTCATAGTTTCTCCTTCCCTCCTACCTTTGCAGTGAAGAGAGGGAGGTGCGAAAAATGTACTATTCATTTATTCATCCATTCATTCTTCTCTTTCTTAGAGATTTCTGGGTTAATACATGGTAGAAAAGGGAAGGCTTTTCCATCTTTTGTTATCTGCCAATGTGCTGGGTTTGAGGTTGAAATCTCAGAATTGTTTTAATTTACATTTCTCTTTTTATTAGTGATTTGGAACAATTTACAGTCTTTTTTAAAAAACTCTTTGTGTCTTTTGATTACTTTACTGCTGGGTCACTAAATCTTATCTGGGTCCAAGCTTAGTAATTATACTTTCATAGCATTCAGCTTCATTTTATTGTTCTTTCCATTTACATTGTTGTAGTCAGTATGTGTGTTGTTTATATTTTTTTCCTTACTCTGCTTATTTCTTTTTGCATCAGTTCATATAAATCTTTCCATATTTCTCTAAATTCAACAAATTTGTGTTTCTTAAGGTGAATTCATATTTTTATCATATCAATGTACAACAGTTTCGTCATTCCCCAATCAATGAGCACTTTGTTTTCAGTCCTTTTCTACCTCAAAAACTGCTATCAAGAGTTTGATAAATGTTAGAACTTTCTTCCTGCCTTTGTCCTTGATGAGAGGTATACGGCTGGCAAGACATCTCTAGATCTAGGGCTGTGGACATTTTGGTCACTTAAAAAAAAAAAGATATACTTGCAGATGACTTTCCAGAATAGTTAGACTAATATTTGGTACTCCCAACAAGTGTATTTGTACCTGTCTCAATACACTTGTTGGGAGTACCAAATATTAGTCTAACTATTCATACAGCTGCTACTCATTATTTAAGTCCTCGTTACTCTTACCTAGACCCTTGGAATAATCTTGCAATTGGTCTGTCTGCTTCTATTCTCTCTCTGATCCATTTTCCAAAGAGCTGTCAAGTTGATATTCATCTACAGCACAGATAAGACAATATTATCTCCTTCATCCTCCAACCTCCCCGCCCCCCCCAATCTTATATGGCTCCGTGTTCCCTCTAGGATAAAATTCAAGCTCCTCAGCTTGGCATTCAAAGCCTTCTACAATCTGGGTCTCACCAACCTTTCTTGTCTTATTTTATATTGCCGTCCCATGGATTTAACTATGATTTCTATCCTGATGACTCCGAGATCAGTACATTCATCCCTAGTGCTTCTTTCCCAAGTTCTGGTCTTGCATTACCAACTTCCTATTGAATATTTCCAACTGGATGTCTGAGGGCATATTCATCTCAACATATTCAGAACAGAACTCATTACCTTGCCACCCAAATCTGTTTCTCTTCCAAATTTCCTTATCTGTGAAGGTACTACCATCCTTCTAGTTACTGAAGTTTTCAACCTCAATAGCTCAGCCTCCTCACCTTACGTATCCAATCATTGCCAAACCTTGACCTTGACATTTTTATCTCTATAACATCCCTGGAATCTATCCCTTTCTTCCCACTCACCCACCACTTTGGTTGAGGCCCTTAATACCTCTCACCTGGATCCTTAAAATAACCTCCTAATTGGCTTCCCTGCTTCTAGTCTCTCTCCATTCAAATTCATCCTCCATACAGCTCCCAAAGCAATTTTCCTTAAGTACAAGTCTGGTTATCTCACTGATACTCACCACTCTCTAGCAGCTTCCTATTACCTTTATGATAAGGACTAAACCTGTGATTTCATAGTTATTGGAAACTATTGGCTGAGGAAATGGTTTCTACCATCTACCAGTTGCCATCTCTGTATCTTATAGTGTTAGAGCAGAGGAGTCAAACTTGAAGCCTGCTGGCCACAAGCAGCCTCCCAAGCCCCACAGTGTAACCTGAACCAAATTAAAATGTAATTTAGAAATATTTAACAAAATAAATAAAAATATAATACAACATAGATAATGTTAATTTGTGGTTTCCTAAGTCAGTATGCTGCAGCAGGGATCTTTTGAGTTTTATACCACTGGTCTCTAAGTTCTCTTTTTATTAGGCATTTGGAGCAATTCTTTCCTAAGGGTCTTAATAGTCCTCCAATTTTTTGAGAAGTGTTTGTTTATGGCTTTTGACCACAGAGGAATTATATGTTGAGTGAAAGATTAAATGATGTGCCTAGGGTCTCTCAGCCAATGTGTGTATCTAATGCAGGACCTGAACTCGGGTCTTCCTGACTGTGAAGCTGCGTTTCTATTCATTAGGCCAGGGCTTCTTAAACTTATTCCACTCTTGACCCCTTCAGCACTTCTTAAATTGTCACAGTTTAAGAAGTGCTGCACTAGGCCATGAGGCTTCTCTTTACTTCTAGGATCAAATAGAAACTTCTCTGGCATTTAAAGCCCTTTATGACCTGATCCCAACCTACCATTCCAGCTTTCTTACATATTACTCCCCCTTAAACAGACACACTGGCATTCTCAGCGTTACTCATACACGGTGCCTTTGTATTGGCTGTCCTCTGTGTCTGGATACCGTGTCTGCTCACCTCTTACTCTTAGAATTCTTTGTTTCCTTCCAGTTTTAGCTCAAGCATCACCTTCTATGAGAAGTCTTTCTTGATCTGCTGGTGCCTTCCCCTCAAAATTATTTTGGATCAGTTTTGTGTATGCCTATATGTGTACATGCTGTCTCTCCTGGCTACATTGTAAGTGCCTTGAGGGCAGGGACTGTTTCACTTTTGCTACCTTTGTGATCGTGTTGATTCTGATTGAGTTTTCACCAAAGTCTATGTAAGACTTCAGGGATGTTTTCTATAGTATTCGGCAGGGTAGTACAAATGTTAATAACCTTCATGTTATTTTATTGTAGGCAAAATCCAGAGACTACATTTGAAGTGTATGTCGAAGTGACCTCTCCTGGGACAAGGGGCCCTCTTTCAGGTACTTACTTGTGTGTTTGGTTAAGATGAGGTCTGTTCTGTTTGCTTTAACACATAAGGTACATGTTTAAATGGGAGAATGTTTATTTTTTAAAAGTATATATTTATTTTGAGGATGTTCGTAGCCCTGGTCTGTTTTTGCATCATACTACAAAGAAAAAAATCATAAGTATTTTATATATTTAAAATCATGCGACAAAACATATTTTCTTGTTTCCGTTATACCAGAAAGGACTCAATTGGAATCTTACCCTTGAATATGAGGGTCAGTTGTTGAGTGTGAAGCAATATTATCTTCAGGAAGACATAGATCACTCTTTTCCTTGTAAAATTCTCCATCTTGTCGTGTTCCCCTATAATCAAACCTGAAAGGGACACTTGATTTCTAGTCCATGTTAATTTGTTGTGGGCAAGTCACCTCCTGTCTTTGAACTTGAGTTTTCTTACCTGTAAAATGGAAAGGTTGGATTAGATCACCCCAATGTCCCTTTTAACTCTAAGTGCAGTCAATATAAATGGTATAGTGATAATGGATAGAACATTGGTCTTAGAGTCAGGTGACCTGGGTTCAAATTCTGCCTCACACTTTGAGGACTAGTTGTGTGAAAATTGTCAATCATTTTTAACATGGTATAGTGTCAGTTTCCCTCTTGTAAAATGGGATGCTTCTAGAACCTACCTCATAGAGTTGTGAAGAAAGTACCTTGCAAAACTATGCAAGAATAAATTACTCTTAATACTCTGTGCCCTAATATTTGGTGTCCAAAGGCCCTTTCACCTCTAATATTCTCTCATTCTTTGACTTCTTAGCACACCTTCTTGTTCTTTTAAAAATAAGAGGGTTTTTTTTAAATGATAATTTGGATATGACCTTTTAGAAAAGAAACATACAGTGATAGGTGTAGGAAACTATAAACAGGCTCAACTTATTTATTTCCATTTAGTCGTTCATATTTTGAGTGTTTTAGATGAGCAGTCATAAATATTCAGTCTAACCTCCTTTGTGAGTAATAATTATCATCTGAACAAGAATGAGGGCATGAGAAGGAAAGAGTTAGCAAATGAGGAAATGAGATAAAGTAACAGAATAAACACACTGTAACACATTACCAATAATTTACATGGGGGGGGGGGGAGTGGAGGCATCATCTAGGACATGGTGTCCCTGGAAAAGGAGGTGGGCTGATCTGGTATTAAGAATCAGGGTCGACAGATGGACAGCCTGAGGGCTGTACTGGTCTCCATGAAATATAAAATAATCAGAGGAAAGCTTTCAGTGCATTGAGTGGATACTCTAAGGAGGATTTAAAGGGAAGACATGGATAAGAATTCCACTGGATGAGAGAATATGAAAAAGTTTTAGTCTGTGCTGGTGAAGGAAGCTTTTGCATGGATGAGATCACAGATTTATTGAAATGTGGAATTATCTTGGAAAAAAAATCACCATTACTATATAAAAGTGACAAGGAATGTCCATAGCTGGAAAATTAGTTTGTATTCCAGCCTATCAGTTCTCCATCTGTGGCAGATGTGTTCACTTTATATCATTAAAAAAAAATTAATTTCTCTGTTAGTTTAGAAAGTGTTCCTAACCTTTCTTGAGTATCTTTGAGTGGTACGTCAAATGATTTCCTTCTTACAGATAAGGGGAGGTCATTCATTCATACTTGCAAAATACTTACAACATTCAACAAACTCTTCAAAGTGACATAGAGTATACAATCTCCCTTAGTCCTCTAGGAGCTTAATAGAAATGGATGCACACAGAAGGGACCTTAGAAAATAGGATGTTAGTGTGGGAATGGATCTTTATAATACCTAGTCTGATTCTTTTGATTTTATTGATAAGGAAACTGAGATCTAGAGAAGTTAGCTGACTTAAATAAGGTTGCAAGATTGAATTAGTAACAGAGCCAGCATTATAAACCCTAACCAACTGAATCACTTGAGCTAGGAAGTTCTGAACTGTGATTGGACTAAGGCCAATTAGGAGTCCTCACTAAATCCTGCACTAATATGATGAACCCTGGGGAGTTAAGGGTCACCAGGCGACCTAAACAGGGGTGAACCAGCCTGGGTTGGGAAAAATGGAGCAGATTAAAGCTTCCATGCCAATCAGTACTGGGATTGGCCCAGTACTTGGAGGCCCACTTCCAGGCTGAGAAAGATGGGGAGATCTAGTCTCCAAAAAACCAAAAACTACCAAATGCAATACCACAATGATATCGACAGCTGTTATTTATATTGTGTTTCGTAGTTCCAGAGCACTTTTCATAGGATTCTGGAGCTAGGACTGGAAAGGACCTCAGAGTCCATCTTATCTAGTATGTCACTTTACAACTGAGGAAACTGAGGCACAGGGAGATTTAAGTAATGTCCAAAGTCATAAAGGTAGTATCAGAAGAAGGATTTGAATCCAGGCCCTTTGACTCCAGAGCCAGCAATTGCTCTGTGAAGTAGGTGGTGCAAATATTATTATCTTCATTTTGCATATATGAAAATTGAAGCTAAGTGAGGGGAAGCAACTGAGACTAAAGTCACATAAGTAGTGAGGGTAAAGACATCCTTTGGATCTTGGGGTTCTGATTGCGAAAACTTCAAGCTGCTTCACTGAAATAAAAATACCAGCATTCCTGGAAAACACCTAGAAAAAGCACCACCCATTTAAGCATAAAGAGAAAAAGACATTGTGTCATAGGGTTACTTTTTTAAGTAATCAAGAAGAATTTTAGACCAAAACTAAATATACTTGGCCTACCCATTGAACCTTAAATGTAGCCCAGAAGAAGAGCAAATGATCAAAGAGCCTATGCTTCAGGAATATGGTTTAGTTAGTCAAAGTCAAAGCCAAGTTAGATATTCTAAGGTCCCTTCCAGTTCTGAGACATTCTTAAACAGCATCAATGTTCTGAGTTTCTTTCTTCCCCTCTTCCCTGCCGTTCTCTCTCCTTTCTCCCTTTCCCTCCTTCCTTGCTATTCCCCCTTCTTCCTCCCCTTCCCCTTTTTCTTCTGTCTCTCTCCCCACTCTCTCCCCTCACTGCTTCCCCTTACCTTCTTCCCCCATTTTTCCTTCCCTGTCCCCTCCATCTCCCTTCATCCCCCTCTTCTCCCTTTCCTTTTTGCCAAATCCACATGTATGCAGTTTGGGGTCTACTGGTTTTTTCTTTATATCACTTCATATGGGTCTTTCCTTATTTTCTTGAATGCTCATATTTATCATTTTTTACGATACCATAATATTCGATTACATTAACATACTATAATATATTCAGCTGTGCTCTGATTATTAGACATAAAAGTTGTTTTCAGTTTTTTCCCCCCCAACAGCCCCCCCCCCCCAACTGTGAGGTTTATACGGGTAGATCCTTTTTCCTTTTTAATGATGTTTTGGGGATGAAACCCTAATAGTGGAATTGCTGGGTTGAGAGGTATGATTGATTTTGTGACTCATTGCATATTGCTGTATTACGGTTCATAATATTCGTTTGTATCAGACTGCTGCCCACTAACAATATATTAGAAGTCCTGTTTCTCCAAAGCCCTGCAAACATTGGATTTTATACATTTTTGCTGTTTTTGTCATTCTAGCTGTCCAGACATTTTAAGGGACTTTTGCCCATTATGAGATAAAGAACATAAGCTATTACTTAATATTAAGTCTTGTTGACTGCCATAAGTTCATATGGGCCTAATTTTTTATAAATTACCTGTAGTAGATTTGTCCTTTGATGTTCTACAATCCCTTATCACTGTCATTTAAGAAAATTGCAAAGAATCTACTGTATGAATTGTCTTTGTTTCTTGTGTCTGAACTGTTTTTTGGTGCCAAATTCTCTGGACAAACTTAACCATAAACATTACATTGTACAGTACTAGTGTCTGGGCATAATCTTTCCTTTGAAGTTTGTTTGCATCCCCCTGGAGGGATTAATTCCCTGCTGTGGGAAGGTGGGTTAAAAAGCACTGAAACTACTTTGCAGTTTTTTAATTGGAGGATTTAGTATACATTTTGTTCTATAAACCAAGTGCATTTATAGGGTGCTTATTTTTTAGTCCTTTGCATGTACAGTGATATATTTTTTACTGTTAGAAAGTAATTTTGAAACTTTAAAAGGGCTACTTAAAAAAACTGACAGGTTGTCCCACAAATATGATACAAGGTAATAATCTCTGAGATAGCTGTATTTTTGAAACCTTCAAAGTTCCTAATAAAAATGAACTTATTTTAATTCATCAAATATATATTAAGCATCTACTATGTTCAAAGTCCTTTCTGTGCTGGGAAGAGATAAAAAACAACTGTCCCTGACCCGAAGGAGTTTACAGCCCAACGGGGGAGATATGACATGCAGGACACAAAGGAGAGTGTGATAGGGACCATAGAGAATCTCACTAGAAAGCATGAGAAAATTGGAGGAGGGATAGCTCCTTCTTGATCTGTCAAAAATCCTGCCTCATCTTTTAGGATACAGCAAAAATGTCACCATCTTTTATCATCTCAGTAGGATGTGATCTCTCCTTTTTCTGGAGTTCTGCAGCACTGTGTACCTCACCTAGCTCCTTTCCATATTCTCCTTTATTGTTATAGCTACTCTGCATACGGTTGCCTGGACTAATGGTGTTTCAGAACGACGTAGTTAATGCATCTTCAGCCTGACATTCAAAGTCTTCTGCATTGTCATTGATTTGATGGAAATAACGGCCTCTATCTTCTACCTATCTTCCAGTTTTTTGTGACTCTAATTAGTGATGTTTGCTTGTGCTTGCCTTAGCTTTTCTACTAGATTGTAAATCAGGGGCTCCCAAATATTTGTCCTGCTTGCTCTTAGTTTTCAGTAAAACCTTTTTTTTACTCCCTATTCAATATAAAATGTGAAATGAAATAAATTCTAGTACTTCCCATGAACCTACACATAAGAAATAAAATAGATTCATTTTTTCATGGAGAAAACAGTATTTGGTACATAATGCTTTTTGTAGCCTCATAAAATTGTTAATGTAAATTTTTTCACTAACATTACTAACCTTAGAATATTTCAGTAGGATAATATAGTTATTTACTAAGCATTTCTCATATCCCCTTGGGGGCGGTCTTCATACCCAGGTTGAGATCCCTTACTGTAAGTTTGTTGATGGTGAGGAGCAAGGTGTGGTGAAAAGAGCATTCATTGGATTTGGAATCAGGAGACCTAGATTTCATTCACTTGCTGATTTTTCTACTTGCTTGTGACCTTGGACAAGTCACTTTACTTCTCTGAGGCTCAGTTTCCTCCTCTCTGAAAAAGGGAATAATGATATCTGTACTACCTATTCACAAGGCAATTGTAAAGAAAGTCCTCTGAAAACCTTAAAGCTGTATAGAGGGGAAAGTTGTTCTTCTGTTAGACACAGAGCCTATCACAGACTGTCTTCCATAGCAGGTGCTAAATAAGAGTCTTTTGGTTGGGTAAATGAAATATTTTCAATAGTTCTTTAGATAAAGAATACCCTTTCCCCCCGTAGGCCCTACTCCCTATTGAAAGAGTTTAGAAAAAATTATATGTGTAAAATTGTTATGAAAATAGCATTTGCCTCTTAAAATTATATGTAGATTTGTGTATTCTCAATCCTCTTTCAAATTTAACAAATCCAACTAGATACTACACAATCAAACACTGTTCTAAGGGAGATATAAAGTTTGGTAACTGAAGATTCCTGCCCTCCTGGAACTTCTATTTTAGTAGGATAAAGATACTAACACAAATAAATACTAAATGGTAATGGAGTCAGCTAATTGTGTAGGGAAGCAGATTGAGTAGGACAAAACTTATCATTTATTTGCCCTTAACAAATAGTTCAGCACCCACTAAGTACAGAACACTTTGGGAGGTTCAGAGAGATAGAACTGTGAATAAGATGTGGTGCCTACCAATAGAAGCTTATAGTCTAGTTCAGAGAAAGAAAGAAGGGAAGGGTTTAAGCATTTGACAGCACCTACTGTGTACAGCACCTACTGTGTGCCAGGCACTATGCTAAGTGCTTTTTACAAATATTATCTCATTTCATCCTCCCAACAATCCTGCAAACTAAGTGATGTTAAATTCCTACTTTACAGTTAAACAAACTGAGACAGACAGAGGTTAAGTGATTTGCCCAAGGACACACAGCTAGTAAGTATCTGAAACTGGATTCGAACACAAGTCTTCCAGACTCCAGGCCCAGCACTGTATCCACTGTGCTATCTAGATGTCTTTTTTGTTGTTCAGTTGCGTCCAACTCTTTGTGACCCCATTTTTGGGGTTTTCTTGGCAAAGATACTGGAGTGGTTTGTCATTTTCTCCTCCGGTTCATTTTATGGAGGAGGAATGGAGGCAAACAGGGTTAAGTGACTTGCTCAGGGTCAAAAAGCTAGTGTCTGAGACCAGATTTGAACTCAGGAAGATAAGTCTTTCAGCGCCCTGTAGCTGCCCCTGATGCCTCTAGTGGGGGGCATTGTGACTCATATACAAATAAAATTTGTGTGCTTATATTCCAGTTTGTAAGAGAGGTACAAACCAAATGCTGTGTGAGGTTTTGGAGGCTGGATGCAGGGAGAGATCAGGGGAGGCTTCTTAATGGATGTTCGGGTGTGGAGAAGGTTGTTAGCAAAGGCCTAGGAAAGGGAAGGTGCAGGATGTATTTGGATTCTGCCTAGTCCTATGGTTGGAGCATAAAATTGCCCAGATGGGCTGAGTGTGAGAGAAGGCTACAATGGGAGGACAGAGTCAGGCTATGGAGGCTGAGGAGTCTGCACCAATTATCAGGCAAAAGGGAATCATTGATGGGTTTGGATATTCTAGTAACAGGAATATGGCACATATACAAATTATTATAATGTGAAATAGAGCATAATAGTAGCTTACATTACATCTGGACTTTGAGGCAGGAAGATTTGAGTTCATATCCTGCCATCAAGGATTACAAGCTGTAATTTTTCTGGGCCTTGGTTTTGTCATCAGTAAAATGAGGGAGTTGTGCTACATGACCTCTCAGGTCCTTTAAAGTTCTAAGTTGTCTTTAGTCTAATTTATCCTCATGACATCCTTGTAAAGTAGATATTGGAAGTGGTATTATTATTCCTGTGTGAGAAATGAGGAAATTGAGATCATAGGAATGAAGCGACTTTTTCAGGATTATCCACCTAAAAAATGGCATAGTCAAGATTTGAACTGGACTCTCTTGATTTCCAATCTTGTGTTCTTTCCAGTGTGTGCTCAACATATAAACAAACTTGTGTCTGGGATTTTGTCTGGGCACCTACTGGTAAGTATTGGGCATTACAGGCATTAGAGACATTGGTCATGGTATTATTCTGTTATCATGTAATAGCAAAAATAATGCTATTGTGCTCTGCTATTATGTTCTATCCAGGTAGAAATGACCTCTTCTGTACTTGGAAGGGAATCTCTTGCTGCAGAAAAGCAGCTTATGTGGCCTCATCTTTGACATGCTGAAACTTTGCAATGAATTTTAAACTAAAATGCTCCATGGCAGTTGGCCTTGTTGTGCTTGCTGCAAATTCTGTCCTGTGTCAGATAGTTAACGTTAGGAAGAGCATGCTCAGGTTCTTTCAAGATATGTCAGCTTCCAGTTTCCCCCCCCATTACTGCTTCGTGAAAGTATAGGGTGACGTATTGAGATGCTTCCTCAAGAACTACGTGAAAAGAATATTCAGAGAATGGGTTGTTGTGTTTGAAAGGATTTTCAGGCTAGCTCCAGGTTAAGCAGAGACCCATAGGACTATAGAGCATTAAAACAGAAAGGGACTACAGAGTGTAGAGTGTTAGTTAAACATAGAACACTGGAAATTACAGAACTTTAGAGTTTGGCCAGTTGAGGGGTGTAAGGCATGGGAGGGGGAAAGAAAAGAGAATAATCTATTCCTAGACTTTCTCTACCTCCTGGCTAAGGGGCCTTTGAGGTCATCTGGTCCATTGACCTTGATTATGTTCAGAATGTCACTTATTTAATAGATTGAGAAGGTATAAATCTTGAGGTTTGGGAGGGAAGAAGAAACAAATCATCATGTTTCCCCTGGCAGCTTGGTGGCATGGGATAGAGTGCTGGGCTAGGGGTCTGGAAGACTTGAGTTCAAATCCTGGCTAAGATACTCACTAGCTGTGTGACCCTGGGTAAGTCACTTAACCTGTGTTTGCTTCAATTTTCTCAGCTGTAAAATGAAGGTAATAATAGCACTTACATCCCAAAGTTGTTGTGAAGATCAAATGAGATAATATTTGTAAAGCCCTTAGCACAGTATCTGGCACATAGTAGGTGCTATATAAATGTTAGCTGCTGTTATTATTATTATTATTACTATTATTATATCCTCCCTCCCTTCCTTCCACCCTCTGAGATTATCACCTCTCTTGTTATGGACATTATACTTCTCTTAACACAGTTTCAGATTGTATATTTGCTTGTGTGTTTGCCGTATCACGTTGTTCACTCATGTCAAATTTACAAGTCCACTAATTACTCCTCCACTTAACTTTTTTAGACAAACTTGTTCTAGCCTCATCTTCCTTACCCTGCATTTGTGAGATCAGCTTAGGATTTTGCACATCCAGGATTTCTTTCTTAGCATCAATTCAGATAAACATTGTCAAACTTCTGCTACATTCTGGAAGCTAGGGCCTGGCATGTTGGGAGGTGGGAGTGTGGTGGAGACAGATAAAGAAGACAGTGATTGTACTCCTGGACCCTACAGTTTGGTCGGGAGAACGGGACATACAAATCTGTTTTATACAGTTATCATTATGGTAATATGAATACAGTACTTTTTATGAGGTCTGAGATATAAGGTAATGAAATCTGAGACTGAGGAAGGAAAGATCATTACTGGTTTTGGTACAGGGAGGTTATCGTGAAAGGCATCGTGGAAGATGAGATGAACATTTTAGGCAGGGTCTTGAAAGGCTGGGAAAATTTCTGTAGGCACAGGTGGGAATTAGGGGTGAAAGGAAAAGGTCTTGGAGTTATTTTGTAGCTTACATGTTGATCTTCTTTTACAGTGATTCTCAAAATATTCATAATGTTTCATTACTGTTGTCCATAGCAATTGTTTCCCAGGTTGCAAAACTTTTACTATTTAAGGTCCTAACTTAAATCCTGTAAACCTCTGTCATTCTTTTTCTACCAGTCTCTGCCCCCTTCAGCCACTCACTGCTCAGGCTGTGGTTGGTAGAATGGCCTTAGGCAGGAAATTTGGATAATTTAGCACTCTGCTATGGTTTGGTTGGAAAATATGGCTTTAGTTAGAAAAACAAATGTCTATAGATTCACTGTAATATTAATACTAGTAAACATTTTACTTGGAACTTTTCTTTCTAGTACTAAGAATATGGAACTTTAGCATTTAGCTAGCATAGTTCTGATAAGTTTTTAGCTTTTTTCCCCTCATGAATTTCTCTAAATTGATTAGATTTAGAGCTGTAAGGGACCTTACAGATTATCTAGTCCAACTTTTTTTTTTCATTTCCCAACTATCTTTTATTCCTCTTCTTTAAAAATTGAAAGATTAATTATTTTGCAAAATAACAGTGATTTGGGTTGAAAATTTATTCCAACTCCAATAATCAGAGAAATATAAATTAAGCAATTTCGAAAGACTACCTTAGGCCCATTAAGGTGGCAAAGATAGTTCAATCAAATGATAAACATTCAACAACAATGGAACTGTGAAATTGGTAATAGGCACATGATTACGGTAATAGTAGTTATTATGTACACTGGTCCAAAGTTTCTGGAAAGCCATCTAAAACAAGCATCAAATGGTACAAAAGTGTTAATATTCTTTGACCCATTGACTTTACTTCTTTTTTTTTTTTTTGGAAGTAGCAGTGTTAAATTTAATCATTTAATAAGCATAATTAAGTTATTAAGCAATAATCATTACTAAGTATACTTATGTACCAGGCATTTTGCTTAGGTGCAAATATAAAAAGGCAAAAATGAAGCTGTTCTTGCCCTCAAGGATCTTACATTCTGTTGGGATAGAGCAGTATGTACACAGAAAAACTAAAAGCAAAATATAAACAGAGTAATTTCCAGGGGATAATACATTCAAAATCTTGAAAGTAAATCAAATCCCAGTGGCCATGATTCCAATGGTGTGACTGTTCTTTTTTTTTTTTTTTTTTGCATGCTCTCTTTTTTTTTAAATTTAATTTATTTAATATATTTAGTTTTCAGCATTGATTTTCACAAGAGTTTGAATTACAAATTTTCTCCCCATTTCTACCCTCCCTTCCCACTCCAAGATGGCGTATATTCTGGTTGCCCCACTCCCCAGTCAGCCCTCCCTTCTGTCACCCCACTCCCCTCCCATCCCCTTTTCCCTTACTTTCTTGTAGGGCAAGATAAATTTCTATGCCCCATTGCCCTGTCTATCTTATTTCCTAGTTGCATGCAAAAACTTTTTTTTTTTTTTTGCTTTTGAACATCTGTTTTTAAAACTTTGAGTTCCAAGTTCTCTCCCCTCTTCCCTCCCCGCCCATCCTCCCTAAGAAGGCAAACAATTCAACATAGGCCACATGCTTATCATTATGTAGAACCCTTCCACAATGCTCATGTTGTGAAAGATTAGCTTTATTTTGCTTCTTCCTATGCTATCCCCCTTTATTCAATTTTCTCCCTTGACCTTGTCCCTTTTCAAAAGTGTTTGCTTTTGACAACCTCCTCCCCCTATCTGCCCTCCCTTCTATCGTCCCGCCCTTTTTTATCTCCTTCCTCCTCCTTTCCTGTGGGGTAAGATACCAAATTGAGTGTGTATGGTATTCCCTCCTCAGGTCAAATCCAATGAGAGCAAGATTCCCTCATTCCCCCTCACCTACCCCCTCTTCCCTTCCTACAGAACTGCTTTTTCTTGCCACTTTTATGTGAGATAATTTAACCCATTCTATCTCTCCATTTCTCCCTCTCTCAATATATTCCTCTCTCATCTCTTAATTTGATTTTACTTTTTTAGATATCATCCCTTCATATTCATCTCACCCTGTGCCCCCTGTCTATATATATACACATATGTATATACATACATATACACCCATATATATACATACATATATATATGTATATATATACATATATATGTGTGTGTATATATGTGTGTGTGTGTGTGTGTGTGTGTGTGTGTGTGTGTATGTATGCCTATTCCCTTCAGCTACCCTAATACTGAGGTCTCCTGAATCATACACATCATCTTTCCATGTAGGAATGTAAACAAAACAGTTCAACTTTAGTAAGTCCCTTGTGATTTCTTTTTCTTGTTTACCTTTTCATGCTTCTCTTGATTCTTGTGTTTGAAAGTCAGATTTTCTATTCAGCTCTGGTCTTTTCACTGAGAAAGCTTGAAAGTCCTCTATTTTGTTGAAAGCCCATATTTTGCCTTGGAGCATGATACTGAGTTTTGCTGGGTAGGTGATTCTTGGTTTTAATCCTAGCTCCATTGACCTCAGGAATATCATATTCTAAGCCCTTCGATCCCTTAATGTAGAAGGTGCTAGATCTTGTGTTATCCTAATTGTGTTTCCATAATACTCAAATTGTTTCTTTCTGGCTGCTTGCAGTATTTTCTCCTTGATCTGGGAGCTCTGGAATTTGGTGACAATATTCTTAGGAGATTTCTTTTTGGGATCTGTTTGAGGAAGTGATCGGTGGATTCTTTCAATTTCTATCTTACCCTCTGGCTCTAGAATATCAGGGTAGTTCTCCTTGATAATTTCTTGAAAGATGGTATCTAGGCTCTTTTTTTGATCATGGCTTTCAGGTAGTCCAATAATTTTTAAATTATCTCTCCTGGATCTATTTTCCAGGTCAGTGGTTTTTCCAATGAGATATTTCACATTGTCTTCCACTTTTTCATTCCTTTGGTTCTGTTTTACAATATCTTGATTTCTCATCAAGTCACTAGCTTCCACTTGCTCCAATCTCATTTTTAAGGTAGTATTTTCTTCAATGGTCTTTTGGACCTCCTTTTCCATTTGGCTAATTCTGCCTTTCAAGGCATTCTTCTCCTCCTTGGGTTTTTGGAGCTCTTTTGCCATTTGAGTTAGTCTATTTTTTAAGGTGTTGTTTTCTTCAGTATTTTTTCTGTATGTTTTGGGTCTCCTTTAGCAAGTCATTGACTTGTTTTTCATGGTTTTCTCATATCCTTCTCATTTCACTTCCGAGTTTCCCCACTACTTCTCTAACTTTCTTTTCCAAATCCTTTTTGAGCTGTTCCATGGCCTGAGACCAGTTCATGTTTTTCTTGGAGGCTTTTGATGTAGGCTCTTTGACTATGTTGACTTCTTCTGTCTGTATGTTTTGGTCTTCTTTGTCACCAAAGAAAGATTCCAAAGTGTGAGACTGAATCTGAGTGTGTTTTTGCTACCTGGCCATGTTCGCAGCCAACTTACTTGACCCTTGAGTTTTTCATTGGGGTATGACTGCTTGTAGAGCAAAGAGTACTTTGTTCCAAGGTTGAGGGGATGTGCTGTTGTTTTCAGAGCTATTTCTATACAGCCAGCTGTGCCACACCAGCACTCCTCCTTCCCCAAGAACAGCCAACCTGGACCTGACTCAGATCTTAAGCAGGCTTTGCACTCCTGCTTTAATCCACTGCTTAATTCCTCCCACCAGGTGGGCCAGGGCCTGAAGCAACTGCAGCTGTAGTTCTGTAGCTGTACCACCCCTGCCACCTCCAGGGCGGTGGCTGAATGGTGAACTCTTTTCACCTTGTCCCTGCAGCTTTTCCCACTAACCTTCTCTGTTGTCTTTGGTGTTTGTGGGTTGAGAAGTCTGGTAACTGCCACAGTTCACTGATTCAGGGCACTAGGGCGTGTTTTGTCCGGCTCCTGGTCTGGTTGGTCCTGCCGCTGCCCATGCTGGGCTCTGCTCCCCTCTGCTCCCAGCTCCATGTGCGATAGACCTCACCCGGCAACCATGCAGGCTGTCCTGGGCTGGAGCCTGCTTCCCTCTGCTATTTTGTGGGTTCCACAGTTCTAGAATTTGCTCAGAGCCATTTTTTTTATAGGTTTTTGGAGGGACTTGGCGGGGAGCTCACGCAAGTCCCTGCTTTCTAGCTGCCATCTTGGCTCTGCCCTGCCAGTCCAACATTTTACAGAGGAAAATAATTGAGCCCTAAAGAGGTGAATGACTTGGTGAAGTGTCCCAGGGGGGAAGTGACAAAGCCAGGATTCAAACTTAGGCTTTCTGATTCTAACCTTAGCTTTCTCCACTGTTCCAAACTGTTCAGTAGGGGCAAATAGTCCTACTAAAGAGATCTGAAGATGGGAAAAAAACCCCTCAAATTTTACTCTTGTAGAAATATAAAAAATAATCTGGCCCTAGTCTTTCTCTTGTGTTGTGGTTCCTTATCATAGATTGCCTATAGGACATTTTGAACTAGATGGCCTATAGGCATCTTAACATGTCCCCAAAATGAGCTCATTATCTTTCTCCTCAAACCTATCTCTCTTTGAGATTTCTTTATTTCTGTTGAGGGCACCACCATCCTTCTAGTCACCCTGGTTCACAACTTTGGTTTTATCTTCAATTCTCATTCTTATCCCACATTTCCAGTCATTTGTCAAGCCTTGCCATTTCTGGCCCCAGCATCCTTTATCTGTATCTACAGTATCCCCCTCTCTGCTCACCCAGGCACCACCCTAATTCAGGCCCTCAGCACCTCTCACCTGGATTATTACAATAGCCTCCCAATTGGACTTCCTTCCTCAAGTATTTCCCCTCTCCAATGATTTTCCTAAAGTGCTGGCTAACCACATCACTCTCTCTTCCCCTGTGAATGCCAGTGGTTCTTTATTACTTCTAGGGTTAAATATAAACTCTGGCATTTAAAGCTCTTAATGACCTGGCTTCTTCCTTTCTTCCTAGTTTTCTTATACAGTACTCCCCTCCATGAACTCTGTGATCTGGTGGTATTGATCTAGGCTGCTTCTCAAACACAGTGCTCCATTTCTGCCTCTTTGCTTTTGCATCGGCTGTCCCTCAGGACTAGAATGCTCTCCTTCCTCACCTCTTCTTGGAACCCTTGGTTTCCCTCAGGACTCAACTCAAGTACCACCTTCTACAGGAGACCTTTTCTGACTCCCTCCCCTCCCCCCACAATGGCTTACCTTATAAAGTTCCTTGTATTTCTTATATTCCTGTATCTCTAGATGTATATGTTTTTCTCCATTGGAATGTAAGCTCCCTGAGGGCAGGGAGCGTTTTCACTTTTTCTTTGTATTCTCAGCATTTAAGGAAGGTGCTTGCGTATAGTAAGTTCTTAATAAGTACTTGATTAAGACTACTGTGAAAGATATTCAGTCTATTTCTTCTACATCTTTTTCTCAAAAACTGGCCAGAAACACAATAGGCAGAATGCTATAATGGAAAGACTACTTACTATTGGACTAAGCATCAGAATAACTGGGACCGACTTCTAGCTCTGTCACTAGTTAGCTCTACAAGTTGACTTCCAGTGTTCCTTCCGGTTTTATTATTGCTATCATTAAAAATGATAATTCACAACTAAGGCTTACCAAGTGTTTTCTTTGTAACAACTCTCTGAGGTGGGTAATACTGGCATTTTTATTCCCATTTTATAGATGAGGTAACATGACTTCTGTATTCAAAACCTAGTCTCTCTCTGGAGAATGCAATAATCTTTTTACTTATTTAGTTTTTCTCTTAGTTTTAATGGTTTGAGCCCTAAAATTCTACATCATCAGGCCTCTTCTTACTCTAACTTTGTTTTAACCTACATGTTTTTATATTTGTTCTCAGATCCCTTCCAACTCTAGCATTCTGTGAATGTGTTATTGAGGGGATGACCTTTGAGATCCCCAATGTGATTCTGTTATGGTCAATGTACTTTTCCTCCTCTCCTAGACATGTTCCCACTTTATCTGCAGTATAGTATATCTCTAGTAGAATAGACCCATTTTGCCTTATATGCAGTCACTTTCACGCATGATGTTTTTCTATACAAAACAAACCCAAACAACCTAAGATTTTGATTCCAAAGATTGATTTTTCTGTTTCAAAGGTAAAAACTCCTTGAGGTTTGTTGAACCACTTTAGAAGCTGAATAAGACCCTATGTTTTAAATACCCAGAAGATGTTTTGCGCATGTTGGAAAGTACTCTATGGCTTTTGAACTTTCTTTGGTATTAATTTACAACACAGTTTGGATTTGGTTCTCTGTATTCTATTGTAGATAGGCTCCCTGTTCAAAGGCTTTCATTAAAACAAAAAGGCTCTGTTGCTGGCATCGCAATGCTCTACCATTTGCCCAGCAACAAACTAAAAATATGTTGCTTGATTTGAAGACAGTTTTCTTACTGTAATGTGTCTTTAGGCCTTTGGATTTTCTGTTACCTTGAAACACTAAAAAATTTTGGAGAGGAGATGAGTAAATGAAGTTGTTATTTTTATGCTTCATAATGCAACCCATCATAGCAGTTTAGGGGGAATGGTTCCATCATTTATTCATGCTTTTATTTAATGCTCAGCAGATATTTATCAAGCACCTACTATATGGAGAGATAGAACTCTGGGAGAGAAGCAGCTTGAGCCCTCATGGAGCTCACAGTCTAGTAGGAAGGTTTAGTGAAGAATAGGATGTAATAAGCATATAACACGTGCACAGTACCATATGAAGGTAGAAAGATAATTTCTGATTGAAGAATTATTGAAGGCTTCCTGGAAAAGGTGTCATTTGAGCTAGACCTCAAAGGAGAGAAAGGATTTCAACAAACATCCCCTTGATGTGTATAGATGGAAAGTGATTTGCCTAAATTCACATAGTGGATTAATAACAGAGTCAGAACTTCAGCCCATGACTATTGACTGCAGTGGAAGTGTTTTTTCCAATGTATCATTCAGTAAACATTTATTTAAACTCCTATGGTATATGGAGCATGGTGTTAGATGCTGGAGAGGATATGATGTTTAGATAGACTCTGCCCTTTCCCCTGTAGTGCTTACTGTACAGTGAGAAGGTAAAATATTAACGGAGATAGTTGTATTGTATAAGCACATTAAAAATATATTAGTTCAGAAGGCTATATGACAGGATGTTGTGATAAGGTCTTTTGTATAATTGTATATATCTCTGTCACAGAACATATGTTTTTTTCCTCCTGATTTGAGACTTGTAATTTTGAGTAATGGCTCACTCTGGCCCCGATTTTGTTAAATTTACAAATGAGTATACACATTCTTGTGTATTCAAAGTGGTTCTTTTTCATGCTTTTGTTTAAGTGAGGCTGGCTAAGGGGAAGCCTGATGTTTTAGGAACAGTAATGGAATTAGAGATGAGTGACCTGGGTTTGAATTTTGCCTCCCATACTAGCTGTGTATCCCTGAAAATTTACATAAATTTTCTGAGCATTACTTTTTTCATTCATGAAATAGGAATAGTAAATAATCTTTCTTTAACCCCAGCATATATTGTTCCTCTCACACTTTGGTTTCTTTACCTTTAAGAAAACAAAGGATTCCCCCTCCCTCCCACTTAACAGTATTGTTTTCCTAATATATATATAAAGATAGTTTTCAACATTCATTTTTATAAGATTTTAAGTTCCAAATTTTTCTCCCTCCTTTCTCCCCTCCACAAGACAGGAAGCAATCTGATATAGGTTATATATGTACAATTATGTTAAACACATTTCCACATTACTTATGTTGGGAAAGAAGAATCAGAACAAAAGGGAAAAACCACAAGACAGAAAAAAAAAGGTGAAAATAGTATACTTTGATCTATATTCGTACTCTATAGTTCTTTCTCTGGATGTGGATACCCTAGTTTCTATCATGAGTCTTTCTGAATTGCTTTGAGTCATTGTATTGCTGAGAATAGCTAAGTCATTCACAGTTGATCATCACACAATGCTGTTGTTACTGTGTACAATGCTCTCCTTCACTCACTTCACCCAGCATCAGTTCATAGAAGTCTTTCCAAGTTTTTCTGAAATCTGCCTGCTCATCATTTCTTATAGCACAATAGTATTCCATTATAGTCTTATACCACAACTTGTTCAGTAATTTCCCAATTGATGCGCATCCCCTCATTTTCCAATTCTTGGCCATCACAAAAAGAGCTGCTATAAATATTTTTGTATATGTGGGTCCTTTTCCCTTTTTTATGATCTCTTTGAGATACAGACCTAGTAGTGGTATTGCTGGATCAAAAGGTATGAAGTTTTATAGCCCTTTGGGCATAGTTCCAAGTTGTTCTCCAGAATGGTTTGATCAGTTCAGAACTCCACCAATGATGCACTAGTGTTCCAATTTTCCCACATCTTCTCCAACATTTATCATTTTCCTTTTCTGTCATATAAGCCAATCTGATAGGTATGAGGTAGTACCTCAGAGTTGTTTTAATTTGCATTTCTCAAATCTGTAGTGATTCAGAGTACTTTTTCATTTGACCGTAGATAGCTTTAATTTCTTCATCTGAAAACTGCCTGCTCACAACCTCTGACCATTTATCAATTGGGGAATGGCGTATATTCTTATAAATTTGCCTCAGTTTTCTATGTATTTTAAAAATGAGGCCTTTATCAGAAACACTGGCAGTAAAAATTGTTTCTCAGCGTTCTGCTTTCCTTCTAATCTTGGTTGCATTGGATTTGTTTGTGTAAAATCTTTTTAATTTAATGTAATCAAAACTGTCCATTCTGCATTTCACTATTTCTTGTTTGGTCATAAATTCTTCCCTTCTCCATAGATCTGACAGGGAATCTATTCCTTGCTCTCCTAGTTTGCTTATGGTATCACCCTTTATGTCTAAATCATGTGCCCATTTTGACTTTATCTTGGTATTTAGTGTAAGATGTTGGTCTATGCCTAGTTTCTGCCATACTATTTTCCAGTTTTCACAGTAGTTTTTGTCAGATAGTGAGTTCTTATCCCAGAAGCTGGAGTCTTTGGGTTTATCAAATGGTAGATTACCATAGCCATTGACTACTATGTCTTGTGACCTTAACCTATTCCACTGATCCACCACTCTATTTCTTAGCCAGTACCAAATAGTTTTGATGATTGCTGCTTTATAATATAGTTTTAGATCTGGTATGGCTAGGCTACCTTCCTTTGCATTTTTCCATTATTTCTGCTGATATTTTTGACCTTTTGTTCTTTTAGATGAATTTTGTCATTATTTTTCTAGCTCTGTTAAATAATTTTTTGGTAGTTTGGTATGACACTGAATAAGTAAATTAATTTAGGTAAAATTGGCATTTTTATTATTTTAGCTTGACCTACTCATGAGCAATTGGTATTTTCCCAATTATCTAGATCTAACTTTATTTATGTGAGAAGTGTTTTGTAATTGTGTTCATATGGTTCCTGGATTTGTCTTGGCAGGTAGGCTCCCAAATATTTTATATTATCTATGGTTATTTCAAATGAAATTTCTCTATTTCTTGTTGCTGGGCTTTGTTGGTAACATATAGAAATGCTATTGATTTATGTGGGTTTATTTCACATCCTACTGCTTTGCTAAAGTTGTTCATTATTTCAAGCAATTTTTTGATTGACTGTCAAGGATTCTTTAAGTATAACATCATATCATCTGCAAAGAGCGATGGTTTTGTTTCTTTATTGCCCATTCTAATTCCTTCAATTTCTTTTTCTTTTCTTATTGCTAAAGCTAACATTTCTAATACAGTGTTAAATAATAGTAGTGATAATGGGCATCCTTGTTTCTCCCTTGATCTTGTTGGGAAAGCTTCTAGCTTATCCCCATTACCTATAATGCTTACTTTTTAAAATTTTTTAAAATTTATTTTTAGTTTCCAACATTCATTTCCACAACATTTTGAGTTACAAATTTTCTCCCCATCCCTCCCCTCCCCTGCACCCCAAGATGGCATGTATTCTTATCCCCATTACCTGTAATGCTTACTTTTTAAAATATTTTAAAACTTATTTTTAGTTTCCAGCATTCATTTCCACAACATTTTGAGTTACAAATTTTCTCCCCATCCCTACCCTCCCCTGCACCCCAAGATGGCAAGCAATTCAATGTAGATTATAAATGTATCGCAAAACACTTCTGTAATAGTCGTGTTGTGAAAGATTAACTATGTTTCTCTCCATCCTATCCTGTCCCCCTTTATTTAATTTTTTCCTTTGACCCTGTCCCTTTTCAAAAGTGTTTGCTTTTGACTACCTTCTACCCTAATCTGCCCTCCCTCCTATCATTCCCCCCTCCCCCTTATCCCCTTCCTCCCTACTTTCCTACAGGGCAAGATACCCAACTGAGTGTGTATGTTATTCCCTCCTTAAGCCAAATCCAATGAGAGCAAGATTCATTCATTCCCTTTCACCTGCTCCCTCTTCCCTTCCATTATAACAGCTTTTTCTTGCCACTTTTATGTGAGATAATTTACCCCATTCTATCTCTTCTTTTCTCCTCCTAATATGCTCCTCTCTTACCCCTTAATTTTATTTTTTCAGATATCATCCTTTCATATTCAACTTACCTGGTGCCCTCTGTATATATGTATGTGTGTGTGTGTGTGTATATATATATATATATATATATATATATATATATATATATGTATATTCCCTTCAGCAACCATAATACTGAAAAAAGTCTCATGAGTTACAAATATCTTTCCATCTAGTAATGTAAACAAAATGGTTCAATTTTAGTAAGCCCCTTATGATTTCTCTTTCCTGTTTACCTTTTCATGCTTCTCTTGATTCTTGTATTTGAAAGTCAAATTTTCTATTTAGCTCTGATTTTTTCATCAAGAATGCTTGAAAGTCCTCTTTAATTGAAAATCCATATTTTGCCCTGAGGTATTATACTCAGTTTTGCTGAGTAAGTGATTCTAGGTTTTAATCTTAGCTCCTTTGACCTCTGGAATATATTCCAAGCCCTTTGATCCCTTAATGTAGAAGCTACTAGATCTTGTGTTATCCTGATTGTGTTTCCACAATACTTGAATTGTTTCTTTCGGGGTGCTTGCAATACTTTCTCCTTGACCTGGGAACTCTGGAATTTCACTACAATATTCCTAGGAATTTTCTTTTTGGGAACTTTTTCAAGAGGTGATAGGTGGATTCTTTCAATTTCTATTTTCCCCTCTGGTTCTAGAATATCTAGGGTCTTTTTTTGAACATGGCTTTCAGGTAGTCCAGTAGTTTTAAAATTATCTCTCCTGGATCTATTCTCCAGGTCAGTGGTTTTTCCAATGAGATATTTCACATTGTCTTCCATTTTTTCATTCTTTTGGTTCTGTTTTATAATTTCTTGATTTCTCCTAAAGTCACTAGCTTCTACTTGCTCCATTCTAATTTTTAAGGCAGTATTTTCTTCCATGGTCTTTTGGACCTCCTTTTCCGTTTGGCTAATTCTGCCTTTTAAGACATTTTTCTCCTCATTAGCTTTTTGGAGCTCTTTTGTCATTTGGGATAGTCTATTTTTTAAGGTGTTATTTTCTTTGGTATTTCTTTGGGTCTCCTTTAGCAAGTCATTGACTCGTTTTTCATGATTTTCTTGCATCGCTCTCATTTATCTTCCCAATTTTTCCTCTACTTCTCTTACTTGATTTTCCAAATCCTTTTTGAACTCTTCCATGGCCTGAGACCAATTCATATTTTTTTTGGAGGCTTTTGGTGTAGGCTCTTTGACTATGTTGACTTCTTCTGGCTGTATGTTTTCATTTTCTTTGTCACCAAAGTAAGATTAGATAGTCTGAGTCCTTTTATGCTACCTGCTCAAATTCCCAGCCAATTACTTGACTTTTGAGCTCTTTGTCAGGATATCACTGCTTCCAGAGTGGAGAGTGCTCAGTCCCAAGTTTCTGGCGTTTTCTGCTGCTATTTTCAGAGCTATTTTTATTCTAAAGTGGTATGATACTCCTCTTCTGGCCTGTGCTCTGGTCTGTGAGTGCCAGCACTCTTCTCTGCCATGTAATTACCAGGAGGACTCCCTCTCTACAGCCACCACAAACTCTCCCACCCCAGCACTCCTCCTCCCCCAAGGACTGACAGCTGGGACTGCGACCCAGATCTAAGCCGGGCAAAGCAAGAGGATGCTGCCTCAGTGCCAGCAAAGAGATCCCTGCACTCCCGTTCTGATCAGCTGCCTGATTCCCACCACTGTCTGTGGGCCTGGAGCTCTAGAAGCTGCCGCAGCAGCCACCTCCACTACCCCAGGCACATATAATACTTACTGATGATTTTAGATAGATATTGCATATCATTTTAAGGAAAACTTTTATTCCTATGCTCTGTAGTGTTTTTAATAGAAATGAGTATTGTATTTTTTCAAAAGCTTTTTTGTATCTATTGAGATAATTGTATGGTTTCTTTTAGTTTTGTTGTTGATATGCTTAGTTATGCTGACAGTTTTCCTAATTTTCAACCAGCCCTGCATTCTTCATATAAATTCTATCTGGTCATGGCATATTATCCTGATAAATTGTTATAATGTCTTTGTTAATATTTTATTTAAAATTTTTGCATCAATCTTCACTAGGGAAATTGGTCTATAATTTTCTTTCTCTGCTTTGGCTCTTTCTGGTTTAGGTATCAGCACCAAAAAGGAATTTGGTAGGCCTCCTTCTTTGCCTATTTTCCCAAATATTTTGTATAGTATTGGAATTAATTGTTCTTTAAATGTTTGGTAGAATTCAGTTGAAAATCCATCTGGCCCTGGAGATTTTTTCCTAGGGAGTTCATTGATGGCTTGTTCAATTTCTTTTTCTAAAATAGGGTTATTTAGGTATTTCCTCTTCTGTTAATCTGGGTAGTTTAATGTTTTGTTAATATTCATCCATTTTACTTAGATTGTCATATTTATTGGCATACAATTGGGCAAAATAACTCCTAATTATTGCTTTAATTTCTTCTTCTTTGGTGGTGAATTCACCCTTTTCATTTTTTGATGCTGGTAATTTGCTTTTCTTCTTTCTTTCTTTTTTTTTTAAATCAAATTAACCAAAGGTTTATGTATTTTATTGATTTTCATAAAATCAGCTCTTAGTTTTAGTAGTCCAATAATTTTCTTTCAATTTTATTAATTTCTCCTCTGATTTTTAGATTTTCTAATTTAGAATTTAATTGGGGATTTTTAATTTGTTCTTTTTCTAGCTTTTTTTAGTTGCATGCCCAATTCATTGATCTGCTCTTTCTCTATTTTATTCATATAAGCATTTAGAGATGTAAAATTTCCCCTAACAACTGCTTTGGCTGCATTCCACGAATTTTGATATATTATCTCATTATTGTTCTCTTTGATGAAATTATTGAGTATTTTTATGATTTTTAGTTTGACCTACTCATTCTTTAGAATTAAATTATTTAGTTTCTTATTTCATTATGATTCGAAAAGAATGTAATTAATCTTTTTGCCACTCAGCATTTGATTGTGAAGTTTTTATGCCTTACATGGCCGGTTCTTGTGTAATGCCATGTACTGCTGAGAAAAAGGTGTATTCCTTTTTATCTCCTCTCAGTTTTCTCCAGAGGACTGTCATATCTAACTTTACTAAAATTTCATTCACTTCTTTAACTTCTTTCTTGTTTGTTTTGTGTTTAGATTTATCTAGTTCTGAAAAGGGGACATTGAGGTACCCCAATAGTATAGTTTTCCTGTAACTTCACTTAACTTCTCCTCTAAGAATTTGAATGCTAAAGTACTTGGCACATATATGTTTACTATTGATATAGCCTCATTGTCTATGATACCTTTTAGCACGATGTAGTTTCCTTTCTTATCTTTTTAATTAGACCTGGTTTTGCTTTTGCTTTGTGTGAGATCAGGATTGCTACCCCTCCTTTTTTTTTTTTTTTTTTTACTTCTCCTGAAGCATAATATATTCTGCTCCAGCCTTTTACCTGTACCTCATGTGTATATTTCTGCTTCAAATGTGTTTCTTGTAAACAACATTTAGTAGGATTCTGGTTTTTAATCCACTGTGCTTTCTGCTTCCATTTTATGGGAAAGTTCATCTCATTCACATTCACGGTTATGATTACTGTGTATTTCCCTCCATCCTATTTTTTCCTATTCATACTTTTCTTTCTCCTTCCACCTTTTTCCTCCTCACCAGTGTTTTGCTTCGGACCACTACCTTCGTCAATCTGCCCTCCCTTCTATAAGCCCCCCACCCCCACCCTCGCCCTTTCTTTCCCCTTTCCCCTCCTAATTCCCTATAGGGTAAGATAAATTTCTATACCCTACTGTGCTTTTTTGGTGCCAAATTTGATGAGTAAGGTTCAAACAATGATCACCCCCTCATTTCTTTCCCTCTACCGTAATAGTTCTTTTGTGCCTCTTCAGGTGATGTAATTTACCCTATTGTGTCTCTCCCATCCTCTTTTCCCAGTACAATCTTTTTTGACCTCTTAATTTTTTTTTGTATCATCACATCAAAGTCAACTTATACCCACACCCCCTGTCTGTGTAACTTCTAACTGCCCTAATAGGGATACAGTTCTCAAGAATTACAAGTATCATCTTCCCATGAAGGGATGTAACAGCCTTATTGAGTAGCATGTTTTTTTCTTCCCTGTTTAACTTTTTATGCTTCTTTTGAGTCTTGTATTTGAATATTGAATTTTTGGTTCAGCTCTGGTCTTTTCATTAGGAAAATTTGAAAGCCCCCTATTTCATTTAATTCTCATCCTTTCCCCTGAAAGATTATGGTCAGTTTTTCTGGGTTGTTTATTCTTGGTTGTAATCCAAGCTCTTTTGCTTTCTGGAATATATTCCAAGCTCTCCAATCCTTTAATGTAGAAGCTGCTAAGTTCTGTGTAATCCTGACTATGCTCCTTGATATTTCAATATTTTTTTCTGGCTGTTTGCTGTATTTTCTCCTTGACCTGATAATTCTGTAATTTGGCTACAATATTCTTTGGATTTTTCATTTTGGGATCTCTTTCAAGAGGTGATAGGTGGATTCTTTCAATGACTATTTTACCTTCTGGTTCTAGGACATCAGGGCACTTTTTCTTGATAATTTCCTGAAAGATGCTGTCCAGGCTGTTTTTTGATCATGGCT
This sequence comes from Trichosurus vulpecula, assembly GCF_011100635.1. Lineage (NCBI taxonomy): Eukaryota > Metazoa > Chordata > Mammalia > Diprotodontia > Phalangeridae > Trichosurus > Trichosurus vulpecula. The sequence goes on along the minus strand of NC_050575.1, from coordinate 127,815,618 downwards.
TTTAGGTAGTCCAGTATTCTTAAATTATTTCTCCTGGATCTGTCTTCCAGGTCAATTGTTTTTCTAATGAGTTATTTTACATTTTTTTTCTATTTTTTCATTCTTTTGATTTTTTTTGACTGCTTCTTGATGTCTCAAAGTCATTAGCTTCTGCTTGCCCAATTTTAATTTTTAAGGAATTATTTTCTTCAGGTAGCTTTTGTACCTTCTTTTCCATTTGGTCAGTTCTGCTTTTAAAGGAGTTGTTTTCTTCAGTGGATTTTTTTCTTTCCATTTGGCCAATTGTCTTCTTTAGTCAAATTTTGTCCTTCCTTTTCGAAGCTGTTGACTCTATCTTGTATAACTCATTTCTTTTCCCAGTTTTTCTTCCACCTCTTCTGTTTGATTTTTACCATACTTTTGAGCCCTTCCAAGAAGACTTTTTAGGTTTGAGACCAATTCATCTTCCCCTTTGAGGCTTTGCATGTAAGCATTTTGACATTGTTATCCTCTTCTGAGTTTGCATTTTGATCTTCCCTGTTGTCATAATAGCTTTCTATGGTCAGGGCTCTTTTCTGTTTTTTATTTTTACTCATTTTTACCTATTTCATGACGTTTAAAGTTGAGCTCTGCTCCTGAGACACAGGAGGGACACTGTCCCAAGCTTTCTGCGTTGGGGTCCTGGGTGCTGGAGGCTTGTGCACTGCACTGGGGTGGCCTGGCCTAATTGCGCCTATTGTGCTGGGGGTCTCTGGGCTGGCAGTTTGCTTTCTGTCTTGGGGCTGGAGGCCTCACAACTGGCCTGCTGTGCCACTAGTCTGCTGATCCAGGACTGAGGGCTTCAATTGCTGATCTGTTCTGTGGCTAAGAGCCTCCTGCTAGCTTGCTGGATACCATCTGTGCTGGGCTGTGCTCCCCTTTTTCCCAAATGAGACAGACCTTTCCTGAAGTCCTGAGTTTCCTTTGGCTGGAAAATTGTTTTACTACTTCTTTTTGTAGGTTCATGCCAGCCATTTAGAAGCTTGATTTAACGTTGTTTCCAAGACAAACTAGGGAGAGCTCAGGCAACTTCCTGACTTTCCTTCCCCGCCATCTTGGCTCCTCCTCTAAAACAGAGGATTTTGACAGTTAATTGTCATCTTTGAAGAAGTCTGTATGCAGCCAATATGAAAGAGATCTAACAGAACTTTTTTCCTGAGGAGATGTGGGTAGTTAACTATCATTGGAAAATAAATCTGTGAAGGACCTGGAGAGTCTGTCATTTCTGAGAGTGAGAGAGGAACTTTAGTGACACTAAGTTGAATTAACTACCTTTAGAGAAGGACTCTATGGCAAAGACATTTTGCATGAGAGACATTCTGAGAAGAATTCCTGAGGGGCAACTGAGAGGCTTTAACTGCCATCCTGAGGTGAATTTAACTGTTATACTATGAGGAGAGAGGTGCAGTTAACTGACATTTGTAAAAGGAATTCCATTGTTGAATTGTGGTTCCTGTGTTTTGGAGGAGCTGGTAGCTGTAGCCATTGATGAGAGAATTCTAGTCAACATATTTTTCTTGCTTTTTTTCCAGAGTACTGACATGACTTGGGTTGTGACCATCCTCTCATATGACATTGTGTCAATATCTAGCTATATCTGTATTATTTGTTACTGTTATGGTTAAAAGTACTGATATTTGTCTACCAGGGGTGGGGAACCTATGGCCTAGAGGCCACATGTGGCTGTCTAGGTCCTTGGGTGTGGCTTTTTGACTATTGAGTCCAAGTTTTACAGAATAGATCCTTTTATTAAGGGGATTTGTTTTGTGAAGTTTGGATTCAGTCAAAGGGCTGCACTTGGGGACCTAGAGGGCCACATGTAGCTTTGAGGCCACAGGTTCCCCACCCCTGAAGCTTACGTGTTTGGGGGTTGAGACTGAGAAAAGAGAAAAGGCGTAAGGGAAAAGAGGTGTCTCTGGTTCTAAAAATGAAGGGTGGGGGCTTAGAGCTAATTAGCAAAAGAGATTTTTGCATTTTAAGTTCTTTTTGAAGTAATTATCATTCATAACCACTAGATTACTTTTGAACCCAGTGAGAATTAATAAGGTAATAAGGGAGTAGCATGATGAGATGAAGATGTGTTTCTCTCTTTGAGATATTGTTCATAATATACATCAGACACATCTTCTGCAGGTTCATACTTGTGCGGTCTTATCCATAAGATTGCTACATGTAACTTTATCAAAATCCTAATATGCTTGTACTATCTACCTCAAAGGGAGGTTGTATGGAAAGGGTTTTGTAAAACTTAAACCACTATGGAAATGTGAGCCAAGGAATTATAGAATCCGAGCATTGGAAGGGACTTCAGAAAACCATTTATTCCAATCCATAACTGAAGGAGAATCCCTTTTTTATTTAACATTTTAAAAAATTATTATTTTTCTCAATTACACGTAAACATAGATTTTTAATGTTTGTTTTTTAAAATTTTGATTTTGAAATTCTCTCTTTCCCTTCCTTACCCACTCCACGAGAGGGCAAGTGATTTCGTATGATTATACATGTGCAGTCATGTAAAACATTTCCATATTAACCATGTAACAAGAAAAAAAGAAACCAAACTCAACCTTATACCAAAAAAACCCTAAGAATAATAAAGTTAAAAAAAAGTATACCTCACTGTATTTAGACTCCATCAGTTCTTTCTCTGGAGGTGGGTAGCACATCATGAGTTCTTTGGAATTGTCTTGGATTATTGTATTGCTGAGAATAGCTGTCATTCACAGTTGATGATACGATATTGATGTTACTTTGTACAATATTCTCCTCATTCTGCTCATTTCACTTTGCATGAGTTCATGTAAGTCTTTCAAGGTTTTTCTGAAAGCATCCTGCTTGCCATTTCTTATAGCACAACACTTTTTATCATAACCATATCCCACAACTTGTTCGTCTGTTCCCCAATTCATAGGTGTTCCCTCAATTTCCAATTCTTTGCCACCTCAGAAAGAGCTGCTACAGATATTTTTGTGCATATATATATATATATCCTTTTTCTTTTTCTCTGATCTCTTTGGGGTTTAGACCAGTAGTAGTATTTCTAGGTCAAAGGGTATGCACAGTTTTGTGGCCCTGTGGGCAGAGTTCCAAATGGCTCTCCAGAATGGTTAGATCTGTCCATAATTCCTAAAATTCCTAAAAGATGATGCTATTAGCATGCTATATTCAATCTGCCAGCACATTTGAAAAACGCAACAGTAGCCACTGGATTAGAAAAGATCAGTTTATGTCCCAATCCAAAAAAAGGCAATGTCAAGGAATGTTCACATTATCAACAGATTGTGCTTATTTCACACACCAGCAAGGTTATCTTAAGATTTTGCAAGCTAAGCTTCAGCAGTATGTGAACTGATAATTACCAGCAGGCTGATTTTCAAAGAGGCAGAGGAACTAGAGACCAAATTGCCAACATTCACTAGATTATGGAGAAAGCAAGGGAATTTCAGAAAAAAAAAAACATCTACTTCTGCTCCGTTGACTGCACTAAAGGCTTGGATTGTGCAGATCACAACAAAATGTGGTAAGTCTCAAAGAGATAGGAGTGCCAGATCATTTTACTTGTTTCTTGAGGAACCTCTATGTGGACCAAGAAGCAAGAATTAAAACTGAACATGGAACAACTGATTGGTTTAAGACTGAAAAAGGAAAATGACAAGGCTGTGTATTGTTACCTTATTTATTTAACTTGTATGCAGAGTACATCATGCAAAATCAAAAGCTAGAATTAAGGTTACCAGGAGAAATATCAATAGTCTCAGATATATGCAGACAATGCTTCTCTGATGACAGGGAATAATGAAGAATCAAGAAGCCTCTTTTTGAGGGTGAAAGAAGAGAATGGAAAAATTGGCTTGAAGCTTAACATCAAAAAAACTAAGATCTTGTCAAGTAGTCCCATTACTTCCTGGTAAATAGAGGGAGAAGAAATGGAAGCAGTGTCAGATTTTATATTCTTGAGCTCAAAGATCATTGCAGACAGTGACTGCAGACAGTGACTGCAGCCATGAAGTTAAAAGACACTTGGTCCTTGGAAGGAAGGCCATAGCAAATCTGGACAGCATTCTAAAAAGCGGAGACATCAACTTGCTGACAAAGGTCTATATAGTCAAAGCTGTGGCTTTTCCAGTAGCAGCGTGTGGCTATGAGAGTTGGAATATAAGGAAAGCTGAGTACCAGAAAGAATCAATGCTTTCAAATTGTGGTGCTGGAAAAGACTTTTGATAGTCCCTCAGACAGCAAGGAGATCAAATCAGTCAATACTTAAAGAAATTAATTCAGGCTATTCACTGGAAGGTTAAATACTGAAGCTATAGCTTAAATATTTTGGCCACATAATAAGAAGACAGGACTCCTTGTTAAAGACTCTAATGTTGGGAAAGATTGAAGGCAAAAGGAAAAGGGGAAGACAGAGGATGAGATGGATAGATAGCATCCTGGAAACAACAAACATCGACTTGGACAGACTTCTAGAGATAGTAGAGGATAGAAGGGCTGTGCGTGCTATGGTCCATGGGGTCATGAAAAAATCAGACAGAACTGGGAACAACACAATAGCATTCTACATTTATCTTTCTACCTGCTTATATATCTAAAAAAGTTTTATCACTGCCTTTTTAAAAAAAAAACCGCAGTAAATTCTGCATATACTCTGTTTACCCCCTCTTATAACAGAGAAATATCAATATAGTCATGTGGCATATGTAACACTCTGCACCTGTACTCCCCCCTTATCAGAGTTCAGCTTCCTTTTAGTGTTCTTTGCATTTACTTTATTCTAGTCTTTGTTCTGTTTATTTTATCTTTCATCAATTCATTACAAATTTTACCTGAAGTTTTTTTTGAATTTTTGATATTTGCCATTTCTTACTACATGGTAAGTATATATGACCCTAAAATGCTCATATACCTTAGTTTTTTAGTCATTTTTTATTAAGTAGAAATTTTGTTTTCAGTTCTTTGCTACCACAGAAGGTGCTGCTATGAATATTTTGGTAGATACTGGGTCTTCCCTGATGACTTTGACCTCCTTAGTATCATCCTATTTTTAGATAGCTCTGAATATTTGGAAGTTTTTTATTATATGGATCCATATCTTTTTTCTTCAAATTCTACCCATCATTCCTGCCAGTTTCTGCCTTTTGGGACTAGCAAAACAAGTTTGAATTAATTTCTTCCATATGGCAGCCTTTCAGATTCTTGAAGACAGCGATCATGTTCTCCATGAGACCTTCTTGTCTAAGACACCTTCTCTTCCAGATATCATCAGTTTCTTTAGTAGATTCTCAAATGGCCCATTCCCCATTCTGACCCATCTTCTTCTCAATCTGGATGTTCTCCATAAAAATAAGGTACTAAGCACAATATTCCAGATTTGGACTGACCAGAGTATACCACACAACAGGACTGTCACCTCCCTTGGTTCAAGACATAAGGTCTCTCATTGCCGCTTTGGATAGCATTACCTTTTTTTTTTTTTTAAATTTCTCTGTCACCCTTTTGATTCTCAACAAGACTGCAGTTCACTAAAATCTTCAATTTTTTTTTTTTGTTACTCAAATTGTTAATTGGCATGTAAGCGGCCAAGTGAAGCCTCAAACCCAGGTCCTTGATTCATCCATCATAAGGTCATAGCTTTCGAGCTACAGTGGACCTAAGAGGTATCCAATCCCCTCATTTTACTGAAAAGGAAACTGAGGCCAGGGAGGTGAAGTGATTTATTCAAGGTCACATATAGGTAAGGTGGTAAGCAGCAAAGCAAGTACTGAAACCTATGTCCTTTGACTCCACATCCTGCCCTCCTTTCACCATATTAAACTGTCGTTTAGCCATCCTTTTTCTATCATGTACTTTTGAATTTTATTTATTTGAATCTGTGTTTATCCCTGTTAAACTTCATCTTCTTAGATTGGCCTATTGCTCCTGCAAGTCATGATTTTTGGACTGACTCATCTAATATGGTTAACTTCCCTTTCTAAATCATGCTTCTGTGTGTGTTCGTGTAAAGGAAACAGTGCAAGAGGAAGGAGAGCTTGGTCCTGGCCTTGCCACTTATTAGCCATATGACTGTGGCCAAATCACTTTATACCTCTGAGGCTCAGTTTCCTCAAATAGATAATGGAACTAATAGTAGCTTACATTTATATAGTGCTTTAAAGTTTGTAAAACTTTTTCCTTATAGCAACATTGTAAGGTAGGTAGAGCAAATAGTTTCCAGTTTCTTGCAGAAGGAAATTGAGGCTTTAAGAGGTAAAGTGCCTTGCCTCAAGGTCACACAGCTAAAAAAATATTAGAGCCAAGATTCGATTTCAGGTTTCCTAGCTCCAAAGTCTAGAGTGCTTTCTGTGATAATTAATGGTATTTTCAGTTTTTGCATGTGAGTAAAAATTGTAATCAATCAGTGCAAATTTCAAATGTTACATTTTGAACTTCTTAGAAGATGGCTGTCTATTAAAAATTATTTCTGTAAGCTCTACTTGGTTTTGCATCAACTCTGTGATAAGTCTTGGCACTGTGTAACTTCAAGAGCCATTTTGGTAATTAACAAATTCCAGAGTTTAGTTCAAATAGGGATTATCTCTTCCTTTTCTCCTCCTTCCCCTCCCTCCTAAAAGATACCAGCTTGCTATTAGAGGTATTGAATATTCTGACCTGTAGTAAACTCTCATTTATCTGACATGGTCCAGGAACTTGGTAGCCTGGTTAACTATAAATTATTATACATGAATTACCAGTTTTTTAAGAATCAGAGTATAGCAAAACATGGTTAATATCAAAATGTTCAGGGAAATCATGTTGTATAGACATTAGTTGAAGAAACTGGGGATGTTTAATCTTGAGACTAGAAGACTTGAGGGGGAGAGCATGCTAATCATCTTCAAATATCTGAAGGACTATCATACTGTAAAGAGAGACTTTGCTCGGATGCAGAAAGCAGAACTAAAACTAACAATAGTGGTTCATATTTATATCTATCACTTAAAGATTTAGAATGCAGGTTTTTAACCTGGGGTCCATAGACCCCCAAGGTGCCCTATGGATAGATTTAAGAGGTCCATGAACTTAGGAAAAAAATTACATCTTTATTTTCACTAACCTGTAACTGAAATTTAATATTTCCTTTAATTATGAATATAGTCAGCAAGCACATTATTCTGAGAAAGGGTCCGTAGGCTTCCCCAGCCTGCTAAAGGGGTGCATGATACAAAAAAGGCTAAAAACCCCTCATTGAGCAAGTGCTTTCATTATTATGACTAGAAAGGTAGGTGGTGCAAGTGTGTTTATCTCCATCTGATAGAGAGAAATTCATGCTCACAGAGGTAACAGGACTTACCTAGGGTCACAGCAATTTAGTAAAAGTGAATAGGTTAATAGGATTTTGTGCTTGAAGGGATCCGCTGGTCACTGAATCTCTGAGATGAACGGGACCTCAGAGGTCATTTAGTCCAAACCTTAGCAAGAATCCCCTTTGTCTCCTTCATACCTGACAACTGGTCATCCACAAGGAATCCTTATGTTAATTTCTTTGTTATTTTCTATGTTAATTTCCTGTTTTGCCTGCTGGTACTTATCCCTAGTGCTTAGGGCAGTACCTGGCACATTGACAAGCTGGATAAACTGTCCCTTCATCCACATTTACAAAAAAAAAAAAAAGCTCTAATTTGCATATGCATTTCTAGTTCCTGGTATTACATCTGTCTAAAAGATGTACTCTGTTTTTTGTCTTAATTGTCTAATTTAAAAGTTTTCCAGGGTAGACACCTAAGATACTTCCAACTTCTCACAGCCTCCTCTATTATTGTTAAGCACAAATACAATAGTAATACATCACAGTCCATGAATTCATAGTCCGGAAATCATTGCCTTACATTTGTGTATGTGAATTTTTTTATGGTCCAAATTTCTGGACCTCCTACAAGGGGAAGGGAAAGGAGGGGAAAGGAAAGGAATCAGCATTTATATAGCACCTACTATGTGCCAGACACTGTGCTAGGTGATTCACAAATATCTCATTTGATCTGCACAACATTTCTTCCATTGCCTTTAATCTACTCCCATTGCCATCACTTTAATTCAGGCCCTCTATGTCACCACTGCTTGCTTGGACTATTGGAATAATTCTTAACTGATTTCCTTGTCTCAAGTTTCCCTCCCTTTTTACTCCATTTTCCACAAAGATGCCAAATTGATATTCCTAAAGTATAGGTCTGTGTCATGCCTGCCTCTCTTTAAGAATCTGTAATGCTTCCTTGTTGCATCTAAGATCAAATACAGGTTCCTCTGGCATTTAAAGTCCCTTCCATCTTGGCTCCAACCTATCTTCCAGACTTATTTCATATTATTCTCTTTTATATACTTTTTAATTTATAGCCAAATTGGTTTACCTGCTGTTCCTTGTACCTGACATTCTACCTCCTATCCTCATACCAGCAATGCATTCCCACTTCATCTTCCCCTTTTGGAATCCTTAGTATTCTTCACAGATTCACTGATTTTTAAGAACTGGAAGGGACCACAGTGGCCATCTAGACCAACCATTCACAAAAGTAGTCTCTCCTACAACAAATATTTCCAGTCTTTGCTAGACAACCACTTCTTAAGGTAATCTGTTCCATTTTCTAATAACTCCAGTTGTTAACATGTGGAGCCTAAATTGACCTCTTTGCAATTGAGACTAAACAGAACAAATCTAATCCCTCCTCTAAATGTCAATTCTTCAGATAATTGTAGACTACTATCATGCTCCCTGGAATATTCTCAGCTCCTGGCTAAACATTCTCAGTTTCTTAAAATCATCTTCATGTGACTCAAACTCACGGTGCTTTACCATCCTGGTTGCCCTCCTGTAGGGCATAAACATCAGCACAAATCTCCCCACCTTTGGGAGGCTTATTCTGATTACCCATAGCTTTTAAACAGCCCCCACTCCCCATTTCTTTGTATATATGTTGTATTTGTTCATCCATTGTTCATACTTGTGTCTCCCCCCTGAGTCCTTGCCCCCCATATGTTTTGTTTTGTTTTGTTTGTTTTTTATCTTTTGGCAAATAGTATGTGCTTAAGAAATGTTTGTTGAGTGAATGAATAATTATCATCTGTGCTCTATTCCTAACCAGTGGGGACAGATCCTTGAATAGTTAGTTCCTTTATACAACCCCTTTGATTTACAGTTTTCCTCACAACAGCCCTGTTATTCTCCATTATATACATGAGGAAAGCTGACCTTCCAGTGATAAATGACTTGTCCAAAGTCACACATAAGCAGAGGATATATGGTGTTTTGTAGTCAGGATGGAGGAGTGGAGTTCTAGGCAAAAAACATGTGTGGTCATCCTTTTGTAATTTCAGAATCTTAGGATGTTAGCACTGAAAGGGACCTTCAAGAGATTTTCTTTGTTGCAAAATGTGCCAAAAGATATTTCTCCCCAAGGATCTTGTCTTTCAGCAGTTTGTGAAGGCAGAATAAATTTTCACTTTGTGTTCAGGGAAGATGGTAAGTAACATGATTCTGTTCAACCATAATTTAAGAAAAAATCAAGTTAGAAACGTAAATGTGATAGCAGTGGCAAAGTTGTCAGGGTCTTAGAATTTAACAAGTGTTCGAAGGATTAGTAAAGGAAATGTAGTTTATACCGCTGCTTTTATGACAAAGAATTTAAAAGGTTTTACTCTAAGCCTCACCATGTGTTTCTTCCTTTTCTACAAAACATACCACTAAATTGAAAAGAGAGATGAATCTCTTAGAGGGAAACTATTAACTCTGAGGGAGTTTATCTTTGTTTGAAAGAAAGCAGTGCATTTACATTTGAATTGGCCCTGAATGTAGCATGTATCCCTAATCTGGTTCCTACTACAAGTTGGTAAGTAGTTTAAGTACTTCCTACTTTTATGTTCTGGCTGGTGTAGTACCATCCCTGTTTTCTCTGGAGGTCCTAAATTTTATACCTCAAAGTAAGCGAACTGCTGTCCTATTTAACTCATAAGTTTTTGTGCGGCTCAAAATGAGATCATGTGTGAAAGTATTTTGAATAATATAAACTGCTATTCAGCCTAGTAGTGGAAAAAGTACTAGTTTGGGAGTTTTGGGATTGGGATTGGGGGAAATCCTGGCCACTGCTGAACAATGTGACCTGGGGTAACCGACCACTTTCTGGGCTCTAATGTCTATTTATAAAGTGAAGGAGTTAATAAACTATATGATCTCTAGGGTTCTGCCCAGCTCTAGGATTTAAAAAGTTTTATTATTTTTCTCTGCCAGAATTATCTATCTGTCTGTCTGTCTACGAATACATATCTATATAAGTACAACTCTCTGGCTCTGTCTCAGTCTCTGTCTCTTCTTTTGTGTCCAGATGATGTTGTGGATAGTATAGGACATCTCTCTCTCTGTCAGCATCCCCCCTGTCTTTCAAATCTCAGTTTAAATGCTGCTCCTCCTTATAAAGGGAAGGGAACAAGAAGTATTTATACAGCTTCTACTATGTGCCAGGCATTTTGCGAAGGGCTTAACAAATATTATCTCATTTGATCCTCTCAACAACCCTGTGAGGTAGGTGCTTTATCCCCATTTTATAGTTGAAGAAATGGAGGCAAACAGAAGTTAGTGATTTGTCCAAGGTCACACATGCAAGTCTTCCTGATTCCAGACCCAGTGTGCTGTTTCCTGTGCCACCTGGCTGTCCTTGGAAGTATACCTTCTCCTCCCCCCCCTCAAGTTATCTTTCTTCATCTGATCTTACCATACTTTATAATCATCTTTTTCAGTTAAAATTTCGAATGCTAGCTAGCATTTATATAGACTTTCAAGTTTGCAGAGGCTTTCCATATATTATCTCGTTTCATCCTCACAACCCTGTGAGGTAGGTGCTATTATTATTTCCATTTTACAGATGAGGAAACTGAGGCTGAGACACATAAGTAGTTGAGGTAGGATTCCAACTCAGGTTTTCCTCAGTCCAGTACTCTATCAACTTCGCCACCTAGCTGCTTCATGAGAGTATGCATTTTGTCTCACTTGTATATTCCACAGCACTGAGCACATTGTATTTATTTAATATAGATTGTCTTTAATAAACGTTTGTTGAGTGAATGAATTTTTTTGGCCTAGTGAAGGTAGGTTTGATCTATATGATAGAAATCTTTCCAAACAATAGTAAAAACTCCAAAATTACTGCAAGATTATAAAATCTTTTAAAGATAATCTTTTGCAAGAAGAAAGTTTTATTTCTTTTGGCAACCTGGTTTAATGGAAAGAATACTGGATTTGTTGTTGAGAACCCTGTTGGAATCTGCGCTCTTTCACTTATTTTCTATGTAGTGAGAACTTGGGGCAGGCTATTTGATTTTTCTACTTGTGAATTTCATCATTTATATATGATCCATTTTAGCTCCAAGATGCTATGATAACTTCTGTGGATCCTGTCATAATCCTTATGATTTTACAACATCCCTGAATTCTAAATTGAAGCCTTACCTCTTTAAAATAATGGAAGAATTTATGGAGATACTCACTTTAGTTTTACTGCTCGCTTAGGTTGCTGGTGTTAATCAGCAAACATTTACGAAGTTCTTGTTGAGTATACAGCATTTCTTATTTCATTGAGTTCGTCTTGATTAGATTTTACTGATACGTTCTACTTGATCATAACTTGCTGTAAGTAGATTGTTAGCACATTAGCCTAAATAATATACTAGGAAAATTGCTTCTGATTGTGAGATACCCTTCTTCAATCATTACACTCACTTTTCCTATCTTAGATACTCATATGTTAAAAGTTGAGGCTCTTTTGCCAATTGGTTTGGAAATGGTAATTGCTGAACAAATTATCTATTTGAATCGAATTGGTAAAGTAGCTGTCTTGCACTGGATTATATGGGGTTACATCCAGCTTAACATCCTATGTTCCAGGGTTCTTTCCATCCCCCATATTGTGTTCTTTGTTCTAGCATATTCTCTAAGATCCTTTCTGTAGCTCTAAGATTGTGTTCTTTCTTACTTTAAGATGTTTTAAGGTCCTTGCTAACACTTATAATTTGATTCCATAGCTTGGAAATTATTTACTTGTCATTTGTACCAGGCACATTTGGGAAGGAAATCTTCATTGCTCTGTTTGTTTTAGATATTTATACTTGCAGCCCTTCTTAAAAATGACCATAGACCCTCGCTTGCCTAGGCTGTCAGTGCATTGCTGTTGTTTAACCAGAAGGGGAGACTAGTTGTAGAAAAAGTCTCACTCATGAGACTTTACAAGAAAACCCCCCTTTTGTAGATATATATGTATATATGTGTATATATATATGCACATATATATATATACACATATATATGTATATTTTAAAAGAGTTTGACATCTTCATCAAGTTCACAGTAGGCCTGCTTTGTTTGCTCTCTCTTGAATGGCTGATAAGATTTTTCTTCTATTGTCTTGTGCTGCTAGAACAGATCTTTCCATGGCTGGGGTGGGTTTTTTGTAAATCCACAATATGGTCATTGTCTGGTGGTGAATAATTGTGGCTGCTTTTTGTACCAGCAGAACTAAGGCTTTGGCTGTGAACAGATTCCTTCTTAGCGTGAAAAGAGACTAATCCATGTAAATACAGGCCCAAAATAAAGCTTTACAGAAAAAGGGAAAGACTGCTAAGCAGGAGGCCATAGGTCAGCAATTTAACCTTTAACCTTACAAATAAGAAGCATGAAAGTTCCAGAATTGGTTTACAAAGGCGAGCTCCTGTGATCTGTCAGTTTTTCTTTTCAGAGGACAACTGAGTGAGAGAACTGACTGACAGCTAGTGCCTTTTAACTGCACAGTGAAATTAACAGCTTCATGGAAACCTTACTTTTTAGAGATGAAATTAAGGATTACCTTGAAACTTTGTTTTGTAAAAGCCCCTATTGAAACTTAAAAAACCCTAAAAAATGAAATTTTCTTAAAAATCAGTGAAGATGGCAATAGAGGGTGGGTGATCATCTGTCAGAGATACTATAGAAAAGACTCCGGCATTGAGTGGGAGCTTAGATTGGAGGACTTCAAAAGTCCATTTAAATTCTCAAGCTTCCCTGGTTGCTTAGCCCAGCATTCAAGGCCCTCAACAGTTGGCCTCCAGCCTACCCTTCTAGCCTTCGCTTGCTGTGTTCCCTTCACTTAGCCTCTTTTTAAGTCAGACTGCCCTGAATATTCCATGTTTTTCTGCCTTATCTTGTCTCTTCTCTCCCCTTGTATTTATTTGTTCAGGCATTCTTTCTCTTCTCAAACTTTTCAGAATCCTTGAGTTCTTTCCAGCCCAGCTCAGTCTAGTTTTTCCTCTTCATATTTTGTTGTCTGGCTACCTTTTTTGCTTCTATCAAATTCTATTTCATATTATGCTTATTTGTATACCTGCTATGTACCCTCATTAGATTGTAAGGACAAAGACTGTGCCCTTGAAACTCTATCCCTGAGCATAGGGCCTTGTATAGAGTAGTTGTTCTATAAATGGTATTGAATTGTATCTTGGAGGATGGTTAGGGTCTCAGTAGGCCAAGATGGGGGTAAGAGCATGTTAGATGGTTTTATAGTATGAATACGAAACTTTTAAAATCGTAAATCACTAGTAAAACAAATGATCTATTACAGAGGGTGTAAGTACAAATAGGGTAAGACTTGGCTAATTTGGGGCTTCTATTAAATCTTTAATCCATTCTGAGACATCTAAATTTTATACTACAACATGCCACCAGAACCTTTCCCCAGGACCTTTTTGTGACACAGAAGAAATTGTGGGCTTTCAGAGTACAAGTTCTGTCAGACACTATCAAGTTGGAAAAGCTTTGAATAGATGCCTGGTGCAAGGTTTTCTGTCTGTTATACAAGCACCAGCTTAGCTAAGGGTGGGGAGGTTGAGGGACCAGGTGAAGAAATTTTTTGTGGTCATGTTGGGGCCGTGATCTGCATTAGTGGAGGGAGCAGCCCTCAAGGGTCATACAATCATGGATCCTTGCAGTATTGAAGTAAATCCTATGATAATACCAGGGTTTAAAAAAAAAAGCAAACAACCAATTAGTGTTAATTAGGTGAACATGTTCAAAAGAATAGCTGAAATCTTTACCCTTGATGGAATAAGCAAAAGAACATAAGGTTTGGAGTCAGTGGACCTATATTTAAGTTCTGGCTGTTTTGTTCATCACCTGTGTGATCTTAGACAAGTTACTTAACCTCTCTGTTCTCAGTTTTCATGTCTGTAAGATGAAGGGGTTAAATTAGTTGATCCCTAATGTCACCATAGCTCTAAATCTGTGAAACTTCAAAACTATGATTCACATGGAATTATTCTCCTGTCGTCAGAAAGCAGGAAAAAAAGCTGGAACGTTACTCAGACAATCAAGGGAAATTGTAGTTTCCCCTAGAACCTGCTGCCCAGTCAAATTAGGAATAACATGAAGGTAAAAGTATGTTTTTGATTTCTAATAATGTTTTCAGGTCTTTCTCTAGGAAGGAAAGCCTGACTTAGAGCCTTCGATTTCTAAATCAGCTCTGGAACAAGCTTCTGCATCAATCCTAGAGAGATTGCCCCTAGTAAGGTGTCCATTTGACTGCAAATGAAAAATAATCATTAGGATGAAGTTGTTGCTTTCTGTTGGTAAAGATTCTTTTCCACACATCTATATATAATAGAGCTCCTATAAATGAACTTATAATAATAACTGATATATATATATATATATATACATATATATGTGTGTGTACACACACACACACACACACACACACACACACACACACACACACACACTTTAAGGTTTGCAAAGTGTTTAACCTATATTATCTCATTTGATCCTAACAACAATCTTATATAGTAGGTGCTATTATTACTTTAATTTTGCAGATGAGTCAACTGAGGCTGATAGAGGTAAAGTGACTTGCCCAGTTGTCTAGCTAGTAAGTGTCTGAGGTCAAATTTGAACTCTGATCTTCTGACTTTAAGTACAGTACTTATCCACTGTGCTGCCTAGAAGGGAAATCTAAATAAAGCCTGAGAACAGCCTAGAAATCTTTCTTCAAAAAAGTGATTAATATCTGTAGTATTTATAGCAACTATATCTCTCTTTCTTCTCCTCCTCCCAGAGATCAGTCTTTTATTATAAAGAATAAAAAAGAGAAAAAAAAACCTAGATGATCAAAACTAATCAACATATCAAAAAAAGTGACATTATATACCTTAATCCATACCCTTTGTCCTCCACCTCTGCAGAAAAAGCAGGGTCAGATATCCTCTTGTATTTCTTTGGAGCCAATCTTAGTCATTATAATTTCCAGTTATCAGTTTGGATTGTTTTCTTGTTATTGTTTTTCCATTTACATTTTTATAGTGATTGTGTTTATTGTTTTTCTGGTTCTGCTGAATTTCCTTTGCCTTAGTTCATACAAATCTTCCCATGTTTCACCATATTCATCATATTTATAGTTTCTTAGGGCACAGTCTTAATAAATTATATTCATGTACCATAAATTGTTGTTCTCCAATTGATGGTCACCTATTTTGTTTCAAATTCTTTGATATTACAAAAGGTGCTGTTATTAGTATTGTGGTATATAAAGTCCTTCTTTAAATCATATGTTGGTTCTACCCAAAGAAACATCATGAAGTAGGTGAAGTATCTTACAGAATGGTCCTCCCACTGTTTGGTGCCTTTTCTTCTCTTAGTTGTCCTGGACACTCATGTTGCTCCATTATTCCTTCAAGCCTATCATTCTTAAACTACTTTGTTTAGGAACTAGAAATTATGCTAGAGGATTTAAAAGAGATTAGGTAGTGCTATCCTGACTCAATTGATCGCTAGATTCATTTAACATACCTCTGGACGATTTGGGAATGATGCTTTTTCTCATCAGACATTGTCATCTTTGTACAGGGAAGATACAAAAAGAAAATGCTCTTTGCCTTCATGGAGCTTACAGTTTAGCAGGGAAAATAAAACATGTGATGGGAATGTCAGATTCATTGCCTTTAAATTATTAATCTGTTCTGTTGCTGGCCTGATTTTTCTGATTATTGGAATAAGTTAAAATCTTATATACTCTTTGTGATAAAACCACAGAAACAAAAACTGTTTAAGTTGGAAGGAACCTTAGCAGTTATCCATTCCAACTCATACCCAAAAAGAAATATCCATTACAACCTATCTAGCAAATAGTCATTCAGTCTCTTCCTGAAGCCCAGGGGAACCCTCCACCTTGCAAGGAAGCTCGTTTCACTTAGAGATAATTCTTATGGCAAGTAAGCTTTCTTGATGTCAAGTTTAAAGTTGCTTCCGCAGTTTCTCCCTATTGCTCTTCGTCTTGCCCTCTGGGGCCAAAGTAACTCATTCTTCCCTATCAGTCCTTCAGATATGTGAAGACAGCTATCATATCCCCCCTGAACCTTTTGTTCTCCAAGCTAAATATCCCCTGTTCCTTTGAGCAGTTCTTACATAACAAGCATTCAGGCCCTTCACCATCCTGGTTGCCCTCCTCCAACTGACTTTTTCCAGCATATTGATATCCTTGTTAAACCATGGCACCCAGAACCAATTGGCTGCAGGACTTTTCCATCTAGAAGTCTTATAGACATTTCAAGTTCAGCATCTCTCTAAAACAGAGCTCACTGTTTTTCCCCTTGAACTGATCCCTCTTTCAAGCATCTTTCTCTTGAGGGCCTTACCATCCTGCCAGTTACTAAGGTTTGCCACTTTGTTGTCATTTGTTATCTAATCTCTACTGGGCCTTCATTTCAGCAGGGCAGTACTTTTACTTAATCCCAACTGATTCACTATTGCCCCCACAACTGGGCCTGTTCTAAGTTCCTTCTCTCTTCAGATCTTCCATAGCACTCCTTCTCCCCCAACAGTTAAGGATCTCATCTCCTTCTTTCACTTTGAGCTTTCTCTTCTTCCTTTCTCCTCATCTTACAATCCCTTGACCTCGTCTCCCGTTGTCTCTTCCTTGGCTCTAGTCTCTGATGAAAACTTGGCCCTTTTCTTTATCAAGGTCAGCCCTCCTATGTGTACCCTTGATACCATCCCTTCCTGTCTTCTCTGGCAGATTCTTACCTTCTCCCTTCAGTTAATTTCTCAATGTACTAGTCTCTTCCCTGCTTCTTCTACATACATAAATCCAAATGTCTCCAAATCTCCCCAAACCTTCACTAGATTCAACCCATCTCCATAAGATTATTGTCCTATATCCTTACTTCTGTTGGGAGCCAGACTCCTTTAAAAAGCTATCTGTTCCTTGCCTCTCTTTTGCCTTTTACTTTCTTTTAAACTCCACAGTCTGGCTTCTGCCCCATCCCTCAACTGAAACTAGTGTCCTGAAAGTCACCAGTGATCTCATGGCTTTTTCTTAGTCCTTATCCTTCTTGACCTTTCTGCAGCATTGGACAGTATTGACTACCTTCCATTCCTGGGTGCATTTTCATGTTTCTCCTGGTTGGGTTTTCATGATACCACTCTCTTGGTTCACCTTCTATATGTTTGACTAGTTCTTTTCAGTCTTATTTGCTGGAGTTTCATTCCATCCACATACCTTAGTAGTGAATATACACCAAGGCTCTAGAGACATCTCCGTAACTCCATAGACTTCTATCAACACAGATGACTGGGAGATGATGAGGCCATCACATGAGATAGTTCATGAATTTGTTTATGTTGGCCTAATCTCTTTCCTGAGCACTGTCCTGTATCACCAAATGCCTATAGTCTATTTCAAACTGAATGTCTTATAGGACTTCAAACTCAACATGTCCAAAATGATTCATTATTTTTCTCTTAAAACGTGCTCTGCATATATAAAAATGAGCTAATATCTTTCCTCTCAAACTCTCATCTCTTCCAGCTTCCCTATTACTGTCTAGGATACTACCACCCTCTTAGGCGATCAGGCTCATAACCTAGGTGTCATCATCAACTCATATCCAATCTTTTATCAGTCCTGTCCATTTTACCTTCTTAACATCTCTTGTATAGGGCCCTTTCTCTCCTCTCGTGCTGTTACCACCCTGAAGCAAATGCCCATCACTTATGCCTGCACTATTGCAGTAGTCTGCTGGTTAGTTTCCTTGCCTCAAGCTCCTCCCTACTCTGGCCCATCCTCCACTCAGCTGTCAAATGGACCTTCCTAAAGCTCCAGTCTGACCCCTCCTTTTGCCCCGTTAAATAAAATTTAGTCACTCCCTATGACCTCCAGGATCAAATATAAAATTCTCTAGCTTTTAAAGACCTTCATATCTTGCTCCCTTCCTACATTTCCAATCTTCTTTCACCTTACACTCCCCTCATGTACTTTGTGATCCTTTGACCCTGGTTTCCTTGCTTTCCCACACACAAGAAGCTCCATCTCTGTGCTCCATGCATTTTCACTGACTGTCCCCTATTCTTGGAAGAAGCTCCCTTCTCATCTCCAACCTACTGGCTTCTCTGGCTTCTGTCAAGGCCCAGCTAACATGCCACTTTCTACAGGAAGCCTTTCCCAATTCCCTTTAGTTCTAGGGCCCTGCTTCTATTGTTTATGTCTGATTTATCCAGTATCTATCTTGTTTGTATGTGGCTCTCTCCTCTATTACACTGTGACCTCCTTGAGCAGGGAATGCCTTTTTCCTTTTTTCTATCTCCAGTGCATACAGCATAGTCCCTGAAATGTGGCCTAGACTTGATAAATGTTAATTGACTGAATCTAACAAACTTTAAATTTCCTTATTTTTACTAAAGGCACCACTCATCCCACATATCACAACAACAAAAACAACAGCAATAATTATTATAATAACTAAAATTTATATAGTGCTTTAAAGTTTGCAAGGAGCAGCTAGTGGGTGGAGTGGATGGAGTGCCTGGCCTGGAGTCAGGAAGAGCTGAGTTCAAATCTGGCCTCAGACACTAGCTGTGTGACCCTGGCCAAGTCATTTAACCCTGTTTGCCTCAGTTTCCTCCTCTGTAGAATGATCTGGAGAAGGAAATGGCAAATCATTCCAGTATCTTTGCCAAGGAAACCCTATGGTCAGTATGGTCCATGGGATCACAAAAAGTTGGACATGACTAAATGACCGAACAATGAAAAAGGTTTGCAAAGCATGTTTTTATAGATATATAATTTCATTCTCCCAACAATCCTGGGAGGTAGCTACTATTATTACCTTCATTTTATAGATGAGGAAACTGAGGCAGAGAGAGGTTAAGTGACTTACCTAATATTACACAGCTAGTCAATGTTTGAAGCTGAATTTGATCTCGGGTCTTTCCGACTTCACATCCATTGCCCTTATCTACTGCGCCACCTAGCTGCCACATCCAATCAGTTTCCAAGTCTTGATCTACTATCTCCTCTCTGCTCACATAGCCACCACCCTGGTTCAGGTTCTCATTACCTGAACTAATGGACTAATGCAGTGCTTTCTAATTGGTCTTCTTGACTCAAGTCTATTCCTACTCTATGATGTGTCGTCTTCCACACAGCTGCCAAAGCAAGTTCGCTAAACTGTAGGATTTACCATTTCACCACTCTATTCAGTAAACTATAGTGGCTCCTTGTTACCCCGAGGATCAAAAATAAACTCCTACTTGGCATTTAGCCAGAGAGCCTGGCCCCAGGCCATCTTTTTTGCCTTCTTACACATTACTCCCAGGCACATCCACTATAGTCTTGCCATACTTGCCATTTTGCTGCACCTTAATAAATGCTTGTTGACTGACATCAGCCTATCTCTTGTCTCTGACTTTATACTGTCTATTCCCCTGCTACCTCTTTCTCTTTGCCTTCTCTCTTTTTTCCCTCCCCTCCTTCTTAGGTGTCCTTTGAGTCTCAACTCAAGTACCACCTCCTTTGGGAGCTCTTTCCCAGTCCCCTTGCTGCCAGTGCCTCCCTATCTTCTTTCTACCTGTATTTATTTTGTATACACCTACATATGTACTTGTCTTGTGTTAGAATGTAGACTCTGAGGTCAGGGACTCTTTCCCTTTTGTATCCTCATCACCTAGCATAGTACCTGTGCACATGGTAGGCATTTGTGGATTGATCAGTTGGTCCTCTACTCTTTTCTTTCATCATTTCCAGTTAGTTGCTAAATCTTGTCAATCCTATCTCCATAACCCAGGATTATAGATGTAGAGTTATAAGGGATTTCAGAGGTAATTTGTTCAGGGTCACACAAATAGTAAATGATACAGCCAGTATTTGAACCTAGACCTGATGACTCTAAATCTAGCACTTTTTCTACTTCATTTCTGTTACAATTGTCTCCTTCCCTTCATTCATCTTGATCACCACCCTAGTTCAATCCTTCATCTCTTCCTGCTTGGGTTATTACAATTAGGAACAGATGGGGTGCTATTGGTAAAGGGTTATTAATTAATTTCAGGTGAAATAATGCAAATTTTTGAATTGTTGGCTATTTATTTTTGTTAAGTTGTACAGAGAAGAAGTGAGCCAGAGAAGGCAATGGAATTTTTTGAGTTATGAACCAGAAGACCTGGGTTCTTGTCTCATTTCTGTCATGAATACACACAAAAAGCTGTGTGACCATTGGCAATTCACTTCCTCTCTCTGAGTCTCAGTTTTCCCATCTATAAAATGAGGGGGTTGGAGTTCTAATTGCTAAGATCCTTGCTGGTTCTTTATAACATTTTGCGTTTGTTGTCCTAACATTCTATGTTTTAAGGTACCTTCAAGCCCCACCATTTTATGGTTCTGTGATTCTAACTTCCATTATAGTGTTTAATCTGCTACCCATTTGCAGGAGACAGATGAGGCTCTTTTGGTACTAAGTGCTATGAGATGATAAGATAAACAATATAAAGCTATTGTTTGGGTCAAGAGATATAACTAGGAGATCAAGCTTTAAGCAGAGTGAAGACTGCTAATTATATTCTGAGTTGCTTAAATCTTTTGATTCATTTGTTTTTCTGGTTTTTTAAAAAATAAGTAATTAATTCAGTTGAGACATTGGTTTATTTTCTTAATTTGGTTGTGTGTATACGTTTGTGAGAGGCTATGTAGTAGAAGATCTGAATATGCACTGTGTCAGAAACTATGTGCTTTTTAAGGGCTATGTCTGGGTCAGATATAGCTAAAAAGGAGAAAGAGCAATGGACCCTTTCTGAGAGTGAATACATAGCTGTCATTACCTGCATCATTCTTTACAATTCATCTGCTTAGTTTACACATTGACAGAAAAAACCAGTCTCTACTCACCCAGAGGCACAAAATTGCTGAATTTCAGTTAGAAGGGATTTTAGAGGTTACGTACAACTTGCCTGAACAGTAACCCCCTCTATAACATTCATAAGATTATAGATTTAGACATGGAAGGGACCTTAAAGTTCATTAAGTCCAACCCCCTAATTTTACAGAGGAAGGAACTGAGGCACAGAGAACTTAAGTGGTTTGTCCAGGGTCACACAGCTAGTAAGTGTCTGAGGCAGGATTTGAACTCTAGTCTTCTTGACTCTTTAAGTTCAGTGCTCTGTCCACTATGCTACCTGCCTGCCTCAACAAGTAGTCATTCAACTATTACTTGAGTATTCTCCAGTGAGGGAAAGTCACTGCCTCCCCAGGTAGCCTAGTCTATTTTGGATAGGTCTAATTGTTTGGAAGTTTTCCTTACATCAAACCTAAATTTACCCTCCTGAAACTTACATCCATTGCTCCTAACTTTATTAGCTTAGAGTTATATAATGTTAACTCTAGAAGGTATCTGTGGATGTGGACTGTCACAACTGGAAGGGACCTCACAGATCATTTAGTGACAGTTCCTTCATCTAACAAACGTGGAAACTGCTCAGAAAGGTGAAGCCAGTTTCCCATAGTCACAAGATTAGTAAATAGCAGAGCTAAGACTGGAACTCATGCCTCTTGACTCTGATTATATTACTTTAAAAAATTATACTTTGCTGATTTCTAGTAGTTATATCCTTACTTATTCTTTTAGGTGAATGTTCTTGTTATTAGTTGCTGAATGTTCATTAGTGTTTAGCTATATGCCAAATCATTATGCAGTCTTAACAATATCAAAGAATGGATCTTGAGTATGAAATATGAAGAGAAAGGAGTCTGTGAAATGAGAATAATCCTAATTGAATTAGGAATGGAAATAATGTTATTCATACTGGTTTTCATTAGTTTTCAAACCTATGACCTCTGAAGCCAAATTCAGCATGTCCTGAAAGTCTTGGTGCAGTTTTAAGTTCCTAAGACTTTTGGTACACTCAGTACAGTGTATGTAACACTGTATCACAGACAGAAAAAGAAACTTTGTAGTGTGGTGGAAATAGAGTTCAGTTTAACAAACACATATCAGTAACTGCTGTGTGCAAAGGCATGTTCCAGGGGCTGGGGGTACAAAGATGAAGTGTTATAGTAGAAAGAGTGGTTTTGGAGTCAGATGTTGTGATTTTCAATCCTGTCTTTTACTTAGTACCCTTGAGACTTTGGACAAGTCAGTACCCTTGAGATTTGATTTACTCATCTGAAAAATGTGGGGGATGGACTAGATGATTTCAATAATCTCTTCTACCTTTAAAGTCCTATCATACTGTGAAGTCCTTTCGTTTGAGTAGTTTATGATCTATTGTAACCTGGGAAAGAAAGCATGTATGTGAGTGAGTATGATAGGAAGTAGAAACTGAAAAGGGTAGGGCAAGGTGGCATAAGTGTGTTGAGGAAGAACAACTATTACCAGTGGGGCCAGAGGGAATCTGGGAAGGCTTCATGGAGGAGGTGCCACCTGAGTTGCTCTTTGAAAAGCATGTCTCAAAGTGAATGGAACTGGAAGAAAGTAGGATGATATCTGGAAATAGTTGGACTGAAATGTAGAATGTATGAGAACTAAAACAAGATAAAGAAATGTAAGTTAGAGGTTCTTAAGTACCAGGCAAAGGAATTTGTATTTTATCCTAAAGATAATGGGGAGCCCAGAAAGGTCCTTGATTAGTGGAGTGACATGATCAGACCTAGGCATAAGGAAAATGGATTTGGTGACAGTGTGAAGGAGATAACAGAGGGTAGAAAGACAGAAGCAAGGAAATCCATTATGAAGCTATTACAATAGTCCAGGTTGAGAGGTAATGAAGGACTGAATTAGGGTGATAGCAATGTGAGAGGAAAAAGCAGTATGAGAGAGATTGTTGAAGTAGAACTGATAGAATTGAACATCTGTCAAAATGGGAGATTAGGTAAGAGAAGAGTCATTGATAATTGTGAAGTTTTGAGCGTTGGTAACTGGGAGGATATTGGGGCCATTGTTACAGTAAATATGGGCTTTTAGGAAGTGGTAGGTTTTGAGGGGAAGCTCTGATATTACTATCTCTGGGACCTTGGGCAATTTGTTAATAACTGACTATAACTTTGGGCAAGTCATTTTCTTTTCTCAGCCTTCATTTCCACTTCTATGAAATGAGAGGGTTGTACTAGATCTTTAAGTCCCTATCAGATCTTTCTGATGTATTTTCTAATTTTCAGTGTGAAAGATTCCTTTCAGCTTGAACATTCTGTTTTTCAGAGTCTCTGTCAATGCTAATACTCTTCATTGTAACATTCATGTTCTAAAGGATTAATATTCCATGTTCTTAGGCTCCTTTCAGAACAAACCTTCTATGTTCTATGTCAAAAATTTTTTATTAAATACTGTGTATAAAGCTCTATGGACAACATGATATGATGAATAGAGTAGTCAGGAAGATTGAGATATGTTTACAAGCAATGGAGGAGGGAGCCCAGAAGATGAGGAAATATTTGAGATGAGAGAAAGAAAGTGTATGATAGAAGGGGCAAGCTTTTAGAAGAGACAAGATGGAATGAAAATGAGACCACAAATAGAAGCATTGCCCTTGTCAGAGAGAAGGATTATTTCTCTCAGAGACTGGAGTTAAGGAAGAGAGAATGAAAGATAAGGTACAGAGGTTTTGAAGTACAAAGCAGTAGAAAAGAAGGAGTATATAGCAGATGGCCTTGATTTTCTCAGTAAAGTTGGAAGTGAGGTTCTCTGTTGAGAGGGCAGTCAGAGAGGAAAGTGTGAGAGATTTGATGAGCAAAGAAGAGAATGTTGAATTCCCTAGGGGGTACTGGCTCTTAATAAAGTTAAACCCTCACATTCTTAGAGATCATTTAGTAAAATTCTCTCATTTTGCATAAGAAAAAAACCAGATGCCTAGAGAAGTGAAATGAATTGCCCAAGGTCGCTTATCTGTTTAGAGGCAGAATCCAAATTAAAATGTAGGTCTTTTGACTAATAGCTTAATTCAAAAGACAATTAATTCTCATAGTATATGGTGTTTGCAATAATAAAAGAAGGAAGAAAACTACACACCAGTATCTCTGATGAACACTGATATGAAAATTTTAAATAAAATATTAGCAAGTAGGCTAAAATAACATTGCATTATACATTATGACCAGGTTGGGTTTATATAGTAGGATTGTTGGGTTGGTTCAGTATAAGGAAGACTGCAAATATAATATAATAACAAAAATGTGTGATTATATTAATAGATGTTGAAAAGGCTTTTTACAAAATCTAACAACTTTTTCTATTAAAACTCTATAAATCATTGAAATAAGTGAGCCTTTCCTTAATATAATAAGTAATACCCATTAAAATCCAAAATTTAAGAGTATTTGTAATGAAGAAAAATTAGAGGTCTTTCCATTAAGATCAGGGGTAAAGTAAGGATGCCCATTAGCACTACTACTATTTAACAGTGTCTGAAATGCTAGCTACATAGTATGAAAATAATTGAGAGGATAGGAATAGACAAAGAAAAAAATAATATTGCATTTTGCAGATGTTATGATGGTATACTTAAGAGAATCTTGGGGAGTCAGCTAAAATTAATTGAAATAATTAATAATCTCAATGCAGTTATAGTATATAAAATAAATCCACATAAATCAAGAACCTTCTTGTATATTACTAACAAAACCCAACAGGAAGAGCTAGAAAGAAAAATTGCCTTCAAAATAACTATAGAAGCTATAAAATATTTGTTAATATATCTACAGAGATTTATACAGGAGATATATGAATCTAACTATAAAATTCTCTTTGCAGAAATACAGACCTAAATAATTGGAGAAACATTAATTGCTTATTTATAGGTTGACCCAATGTAATAAAAATGACAATAGTACTTAATTTACTTATTCAGTGCTATACTAATCAAATCACCAAAGGAATATTTTTATAGAGCAAAAATAAAATAAATGATATTCACATGGAGCAACAAAAGGTCAAGAATCTCAAGGGTAATGAAAAAAGTGGGAAGGAAAGGGGTCTTTGAGTATTAGATTTCAAATTGAACTAAAAGCAGTAATCATTAAAACAGTTTCATACTGGTTATACAAGAGAGGATTCCTAGTTTAGTACTGTTCCCAATATACATCATACTACTTTTGCTTTGCCTTTTTGGAATAAGACAGTGACATAATTATTGATTTAGATGTAGATGTTATTGTGTTGCCTTTGAAAATCCTAATGATAACTGTGGCAGTTCTGAAATAACGTTTTGCTTGGGAATTTTACCTGTGTTTTAAGGTAGTGATTTGGTTTTCCTCATTTCATTTTGTGCAGCCTAAGTTGTCTTTTAAAGGGTTATGATCTTATTGGTAAAAATGTAGCTGAAATAGAGCCCATGTTTATTCTTAGTGGAGCATTAGACTAAAATTCCCAGTAGTAGAGTATCATTTAATATATCCAGGATTACTGACTTTCTCAAATAAAATAGTTATAATATGAGCAGTAAAAATATATAGAGAAAACATTGTAGTAACTTAAACAGGTGCTTCATAAGACAAGTTGTACTCGTGTTATGTGTTATCATTTGAATCAAGGCCTGTCTGCTCAGAGCCTAGAAATGCTGTGCCTAATACTAGGCACTGACAGGAATCCAGAGTGCATACAAAAGATAGATGTGCATAGATGTTAAACATAAATGCGCATAGAATGTTAAAACATAAAACATTAGTGTGGAAGATATCTTAACACCTTTCTTTTCTATTCTTTGCTTTTGGTCTGGACCTGTGATTTAATAGGCAATATTGATATAGTGCTTTAGGTTTGCAAAATGCTTTATAAATATTATCTCACTTGATCCTCACAGCAACTCTGGGAGGTTGGTGCTATTATTATTCCCATTTTACAGATGACATAGATAGAGGTTAAGTGACTTGCCCAGGGGTCACATAGCTACCAGGTATCTGAGGCTGGATTGAAACTCAGATCATTTGCAATCAATCAGTAAACATTTATTAAATGCCTACTACATAGCAGACACTGTGCTAAACATTGGGTATACAAGAGGAGGCAAAAGACAGTCCCTGCCCTTAAGAAGCTTGCAGTCTAATGAGGGAGAAAATATGCAAAGAAATATATACAAAGTGAGCTATATATAGGATAAATAGGAAATAATTAACAAGGGAATGACACTGGAATGAAGAGGTGTTGGTGAAATTTTCCTTTAGAAGGTGAGATTTTAGTTAGGACTTAAAAGGAAGCCAGGGAGGTCAAAAATTGGAGCAGAGAAGGGATAGCATTCCAGGCATGGGGAGCAACCAGAGAAAATGCCCAGAGATGAGCAATGGAGTGTTTTGTTGGTGGGACAGCCAGGAAGTCAGTGTCACAGATCGAAGAGTATATATTGGGGAGCAAGGTGTAAGAAGACTGGAAGAGTAAGAAGGGGCTAGATTATGAAAGGCTCTGAATGCCACACAAAGTATTTAGTATTTGTTCCTGGAGGCAAAAGGAAGCAAGTAGAGTTTATTGAGTATGGAAGTAACATGATCTGACCTGCATTTTAGGAAAATCACTTTAGTGATTGAATGGAGGGTGGATTGGAGTGGGGAGAGACTTGAGGCAGGCAGATCCACCAGCAGGCTATTGCAATAATCAAGGCATGAAATGATGAGGGCCTGCACTGGAGTGTTGGCCATGTCAGAGGAGAAAAAGGTGATACAAAGGTAAAATTAACACACAATAGCTTGGATGTAGAAGGAGGCAGGGTGAGAGATGCTGAGGAATCTAGGATGACTCCTATGCAGTGAGCCTGAGAAACTGGGAGGATGGTGTTGCCTTTTGCAGTAATTGGGAAGGTAGGAGGTTTAGGGGGAAAGGTAATGAGTTCTATTTTGGACATATTGAGTTTGAGATGTCTGCAAGGCATTTGGAGATGTAAGATTGAAGGTCAGCAGAGAGATTGGGGTAGGTAAGATAGATTTGAGACTCATCAGTGCAGTGATAGTAATTAAATCCATAGGAACTGATGAGATCACAAAATGATGCAGTACAGAAGGAAAAGCGAAGAAGGCCTAAGGAAGCATCCTGAGGAACACCTATGGTTAGAGGGTGCGATCTGAAGGACCATCCAGCAAAGGAGTGGTCAGATATAAGAGGAGACCCAGGAGAGAATGGTGTCCCAAAAACCCAGAGAAAAGAGAGTATTAAGGAGGAGAGGACAATCAACAGTGTCAGTGGCTATGGAGAGGTCAAGGAAAATAAGGATTGAAAGAAGGCCATTGGATTTGGCAATCAGTAGTAACTTTGGAGAGAGCAGTTTTGGTGTAATGATGAGGTTAGAAGCCAGATTATGAGGGGGTTAAGAAGAGAGTGAAGGCACATAGGTACCACAGTAGATAGAGTGCTGGGCTTGGATTCAGGAAAACCAGAGGTCAAATCTGGCCTCAGACACTTACTAACTGTGTGACCTAGGCAAGTCACTTAACCTCGTTCACCTCAGTTTCCTCAATCTGCAAAACATGGAGACAAAATGTGGAGAAGGAAATGGCAAACCACTCTAGTATCTTTGCTAAGAAAACCCCAGAGAGAGTCACAAAGAGTCAGACATGACTGAAACCACTGAACAATCACCACAAGAGAATGACAGCAGAAAATATGGAGTTATTTTATATATGTTTTATTCTGATTTACTTTACTTCTTTGAGAGTTTGGGATTTCACCAGTGGGTACTGTTTTTTTTTTTTTAAACAATGAGGATCTAAGTGCCTTCTTACCTTAGAATCATAGATTATTTGTGATTTATTGTGGCTGAAAGAATTTGTCACTCAGTAGCCAAATTTCTTGTAATAAAGTTCTCTTACTTTGCTGGTTCTTTCATAACATCCTTAGTCTGATCTTGAGCCTAACCTGGAGTTTGGGGTAGAGTTTGGGCTAGGACCCGCCAGAGCTTCAAGAATCCAGGAGTTACCTTCTCGTCATGATGAGGCACCTGGGTGGGACTTCAGTGGACACTTATTCCTGTTTATTTCATTAAAAAATTCTTAATGACCTCATTACAGTTTAGTTATAATTACCATGTTTAAACTTTTGTGCATGAAAAAAGGTTTAACCAGCCTTTTTTTTTTGAAACTAGAAAAAAAATTAATGAGAAGAGACAAAGAGACATCAAAGAGGTGTTCCCTCTGATTGCAGTGTTAGAAGTTTTGCCTGAAAATAGGTTACATTCCTTCTGTTTTCAGCTGAATCCTCATTAACTTTACATTTTAATGATGTCCAGAGCAAATTATGCCATTTATGGTCAGTGCCTTAAAGGGAAGCTTAAAGGGTACTTTAAAAATGTTTCTTGGCTGCTAGCAGTATTTACCCTAGTACTGTATTATAAGAATGTTTTTAAAAAATGCCCAAACCAATAAAATGTACATTGAATTTTTTTGTTCAACTGCTATTTGGGGGTCATATTTGTGATTTTATTGGTACAAGGAATCCCAATAAGGAAACTTCCTCACCATGTAAAGATGGGTAACTTTCTAACAATTTATAGTCTTAAAAAGTTGTCTGAGCATCCTGACATATTATTTGGGTTCAGTATACCACAGCCAGAGGTGTTTGAGGCAGGACTTGAACCCAGATCTTCTAGACTCATTGTTAATAGTTATTAACCACTGTATTAACAGTTATTAATAAGCAATACTAAAATAGACTAGGAATGATAATTTTTCTCTTCATTGCTCTTTATAAAGCTTATGAAATAGTTTACTTATATTTTATCATTTGATCTTCAACTATTAGCCAGGAAGGTAAGAAATACATCCATCTGCATTTGATAGGGAAACAGGAGAGGGAGAGGGAGGGGGAGGGGGAGGGAGAGGGGGAGAGGGAGGGAGAGGGGGAGAGGGAGAGGGAGAGGGAGAGATCTCCTAAGATTTAAGCTGAAAGGGATTGTAGAGATCATCTAACCTTAGGCAAAGCACTTAAGCTATTTGAGTCTCAGTTTTTTCATTTGTAATGATGTATCAGCTCCAGAAATGTGATCTAGTCAATTCATTGCTCTCTGTTGTAAATCCCACTTTGCTACCCTTATTGTGTGATCATAGACAAGTCTCCTAATTTTCCTTGGCCTCAACAATAAAATAACGCTTATAAGTACTTAGCTCAAGATGGATGTCAGGAACAAATATGATAAATAATATAAAAGACTTTGTAAATTGTAAAGCTCTGTATAACTCAGCTATTATCATTTTTGTTCTCTTATATCAGGCAGAGCTTATTTAGAAATAGTCCTGGCACAAGTTGCTATCCTACTATTCTTTTATATTTGATGTTTTGTAAACTATTTTGCAGGGGCATAAAATGACTATGTTTTGTGACTGAATAAAAGTGTTAAGATGTAAGCTCATCATCTGTAAGCATCTCAGGACAATTCTAATAGCAGACAGAATAACCAACAGGGATTGTAAAGCACCTACTATGTGCTAGGCTCTGTGCTGGCCTTTGGGGATAGAAAGACAAAAAAGAAACAGTTCCTGCCCTCAAAGAGCTTACATTTCTAATGGTGAGAAACACGTAGTTATGTAGTTTATATCCATTATATACAAAATAAATATTAGATAAAACAGTGTTGATAGCTGTGGGGAGGGAGGTTAATCAGGAAAGATTTCCCATAGGTGGTGCTTGTGCTAAGTTTTGAAATAAACAAGAGAATTTCAGAGACAGGATGAAAGAGTGCATTCCAGGTGTGTGTGTTGGGGGGCAGCATGCAGTCTTGTCCAGCAGATTGCTGGACACCAGTGAGAAAAAGCAAGGCCAGTTTGGCTGTACCACAGAGAGTGGGAAGTAGGGTAAGGTCTAACAGAACCAGAAAAAGAAGTTGGGAGTCAGGGCTCCAAAACCTAAATGGAGAAGTTGGTATTTGATCCTATACTTATTGGGTAACTATTGGCATTTGTTGAATAGGATAGTGATGTGGTCAGACCTGGCTTTAGGAAAATCACTGTGGGGAGAATGTATTGAACTGGGGAGAGATCACAGGTTGTGGTTTGTCCTTCCATCTCATTGTCGCTCTCAAGAGGACTATGACGTCAGGAAGATGATGCCATGAATTGCAGATGAATTGGATTTAAGTGAAGGAGGTCTGTGCAAAGTCACCAGCATTACTTTTTCCTCCGAAGCCATCTGGGTCCAGATCTGAATGACTGGAGATGGCCCAGGATGCGGTGGAAGATCTTGGCCTTTTTAAGTCACGGTCTTTCCCAGTTCTCCCTTTGACTGAGGCAACACCCATTCAATGATTAGGGCTGTTTAAGAAGTGAACCAAGGTATGGCCCCTATAATAATAATAACAATAATAATAATCAAACTGGGAGGAGAAGACCCTCAGGGTTTCTGGCCAAAAGAGAAACAATTACTATTTACATTCACTCTGAGCCATCAGGGCCCCCAAAATAACCATTAAATGGTACCTGGGCAGGGGAGAGATCATTTGAGTAAAGAAAAGGAGAAGGGATAAAAGAGATTTTGTGAAGATAGAAATAATTTGAATTGGCAACTGTCTATGTAGGGTAAGTAGAGAAGAAACCAGTAGAGAGGGAGAAATTGAAGATGAAAAAATGGGGAAAATAGAATTGGCAATCTGCTGGACAAGACTGGAGAGGACAGAATCAAGAGTACATATTGAAGGGTTTGCCTTGGCTAAGAGAAGGGCTGTCACTTTATATGAAATGGGTGAAGAAAGAGATGATGGAGGAAGGTGTCTGAGTGATATGAGATGTGGAAGAGGAGACAAGGAGGACCTGTCTACAAATCTGTCTACCTTAATTTTTTTTTTTCAGTGAAGTGTGAGGCAAGGTCTGTAGCCGAGAGGGTCGGGGAGAGAATACTACAGGTGACTTGAGATGAGATAGGAATATTTGGAAAAGTCACTGTGGTGAGATAACAGATTGACCAGGCAAGTGTAAAGGGATTATTTTATTATAATGAGGGCCCAGTTGAGATCATGTAATTTAATTTTTTAGTGGAGTCAGTCAGCATGGTTTTGTGATTTTTCTCCACTTCAGTTTGATGGGATGTGAATAGGAGTGAAGAGGCTGGATGAGGTTTGGTGAGGCATGATCATTGATTGGACAAGGGATTTGAGTGTAGAAGAAAGCATTGAGTTGAACTGATTCTCCAAAAGGTCCAAATAGGGGAGGGAGGTGAGTACAGCCATTTCAGGGGTGATTGTTTGGAAAAGACCTGAGGGATGAAGGGTGAACAGGATTAGCAATTATAAGGCAGAGGAAGAAGATGGAATGATAAAACATTATGATCAAATAAAGGAATTTTATAGTTCATGAATATGGAAGTAGAATATTTGTGGATGATGATAAGATCAATTTTGTGACCCTGTCTTAATTATTAAACAACAGTGATCTTGGGGTTCAACATCTATATTATTCATGTTGGCCATAACTTAGTGATAGGTACAGTAAATAAATAGATTTTCATATTTTAAATATTCGAACAATCAAAATTATATTGTCAAAACTTGTTTGACGTGTAAAGGAAAACACACAAAAAAACCCCTGATTGTTTAAAAAAAAAAACAACTCTTTTTCCCTTTAGAGGATACCTTGAACACAGGGATATTCAATAAATCCCAGGACATAGAGGAATCATGACACCCTTTCTGTGAAAAGCAGTCCCATTTAATACTGAGATCCAGTGATCCAGATCTTTGCCCTCTGGAGACTTTTGTGCCAGGGTTCTTGTCTTGAGCCACAGAGGTCAGCAATGAGTAGTGTAGCCAAGTCTATGAGGTGTCATGACTTCTCTCTTAAGCTGTAGATGGTGCTAGACAGCAAAATGACCTTTCCTTATTCAGCTTTTCACACAGGGCAGGATGCTGCTTTCTCCAGTCAACTCCACAATATCAAACATTTCCCCCAATCAGATAAGCTCTTAGCATCCTGTAGAACTTGTCTCTCCAGGCAGGTGGCATTTTGCTCTTCTAGGCTCCTTCTAACTCTGTGGCTTCTGAGTTCTGTGTTCTTTGTTTTGGTGTTTCTTGTACGCTCCCTTTCCTATCAGCTTCAAGTTAGGGCCTCCTCACGAATAATAACACATTTCTAAGTTGGGTTGATAAACCCTGAATCTACATGTCTATCAGATGTGACTCAAATAGTTATTATAGAATAGTCCTGTAGTCCCCAAACAGTCTTGATTTTGAGTTAGTTGTCAAGTACATGCTATGTGCTAGGCACTGTGTTAAGCATTGGGAATACAAAGAAAGACAAAAAACAGTCCTTGCTCTCAAGAGGCTTACAATCTAATGGATTCCCAAGTCATGAAAACAGTCCTATTCAGATTAGCTGCTGGGAAGCAATGCACTATAACCATTTCTAACGTCAGCATTTTGGTTTCTGAATTACTGTTCTCTTTCATGTCCTCTAAGAATTAGTATCTGAGGAGTTGATATTTCTCTCAGCCTGAGCAGTCTTGTGTTTCTTCTTAAGTTGTTTCATGCAAAATGGACTTTTCCTGCTCCTTTCAACAAATAAATTGTGCACACAAGAATACAATACATTAAAATATATAAAAAGATCGAAAATAGATAAAAAGTGATTTTTGAGGGGAAAATACAATCAGCCAGGGGTCATCAGGAAAGCTTTTGGGGAGAATGTTGGAAGTGAGCTACTTGTCAAAAGTAAATACTTTTGGCAAATTCATGGTCTTATACCTGTCGTTAGCTTTTACTGTTGCTCTGTAATGTCTGTTTGTTCCAGAAGTATTTATATGATGTAATATAATAATAATAACAAGTAGCATTTATATAGTACTTTAAGGTTTGAAAAGTGCTTTACAAATATCTTGTTTTATCTTCACAACAAACTTGTTTGGGTATTTATTTTTATTATCTCCTATTTACAGATGAGGAAACTGAGGCAGGTAGCGGTTAAGTGACTTGCCCGGAATGACTCTGATGATACGTTTTAAACATGTTTATCATGTGCTTTGACAATATCTAATGTTTTTTAGACTTTTTAATGAAGAAGTATTACTTTTTTTTCCCTTAGGGTGATGGGTCTTGTTTTTTTGACAACATTGTGTATTGTTGTTGTTCATTCATTTGAGTTGTATCTGACTCTTTGTGACTCCATTTTGGATTTTCTTGGCAAAGGTATCATAGTGATTTGCCATTTCCTTGTCCAGCTCATTTTACAGATGAGGAAGCTAAGGCAAACAGGGTTAAGTGACTTGCCCAGGGTCACAGAGTTAGTGTCTGAGGTCAAATTCGAATTCAGGAAAATGAGTCTTCCTGCCTTCAGGCCCAGCACTCTATCTACTGTGCTACCTAGCTGCTGTAACATTGTATAGGTTTTATTTATTATCATTACATCCTTCTTACCCTTTTTATGGGTTCAGATTCCAGTAGTCTAAGGATAAGACCTCATCCTACTATTATTCTTGTATATTTAACGTGCTGTGAATTATTGTACGATTGGATAAAATCACTGATTCTTGCATTTGAGTAAGATGTAGGTTCATGTTCTGTTTTTTGTTGTTGTTGTTGTTGTGTCTTTTCAGTCATGTTCAACTCTTCCTGACCCAATTTGGGGTTTTCTTGGCAAAGACACTGAAGTCAGTTTGCCATTTCCTTCTCTAGCTCACTTTACAGATGAACTGAGGCAAACAGAGTTAAATGACTTGCCCAGGGTCACAGAGCTAATACATATCTGAGGTCAAATTTGAACTCAGGTTTTCCTGACTCCAGGCCTAACACTCTATCCACTGCACTATATAGCTAGAGATTCACTGAAACCATCTTCTGGATGATTCCACTAGCAGACAGTATGACAGTAATGGCATGTACTTTGTCCTTTTCCACATGGTTTTAATTTCTTCTTTTTTTGTGTGTTTTGAAAGCTTTTCATTTCATATAGTTTGAAGATCATGACTATTTGGTATGAAAACATCTATTCAAAACGTTGGTCTTAAATTTTTATAGATCAATGTTATAAACATTTAAGACCAACGTTTTTCCCCTTCATAACAACATAGAGTTTTATGTGGGTGACTGTTCTTTCTGTAATGATGCATTGGTTCTAGTACAGTTTCTTTGTTGAATCCTCAAGGATCTTTGGGTGTTTGTATTTGAAATATGGCGATTTGTCATCTGTTTGTTTATATAGGATAGTGAACTTTTGCTATATATTTCTGACTACCTAATCATGGCTTTCTGGATGCTGGTAAAATTCTAATGTTTGGTAAACATTAAATTGTTGCAGCCTGCATGCCGCATAATTCTGCCGCCTCGTTGCATAATCTACATTGATCAATCAACCCAGACTTTATTTCTGATATTTTCTAGATTTAATTCTTTCATTAATTTGGAAGTCATTCTTAGTTCTATTTAGAAGAGGTAATAATGGATTTAAGGCCAAGCAGAACCGTAATGGGATCATGATGGTTATTATTACTAGACTTGCCCGGTGATGACTAATAACTGTGTAAGTTTTTTTTTTCTTAAGTGTTGTCCTCACTACAGCCCTTTAAGATAGTGCAAGTATAAATACCCTTATTTTATATATGAAGGAGCGGAAGTTTAGGGGAAATGACTTTCTGTGAATGATTTGATTAAAAGTTGCAGTCATAAAACCAGGTCTTTTGACTCAAGTCCCGAGTCTGCCTGCTAAATTATGCTACCCCTCCCAAAACAAGTTAGGTTTTCCCCCTCTGGTTTAATAAGAAATAATCAATTGTAGAGATAATTATTCTGCTTACAGGTACGAAAGTGAACCCAATGCCTTCCCCTCTGTTCCCCCTTATAACAAAATAAGTACAAAGTATCAAAACAAATCACCTTATTGGTCACATCTGAGAACTGGGGGCCACATGCCACGCTCATAGTCCATTACTTCTCTGTGCAGAAGAGAGAATTACGATTCACTCGTACCCTTCTGAAGTCATGATTGCTCAAAGTTTTGATGTTTTTCAGTGTTTTTTTTTCTTTTTTTTTGGCATTACTGTCATGATTGTGTCAGTTATTCTCTTGGTTCTGCTTACTTTGCTTTCTATCAGTTTGTATCCTACTTTATCTCATTGAAACAATACCTTTTCAAAAATAGTTTCCCTCATTTTTGAACTGAATTCAGTTCACAGAAATCATTCATGGCAAATGCTTAAGAAAAAATGAGCTTTTTCGAGCTCCTCAAAAAGTTAAGGTGATTGGAAAGCTAGTATGTTTAGGGACACGTTGTATTTGCACAACAATGAATGCCCAAGATTTCAAG
This sequence comes from Trichosurus vulpecula, assembly GCF_011100635.1. NCBI lineage: Eukaryota > Metazoa > Chordata > Mammalia > Diprotodontia > Phalangeridae > Trichosurus > Trichosurus vulpecula. The sequence goes on along the minus strand of NC_050575.1, from coordinate 127,780,099 downwards.
TTACTCAGTTTAGAACACCATCATCTGTAGCACAGTGTTTATAGTGGAAGTCTTGAAAGCTTAATTATTAGAAGATGATAAATTAGTATGTCATGTTATGTCATAGTATTTTTATTTTTGCTGCTACATTTTATAAGTGGATTAACAGGACTGTCACTGTTGTCATAATAAATGTGGGGAGTTTCATGAAGTCAGGTAGTTATAAGAAACATTAGAGTCCTATTTCATCAATTCAGCAAATGTTTATTAAGTATTTACTATATAGAAGGTACTGGGGAATACAAAGATGAAAAAATGACATAGTTCTTGCCCCCAAGGACCTTACAATCTTTTGGGAGCGCTAGGGTATAAGCGTAGAAAACTCTTTCTTGCTATTGGCTTCAACCCATATTGCCTCCACTTCTGCCCTCATTTCCACTTCCACTGGGCCTTGGGAATCACCTGGGGCTCTGGTGGGTGAGGCTTTGCTTTATTTTTCTTCTCACTTGAGGGCCAGAAGCTCCTTCCTTCCCCCCACCCCCATATGTTATCTTCTTTCATTTAAATGTAAATTTCTTGATGGGAGAGACTACCTGGATTTCTTGTATTCCCAGGGCTTAGCAGTGTGCCTGGCATGTAGTCATTGCTTAATAAATGCTCTATCTGTGTATCTGGGAGGGGTGATTAGAGGATAGATCTTAGGAGGGTGCTCTAGGAAATTTGGAGAAGGGAGAGAACTCTCTCACCTAGGGCGTCCAAGAAGGCTTTTTAAAGATGGCAGAAGAGCAGTCTTGAATGAAGTGAAACGGAGATGAGGACAGAGTACATTCAGCAAGTGGACATGAGGGCATGTGGCACATGCAGGAGATAGAAAGGGGATTCAGCATGGGCAGAGAGTAATGATATAAACAGAACTGGAAAGGGAGGGTGGTGTCCTATTGTTGAGAGCCATCAGTGTCAGGCATAGGAAGTTATTTTACTCAGTGGGCCAATTGTATGCCAGTGAAGATATCAGCTAAGCAGCTAGAAGGCACAGTACATAGAATGCTGGATCTGGAGTCAGGAAGAGCTGAGTTCCAATCCAACTTCACACACTTTGTGGTTTTGTGACCCTGAGCAAGTCACATCCTCTCTATGCCTCAGTTTCCTCATCTGTAAAATGGGTATAATAATAGTGCCTATCTTCCAGGGTTGTTGTGAGGATCAAAGGGGATAATAATTGTAAAGTGCTTCGCACTCCTGGCACAGAGTAAGTGCTATATAAATGTTAGCTGTTTTACTATTATTATACAGAAATGGAATACTTCACCATTCTGCATGTCATCATTGCATGGGGCTCATAGTAATCATCTTTGTTGTCCGAATTGTAGTATATGTGTTGCCAAAGCAAATAGTAATATTAGCTATTATTATTGTCAGAGGAGTAATGTGATCAGGACCTTGACCTTGATGGGAAGGACAAAGAGTCATAATGCCACTTGATATGGGCTTATATAGTTACTCATAGAATCCTTTGTGCTGTAAGGAATGTTTGTGGCCATCTAGTCAATTTCATCTCTATAATTATTGGATTATAGGATTGTGGATGCCCTGAAATGGAGATACACAGTTGTAAAGTTGCCCTTTGGGTTCTTTGAGTAGTTTAGTGTCCCATAGTCCAAACTTCGCCTGATTCATTATGTAGATTAGATGACCACTTAGTTCTAGTTGGTATTTATAGATACCTTGACGTGAAAGTGGTGTACCTGAATCATATCTGAGCATAACACAGGAATGTAAAACATAATAAAGTTGCTTGTAATGGAATGGACTGCCCAGTGAAGTATTGCATGTCATGTCAGTGGATGTGATCTCTTGTCTAAGATATCATAAAGGATATTCATGCTTCAAGTATTTGCTCAACTAGATAACCTCTGAGGGTCCTTTCTAGAGTTCCAATTTCAGTGTTCTGTATTTCAAGTTTCCTTCTAGCTGTAACATTTTCTGATGGATTCAGTTTGCATTTCTCCAGTCTAAGGTAATTGTATAAACTCTATTTCTAGAACATTACCAATTCTTTTGTTGAATTAGGTATTGTGGTTCACCAGAGGTGACAAGTGTACTTCTGAGAATATATGGGTTGGCTTACAATCAACCCATTCGATGCTTCATTTAGATGAGATTTAGGAGATGAAGTCTGATGTCTCATTTTCAGTTGATTATTCCAGATCTCAAAAATTAACTAATTTCATGGTTTCCCAGTCTTTTTGATTAAAAATACATTTATGTTTTGTAGAGTTTTTTTTTTTGCTTCCTCTTGCACTAAAAAAAAAAAAAATTGATGAATTTCCCCTCCCAAAAAACTTTTTTGGTACTACTCTACTAATCACATTAACTAGAATTTACTTGAGTAAATGTTGTTTAAAAAAAACCCCAACAAAAACATCTGCAGGATATTGTTTTAAATGCTTTAAAAAGTGACTGAGGCAGTGACAGGTGGACTCTTTCCAGATCAAGTGACAAAACCCTATGTCTTTCTTCAGTTTTAACTTAACAAAACAGATCTCAGGGCCACCTGTGGGGCACATCCAATGATTCCTCTGAATTAGATAACAAACATCTCACTAAGTTATTTAGTTTATTGGTGGTTTCCTTTTGTTGTTGGGCAGATGGTTCAACATACCTTAATTATACTTCTTCTTTTAAGATCCCCCTTGGTAGAGAAGCCTAGAACCACAGAGAATAGATTTGATTTTTTCTTTTGAAATAGTTTTATTGATGCTTTTTGTTCCTATATTGATTTATTTCTTTCCCCTCAACACACACTGAACTCTACTTCATAGCAAAGAAAAACAAGCAAAAACACAAGTTATTTTGCTCTGCCTCAGTTCATACAAATCTTCCCATGTTTCATTAAATCTCTTGTATTGCTCATTTCTTACTGCACACTAATATTTCATTACCTTAATACACTATAGGTATTTTTTTTTTTTAGCCATTTTCAAATTGATGGGTACCTACTTTGTGTCCAGGTTTTTCGTTACCATAAAAAGTGCTAAGCCTATACTCCAAAGGGAAAGCAAAGGAAAAAGGACCCATAAACACAAAAATACTTGTCATAGCTCTTTTTTATAGTGGCAAAGAAGTGGAAACTAAGGACAAGTGCCTATCGGGAAATTTGATTGGGAAATGACTAAACAAATTATGATATATGAATGCAATGGAATGCTGTTGTACCATAAGAAGTGATAAAAGAGATGGATTAAGATAAACCTGGGAAGATTGTATGACCTGATGTAGAGGGAAGTCAGTAGAACAATTTAAACAATAACATTATAAAGACAATTTTGAAAGATTTAGGAACCCTGATAGATGCACAATTCTGGATGATGAAGAATGCCACCCCCACCTGACAGAAAGGTTATGAATTCTGTATGCAGAATGAGACCTATATTTTTGGACCTGGGCAAGTAGGAATATGTGTTGCTTGATTATAAATGTTTTTCTTAAAGATTTTGTTTTTGTTTTTTCTTTTGGAGGTGGGATAGAGAGGGTGGATGCTTGTAATTTAAAAAAACAAAGATTAGAAAATGCCAAAATATAGGAACAATTTAGTCTATTCTCATGTAATTTAAAATTAATATCCAGAATGGTTAGACTGTTTCACAACTATATCAACAGCATATCAGTGAGCTTTTCTTTCCTTAGCTCCTCTAACATCACCTATTTGTATTTTTTGGTCATCTTTAACAATTTTCAGAGTGTAAGGTAAAAACTAAGAGATATTTTATTTGTATTTCTGTTAATTGGTTTGGATATTTATTTCATATATGGATGAAATCTATCAATATGTAGATGTTGATAGTTTGCAATTTTTCTTTGGAAAGCTTCATATATCTACTGGGGAATGGCTTTATGGTTTTACATATTTGTGTCATTTCCTTTTATATTTGGAAATGAGGCTTTTATCAGTGGATTTTCTTTTGCAGTTTCCCCCTATCAGCAGTTTCTCTTCTATTTTCTTGCGTATACAAAAGCATTTTACTTTTATGTAATTTAAATGGTCTTTCTTATATTTTATGATCTATTCCTTGTTTGATTAAGAATTCTCCCTCTTCCCTGTGGGAGTCCTATTGCCATTATTTTCTACTATTTGTATGATACTATCTTTTCTGTTGTGGTCATGTATCCATTCTGAGCTTATTGTGGTATATGGTGTAAGATGTTAGTCAAACATAATTTCTGCCAAACTGCTTTCCAGTTTTCTTAGCAGTTCTTGTCGGACAGAGAGTTCTTTCCCTAGTAATTCATATCCTTGAGTTTATCACACACTATTGTTTTTCATTGCTTCGGTTTTTTGCTTATCTGTCTGTTTTCCTGATTTGCTTTCCTGTTTGTTAACCTGTACCAAATAATTTTATAGTTATTGCTTTTTGGTATAATTTGACGTTTAGTAATGCTATGTGTGTTTGATTTCTTCTTATTTGCATTGTGGCTAATGTAAAGCTGCTAATTCTGTACTCCCTCCCAATTCCCAGATTTTCTCACCATTATATGCAAGCTCTCTAACCGTTCTATAGGGACCTAGAACATATAACAAAATATTAGTGCTGGGTGAGACTTAGAGTATAGAATGTTGGAATAGAGAATATTGAATGATAGCACTAGAAGACACTTTGGAAAACAGGAATCTTGTTTTCTGTCCTTGAAAATAGTTCCTGAATAGCTCCTGGTATAATGAAAAAAGCACTGGACTTGAAGTAACTTAATTCAGCAACCATTTATTAAATACTTTCTCTTTGTAGAACATATGCTTTAGGTTCTAAAAGATGGACAGTGCTTAGATAAATCACTATCCCTGCTTTTGTGGATTTTATAGTCTAGTAGGGGGATGTGATTATAAACAAATAACCATAATGCTGAGTCAGGAAGACTTGTATTTGAAGCTTACCTCTGAGACATACTAGAAATGTAACCATGCACAAATCTTAACTTCTCTTTTCCCCATGTGGCTTTCAAGGTTGTACATTGGGCAATAGTTGCTGATATGCATGGGAGTAAGGATTTTCCATATGGAATTTTCAACATGATTCAAATCACAAGTTGAGATGAAAGGCCAAACCAAACATACATATTGGCCAGTAAGTCATTTTTTAGGTGCTTACTAGGTGCTGGACACTGGGATATAGAGATTAAAGACTATAGCCTCTGCTTTCAAGGAGCTCATATTCGATAAGGGGAAACAGCATTTGCACATGTGCATATACACACACAGAGTATATATAAATGAAATAAAAGGTCATTTAGGGAGAAAGAAGCACTTGGCAGCCATGGAGATCATGGGAGTCTCATCCAGATAGTGGTACTTGAGCTGAACTTTGGAAGAAACCAGGAATTTTAAGAGGAATGAATGAGGGAGTTCATTCCATGCAGGGGGCCCAAAGATGGGAGATGGCATGTCATCTGTGAGATACAACAAATAGACCAGTTTGACTGGATCATGTAGTGCATGAAGGGGATTCATTTATAATAAGCTTGGCAAGGTAGGCTGGAGCCAGATTGATAAGGACTAAATGCCAACCAAATGGATTTACATTTGATCTTAGTAGTAATAGGGTGCCATTAGTCCCCAGGGGAGTGACATGGTCAGACTTATACTTTAGGAACATCATTTTGGTAGCTGTGTAGATATCTCGAAGATAGTTGAGACTGGAAGTAGGGGAAAAAATCAGGAGGCTGTTACAATAGTCCAGGTGAGAAGTGATGAGGACTTGAACTAGTATTGTAGCTGTCGAAGTGGAGAGGAGATAGATGTGTGAGAGATTGTGGAGATAGAATTGAAAAGACTCTGTATCCGATGTATAAGTGAAATTAGTTAAAGTGACATATGAAAATGATTGTAAGGTTACGATCCTGAGTAACTGCAAGGATGTTGGTAAACAGGAGTACTCTATGGGGAAATTCAGAAGAGGGGGAGGTTGAGGGGTGGGGCGGAGGGCAGAAGATAATAAATTCTATAATACTGTAATACAAACTAATACAAGTATGTGAGAGGTAGTAGCAAAGTCCTGTGTGATGTCTAGGGACCAAACTAATTTTCTGCTTGGGGGAAGAGCAGTGGGTGGTAGCAGTCTTTGTGTGACAGAGAAAGCTTCTTGTAGGAAGTAGCATTTGAATTGGGCTTTAGAATTTAATAGTAGGAATTTAATAGGGAAAAGAAGAGGATTCTCTTTATAGGACACAGAAGTGGGAGAGTACAGGGTACACAGGTCTAGGTAGGCTTATCTTAATGGACTATGTGGCAAGGAGTAGAATGTGATAAGCCTGGGCAAGTAGGGTGGTGTATTATTATGGAGGAAATGGAATTTCTAAAGAGAGGAGTTTGAATTTTACTCAGTAGAATATAGAGAGCCATGGAAGGGATTTGAGAAGAGTGATGTGATCAGATCTATGAATAAGGAAAATTAATTTTGTACAGGATTCATTGAAAGGAGGGATAGAGTTGAAGCAAGAAGATTTGTGAGGAGGCCATGGTAGTACTGGGTGGTAATGAGAACATTTCTTAGGGTATTATTGGAGAGGAAGGGTTGGATTTGAGAGCTGTTGCTGAACTGGATTCTGACATTTGCTAGCAACGTGATCAGGAGCAACTCACTTCTTACTAAGCGTGTTTCCTTCTCTCTAAAATTAGGTTAGTAATTCTTATACAAACTACCTTGTGGAGTTGTTGGGAGGGAAGTATTTTGTAAACTATAAAGTGTGAGTAGTATTGGAACTAATATTATTATGTGAGTTATTGCCTACTTCTTCAAACTTTCCATACCTATTCCCAAAGAGACTGTCTGGTAACCAGGGCATGCACATAAAATTTTCCTAACAGTATAGCAGGATATGGGATTATTTTGAATTACTCTCTTCTTTTCACTGGTGGGGTCTAATTTGTTGAAAGACATTTCCATACTTCTTTTGGAAGCAAATAAGGTGCTAATTGTCATGTGCTTAGTATGGTCTTGACCTGTTGATTTAGTGTGCCATTTAATGGTTTGTTCTTCAGATGATTTGAATTTTGGGGTATTTGTGACTGTATCCGAGGAGGCAGCGAAGTTGTGGAAAAAACTTATTCATTGTCAGGGAATCTGGGTTCTAGTCTTAGCTTTGCATATGACTGGCTCTATGGCCTTGAATAAATAACTTTCTTCTATAGAAAGGATCCTGAATTTGGAGTCAGAAGAGCTGAGTTTAAATTTTGCCTCTGACATTTATCAGCTATATTCTCCTCTGACCTGTTAGACCACTTCTTTATCTCCTTTGCCAGATCTTCATCCTAGTCGTGTCTGCTAATCTCTGTCTCCCCCCCCCCACCCCCCCCCACCCCGCCCAATGCAGCCCCAACTCTGTGCCGAGTCCTCTTCTCTTCTTCCTCTACACTATTTCACTTGGTAATCTTGTTAGCCCTGGTGGATTCATTTCTGTGCAGATGAATCTCGCATCTCCTTTCCTATTCTTGATCTCTCCCTTCCTCTCCTGTTTTACATCTCCAGCTGTCTATTGGACATTTCAAACTGGATGGCCCATAGGCATTTTAAATTCAGCATATCTAAAAGTGACTTCATTGTCTTTCCCCACCAAACTCTTTTCCTCTTCTGATCTTCCCTATTACTGTTGAGAGTACCATTATCTTCCTAGTCAATCAGACTTTCAAACCAGGTGTCATTATCAACTCCTCACTCTCTCTAACCACCCATATCTAATTAATGGTCAAGTCTTATCATTTCTGCTTTACTACATCTCTTGCTCCCTTCTCTCCTTTGACACTGCCACCACCCTGGTGCAGGCCCTCATCACCTCATGTCTGGACTATTGCAACAGCCTATTGATTCCTTTCCCTGCCTGGTCCATCCTCCACTCAGTTGTCGAATTGAGCTCAGTTCTCACTGTGTCACAATCTCTCCCTTCTTTCAATAAACTCTACTAGCATCCTGCTATCTCTAGGATCAAATATGAAATCTTTAAAACTCTTCATAACCTGACTCCTTCTTACCTTTCCAGTCTTTTACCTTACTCCTCCCACATACTCTTGCTATCCTGTCACATTGGCCTTTTTGTTGTTCCTTGCACAAAAGACTTCATCTCCACACTGTGCATTTTCATTGGTTCTCACCTTTGCTTCAGACTTTTTGTCTGCATCCCTGTCTCCTAGCTTCTCAGCAAAAGTACTACCTTCTTCAAGAAGCCTTTCCCAGTCCTTCTTTCTTTCTGAGATTTCCCATAATTCCTTTATCTATCTTGTTTGAATATAGTTGCTTTCATGTTGTCTCTCTCATTAGACTAGTAACTTCTGGAGAGCAGATACTGTTTTTTTTTTTTTTTGCCTTTCTTCATATCTCCAGCACTTAGCATAGTGCCCAACACATAGTAGTTGCTTATTTAATGCTCATTGACTGACTATGTGGCCAAGGCCAAGTCACTTCTCTACATTTCAGTTTCTTCATCTCTAGAATGGGAATACAAATATCTGTAGCATCTACTTCACAGGGTTGCTGTGATGTTTAAATGCGTTAATGTATGTAAGTGTTTGCAAACTTTAAAGCACTATATAAATGCCAATTTAAAAAGTTAGCATTAGTACTAACAATGATAATAATTATAATAATCTCTTCCAGTTTTAATATTCTAAAATTTTAAGTGCAAAAGAGAGATATTAACAAAATACTATGTGAAGTCTTTGGAAGGAAAAATCATTTCCTCCTTGAAGGATAAAAGAGGAAATTGTTTTTGAGCCAAGCCTTGAAGGATGGGAAGATTTTAATCAAGTCAATAAATGAACAAGGGCCTGCCATGTGCTAGACCCTGGAGGTACAAAGACAAAAACCAAATAGATCTTGTCTTCAAGGAGTTTATATTCCATCAGAGCAGAGGTTCTTAACCATTTTTTGTATCACGGACTTTGATGGAGTCTTGTAGAACTTGTGAACACCTTTTCAGACTAATGTCTTTAGATGCATAAAATAAAATCCATAAGATTACCAAGGAAATAAAATATATTGAAATGGTTATCAAAATATAAAAAACCAAATTTGTGGTATAGTAATACATATACTTCATTATTAATGCATTTAAAATATAGGCAAGTTAAAGTCAAATTTTATTTTTAAAAGACATAAAAACTGCTGTTCCTTAGCTTGAAGAACATTAGAATATGGAATGGCCTTTGACAAGGCAACATTCACATCACATTAGACATTTTATTGATTTCAATTTTTGTTTCATTTCGATGATTACAAGTGTTGATAATGAAGATTCATAAAGATATTTTGTTGCAAATTGGTCGTACAACCAGCGAGTTCATCTTTGGCTGGGTTAGTTTCTTAATACGGTTTATATCAGAAAGAAAAGGATTGTAAAGAAAGGGATTGTAATGCCATCCAGACAAAAATGACTTTTGCAAGAGTTCCAAAGTGTTTCCAGGCATCCTCAGATTTCTCTTTTCAAAGAAATTGACAGAGAATTTTATATCTCCACTCCATCTTGGTAAGCATTTCTTTAACATCTAAAAGTTTGCAAGTATTTTGGCCTGTACTCTCTTCTTCCATATTGACAGCTTAGCCAAGAAAGCTTTTAATTTTTTGGTAGCATCAATAATGATGACTTCAGGATTTTGAATTAAAAGATTTATCTCATTCCTATGGTTAAAATATTTGCCAGATAAGCCAACCAATGGATAAAATCCTCTCTAGTATTTCAAGAGTGGCTTTTCTTTTTCTTTCCAAAAAAGTAAAACTTTTTTCCTTAGTTCAAACTAGAGCTTCAAGACACGTTCACTTGAATGCCAACACACTTCACTGTGGTAGAGAAGCACTTCATAGTCTGTTCCCATTTTTTGACAAAATCTTTTAAAAATATGATGATTCAGAGACCTGCTTTTGTTAAACTTGGTGACTTTTGTGATTGTTGACAAAACTTCTTTCAGGATTGTTAGAAGTGTCTTTTTTTGTCAGTGTGTATCTGTGTAAAAAGCAATGAGTGACATTGCTGTGAGTAGCTTCCTCCTTTCATTAAGTAACAAAACTAAATATATTACCAAATATCTCAGGAGTTCCAATTGCTCAAAGAGTAGTGAGCCTTTTTTTCCCCTAGTAAAAATTGTGTTTGGCGGAAAAAATAAAAGTTGGGTTTTCTTTTTGGTTTTTGTTTTTACCATTTCCTAATTGTTGGTGGCTTTTGTAATTTCCAGAAGAGACATAGAAAATAAAAATTCTTCTTTGATGGTGTTAGTGTGAACATAGTATACAAAAACAAGCAGCTAGGCACATTGAGGTATGTATGAATGTAATTTCATTTAATTGCATACTGAAGGGTAATAGAACTGCCAATTCCTTGATGACCTTAAGAATATTAAAAAAAACTATTCCAGAATGTATCACGTTATTTAACAATGGTATTGCTTCCCATCTTTTCCTCTTTTGCAGTCCACAAACTAGCTCAGTTATGACATATGTATGACTTTACTAAAGTCTCTCTAAGTAGTGTGGGATTTTTTTTGTTTTGCAATCCAGTAAACAACTAGGATGCTTCAAGAAGAGGTTTTTATGAAATGATAAATCCAGGTTTTGGAAGTGTCCCAATTTTTTGCAATAAGCTTCCTTTGCATGAAATCTTCATCTTTAGATGCATTTTCAGCATGTATATTTGTGAGGTGCTCTTTCAGTTTTGCTGATTTCATACCTTGGTTTGCAAGGATTTTTCTACACAAAAACATACTGTGGTTTTTGTGTCCTGTCATGTTCATTAATGCAAAAGAAACCGTATTATACATAGTCTTCACCATGCTTCCTTTTCTTTTACAGATCCAACTTAAGTTGAATTGTCAAAGTATAAAATAAAGCTAAAATAAAGCCTTTGATTCAGTTGCTATTTTTGAAACAATTTTGTATGGTTTTAAAGTGATTTATTTGATAACTCTGCATAGAATTTTTGTTAAAGTATATGATAGTCAAGAAATTTATATGACATGTAAGTAAAAATAAGGAAAGTGTTGCAGTTTATCCAATGTGGTTAACACTTTTAATGGCTTTTAACCCTTCTATAATCATAGATCATAGTGATAGCTCAGGAATTAGGTCCTTTCAGGAATTTGTTTTTTGTTGTACATGCATGTGGCTTTATGGGTCTTCCTAGAAATAATGGTCCTCATTTCTGATATAATTCACAGTATTCTTATGAAGTTGTTTTTAAAACTTGTGCTATTTTCTTAGAATAATAATGTGTGAATACTACTTGAAAAGCATACTGCATGTAGATGTGTTTACCTCAAAACAATGTACAAAAGGAGTATGAAGAGAAAAATACGCTTTTATACTCACAGAACTTACTTAGTTGTGCATGACCTATATCATTGCTCAGTTTGTTAGCAGTAATATGAAGTTACTTTAAACAATACACTTCAACAGTTATCTCAGTCATTAAATGTATTTGAACTTGCCTGATCTACACTCATAGCCAGGCCTGTCAGTGTTACAAGAGGGCATTGCCTTAAAAAGAGTTAAGAATTCTCATTTGAACTGCTCAGTTTTGCAGAACTTTAACAAATGAAATCGACCTTCTGCTTTCCATATGTTAATCAATATGCAGTTGTACATATGTAAGCTGGAAAACATGTTAGCTGTCTGGGTCACCAATTTGAGAACACCTTATTTTTTGGTGGCTGAATGACAACTTAAGTGCAGAGTTGCCTTTTGGTAGTAGAAGTGTCTGTAGATGGGAGGATTATGATCATTTATGATCTGAGCCAGGTCTAATAACCTTAGTTTCAAGTAGTGATGAGTGTAAGATATTTGCAGCAACAATGATGTGATATGAAAATATCTGTGATTTCTACTAGTAACAGTACTGCTAATACTACTATGATTTCTTACCTACATTCATAATAAAAGGAAATGATAAATTTCAGTTAAATGTTATTGAAAATAAAGTTGTATTTTTTTCCCCATCCATTTACCCCCTGAAATCTATCCACAGACCTTATGTTAAAACCCCTGTTTTAGAAAAAACAATGTCCATGTATAAGCGGTAGAGATAGGAACTGGACCTGTGATTTCATTGGTATAGGGAGCTCCTGGATGGGTAAACTCCTTTGACTTGTGCAATTCTGTACTTTGTTTTCACTGTAATCTTAGACAATTGCATAGAGCACTGAGAGCCTGAAACTTTGCTGACGTTATTGTTGCAATTAATAACTTTCTGATTCCTTATTATTTTCTAAGTAAACCATCATTCCATCAGTACATAGGGATAGGTTTATTTCTTTTTTGCCTATTTTTATGCCTTTAATTTTTTTCTCTTGTCTTATTGTTATTGCTAGCATTTCTAGAACTATATTAAATAATAAAGCAGTGATTAGGCGTCTTTGCTTTATTCTTGAATTTATTGGGAAAGCTTCTAGGGCATCCCCATTGCATATGTTTGCCTTTGATTTTACATAGATAATTTTTTTGAAATAAAAAAGCCCTCTGTGCATGTATTTTGTAGGGTTTTTAGCATTAATGAGTGGTGTACTTTGCCAAAGACCTTTTCTATATCTATTGAGATAATCATGATTTGGCATGTTTTTGTTTTTAATGTGCTTAATTATGTTGATTGTTTTCCTAATGTTGAATCATCTTTGCATCTCTAAGATAAATCCATCTTGATGATTATGAATGATTTCTTGGATGAATTACTGTAGTCTGAAAAGATTTTATTCAAAAATTTCAAATCAGTTTTCATTAATGATAGTGGTCTATAGCTGGGATACTGAGTTATTAAATGACTTGCCCAGGGTCTCACAGCCAGTTTGTGTCAGAGTGAGGATGTGAACCCAGGTCTTCCTGGCTCCAAGGCCAACTTTCTAGCCACACACTATGCTGCCTCACTCTCATTTAAGCAAATACTAAATAAATACCAAACAAATACAAGTTAATTTTCAGGGTGGAACTGGGAGGAAGATGGAATAAGGAATTCCCTCCTGTAGAAGGTGGCATTTGAGCTGAGCTTGGAAGGAAGTTAAAGATTATAAAAGGAATCGTGAAGAGGAAATACATCTCAGGTACTGCACAGCAGCTTGTGCAAAGCCATGAAGATAGAAGATGGAAGGTTGTGTATGAGCAAGAGCAAGTAGGCTCATTTCCCTGGCTGAGCTGAGAGGCCATGTGTAGAGGCAGGGTAGTTCAGGAAGTACTTTGGTATGGCAAGTGATAGATATCTAGGAAGGGGAAAGGAGACTCACAGAAATAGCAGCAGGGCCATCATAGAGTTCACAAGTCAAATAGAGCTTCTGAGAGCTTTCTTTTTTTCTTCAAAATTGTTTGTCAGATTTAATGATTTTGGATCTGGTATGAGGAGACTTGGGTTCAGGTCCTTTCTGTGACCCTTGCTAGCTGTGTGACCCCGGGCAAGTCTCCTAACATCTCTGGATCTTTCAGTGTTCTCATCTGTAAAGAAAAAATAAAAGAGAACAATACTATTTGCATTATCTCCCTCACAAAGATTGTTGTGAGAAAAGCTCTAAAAATGTGAGCTGCTATTATTATTATTTTATCACTTTGATGCTGGGTTTGTGAAAAGCAATTTAATTGTCTATATTTGACTTCCTGGAAACCTATTCAGCAAGTGTTCCCCTACTGGACTTTTCCACACAGTTATTTCTTAATGACAGGAGATGGTGCCGCATTCCAAGCATGCATCTATCCAACCTCCCTTTCTCCCATTTGCGCCTTTGTCCATTTCATCCCTTCCTTATTTTTCTCCTTTGTACTGGTTGGTTCATTTTGTAAATTGACAAGACATGGGCTTTGTTGTTTTTCTATAAAGCCAGTTATTTTAGAGAGATAGTTTACCCGAGATAAGAGCTATTTATGTCATAAGCTATTGATTTTTAATTAATGTTGCCTAGGCTCTCGCATGTTGGCAGAATTGGTAACAGCTTGTGGCATTTTTTAATTCCTTTTTTCTTTTTGGTATTTTGACAATGTCATTCATATCTCATGGAAAAAGTACCTCTGTCAGGTTAAATGTGTTAAAACACCGAGCAGAAAAGGAGAGGAGGAAACCCTATGCTGCCTGGAAACCTTGATCTGTTGCCAAAGTATTTAAACAATGTCGTGTTTTGGTTTTCTAGTTCCAAGCTGCTTCTCAAATCCCTTGCTAATTAATCCAGTTAATTCTTTGTAGACTCACTGTATGCTGGTGCTGCTATCATTGAGAGCCTTGTTTTGTTTCTGAACCAAATCTAAGCCCTGTTAGCTTGTAGTACTAAAGTGAGTGCTCACAGATGTGAATACAGTGTTTGGGGTCTTTAAAAAAGAGTGTGTGCACAGACGCCTCATGTGCTTGTGTTCTCCTAACTTTAGAGAGCTTCCTTGATGAACATTTCAACCTCAAAATAAGTAAGAGGAACTAGAATATACCATTTGCTGGTCAAATGCTGCTTGCATGCTTGGCTAACAAAATGTGAAATAAAAAGATTTGTCTTTCAGCATTTCACAGAGACATGGAACAGAATTTTAGAGCTGGAAGGAACCCCAGAACATAAAGTGTTACTGCTGAAAAAGAAGCTAGAGATGACCTTGTCCACCTCCCTCCTTTTACACAAACTTTGGCCTAGAGAGGTAAAGTGACTTCCCCAAGGTCATACAACTGAAATGTTAGCACTGGTGCTGGAAAGTAGACATTCAGACTTATGGTCAGTCCAGGGCTTTTTCTTACCAGATTATGTACTAGGTACTTGTTATGTCTTTGTTGGATTTTTATGAAAGCAAAGACAAAAAGCCTAATGATGTTTTTGTTCATTCTGTTTTATGATACTATGATAAAAAGTAGATACTAATGACATTTTTTAAAAACCAAGACTCAATAATGTTCTTGTTTTGGAAAAATCAAAACTGAAATGCAGGAAAGTTGACATTTGTTTATTTTACTCCCAAGCCATCCAATCCGGTAGTAAAATACAGTAGTAGAGCACTGAACAGCCCTCATTTTGAGGCATGCAGTTATGGTAAAAGAGCCATTGCTTTGGAGAAAGAAGAGCTGGGTTTGAGTCTGCAATAGTGCTATGGGATAGTGTCTTCCTCTGCAAGTTAGGGATAATAGGCTTGCACTGCCTGAATCATAGAATTGTAAGGCAAGCACATTTGTAAACCTTAAAGCACCAGAGAAATTATTTGTTCTTTACTATTATAATAATAGAAAAGTGTAATATAAATGTAAGCTGTTACTTTCAGTTTTTTGGTTGATAATTACTTTTTGACTAGATAGATCTGGTCTAAGACCTAAGAAACCTTAGAACTCCTTTAAAACTGATAGTATATATGTTAGGTTCTGAGTTGTAAGCTAGAGTAGTCAAGAAAGGGATTTCCCTAGTTTGTAAAAAAATTTTAGATGATTTACTGTCAAACAGTATAAGATTATCTAGTTTTATGATACACTATGACTTCTCCTTCCTTGACCATCTAGTTTGCCTCTAGTTTGGGTACTCAAAGCATCACAGCATCTTAGAGTGTGAAGGGATTTCAGCCCAGTCTCATGGTTCTCATATCTTTTCTCTAGTGGCACAGTCTTCTTTGCCATGTGCTTTGGGAAATCCCAGCACTGTAACTGATAATTCTGTCAAGCCAGTCTTCCTCTCAACAATTTCTTTTTATTGTTCACAGTTCTTATTTCTGTGGCCAAGCAAAACAAGTCTGCTCCCTCTCGCAGCTTGATAGGATGGCCTAGTGACTAGAGTACTGACCTCTGAGTCAAGAACCTGGGTTCAAGAAGTCTTGGCTCTGATACTTACTTTCTTACTTACTGACCCTGGACAAGTCACTTACCTCAGGCAACCCTAAGCTTTTAAGTTATCAAGAATATATTGATCTGCCTTGGTAGAGGAAGTTTCTTACCAGGAGCTCTCTATACCCATGAAATCACAGGTTTGGGTTAAACAAACAGACCCAACAGAATACCCACAATTTCAGTGCACATTTAGCATAAACTCCTGGCATACTACTGTGCCATGGCATACCCTTGATCTAGTCCTGTCCACACTCTGAAAAGAATCCCTAATACAATGTACTGGACAAGTGATCATTCAGCATTTTCTTGAATACCTCCAATGAGGAGAAATATGCCATCTCCCCAGACAGCCCCTCCACTTATGGATAGTCCTAATTATCCTGAAGTTTTTCTCACTTCGAGCCTAAGCTTGCCTCTTTGCAACTTCCACCCATTAATACAGATAAGTTAGGGCATTTGGGGGGAGGGATTACTCTGAGGCCTACAAATTCTTCATAAATGTCAGAAGATGATATTTCTGCAGTTAAGACATCAGACACGATTATGTTTTAATCTGGTTTAGGTGGTGCTCGGGAGTATTGTGGACTGGATGGAGCCACAATGTATTTGACACCTCTGTTCTATAGTAATTATGTAGCGAATGGATTGACTTTCTCATGAAATCTCTTCTTTTATAACATTTCATATTTTGAATAACACCCTTGTTCTCTTGTAGAATTTTCTCTTTGGAATATATATCATTTTGCTACATAGGAAATATAGCCAATAGAGGAAAAAATCCCAAATAGCAAAGTAAGATGAGTGTTGTGTGGGTTTGTATACATAATACATACTACATAAAATCTATAATTAATTCTGAATGTAAGAATAATTGGTCTTGAAATCCTCCCACACAATTAGGAGTTGTACTGAGTGCTCTCTCATTGGAGAGAGCTTTAAACCATCTATTTGCTGTGTACTATTGACTTTGATTCCCTATAAGAAGATTATGCATATGTGCAGATAATATATAATCAAAGTAAAACAGTTATTTGTAGATGGGTTAAATTTATAGCAATACATTTCCCAAATTAATCTAACCTTTCTCTTCTGGAGTTCCCTTCTGATGTTTGAGCTCTAGAAGAATCTGCCAGTGGAATGTAAGGTCTAGCAAGTTATAATGCTGGAAAGACTTTGAATACTGACTGACTGAGTTAAGGGAAAGGCTTATTACAAAACGTTGACAACTAAGTTTGGATATTAGGGGCCTGTTAAATAGCATTCTTGATCAAACTTGAACTTTAAGCAACATGGTAGAAAAAGCACTTGACTTGGAGTCAGGAGACTTGAGTTAACTCTTTATTAGCCATTTAACTGTGGGTAGCCTCTCTGAACCTCTGTTTCTTTTTCTGTGAAGTGAGAGCAATTGTATATGGACTACTGGCACCACAAGGTTGCTATGAAGAAAGTATTTCTTCAGCACTTAATAGTGTGCCTGCCCTGCTAGGTGCTAGGGATGCAAAAGATAGATACAACACAGACTCTGGTCTTGAAGAGGTTATAATCTAAGAGGGGGAAGGATGTGTTTACAAATACATATGATTGATACAAGGGAGATTGAGAAATACAGATGTCTAGGCAGAGTGCTAGAGAACTTCAAGAAAAGATAGCTTTCACCAAGATGAATACAGACGTGTTCTCTGCTCTCAAGGAAATTACAATTTAGAAATATAAAGGTGATAAACTAATAATGATAATCATGACATTTCTATGCTTTACTGGATTATTTTTCCCTTTTAGAGAACATTTTTTCTTTAGAGGCAACTGTGGTAGAAAGGAAAGAAGACTTGTCAGAGTTGTGATACCTTGGTTCTAGTACTAACCATTGCACTTTCTTTTGTGAAACTGGATCACAAGTGAAAAATGTTTAAGAAGTCCTGATCTGGAACTTTCTTGAATGATTCTAGGGAGGTGGTGGTACAGTGGCAAGTATGCTGTTGTAGAATGAGAAGACACAAGTTTAGAGCCTAGTACTGTTACTTACAGGGGGTTACTTCATTTCTTTAGGTCTGAGTTTCCTTGTCTATAAAATGAACAACTTGAATTAGATGAACTCAAGCTCAAAGGATGTGATCCTTTAAGGTTCCAGACTTTTAATTCTTTAACCGAAGAAACTAGGGGGTTATCTGCTGAGTCATAAACAAATATTTTAACCACAAATGCCTTGGTTGAAATTTGAGATTCCTTTTATCTTACTTAGGAAGGACATTTAACTAAACAGTGGTAGACTTTTTTTTTTTTAATGTTAGAAAAGGCATTGTGGTATAATGGCAAAAGCCCTGAATGTGGAATGAAGAATCCTATGGGACCTTGGGTAGGTCACTTCATCTCCCTGGGTTTCAGTTACTTCATCTGTAAATGAGTAGGTTGGACTAGATGGTCTGTCTTTTAGTCACTTTTAATTCAATCCAGTGATAACTGTGCCATCTAGCAGTCTTGAATTCCCTTAACTTTGATCTTAATCATGCTTTTTATGGCTTATAGTACCGGTTAAATGGGTGAAAGCTACATTTCTTAGAAGGATACCTTTAGGGAATGGCAATCGTCCTAATTTGAGCTGACCTTGTTGATGCTAGCCTAAAATGTAACTGATATAAGATAGGCCAGTAATACCAATGTACACACACTGAAACACCCATCCTATACTTGATACTGTGCAGTCAGTGAACTTTACACCAAAAGAGATAACCCATTGTTAAGAATCAGGGTCTTGATTTTCTCTTCTGTTAATCTCACTCTCTGTAGATAGCCAAGGAACTCTCTTTTCAAACAAGATAACTACTGCAATCAGTCCCGATTAGAAGAATAATTCTAATCATAAAAAGATCCAGGGACCCCTTTTGGAAGAGTATTTTTGCCTTTGTTTTAGATCTTCTTTTCCTTCATTTTGGGGCCTTCTAAGTTTTGAAGATACTTATTCAATACTTCATTAGTTCAAGGAACTGTGGTTTAATTTGCATTAGTGTTCACAAAGTAGAGACAGATTATAACTCTACAATTTAGTAAATAGATTTGGAGAATAATTCATTACTGACTAATCTGGTGATGAACCTCTTAAACTTATCTAGGTTAGTCAAGACTTTGAAGTATTGGAGATTGAAGTTTTAATAACAATAAATGAAGTTTACAAAGCATTTGAAAAGGATTTTTTGAAAGGATTAGAGACCCTTGAGGAAAAGGACTGGTTTCTCTTTGGTCTTTGGATCTTTAACAGAAGGCACAGTGACTTCTACAGAATAGGCATTTAGTAAATGCTTAGCAAATTGAATTCTCCCCATTGGGAAAAAAGAAGTGGTGGTGAGAGAAGTTAAGTGATTTGTCAGTGGTCATACAGCTAATAAGTAGGAGAGCCAGGATTGAAACCCATGTCGTCTAACTCTAAGCCACTTTTCTTGCTACTACATTGTGCCATCTTTTTCTTATGCATGTCTTCTTCATAAAGGTTTCTAGGGAAGTACAACTGATAGTTGCTGCCCGCTAGAGTTATTCTGAGCCTAAGAATTCCATGCAAGGCCATGCGACATAGTGGAAAGAGGTCTAGCCTGGGAGTTAGGAAGCCCTGGATTCAAATTCTATCTTTGATTCATACTAGCTATGTGACCATGGTAAAGTTACTTTACTTCCCAGTGTTCTAGGCAACTTGCTAAGACTATAAATTATAGATGGAGTTGCTGATCTATATTGGTGATGAGACTTTAAATGCTGAATATACTTCACATTGATGAAACCACAAGCCCAGACCCTCTTCTCCATTAGTATTTCTACTACCTGTTGCCATTCAATGAAGACCCAAGTTTTCCACATTTAGCATTATGGGATCATTCTGGTATTATTCAAGGACTTTCCACTTCATCTAGCCCAATCCCCTAATTTTACACATCAGGAAAATGAGGCACAGAAAGGGATAATTGACTTTCTCTAGGTCATGTGGAGAGATTATGGTAAAGTTGAAATTTGAACTTAACTTTTATACTCCCAAATTCAATACTTCTACCATACCATCGATCCCAAATTTGGGGGACAGTGTATTAACAGAGAGTTAGAAGTTAAACCATTCATTCATTCAACATAGAATTGCATTTATAAGTGCTTGCTAGGTTCAGAGCATTGTCCTGTAGGTGATACAAAGATGAATAAGACAATTCTTGCATTGCTATTTATTGTTATTAATAACAACTCACGTTTGAATAGTGCTATGTGATTTTAAAAGTGTTCCTCACAACACTTTTAAACTCTCACAACACAATGCCTATCCTGTGAGATTTGTAGATAGTACAGAGGTTATCCTCATTTTCCAAATAAATAGTCAGGCACAGAGCAATTAAGTGTATTGTCCAGGATCTTGTAGTTAATAAGTGGCATAATCAGATTTCATATTTGTATCTTCTTGCTCAAGGACTTCCATGGAACATAGAGTGAGGGTGATAAGTGAGGGTGATGCATGGACATAGAGAAACTAAATGGTAATTAGACATACAATTTATGAGCAGTAAAAAAGCATCCTGAGGTGAAAGGAAGCACCCCTTATGATCTATGCATCCTTGTCAGGTTCTGGGAATACAAAGACAAAAATGCAAAAGCCCCTCCCCTTAAGAGCTGTTGAATTGGCATTTCACCTTCACCTCATCCCTGTGCCTTCTGGGCAACTCCCTCAGGATCCATGTCTTCTGCCCAGATAGATCACGGCTTGGGCTCATCCTCTTGGAAGGGATCATTTCTGAGAAGACTGTATTTGTAGAAGACTCCTCTTGCTGCCAGTCTGTTCTGACTGAGAAACCCAGGAACTCTCCTGATTTTTGAAGTCTTGAGGCTGCTGCCAAGTCTGGAAATGTCCATCATGGGTCTCATATTATAAGCTGCCAGATCTTGTGTGATCCTGACTGTGTTTTTTTTTTTGTACCCAAAATGCTTCCTTCTGGATGTTTGCATTAAGGATTTTTTTCTTTTGGGGAGGGGGAGGTGGGGGGATGTAGTGCTAGATTTTGGTTCTGATATTTCTGGGACTTTTCCTTCTGGGATTCTTTTCAAAGATAAGTAGATTCTTTCTATCTTTACTTTGCTCTCTGGTTGTAATAGATCTGGGCTGTTTCCATTCATGATTTTATAAATTTAAATATAAATATAAATTAAAATTATACAAATATATTTTTATTATTTTATTGTATCTATGTAATTATTATTTAACATATAACATAATATAATAATATATTCATATTGTTATTTTATTATAATATATAAATAAAAATTAAATATAAATTATCAGCAAAGTATATCCAGGAAAAAGAAATAAAGCAAAAGAAGTATTCAGGAACCCACTGTATAGGCTTGCCTAACAATACATGTGACTGTTGTTACCATAGCTGCTGGGGGGAGCTTCCACTTCTCTAACCTCCAGAGAGGGAGCCTCTATAGAATCCTTGCATGCTAGGCAGATGGGAAAAGAGAGAATGCCAGAGAGCAGAGTCACTCTTTTTAAGGTCTACTGAGTGGATGGTTCTTTCTGACCCAGTGGCCAATCCTCTTTGATGCAGCCTCTTCCCTCTGCTGATGTCTTGGTGACCAAGAGATTGCTCTGTTTTCCCAAAGTCTTTCAGCACTGATTACATTTTCCCCGGAAGTGACCTGTCAGTTAATCAATTACTAAACACTTATTAAATGCCTGCTATGTACCAGCATTGTAGATACAAAACTAGACCCATACAAATGTAGATGGAGATAGAAAAAGAGGCAAAAGACAATCCCTGCCCTCAGAAGCTTTCAATTTAATGGGAGAGAAAACATGCAAACAAATATATACAAAGCAAGCTATATACAGGTTAAATAGGAAATAATTAAGAGAGGGAAGGCTCCCAGTAGAAGGTTGGATTTTAATTGAGACTTAAAGGAAGCTAGGGATGTCAATAGTTGGAGCAGAGGAGGGAGAGTGTTCCAGGCATAGGGGACAAAAAGAATGCTGGGAGCTGAGAGATGGATTGTCATGTTCATGAACAGCCAGAGGCCGGTGACACTGAATGGAAGAATATGTTGGGGAATAAGGTGTAAAAAGACTGGAAAGGTAGGAGGGGGCCAGGTTATGAAAGACTTTGAATGCCAAACAGAACATTTTGTATTTGCTTCTGTAGGCAATAGG
This sequence comes from Trichosurus vulpecula, assembly GCF_011100635.1. Taxonomy (NCBI): domain Eukaryota; kingdom Metazoa; phylum Chordata; class Mammalia; order Diprotodontia; family Phalangeridae; genus Trichosurus; species Trichosurus vulpecula. The sequence continues at coordinate 127,758,162 of NC_050575.1, read as the reverse complement.
AAGCAAGTGGAGTTTATTGGTTATGTAGGTGACATGATCAGACCTGCACTTTAGGAATCACTTTGGTGGATTAATGGAGGATAGCTTAGGGTAGGGAGAGACCTGAAGCAGGTATATCCACAAGCAGGCTATCACAGTAATCCAGGCATGAGGTGATGAAACCTATAGTTTCTCATCTATGCTGCACATGTACTGTGTGAAATGCCCCTCATGGGCCCATTCCCTCCCATGCGCCATACTCTGCACACCAATCCAAACCTTGCCACAAAAGGATCCTTTGAAAGATTTAGTGTAGAAGGTGGTGCTTGAGTTGAGTTTTGAAGAAAACTAAGGATTCTAAAAGGTGGAAATAGGAAGGATTGCATTCCCAACATGGAGGATAGCCAGTGCAAAGGTATCAAGTCAGGAGATCCCTTGACATAAATGAGGAGCCCAGGTTGGTTGGACCATAGAGTGCATGAGGGGGAATGTCAGAAAAATAAGTCAGGAAAGGTGGATTGGTGGAGATGAGTGAAGGTGAATTTTATAGCTGGGCAAGAAAAATATCATGGGCAAGATAGTCTTTGTGCTGGGCCTTAAAAGATTGATAGAATGTCTGCAGGTGAGGATGGAAAAAGATATTAGTATAATGCTTATCTCCCAAGTTAGAAAGTATTCACACTATATGATATATGGCAGTATTAGCAAATATAGGACTCGTAGGACCTATGCAATATTTTAATCCCATCCTTGTTCCCTCTTAAAAGAACGAACTTCGACCGAACAAATGGGGCTGTCCTCTTAGAAGCGTAAAATCCAAGGGCTAAAGGGGGCATTATGGGTGATCTAATCTAAACCCTGCCAGGAACAGAAATCTTTTCTGCATCAGTTCTGACAAGTGGGCCTCCACTCTGTGCTTGAAGACCTGTAGTAACAAGGAATTCATTTTCTTCACAGGACTCCCATTTTAGTTTTGAAAAGCTCTAATTGGTAGGAAGTTAAATTTAATCTACTGATTCTATACTACCCTAGAATGACAGAATTTCAGACTTGGAATGATGGCCTTAGAAGCAAAAACCATCTGCTGTCCAAAACATTTAGGAATATATATTCCACACCTTTGCTTATTTGCTTCAGTGTTCAGTGCCAGGGCTTTTTTGAGAGCCAGTATCATCACCAATGGTCTTATGGGTTACTCTTCATTCTATCTCTGTTCTTCTTCTGTTGCCTTTTTATGGTTTGGTTCTGACTGTGGCTTCTTGAAGTCTGTCGCAGTGATACATGAGTTCTTGCAGGTCCTCCGAAACTGGAAATACTTCAGGTATGGGCCTGGTTATGTATGAAGTATGCATCTTCTCCATCTGGAGAGGCTCATCACGAGTGTAGACCACTGCATAATGATTCTTTTTTTCTTTTAACTGGAACAGCTTATGTAAGGAGTGTGTGTGTATGTGTGTGTGTGTGTGTGTGTGTGTGTGGCCAAACATGAAGCCTTTCTTGCTTAGTAGAACTTGTATGCGTGTTGTATACTTGAGACACATCATCAAGGAGATGGGCAGGTCAGGTATTGAGAATGCTGGATAATGTATAGGTAGTCTGAATGCTGCACTGGGTTATCCGACATGTGAAAGGTACTAGTGGAATATATCCATTACATTGGGTGGCTTCTCTCTAGAGGATTCATGGAGGAACATGGATGAGAATCACAGCATGAGAAGGTGCAGAGGCAACATGGTATAAGGGAGGGAACATTGGTGGTGTTGGCAGAAGACCTGGGTTTGAATCCAGATTCTTCTCTTTCCTCTCCATGTGATATTGGAAGAGCCAGAGTGCTCAGTTTCCTCACTTACAAAAAGAAGGGCTTTGACTGGATGATCCTTAGGATCCTTTCTCTTTCTCAGACATGTGAGGCTGTGGTTGCTCTTGGTATTGGGGGAGTACCTACACTGAAAGGTGGGATAGTAGATAGCCAGTGAACATTCATCAAGCACCTACCGTGTGCCAGGCAAAGTACCTAACATTATAGATACAAAGAAAAGTGAAAGATAGTCCCTGCCCTCAAGGGAGTCTAATAAGGGAGACAGCATGCGAACAAGTGTGTACAAACAAGCTATATACAGGATAAATAGGAAAAAATTAACAGGAAGGCTTCCTATAGAAGGTGAGATTTTAGCTGGTACTAGAAGGAAGCCAGGGAAACTAGGAGGTGGAGATGAAGAGGGAAAGCATTCCAGTCATGGGGGACAGCCAGGGAAAATTGTCAAAGTGGAGACCCAGTGTGTCTTATTTGGGGAACAGCAAGGATGTCAGTGTCACTGGATTGCAGAGTATGAGAGGGGAAATAAGATATAAGAAGACTGGAAAAATAGGGTGGGGGTAGGTTATGAAGGGCCTTGAATGCCAAGCAGAGAATTTTGTAACTGATCTTAGAGGTGATGAGGAGCCGTTGGAGCTTATTGAATAGGGAGGTGATATGTCAGATCTGTACCATCGGTAGAATATAGTGCAAAGAACAATAGTTTTGGTATCTGGATTCAGTTTTTGCCTATGTCACTTAGACTAGATAGTTTTAGTATCTTTTGACTCCAGTTTTATAACTATATGATAAGATCACAGGCCTCAGTGCATACGTTATAAACACTTTGGCATGGATATGTGTGTTTGCACACATGCATACTCATATGAATATTTATTTGCATGAGTCTGTGATATGATTTGTGTATGTACTTTTTCCATGGTTGCAGATTATCACTTTTTCACCCCAAAGTAATTAGTCTTTGTTAAGTTGATATGTCAGAAAAAACAAATGACTCCGTAGTTAATCTTTTGTTGACATGCTTCTGCATTTAGCGAGGCTAGTCCTTGGAAAATAGACATACTCAGTTTATCAGTGGATTGATACTCAAAGAGGTCCAGTTGGTAAGACCTGTCAAGTGTTCTGCCATTATAGACTTCAAAATCAAGGCTTTGTGGTGTGCCGTTATAGATTTCAAAATCCCAAGGTCACTTTCATACCTTGATCAGGCACCAGAGGTGGGTAGGGAAGGAAATAGGCATTTATATAGCTCCTACTATGTGCCGGGCACTGTGCTAAGAGCTTTTTATAAATATTGTCTCATTTGATAGGAAGACTTTTGTCAGGGGTATATCAAATGCATTTATGTGTTTATATACATACCTCAAAATCTATATGTATATGATTGTTTACAAGTGATTTATTTCTATACTTCGTGTACCACCCTTTTCTTATTACATTGAAGATTTTTCTAATACTTTGAATATGTAATATGATGGCATCTCTATTATGTAAAGTTTAATGGTTAGGAACAGGAATTTTGGTTTAGTAGCATCTCTCAGGCTGGATTTTTTTAATAGTTCACTTCACTGTAGTTGGCATTGGTGCTTCCTTGTGCCAGTGGAGTTCATGGTCTTCAGTATTATTAGTTTGATAAAAGGAGGCACTGTACTGTATAAATATCACACCAACTAAACCTATACAAAGCATCTTATGATGGCAGACCCATACAAAGAGGAAAAACGCATCAGAAGATTTTAACTGCATTTGTTATTGGGGTCATTTAGTAAGCGACATCATTTTTCAATGTAATCTTTGGGGGTATTTTTAAAAATTTTGTAACATTTGTATTTTTTAGCTGTCATTTTCAAGGCTAGTGGTCAGTTCAAAGTCTTTTTGATGCCATTGACTTTCTGTGCTGTAATCACTGGTTTAGGCTCTAATCTCCAGGGATGCATAAATTATGATAATAAGTTGAGGGGGATATTGGAGCTGTGCTTGTTGTAACATTATTGTCCCCTCTGGGATGATCTTTGTACGATTATGCTCTGCAGGTTGTTAGGCTGTACAACCAGATCAAGTTCCACACAATACCACAGATGACGATTGAATATTAAATGGGTATAGGGGGAGGAGGGAGCAGGCATCCATCTAAAATGATCTGATTTGAACCCTGGAAGATTTGTGAGAATAGAATGGAGAAAAAGAGGAGAAGAGGAGAAGGAGGGGGAGGGGAGGCAGTGCAGAAGAGAAGAGGAAGATGGAGGGAGACGGATACAACTTCTTTCTCCTTGCTTTTCAGATAATTCAGTGGCATTGGCTATCATCTGTTTTCTTAAATTTTTAAATTTTTGCTTATCACTGATTCCTGCCATGCTTTTTCTTTTAGTATATTGCTGTTATTAATATTACTTTAATATTTTGAAAGATCTGTGATTCCTTTGGTGTGGGTAGTTCCTTCATTGAGGAAAATTTTAACCTCTCTTTGCCTTAGAAGATGGTCTTCATGAGTTTCTGTGACAAAAACAAAATACCAAAAAAAATACTCATCACCTTGAGGCCATTATCCTAGTAATGAACCTTGGTGGTCCAAGTCTCCCCTAACCTTAAAAAAAATTTCAGTAGACCTAACCATCACTTGAATCTATTGTTCTACAACTCTCCTCCCTTTCTCAGCCAAACTCCTGGAAAAAGCTCTCTATTCTCCCTGCCTCTGCTTCCTCTCCTCTCACTCCTGATCTTTTGCCACCTGGCTTCCCACTGTATCCCTTAAACGAAATTACTCTCTCCCAAGTTACCCATGCTCTTTTAATTGCAAGATCTGGTGGTCTTTTGATCATTTCTCTCATCCTTCCAACTTGTTTGCTGCAGATGATGTTATTGACCGCCTTCTCCTGGGTGCTCTCTCCTCTCTGGTTTTTGTGACTATTCTTTCCTGATTCTCTTCCTACCTACTTAATTACTACTCAGTTTCCTTTGCTGGTTCATCATCCATATCATGTTCCCTAATTGTCAATATAATCTAAGAGTCTGACCAGTTCCTTTTCTCTTCTCTCTCTATAGTCTTCTTCAGTTACTTTATTAAATCCCATGGCTTTAGTTATTATTATTTTTGTGCCAATGGCCCATGGATCCAGCCTGTCTCACATAAGCATCATTCCTACATCACCACATTGCCTATTGGATAATTCAAACTGGAGGCTGGCCTTTAAGTAGCATAGTGATTAGAGCCCTGGGCCTGTAGTCAGGAAGACCTGAATTCAAATCTGGCTTCAGACACTTACTGGCTGTGTGACCCTAGCCAAATTGCTTAGTCTCTCTGAGCCTCAGTTTGCTCATCAGAAAATGAAGGTAATAAGAACACTTAATTTTATAGGGTTATGAGGACCAACTGGGATAATATATGTAAAGCACTTTGCAAATCTTAAAGTTTTGTGTAAATGTTAGCGAAGATGATGATGATGATGATGTTGTTTCATAGGCAACTCAAATTCAACATGTCTGAAACAATTTGTTCTCTCCTCTTTACCCCCCATCCCTTTGAAACATTCCTATTTTTGTCAAAGGCACTACCATCCTTCTAGTCTTTCAGGTTCAAAACTTCATCCTTGACTCATCATTCTTCTTCATCCCTCATTTCTAAGTCAGTTGTAAAATCTTGCTATTTTTTATTTCCACAGGGAATTTTCCTTAAGTGCAGATCTGACCATGTAACTCCCCCATTCATTAAACTCCAGTTTGCTCTGCTCTTGGCTCTAGGATTATGTTTAGCTTTCAAATCCCTCCACAACCTGGCCACCGATCTATCTTTCCAGCTTCACTGGACATGGACACTATGTGATCAGGCCAAATTGGTCATCTCTGTGTTATCCACATAAAGCAATCCATCTTCCATCTCCATGCCTGGAATGCATCCCTTCCTCACCTCTGCCTCATTGAATCTTTCTCTTCCTTTAAGAGGTAGTGTAAGTATCACTACCTATATGAAGCCTTTCCTCATCCCCTTAATTTTGATCTTCTCTCTCATTCTGTCTTATATTTAGTTCCTTTGTACATATTTGTATTTATTCTCTTTATATTTGTTCTGGATATGTCTCCCCTGTTAGAATGTAAGTTTCTGGAAAATAGTGATTGTTTCTTTCTTTATATTTGTTACCTTAGCACAATGCGTGGCACATAGTGCCTAATAAATCCTTATTAATCAATTGATTGGATACTAGGTATATTGTCTCCAAACTCATAAGTAAAATCTTTCTCTGTTGATACCAGCTCTTCTGCTTTACTAGTGTAGCCTGCACTACCCTGGGTTCACCTCCGTGTTTTGATAAGGCATTAGAAAATAATTTTAATAGAAGAGTGTTAATAATAAAATCATATAAAATTAAAAGAATATAAATTCATCCTGATATAACCATGGAAATAACTTGAAAAAAGTCTATCAAATATCAGCCTTAGAGTAAGGCATAAAAAACAGGGAGAATAGTGTCATGAAGGGTATTCTATCCCAAGTTTCAGTAGTTCAGTTCTCTTTGAATAGTGAGATTCTCCAAATACTCCTGTTCATAGATGATGTTTTACTAACTGCATTGATTCTTGAAACACTATAGATCTTCCTCACTGAAGTCCAGTCACTTGAAAAAAGATTGGCTATTCATAATAGAAAATCAAAATAGAAGAAAGACCTTTTGTCCAGATTATAACATGCAGATAACATAACAGATCTATAACATTATAGACAGGTAACCCATTGGATTAGTCAGCCAGTATTTTATATATATATCTCCAAGCTGACCATTAATGATTATTCTTTGTGATTGATCATTCAACCAGTTTTGAATCCACTTAATTTCCCTGTCATCTAACCTAGCGGTGTCAAACTACAATAGAAATGGGGGCCACTAAACTGTATGTAATGCATATTGACTTAAAACAGCACATACTAACTATCTGTGCTTTATTTTATTTTTACTTTGTTAACTTTCTCATTTCCAATTTAATCTAGCTGTTGCAGTAGTACATGAGAGAGGTGATGAGGACAATTGGACTAGGTTTTTAACTGTGTTGGTAGAGAAAAGGCTACATATCTTAGAGATGTCTTGAAAGCAGACATGACCAGATGTGGCATTGGAATGAATATGTAGGAATGAAGAGTACTGAGGCCATGAATCTGAGTGACTAGTAGAATGATGGTGTCATTTACATTAATAGGAGAGATTAGAACATGGGACACTTTTGGGGAGAGAGAGATTGAATTGTGCTTTGGATATGTTGAATTCGAAATGTGTATAGGATATCCAGTTTGAGATGTACTCAAGGCATTTTTTAAAATTTATTTTTTATTTTTAGTTTACAACACTCAGTTCCACAAGTTTTGAGTTCCAGATTTTCTCCCCTTCCCTCTCTAACCCCCTCCCCTCCAAGATGGCATGTAATCTGATATAGGTTCTGCATATACCTTCACATTAAACTTATTCACTCAATAGTCAAGTTGTAAGGAAGAATTATAACCAAGAATGAATCATGAGAAAGAAGAAACAAAACCAGAAAAGAAGAAAAAAGAAAAGAAAAAAAAAAGAGAGAACAAATAGTTTGCCTCAGTCTGCATTCAGACTCCATAATTCTTTCTCTGGATGTGGATAGCTTTTTCCATCATGATTTTTTTGGAGCTGTCTTTGATCCTTGTACTGCTGAGAAGAACCAAGACTATCAAAATTAGTCATCATAGATACCGTGTGTCTGTGATCGTGTACAGTGTTCTCCTGGTTCTGCCCGCATCACTCAGCATGAGATCATGTAGGTCTTTCCAGGTTGTTATGAAGTCTGTCTGCTCCCCATTTCTTATAGCACAAAAGTATTCCATTGCATTCATATACCACAACTTGTTTAGCCATTCCTTACTTGATAGGCATCCCCTTGATTTCCAGTTGTTTACCACCACAAAAAGAACTGCTATAAATATTTTTGTACATACAGGTCCATTTCCCACTTCTATGATCTTTTTGGGATACAGCCCTAGAAGTGGTAGTCCTCAAGGTATTTGGTGAGTTAGGAGAGTGCCTGGATCTATAACTCTGGGGATCTTTGGAATGGGAAGAGGTATTGAGATGGATCACAACTGGGAAACTGCACAGCATTTTCAGTGGTCTGAAGATGCTCCCTGCCACCCAAGTCAGTCTTTTAAACCTGTAGTATTCACTAGATGATAAAGAGCTGTGAGTCTTGAAACATAGCAATCTCAAAAGATTGTAATTGTAGGTGATCCAAAGGGCAATGAAAAGACACATAGTAGCTATAAGTAGCCTTTAGCATTTTGTAACAATTATCTGTTGTTTCAGCTTGTTCTAGCTATTTTGGGACTTTCAGGAAGTTTTCCCTAAAGAGTCAGATTAGTCAATGAATCCTCAAAGAAATAGGTCTTTATTTGGCATGTTTTGCCCAACACAAGGAAAGCATGAGTATTAACACAAGGCAGCTGCCGGGTGAAAGGGGCAAAGATAAAACTAGTGAGGTTACTATAACCTTGAATGTGATGGTTATTTAGGCAATGACAGGAGGCAGAAGTGGGTCAGTGATGAACCTTTGAGAGGTTTTCCTTCAGACATGGCATATATTTAGATTATCCCAAACTCTAATTACTCTTCTTTAATCAATATGAGAGATACATGAGTCTTTGTCCAAGACAAGGATAATTCAGTGACCTAGGTACGAACATGAATTTTATAAGGCAGGGATGAGATCTTGCTCAGTTGCATCTTACATGATCATACCTATGTTTTAGAAAAATCACCTTGTCAGCTGAATAGAGTAGGGAGAGATTTGAAGGAGGGAGACTGATTAGAAGACTGTGGTCTGAGGTTCCCTGGGACAAACTAACTCACAGGGGTGCAGTGAACTCATGGGGTACCTTGTATTGTTTTAAATTTTCACCTGTTAGACACCAGACACACTATTAGCATAAGGTAGTTAATTTTCAACTTTAGATAGTGCTACATTCCTTTTGATGATATACTCTATTGCTTAAGATATGTTTTTGTTTACCTACACTTTTAGCTGTGCCAGTAACTTCTAAAACTTTCTCATTTGTTATGTCATATCTTTGCAAAAGCTTCATTTGGTGGGGTTTGTTGTTTTAAAAAGCAAGTACCTCACAAAAATCAATGTGGAACAGGAAATGAGAATGGTAGCGTCCAGTTTGATTCCAAGGTATGAGGAGGTAGGTGTGCTTGCCCAGTAGGTACATACATTCCATTAGTAAGTAATTACGGTTATTTAAAAATTAGATAAAGTATTTTCTTTTAAGTTATCTGTATTTTTTTTTGCAAATGTTAGCTGGGTTGTTAGGACATAAATATTAAGTTCTTTGGACATAACTACTTAATAAATGGAACTGGTAGGTATTTCTTTTGGCTTAGGAGCACCTCAAAAAATCACCAAGAAGCTAAGGATGTTATAAATTAAGAAAGTTTGGGAATCTCTCCAGAAGAGTGGTGATGAGAGTCTGGATGACAGTTGTGACTTTGTGAACGTAAGTAGGCAACGTATCTATAAGAGATGTTGGCGTTATTCTCTTCCCATCACTGGTGAAACTCCTGGTAACCATTGTGCAACTTGATACTATTCTATTCCCTAATTGTGATGCAGTGTGGTGAGTTTGGAGTGAAACTGCGATTGAGAAGTAAGGCAACTTTGACAAAGCTTTTATTGCCATGGGAAAGGACAGAATTTTAAGATCTAAAAGAAAGCTGTCTTTCCAGAAAGTCTTAATCCTCATTACTGAGCCCATGTATCATGAAAGTGCTATAATTCTTAATAGATTTTTGTAGTGAAGAAAGCTGAAATTGGAGTAAAAAAAATCTGGGTTGTATGTGGTATGTTCTCTTTGGCACTAATTGTATGGTTTGTGGAAAGTCACTTCACCTCTTTAGGCCTCAGTTTCCTCATCTGTAAAATATGGTTGTACTAATGTGGTTGTACTAAGTAAACTCAAAGTCCTTTTCAGTTCTGTATTCTGTGTTATAAACTTTATTTCCATTTCTTTCATTCTATTCTATGGCCCTTTCTAGTTCTAGCATTCTAGTGCTAACATTCTTTATTCTGAGACCCTTTTCAGATCTAACAATTGATGAATATATGAATTATATTAAAAGTTGTGTTCTGAACTTCTGATTATGATAAACGTTTCAGAAATTTTTCAAGTAGAAGCAATAGAGTTGGAATAAGTATATGGTTTCCTAGCATGACTATTTTGAAGAACTGTATTTGTTTAGATGAATAAATTCTGATTTAACCAATTCAAGTATTTTTTGTATTTGCGTATACAATCTGTGACTGCAAAATAATAAGATGGGGATATATGTAACTCAGTTATTCTTTTTTTAATTATCATTTATTTACTTAATATTTTTAGTTTTCAGCATTGATTTTCACAAGAGTTTGAATTACAAATTTTCTCCCCATTTCTGCCCTCCCCCCGACTCCATGATGGCATATATTCTGATTGCCCTGTTCCCCAGTCAGCCCTCCCTTCTGTCACCCCACTCCCCCCCATCCCCTTTTCCCTTACTTTCTTGTAGGGCAAGATAGATTTCTATGCCCCATTGCCTGCATATCTTATTTTCTAGTTGCATGCAAAAACTTTTTTTTTGGAACATCTGCTTTTAAAACTTGTTCCAAATTCTCTCCCCTCTTCCCTCCCCACCCACTCTCCCTCAGAAGGCAAGCAATTCAACATAAGCCACACATGTATCATTATGAAAACAGTTCCACAATAATCATGTTGTGAAGGACTAACTATGTTTCCCGCCATCCTATCCTGTCCCCCTCTATTCAGTTTTCTCCCTTGACCCTGTCCCTTTTCTAAAGTGTTTGCTTTTGATTACCTCCTCCCCCTATTTACCCTCCCTTCTATTGTCCCCCCCTTATTTATCTTCTTCCTCCTTCTTTCCTGTGGGGTAAGATACCCAATTGAGTGTGTATGTTATTCCCTTCTTAGGTCAAATCTGATGAGAGCAAGATTCACTCATTTCCCCCTCACCTGCCCCCTCTTCCCTTCCTACAGAACTGCTTTTTCTTGCCACTTTTATGTGAGGTAATTCTATCTCTCTCTTTCTCCCTCTCTCAATATATTCCTCTGTCATCCCTTAATTTGATTTTATGTTTTTAGATATCATCCCTTCATATACAACTCACCCTGTGCCCTCTGTCTATATATATTCCCTTCAGCTACCCTAATACTGGGGTCTCATGAATTATACACATCATCTTTCCATGTAGGAATGTAAACAAAACAGTTCAACCTTAGTAAGTCCCTTATGATTTCTCTTTCTTGTTTACCTTTTCATGCTTCTCTTGATTCTTGTGTTTGAAAGTCAAATTTTCTATTCATCTCTGGTCTTTTCACTGTGAAAACTTGAAAGTCCTCTATTTTGTTGAAAATCCATATTTTGCCTTGGAGCATGATACTCAGTTTTGCTGGGTAGGTGATTCTTGGTTTTAATCCTAGCTCCTTTGACCTCTGGAATATCATATTCCAAGCCCTTTGATCCCTTAATGTAGAAGCTGCTAGATCTTGTGTTATCCTGATTGTGTTTCCATAATACTCAAATTGTTTCTTTCTGGCTGCTTGCAGTATTTTCTCCTTGATCTGTGAGCTCTGGAATTTGGCTACAATATTCCTAGGAGTTTTCTTTTTGGGATCTTTTTGAGGAGGCTATTGGTGGATTCTTTCAGTTTCTATTTTACCCTCTGTCTCTAGAATATCATGGCAGTTCTCCTTGATAATTTCTTGAAAGATGATATCTAGGCTCTTTTTTTGATCATGGCTTTCAGGTAGTCCAGTAATTTTTAAATTATCTTTCCTGGATCTATTTTCCAGGTCAGTGGTTTTTCCAATGAGATATTTCACATTGTCTTCCACTTTTTCATTTTTTTGGTTCTGTTTTATAATGTGATTTCTCATCAAGTCACTAGCTTCCACTTGCTCCAATGTAATTTTTAAGGTAGTATTTTCTTCAGTGGTGTGTTGGACCTCCTTTTCCATTTGGCTAATTCTGCCTTTCGAGGCATTCTTCTCCTCCTTGGGTTTTTGGAGCTCTTTTGCCATTTGAGTTAGTCTATTTTTTAAGGTGTTATTTTCTTCTGTATATTATTGGGTCTCCTTTAGCAAGCCATTGACTTGTTTTTCATGGTTTCCTCACATCCTTCTCATTTCTCTTCCCAATTTTTCCTCTACTTCTCTAACTTGCTTTTCCAAATCCTTTTTGAGCTCTTCCATGGCCTGAGACCAGTTCATATTTTTCTTGGAGGCTTTTGATGTAGGCTCTTTGACTTTGTTGTCTTCTTCTGGCAGTATGTTTTGGTCTTCTTTGTCACCAAAGAACGATTCCAAAGTCTGAGTCTGAATCTAAGTGCGTTTTCGCCGCCTGGCCATATTCCCAGCCAACTATTTGACCCTTAAGTTTTTTGTTGGGGTATGACTGCTTGTAGAGTAAAGAGTACTTTGTTCCAAGCTTAAGGAGATGTTGTTTTCAGAGCTATTTCTATACAGCAAGCTCTGCCGCACCAGCACTCCTCCTCCCCCAAGAAACGCCAACCTGGATGGACTCAGATCTTAAGCAGGCTCTGCACTCCCCCTCTGATCTGCCACTTAATTCCTCCCACCAGGTGGGCCTGGGGCAACTGCAGCTGTAGTTCTGTAGCTGCACCACCCTCGCTGCCCCCAGGGTGGTAGCTGAACCAGGTACTCTGTTCACTCTGTCCCCAGCAGCTTTTCCCACTAACCTTCTCTGTTGTCTTTGGTGTTTGTGGGTTTAGAAGTCCGCTAACTGCCACAGCTCACTGATTCAGGGCACTAGGGCATGTTCCGCCCAGCTCCCAGTCTGGTTGGTCTGGGCGTAGCCCACGCTGGGCTCTGCTCCGCTCCGCTCCCAGCTCCGTGTGCAGTAGACCCTACCCAGCAACCATCCAGGCTGTCTTGGGCTGGAGCCCTGCTTCCCTCTGCTATTTAGTGGGTTCTGCAGTTCTTCTCTGTTGTCTTTGGTGTTTGTGGGTTGAGAAGTCTGGTAACTGCCACAGCTCACTGATTCAGGGAGTTAGGGCCTGTTCCACCCAGCTCCCAGTCCGGTTGGTCCGGGTGCAGCTCATGCTGGGTTCTGCTCCACTCCCAGTTCCATGGGATAGACCTTACCCAGTGACCATCCAGGGTGTCCTGGGCTGGAGCCATGCTTCCCTCTGCTATTTTGTGGGTTCTGCAGTTCTAACATTTGTTCAGAGCCATTTTTTATAGGTTTTCGGAGGGGCCTGGGGGGGGAGCTCACACAAGTCCCTGCTTTCGAGCTGCCATCTTATCTACTCTATGGGATATAGGCATTTTAATTACTTAGTTTAATTGGAGGAGAACTTTGGTCAAGGCATAGCAAATATACTTGAATTTATCCAACTAAATGAATTTCAAAATTGTCCCCTTGGGAGAATTTCTTCCAACTGTTATTTCAACTGTGTTGCTACTAATTCAAATACTTCTAGAACTACTCTCTGAAGTTTCCTTCATTTGAAACTATTTTACAAGCCATACAATGTTAAAAAATAATTACTGACATTTTTATAGTATTCTACAATATATTCCATAACAATTACAAAATCACTTAACATAAATCACTTAAGGTTTATGAAGTGCTTTACAGACGTTATTTCATTTGACCCTCACAACAACCCTGCTAGGTAGATACTACTATTATCCTTATTTTAAAGGTGAGGAACTGAGGCTCAGAGAAATTCAGTTACTTGTCCAGGGTCACATGGATAAACTGTTATTACTAAAAATGCCTGTTTTATGACTGCCCTTAACATCTTGTTTATATTTCTCTTTCGAAAATTTAATCATATTCTGCCTTCTATTATTTTTATTTGGTTGATTGGTTGGTTGATTGTTGTCCTATGTTCTCGAAGAAGACCAAATGATACCACTATGTTAGAGACAAGCCACAGCGTGTCTGATCTTGGCTGATCAAACCAATATGAGCTCAGAATGCTCTGCCACAGATCAGACACAAATAATCCATGAGAACATTTGGGGTGGATTCTCTACATTTGCATATCTCACATTTCTTTTAAGCTACTTCAGTTTTGCTTTGCTCATAGAGCATGATGAGGGCACGCCATGCTGGACAGTCCCGTGCCAGTGTCTCCCATGTCATGCAATCAATTCCAAAGTTCTTAAGAGAGACCTTGAGAGTGTCCCTGTATCACTTTCTGACCACTGTGAGCACTTGCCCTGTGTAAGTTCTCCATAAAGTCTTTTAGACAAGCATATGTTTGGCATTCAAACAACAGGGCCAATCCATCCAAGTTGTGTTCTCTGCAACAGAGTTTGACTGCTTGGCAGTTTAGTTTGAGTAAGGACCTCAGTTTCTGGTACTTTATGCTGCCAGGTGATCTTCAGAATCTTCCTAAGACAGTTCAAATGGAAGTGATTCAGTTTCCTGGCATGGTGCTGATAGACTGTCCAGGTTTCACAGGCATACAACAATGAGGTCAGCATGATGGCTTTGTAGACCTTTAGTTTGGTCCTCAGTCTAATACCTCTTCTCTCCCACATTTTCCTTTGGAGTCTCCCAAACTCAGCTGGCTCTGGCAATACATTCATCAGCCTCATGATCAATATGTACATCTCTGGAAAGTATATTGCCAAGATAAGTGAACTTATCCATAGTATTCAAAACTTCTCCATTTGCTGTAACTGATGGTTCCACGTATGGATGCTGTGGTGCTGGCTGATGTTTTCTTGGTATTAATCATTAGGCCAAAGTTAGCACAGGCAGCAGAGAATCAATCCATACTTTGTTGCATCTCAGCTTAGGAGGCAGCATTGAGTGCACAATCGTCTGCAAACAGAAAATCATCCATCCACACTACCTCCCCTTTGGTCTTGGCTTGTAGCCTTTTGAAGTTGAAGAATTTACCATCAGTGCAATAGCTGACCTTGATCATTGTCATTGAAGGTTTTTGACAACATGGTTGAAAACGTCATGCTATAAAAAGCCTTTGAGCAAGCACACAGCCTTGTATCACTCCACTGGTAACTAGGGAAGTGCAAGAGCCTCATCCATTATCCAGAACCCAGGCAAGCATGCCATCATGAAATTGGTGTACAATACTGATGAACTTCTTTGTGCAACCAAATTTTGATAATTTTCCATAAGCTTTCATGACTGACAGTGTTAGAGGCCTTGGTTAGATCTATAAAAGTTATGTAGAGATCTCTGTTCTGTTCCTGGCATTTCTTCTGAAGTTGTTGGGCAGTAAACACCACATTGACCATTCCTTAGCCCTTTTTGAAGCCACACTGGCTTTCAGGTAGATGACCATCTTCCAGGTGAAGGATCAGCCTACTAAGGAGGACTCACAAGAATCTTGCCAGCAATGTCTAAGAGAGAGACACACATACACACTCTTCCCCCCCACTCCATTGTGATTGTCACAGCACAATCTATTTCCTTTACCTTTATAGAGGTGGACAATTGAGGCGACCTTGAACTCCTGGGAGTTAACGTCTTCTTACTATATAACCCAGGAAATTTCAGTCAGCTTTTGTATGAATACTGGACTCCCCACCTTGCAAATCTCAGCTGGAATAGAATCAGCACCAGTTGCTTTGCCACAAGATAGGAACCTAATGGCATTCAAAACCTCTTCTTCAGTTGGAAGTATGTCTAGAGAGGGATTGACTTCAACCTGAGGTAAACAGTCAGTGGCTTCAGCATTAGTTGATGGCAGTCTGTTGTTCAGCTCACCTCTTTAGGATCATTAATACTAATTAATGTAGCTCCATCAACGTTGAGTAGTTGAGATGCACCATATGTCTTTGGCCCATAAATAGCCTTAAGGGCATCATAAAAGTGCTTTGGATTGTTACTATCAGCATAAAACTGAGCTTCATTTGCCTTTTTCCTGAGCCTGCATCTCTCTAAACTTTGTTTGTACTCTACTTTTAATGGTGTTAAATGCTGCCTTCTTAGAGATGGATGAATTGTCCTGCTGGTAAACTCTGTGGAGTTCTCGTTTTTCATTTAGCAGTTTTTGAATTTTCCCATCATTTTTCCCCATCATTTTCATCAAATGTTTAGACCCAGATGAGCAAATGCAGTGCTGTATAGCAAATCTTGAAAGTTGCTCTATTGTTACCAACCTTTTGTTGGCTCAACTTTCCCTCCATGTTAGCAAGAAACTATTTCTGCTCAGGGAAGTGCTCTAATCTGTTGACATTAAGCCTTCTGGTAGTCATTTTGCCTTGGGGCTACTGTATTTGTTGAATTCAAATGTTTAGCTTGGAGAGGATAAGTCTATGATCAGTCCAGCTCTCTGCACCACACATTGCCTTCATCACTCTCACATCTGGTCTGTGTCTTCTCCTTACAATTACATAGTCTATTAAATGCCAATGTTTGCTGTGAGGGTGCATCCATGAGGTATGATTGGATTTAGGTAAATGGAAGACTGTATTGATGATGAGAAGGTATGAGATTCACAAATCTCAAGTAGTTAGTGACCGTTGTTGTTGCCGTTTCCAGCTTCATACCTCCCAAGGACTCCCTGACATGTCTTGTAGTCTGAGCCTACTCCACCATTAAAGTCACCCAGAATTATAAGCTTGTCCTCTTTTGATAAGGGTCTCTAGGTCTTCATAAAATTTTTCTTTGACCTCCATCAGGGTTTGTCATGGTGGGAGCATAGGCACTGATGATGGTGGCGTACCATTTTCCTACAAGTAGTAATCGCATTGTCATGAGCCTGTCATTTGCTCCTTTTGGTAGGCATATAAGCTTGTTGATTAGATTAGTTTTGATTGCAAAACCTATGGCAGTTTGACAGCTTCCTTTCACTGTGACCACTCCAGAAAAATATGTATCCATCTCTGACTTCAGTAAGCTGGCCTTATTTCACTTCGCTGCTATTTGGAGGTGATACCTGCTGAGTTCTCTCATAAGAAGAGCTGTTCATATTTCAGATCTACTGGATTTTGTGTTGTCTATAAGTGTGCACACATTCTATGTACCAGTGATGAGTAGAATCATCTTTGCAGAAGTTTTTGTACATTTTTTGGTGTGTGTGTGTGTGTCTGTGTGTGTGTGTCTGTGTCTGTGTCTGTGTGTGTTTCGACCTCAGTGTGAGATACTCACCTGCCACAGCAATTGGACCAGGGTTGGGTAAGCAGACAATTTTTAGGGCACCTTTTCTACCCCTTCCTCTCACCAGGAGGTGAGCAATTTGTTCCTTAAAAGGCTGCTCAGACACCTGGGGGCTGCTGAATCCCACTGCTGCTTCCAATGAAAAGATGACTCTTTGGCCTGGGCCACCACTGTGCCGCTCCTCTGTGCAGTGTCTGCACCTGCTGCTTCATCACTTGCCTGTCACCATGGGACTTTGAGATAGTTAAAAATGGTAAAATGAAATGGGTGATATCTTTTGATTTCTGCATAATTGGATTTAAGTGAGGCAGAGTTGCATGAAGTTGTTGGCCTCATTTTCTCTTCTAGAGTCATCACAGTCTAGTGGCAGGACAGAGTCAAGATGAATGGTGATGGCTTGGAATGCAGTGGATGACCTTGGTGTCTGATATCTAACCAAGTCCTAAGCATTCCATAGTGCCTGCTTCAGTTGCCTTCGTGGCTGTTGAAACAAATTGTTCTCATCCACCCATTCCACCAGGGGAATTCTTCATGTGTTTTTGGTAGACATCCCCCTATCTCACCTATGAGTTTGAGACCCCTCGGTTACTTGCAACCTGGTTTAGCCTATCTGCCAAAACAGTTTACCAGGGTGTGACCATTGTGCATGCTATAATTTCTTAGAGCCACAGGTGAGGGTAAGGTGGATCAGAACCAAAGATGGAAAGCAGCATTGAAAAGGGTTTGGCAGCCCTCACACCAGAGGTACTAGTCTTCCCTGAACATACCCTATACCCCAACTACTGTTTCTAAAAATCCCTGTTTTATGACTTACATTAACATTTTGTTTATATTTCTCTTTAGAAGATTTAATCATATTCTGCCTTCTTTTTTTTTATTTAGGTATGTGTTTTATAACCCCTGTAGATAATAATCTCCAAGAAGGCAAGAATTCTGTCTCTCCTGGCTCACAAAACAGGGACTCTGCATATAGTCGATATTTACTACGTGCTTATTGGATGAATGAGCTTACTCGTTTCCTTTGTAATCTATTGTACTGGAACCATATTCCAGGGGGAAAACAATGGAATTTTCAGAAAGACCTAGACTCAAATCCTAGCTTAGCCATGTACTTAGTTTTCTGACCTTAAACAAGTTGTCCGCTTTCTGTGATCACTAGTATCCACATCTGTCATGAGAATAACAATCCTTTTACTACCTGTTTCATGGATTTTTTTCTGATAAAAGTGCTTTTCAAAATCTAAAACTCTTTAGAAAATAAGTTTTTTTAATCACATAAAGTGTAATTTAATATAAAGGTGGTTGATTCATCTTAGAGCCTGTCCATGAAACTTTTGCAAGTGAACTTATAAGAGTAATTTAAATTTTTATAGCATTTTACAATTTGTAAAGGCTCTATATGAAGAACATCTGAAAATTAGGGCAGTCCAAAAGTGGAGTGGATAGCTTTTAGAGAGTGAGTTCCCCATTACTGGATGTCCTCATGGAGACTTACTTTTTTTTCATTCTTGAACAACTAGAATAGACAAATATGTACTTTTGACGTGGAACAATTTAGGTGTTATGTTTAGCTAAGAGTAGGGACTGTGTTTTTCATATATTTAATACCACAATTCGAACATGCTACTTGAGGGTTTTGCATTACCTGGCAGTGAACTGTGGTAAATATTTTATCTTTGCCCTCTCCCTGGGTATATGTACCTGGGATGAAGGGATAAATATAATATGCACTTTATAAGAAGAAACTATTGAACCTTAAACTTGAAACTGTCTTCAATTGTCTCCATTAGCCTTGAGTCTTTTAAATGTGCAAACGTATGTTTTTTCTAACTTTTAATAATAATAGCTTATAGAACTATAAACTATAAATTATTGTCTTTACTTCTATTTTGAACTTTTTAATATACAAATACTTATTTTTCTGAATTAAGAATAATGGTGATACACTTATTTTACATGTGTTTTGAGTATACTTATATATTTACATATTGTCACTATTGATATGTCGCATAGTAGCCACCTAATAGGTGCCTATTGACTGATTTAAAAAAGATGTTTAAAAAACATCTTATAGTTGTAACTAGTGTCTACATACTGTCTTTGTGTTCTGATTTTTTCTCCTTCAGCACTATTTAATGTAAATATTTCCATGTACTGACATAGGTTCTTTTCATTTTTTACTTCTAAAGTATTTTATCATGTTAGCTCACTTTTAATACTATAGCATCACTTTATTTTTCCTTAATTTTAACGTAGGAGAGTTTTATTAATGATTTCCCTGTTGTTTGACATTTTAGTTCTTAGTTATTCTTTATCGTATTATTGCTATATTGATTTGAACAGTTTTATACAAATTATTCATTTTTGTGGGAGGGTAATTGATTATTGGACATTCTGATCTGAAAGTTCCTAAATCATCTCAAATTCAGCATGTCCAAACAAGAACTTTTTAATTGTCCTCCCAAACTTTCCTATTTCTGTTGGGGGTGCCATTATCCTCCCAGTCGAGCAGGTTTGTTATCTCAGAGTCATCCTTAACTCCTCATTCTCACTCATCCCACATATCCAATCAGTTGCCAAGTCTTATTGATTCTGCCTCTGTAACAACTTTTACATCCCTCTCCTGCTCTCTACTTACTTGATCTTCTACCCTAGTTAAGTCTTTCATCACCTCTTGCCTAGATAATTGCAATTGCCTCCTAATTGATCTCCCTGTGTCCAGTCTCGCTTCCAATCTGTGTTTCACACAGCGTCAAAGTGATATTCCTGAATCATATGCTCTGACCCTGCTCTATAACCTCCAGTGGCTCCTTATTACCTCTAGGATTAATTAGAGATTCCTCTGTGTGGTACTGAAAATCCTTCATAACCTGGTTACAGTGTTATATCATTAAGGCAGAATTCATGACTTCAAAGATAACCATGAATATTCCTGAATGGTCCAAAATCTCAGGATATAAGGAATTCTCTAAGTAGCAGGCAGAGGAGTTAAAGCATTTATTGAAACTCAAAAGTAGCAGACCCATGGACCAGTGTTCCCAATTCGACATCCTGGCAAGAACCTTCCAAAACCAGTATGCCCATCTCACAATAGTGACCAGGAGGCCACAGAAAAACATTATGGCAGCAAACCAAGCCATACTGGTGCTTCCCTCACCAATGCCAGGACCTTCTAGCACAAAGACCACCCACTGGCCTCAAGCCCCTACTCAGCACTCTCTGGTCTCCATGAGGGTCAGTCCTGCTTTTTTTGTAGCACCTGCTGCCATTGCCACCGCTTCCGCTGCAATCTCCGAGCTGTGTTCCAGCTAACTGACTGCTTCCTCTCTCCTTCAGCTCTTAACTGCTCTCACCAACTGCCTCTTAGCTCTGCTCCAACCATTCAGCAAGCTCCTCCCACCACAGACTTCATGTCATCACGTGGACCAGAACTCAAGCGCCTAACATTGGCTCCAGTCCTAGCCACTCTCCCCAGGACCCTGAGAGCCCCGCCCCTGAAGCCCACTCAAATGGGCAGGAAAGATCTGCCTATTCACTGATTGCCTTTACAAGTGTACCTTTCTTAGGCTTATTACATGTTCCTCCACTTCATACATTACACCTTCCAGCTAAATTACTCTTCTTCTTGTTCCTCATACACACCACTCTATCTCTTATCTCCATGACTTTGTGCCAATTGTTCCCAATGCCTGAAATGTACTCATCTTCCTCTTTTAGAATCACTAGACTCAAATACCACCTCTTAAATGAGATGTTTCCTTACTTCCTCTGCTCCTATTGCCTTTCCCACCAATTACCTCATGTTTATACATATTTTGCCTTTCTTTATCCATTTACATGTTTTGCCCCTTTGTATACAAGGCAAGGACTGCTTTTTGTCTTGTATACTCAGTGCCTAGAACAGTGCCTGACATATAACAATGTGGTATGTAATAAATACTTTTTGGATATTTTGAAAACCATAATTATTAAGTCAGTGGATATGGGAGTATTGTAAATCTTGTTAGGTACTAGTAGTTTGCTTCCTAGAAAGAGTAACAGGCACATTTTAATCCCATCTCCCAATTTTAACCAGTTATCTAAAATATAAAGTTGTGAAGTGAAACATTGTTTATTGTTTAATTACGGCTTTTAACTAGATGATCTTTGGGACTAGATAACCTTTAATGTCTCTTCTGGCTCTAACATTATATATTTTAAGGTCTCTCTCATCTCTAGTATTCTGCATTCTGACATTGCGTATTTTAAAATCACTTCCAACTCTACCACTCTGGTCTATTGGAAAATAGAAGAGATCACAAAAGTAGCTTATCTTTTTTATTTTTCCTAGAAACCATATAAGTAATATAATAAAATCATTTCTTCCATTCTTGTGTAGCCCATAGATGTCTGCTATCCTGAAGATAGTTATCTCTCATTTTGGGTGCACCGCAGGTTATTTTGGAACAAGAATTGATCAGGGTTTTGTAGTCGCCTTTGATTTGGCCAGTTTATAGTTAGTTGTATTTTGGGGGAATGTTGTATTTTTCACATTTGTTTGTGATATAATTATAGATCCCATTTAGGCTAGTCAACAGGTCCTGCTGATTTCAAAACAGAAGGTGCATCTGCAGACAATGCTTAGATTGTAGAAAATTGGTTTGCATTAGCATTTCATACTGCAGGAAAGCAAATTATATTACAAATGTATAATTTTAAGAAGTGCTGCTTTTTGTGATATTGTTTTAAAAGTCTGACACTGATTAATATTTCATTTGATGGGCAAGAAAAATACTTTGTTTATGGAGTAATTTTTCTCTGTTGGTCCTTTACAGGTTATACCTTTAGAGGCTAGTTAGATTTTGCCAGTCTTGGGATCCTGGGTTAATTTTATTTGTTCTCGAAGCAAGTATTGAATATCCTTGAAATTTCATAAAATTAACATCATATTCAATGGTCAGCTCTTTTAAGAGATTCATTAGTATTGATGATAATCTAGTTATTTAGACTAGATCCTATTTCCTGGTTTAAATGTATGGTTGCTTTTTTGTTTGTTTTGGTTTTTTGAATTATTTTTCTGTGAAGAAAATTAATATGCATTGTTTTGTGTTAATAAAAGAAGTAGTTGTTCTTTGAATTAAGTGTATGAACTGCATGAACTCAGGAATGATTTTTTTTTTTTTAAATAACACTTTGAGAACTGCTGCTTGGTTAGGGCACTTTTGTTCCAAGCTCTCTTTGAGTCAGTTCCTATTAAACCTGAAATGTGACAACCTGTACAACAATGGAAATATTCTTACAATACATTTCTTGTATTATTATTGTGTGGGTTTGAGGAAACTCTCATAGTGTGCCTAATTGAATTCATTATGCTTAATGAATTTGGAAAACCAAAGGGTACCTTTTGTTTACTTGAATTTAAAACTTGGAGCACATAAGAAAGAAATGCTTTGTAAAAGCATAAAAAATGTTATAAAATATACTACCACATAATCTGTAGAATGCAATGAATTAGGAAGTTTAAGTCACCCTCAGATAATATTATGGTAGTTTCAATATAACAATTACAAGCAAAGGTTGTGAAAATGACATGCCAAGCAAGTTTCCTTCTGGATAGATGCTGAGAAAGGGAAGGGGAGGGGGAATATTAAATTATTATGTGTTTTTATTAGCAGTTCCTATGAATTCTTTGATAATGGAATTGATCACAGTACATTTCTTTGGAAAATTGTTAATGTCCCTGTTATATGCCTCTATAAGAGTTCTTCTAAAGTAGTATTCAGAAACATATCATTAAAGTAGAATACTATTCTATATCCCCGTTAAAAAACAAAAAATTCAAATTTAGCTGCTTGATACTATTTACATTATGTAAATTATTATAGTCGATGTGGCATTATGTAAAAATTCTTAATGTATCTCCACAAGGATTTCTTGAAGTGAAATAATGCTTGTTGGTTCCTATAAATTTGACAAGAACTTAGTGGTGATTGCAAGCATACCAAGTGATCCCCTTTTTTTATGAGAAAAACACTTGCTTTGAAAAATAGGCATTTACCTAAATACCTCCTCAATTCTCTTTTTCCTAGGCCTGAGCTCTGGAAAAGAAAGAGAATTGTGCCAATTTGAAATTGTGAATATGAACAACTGTGACCTGCCATTCTGAAAAATGTTGGTGCCTGAGCCCAAATGAACCTTATATTTCTTGAGACTTTCTATTCTATAAATGTAAATGAACACTGATGGCTTTGGCCTCCCACCTGCCTTTGTCTAGTATCGTCACTCTTTATCTAGATAACACGTTAACTCTGTTTAGATTAATTTTGCTCCTTGTTGGATACAGGTGATGTAGGTCGGTCATATTTTTCTTTTCCTGCTGTGTCCAGCGAAAAATCAGTTGCATCCACTACATCCCATCCTGTGAGGCATCAGCACCCATGGCTTGTCCCATTTCAATGATAGCATGAAATATTAGTTAACTCTTTCTTTGAACACTTTCAGGACAAGGAGGGCTTTGCCAGCTGCTAAGAGTGAATAGGCTGTCACCAGGCAACTCCTGTGTCTGGGATACAAAGAGCTGAAGGAAGAATGAATGTGACTATTCATGTATTGAGCACTTAAAATATATCTCCATTAACTTCATTTACTAGTTAAAAGGTTATAAGAAAATCAACTTGTCAGAACTAGAAATTGAAAGCACTCCCTATGTAAATATTCCCTGGATAAGGTAATCAAAAGACAAATCTACTTTAAAATTTTAATTATCTTTTATATTTGGACCAACTATATGGGGATTATACAGAGACTTCATAAAAACATTTGGTGGAAAAAAGGCTGCTGTCTCCTTTATATTAGAAGGTACCTCCCTTTTTCTCCCCTCCCCCCTTCTTTATAAAAAGAAGCTTTGAAAAAGGAAGACTTGAAGAGTTGGTGGTTAGGAGATGCAGCAAAATAATCGCAGGCAGAGAAATGGAGTTGGAGTCAGGAGACTTGAGTTTGAATCTTTGCCCTAACACATTCTAGTTGTGTGACCATAAACAGGTATTTCGTTTCAGCTCTGGCCTTCAGTTTAATTGTCTTTAAAATGGGGAAAATAATCCTTGTATTGCCCTCAAAGGGCTGTTATGAAGACAGCACTATATGAATTCTAAGGTGCCATATAAATTTCATGGTGGTTATTAATATCAGCAATTCTTCAGAGAGAGGGGAGGCAGAAGTTGTATACTTTGGCTAACTTGTCAACATTTTGCTTGAAAAAATTGAAACATGGGATACAAGAAAATGGGGAAAAAACCCTTAAACGATGCTAAACTCTGTAGTTTGGCTCAATTTTAAAAGTTTATGTTTAAATGGCAATATTTGTAGTTAGATTAAGACCTAAACCAGGAATCTTAATACAGCATTTATGTTATTGTTCTCTTTATTAGTGCCAAATTTTTCCGTCAGTTAAATGGTCAAAAGATAAGAACAGGCAGTTTTCAGAAGAAGAAATCAGAGCTGTCAATAATCATAAAAAATTCTCTTAATCACTAATAATTAGAGAAATGCAAATTAAAATAACTCAGAGGTACCACTTCACACTCGTTAGACTTGCTAAATTGACAGAAAAGGAAAATGACAAATGCTGGAGGGAATGTGGGAAAATAGGTACTCTAATGCACTGTTAGTGGAGCTGTGAACTAGTCTAACCATTCTGGAGAACAATTTGGAACTATACCCAAAGGGCTATGTGACTGCATACCCTCTGACCCAGCAATACTGCAACTAGGTATATATCCCAAGGACATCAAAGGAAAAAGAAAAAGGAAAAGGGCCTATGTGTACCATGTAAATAGATGACTATTTATAGCATCACTTTGTAGTAGCAAAGAATTGGAAACTGAGGGGATGCCCATCAATTGGGAGTGGCTGAACAAATTGTGGTATATGAATGTAATGGAATGCTGTTGTACTGTAAGAAAGGGCATGGTTTCAGAAAAATCTAGGAAGATTTGTATGAATTGATGCAAATTGAAGCGTGCAGAGCCAGGAAACCATTGTATACAGCAATATCAATATTATGAGGAAAAGCAACTATGAAAGAGTATAACTCTGATCAATACAACAATCCACCACAACTTTTAAGAACCTGTGATATACATTGTATATCACACAGCTAGTACATGTGTCAAGTATCTGAGGCTGGATTTGAACTCAGGTCCTCCTGACTCCAGGGCCAGTGCTGTACTTGCTACGCCACCTAGCTGCCCCTGTGTCTATGTTTCTCTCACTACCTCAGTGGCCACAACTCCTTTATGGGTCCCCAGAGAGTAGCTGATTAGTACTGTCCTCAGGGTCCTAAAGGCAACCCTGAGGGGTGATGGATCTAGTACTATTGCTCTTTAATCCTTAGCAGTGTCATCCCTACTATCAATTAACTAATTCAGTCCATTAGCTTTTAGAATAGAGATTTCCCGAGAAGGTATAGCAAGAATATTTGGTATAAAACATTCCCTTCAAACCAAGGGTTCACTTTCCTCTTAGTACACACAAAGTTCCTGAGGAGAGTGGACTCAAACCCAAGTTACAGAACTAGTGAGGTATACATATAGAGACTACATGGGACAAAGAGTACATCCTATTCCTGGCCCCAGAAGTCCTTTTCTCCCATTGTGGACTTCTCATGACCAGAGTTTTGGTCCTGGTTCTGTTACTTAGTACTCTTCATAAGCTTTGCCTTCTTTTTATATCTTATACTGCTACCTCCCATGTACTCTGTGATCCAGTGACATTCGTGTCCTTGCTGTTCCTCAGACAAGACATTCCATTTCCCAACTTCAGGCATTTTTACTTTTTATCCTCCGTAGTTGGAATGCTCTCCCTCCTCATCTGTGGAAAGCTAAGCCTTAGAAGTCCTAAGGGTGTATGGACATATCAGAGGGCAGTCTGATGAATGGCCTAGTGGAAGGGTCAGTGCTGAAGACTAATGGTTCTTAGGGCACTGCAGAGGGGCAGTTGGTGAGGCTTTCATTTTGCTGGAAAGATTGCATTTGGTGTCTCCCTGCACATCTGTGTGGTGTGAGCAGCCACGTCTGCCTTGAAGGTGGAGGGTAGGTGTGGCGTTAGGACAGAAGGGCCAAGCTCATTACTAATAAGGAAGGAGGGCATAAACCTGAAGATTGGCGTGGAGGTCCCTCTTGTAGGGATGTGAATGGTAGTATCAGTGTCTCGCCAGGAATGGGAAAGGGAAATAGGGCATTGATAGGAGGAAGCGTATGGGGAAGAACTCCCTGCCATACCAGTTTTTCTGGGTCTGCCCACCCAGTAGGATCTGGGGAGCTCGTGGCCTGGGATAAAGGGGGAGGGTGTCCTACAGGGCCTCTTCTTACCTGATACTTTTTTATTGATGAGGTCTAAAGGTGTGAAATCTCTTGCTTAAGGTCACAGAGTGAATTTGTGGCGGAGGAAATGTTTGCTCTTAGTATATTATCAGCAGCATATTGGAAGTGCTTGTTTGTGAGCTCTCTGGGCCATACTGTTACAGGGTGTCCTAAGCCTTAATTTAAAAGCGAAGAGCATTCATAAGATTTTCAAGGTCTTTTTGATTCCTTGCAATTAGCATACATAGTGAGAACTTTGATGTTTTGGATGGATATTGTATTGAATTCTTTACAGTCAGATACAGGGATAGAATTCTTTCATCAGGGTTTTACCAGATTCTTCTATCAAGGAGAAGTCAATTGGATTTTTTGCTTATCATCCTTTTCTCGTTCACCCCCCTCACTGTATGACCAAAAACTTTTCCTATAACTTCTTTTGTTAGTGGGTTTGTCTTTTTGAAATTGTCTTGAATTAACTTTAAAGTCACTCAAGGGGCAGCTGGGTGGCGCAATGAGTAGAACACCGGCCCTGGAGTCAGGAGGACCTGAGTTCAAATCCAGCCTCAGACACTTCACACATGTACTAGCTGTATGACCTTGGGCAAGTCACTTAACCTCAATTGCCCTGCCAAAAAAAAAACCAACCAAACAAACAAAAAAGATAAAGTCACTCAAGTCTGCTTCCTGAGGGGCACAAGTGATTTACATAGTATCTTTAAGGTAGGTTTGTTTTGGGAAGTTTGGGGGAGGAATCCCTGAATAGAACTAACCAGAGAAAAATCTTTATTTGAAGAGATTGAGAAGGGTAATTCAGAATAGAATTAAATTAATAGAATCACAGTCATGAATTCTTTAGATCTAGAAAAGAATTTAGGGTTCACTTAGATCGACTCCTACCTGAAGCACTGAATCCTCTCTTTAATACCCTAAGAAAATGATTATTGAGCTTTGATTGAAAACTTTGCGGGATAAAGAGCTCATTGCCTTTCAGTACAGCCTCCTCATTGTTGGATAGTTCTAACCATTAAAGAGTACCTTTTTATTTTTACATTTTTATTGCTGTTGTGTTTTTATCACCTTCGTTTTTGAATATACCTTTCCTCCCTCCCTTAGCCAATGAACTATCCCTTATATAGAGAAATTTTTTTAAAAAGAGGGAAAAAGTTCAGGAAAACCAACCAGCAGATCAACTGTGCCTAACAGTATATGCAATGAATTTCTGTACTCACTGTCACCCACACCTCCTGCTTCTGTGGGTAGGAGTGGGAGGGTTGGGGGAGGGGGTAGATGCATTTTTTTCAACTTTTGGGAAGGCCAAGTTTGGATGTTATACTTAGGTTGTTTTGTTTCTTTTTTTATTCTTTTCACTTACATTATTGTGGTCATTGTGCATATTATTTTTCTGTTTCTGTTTATTTCACTCTGTATCAGTTTATATATCTTCTGAGCTTCTCTGAATTCTTTATATTCATAATTTCTTACAGTCCAATAGTAGTCATCTATATTTCTATGTTATGACTTGTGTAGCCATTCCCCAGTTGATGCAGCAAATGCTTCTTGATACTAACAAAAATCTGCCACCATATGATGTCTCCCTCTTCACTGTCCCCTGCCATTCTGCTTCCTGGATCTAAGTAGAGATCGTGGGATCCTCCTTCTCCATGGCAGACTGAAGCAGTTTTTGGTAAGAGTTGGGGAGTGGGGGAGTCATACCTAAAATAAGGGGATTGTCCTAGAAGATGTTCTCTAAGGTCCTTTCAAAATGTAAAGCCCTATGATCCTAAATAAGAGGGGCCTTGTATCTTGTTCAGGATACAGAGCAGTATTGAATATTTTTAACCAGTGTTTTAAGTTTCCAAAAGATTATACTAGTGTCAGAATTCCAGGTGAATTGGAGAGGGTCCTGACAGGAGGCAGGAAGATCTGTGATCTAGGTTTGACTTGATGAAGGCCTGGTAGTAATGAACATAGATAGAAATGCAGTAGATTTGAGACATTTCTAAGAAAGAATGAACAAGAATTATGTTATTGATTTATGCTTTTTTTTATCCTTTAGAATAAAGGAAAGGAAAAAACCAGAGATTATTCCAAAATTTAAAAGTCTTGGTGATTAGGAGATTGGTGCTGAAAAAGCACAAAAGTTGGAAGGGAGCTAGTTTGGGGGTGGAGTTAATAGGCTTGGTTTTTCATTAATGATGGGAAAGTTATCTGGCAATTGGAGAAACTGCTGGACTTCATATATAGCCTTAATAGTCATTTGTAAGAATGTTAGAGGTGTGAAACTCTGAGAATGAATTATATGCTTTAGAGGGATGCAGCTTGGTATTGTGGAAGGTGGATCGGATTGGGAGTTGGGAGATCACAGTTCTAGTGCCAGATCCAAGTGCCACTCACATTTAAATCATAGTTTTGAGAAAATCATTTCTTCTCTCTAAGCTTTAGTTTTCTTTTCTTTGAGGCTTGACAGAGGGTCCCTTTCAGTTCTTAACCTTAGAACTGTATAGAAATATGGACTATAGGCCTGTGATTCTTGTTTGGGGGATCATAAATTCTCATGGAAAATAAAAGAACTCAATCTATTTTCATATGATAAATAGCATATGGTATAATTTCTGATATACAGTTTCATATTTAATTTTTTTTGGAAAATATGCAGGTGTCAGAATTTTTTTTAGGGAACTCCACTTACATTACAACATTCACAGGTTTTAGAATAGTTGGGAGAACACTGTGTTAATATAACTTATATTTACATATTCCTGGAAAAACATTGAAGCATAGTGGATAGAGAGTCAACTCTACACACTGGCTGTGTGAACCTGGGTGAGTCATTTAATCTTTCACTGCTACAGGCAACTCTAGGACTATGTGTTGCAGAGAAAGTGCCAACCTGCATTGGTAGGTGGAGTCTGCTCACCAAGGAATTCTCTATCCCAATGAATTCACAGGTCTAGTCTCTATCCCTCTATATGTAGGTGACCTTTATTATTTCTTATTTCAAAATTTTTTTTCATTATTCTGAATTTTGTAAAAGTAAATATTTCTATATACAATCATGGTGAGGAGGAAGAATAGATTTGGGGATACAAGGCAGAGGGAGAGGTCTAATGACAACAGGTTTTGATCAGATAAAGGAATTTGAGAATTCAGGAATGTAATAGTAGCACAACTGGGCAGGATGGGCAGGTTAAGAGTATGACCATCAAAATGTTATCCATATCTAGAGAAAGAACTATATAGAGTCTGAAAGCAGATCAAAGAATACTGTTCTCTCTCTCTCTCTCTTTTTTCTTTCTCTTGGTTTTTCTCTTTGTTCTGTTGCTTCATTCACAACATGACTAATGTGGAACTATGTTTAGTATGATTGTATATGTATAGCCTATATCAGATTGCTTGCCATCTTGGGGAGGGGGGAGGGAAGGGAGAAAGGAAGAAAAAATTTGGAACTCAAAATCTTATAAGAGTGAATGTTGAAAACTAAACTAAAATTAAATTAAATTTTTAAAGAAGAGTATAACCATCTTTGTGTGTAGCTGAGGTAGAGGTGGAGGAGTAGGCTATAGAACATGAGTAATTTGAGTAATTGCAAAGTTGGGGTGTTTGAGGGAGTATTATGTATATTGAAGCATAAGAACCTCCTGGTGTAAAATTCTTTCCATGGATGCAAATTAGTAACTCATTATAAGATCATTGATTTAGATCTGGAAGAGTCTTGCGAGCATTTCTTTCAGGAGGTGACTATGGATTCTTTCTATTTTCACTTTGTCCTTTGATTATAAGTCCATTTAGTTCAGTCCCTTTATTTTATAAATGGGAAAACTGGGGTGTATGAATGTTAAATGACTTTCTTAATGTCATACAGATATTATAAGAGGCATGGTTTGAACCCAAGCGCTCTGATTTCAGGGACAGTGCTCTTTTGGTTTTAGAGAGTTGTTTCACAGAGCACTGAGACTTTAAGTGATTGGTGTGTCATTATAAAAGTATATGTCAAATACAGGTCTTGAATTAGGTCTTCCTGATGCTAATGCTGCCTTTTATTCAATATACCAGGTCACCTGTCTTATAAACTTATTAGAAAACATAAATCAGCAGGTATATGTTATAAAATACTTCTTCACCTTACATAAGGATTAATTTATTCCTGAGTTGTTTTTTTAAAAAAAATTCTTGAGCTTCCCTTATATATTAGTGTTTACAGATCATTAATAGAGTTGTTGAGGAACGGGAAAATTTAGCTTTAAATGTCAGGAACCACTGCCTGTAGAAGATATGTCTCAAATGATGATAAAGCATTCTAAGATAATTTTAAGGCATGATGAAAATTGTATTTTATTTCTATAAATTAATCTTATACTTTTTTTTTCATTTTCATCAAGGCACAACTTGATCTATATTGGGACAGGAATATCACTATGCTTTAGTATATGATTATTGCTCCAGTGTGGCTGATTTATTACTTAAGAAACACAATGACATAATAGTATAGCCTTGTAGGTATCAGATTTGGACCTGGAAGGGATCCCAGAAGTCATCTAATTTAATTTCTTCATCTTATAGATGAGGAAACTGAGGTCCAGAGAGGTTAAGTTACTTTCCTAAGGTCACTCAGGCATAAGTGGCAATGTCAAGATTTGAATCTAGGGCCTTTGATTCCAAAATGAATTAGATATAGAATCTTAATCTGAGAGGGACCTTGGAAGTCATCTGATAACAGCACTTGTCATTTAAAAAATGAGTAAACAGAGATCTGGAGAGGGGAAGTTGCTTCCATAGCATTTTACTTGGAGCTATACCTTTGTGAAGACGATTTTTCTAATTAAATTTTTGTTCAATGAACAAGCATCTATGCTCTCTCCCTTTCCCCTCCCCCTTCTCCCCAGTAAGGGGGAAAAAAAAGAAAAAGAAAACCCCTTGAATAGCTATGCATAGTCAATCAAAAGATATTTCCACATTGGCCATGTCTAAGAGTGCATGTCTCACTCTATATATCTAGTCCATCATCTCTCTGTCAGGAGGTGGCTAGCATTCTGCATCATCAGTCCTCTGGAATCATAGTTGATCAGAGTTGCTCAGAGTTTTTACGTATTATAGATACCTCATTTTTATGATGTTGAATTATGAATTGTTTTGTTAAACTTTACTGAATCAGTTCAGTCACATTAAAGTGATTCATGCTCCTCCTACCCCTTCCCTGTTGGTATAGACTTCTGTTTGTTCTCCCTGATTATGTGAGATGTCACTCCCCTCTATTCTTCCTTTTTTTCTTCCCTAGTACATCCTTTTCCCCCTTCCTTTCTTTTCTCCTTTTGAGATCATTAAACCATAACAAAACTACTCCCAAGTTCTCTGTCTTATTTTACTTCCTTTACAACCCCTGCCCATAACATGGTACCTTAATCATTCTCCTTACCCCACCCAACCCCGCATTAGAATGTGGATACTTCAGCCTTCAAATTGTTGTTGATGTTATTCAGTCCTGATGTCCTGATGCTGACTCTTCTTGACCTTGTTGGAAGTTTTCTTGGCAAAGACACTAGAGTGGTTTGCTATTTCCTTCTCCGCTTCATTTTACAGATGAGGAAACTGAGGCAAAATAAGGTTAAGTGGCTTGCCTAGGATCACATAGCTAGTAAGTGTCTGAGGCCATATTTGAACTCAGGAAGATGAGTTTTCCTGACTCCAGATCCAGCACTCTATCCATTGTGTCACCTTAGCTGCTCTATTTTTCACTTTTCAAATTGCTCATTTATATTTACCTTTCTATGTTTTTCTTTACTGCTTTATTAGCATTTCATTGTATCTACTCAGCTCTGATCTCTTCTTCAAGAATGTTTGGAAGTCCTATTTCACTAATCCATTTTAAAGGTCCCAGTTTAGTTCAGTTACTTTTTAGTCATGTCTGGCTCTTCATGACCCCATTTGGGGTTTTCTCAGCAAAGGCACTGGAGTGGTTTGTCATTTCCTTCTCCAGCTCATCTTACAGAAGAAGAGGAAACTGAAGCAAACAGGATTCAGTGACTTGCTCAGGGTAATATAGCTAGTAAGTGACTGAGGCCAGATTTGAAGTTAGGAAGGTGAGTCTTCCTGACTCTGGGGCCAGTGGTCAATCTGCTGTGCCACCTAGCTGCCCAAAAGTCTGCGTAGGATAGGATTTTATTTGCTTTTGCTGGGTAAATTATTCTTGGTTATAAGCCCATATTCTTGGCCTTCTGAAATATCAAGTTCTTCACTGCTTTAGAATGATGGCTGATGTGACTGTGGCTCCTCAGTACTCAAAGTCTTTCTGGCAGCTTGAAGTATTTTTCTTTGATCTGGAAGCTCTGATTTTGGGTGTGGTGTTGCTAGCATTTCTTTTAGGAGGTGACTTAATGGATTCTTTCTATTTTCACTTTGTCTTTTGACTCTAGGTCAGCAAGCATTTGTTAAGTGCTTGCTATGTGATTGGCACTGTGTTAAGCAATGGAAATACAAACACAAGCAGAGTTGCCTTCAAGTCCTTGCCTTCAAGGAACTTACATTTAATGGGGGAAGACAACATACCAAAAAACCCAAAATACTGAAAAGGGAGTGGGGAAGTTACTCATGGCAGGGACATGATAGAGAAAGTTCAGAGAGGCAGAAATCCAGGAGAGCCTGGAGAAAAATGAAGACGTGGCTGGCCTAGACACTTTCCCTATAAAAGAGTTTAGAAATGGGTTTAGAGGTGAGTGGGAATGAGGCAATCAGAGGAAAGGGCCACAGGGGGCAATTTTCTTTCATGATTTTTTGAGATCCTTTTTTTTTTTTTTGGTGATAGCTTTCAGGTCATCCATCTATTCTTAAATTATCTCCCCTTGATTTGTTTTCCAGGTTAGTTGTATTTGATATGAGATGCTTTATATTTTCTTTAATTTTTAAAATCTTTTAATTTTGTCTTAATATTTCTTTTTTTTTTTTTTTTTTTTTAATAGTCATTAACTTCTGTTTGGTTCATTCTAATTTTTGGTGAGTCTTTTACTTTGGCAAGAATGTGTACTTTTTGTGCCAAGATGTTATTTCACTTTCAAGGTCTCTTCTCCATAACTCTCATTTCTTTTCAAATTCTTTCCTCTAGTGCTCCCAATTTCATGTATAAGAACTACTTTAAATTCATTTCTTCCCTCTTAGATAATTTCTTCAAGGAATTCCAATTGATCTTTTGTGGGCATGTTGTGTTTTTCTTTGAGCCTTTGTTGAGGGTAAAAACTTGGAAAAGCAAGATGAAATATTATGTGTGATGAATAGCAGGTTGGTCAGTATGGCTTGGCTATTAGAGTCTCTCTTGGAAAGCAATGTAGTAAAAGGTTGGAAAGACAGAAAAGGGCCAGGTAGTGAAGAGCATTAAATTGCAAACAAAGGAATTTCTATTTGATCCTAGAGGTAATAGGGAGCCATTGGATTTTATGGGGTGGGGGTGTTGACCATGTCAACCTGCACTTTTGGAAAGTCATTTTGACAGTATTCTGGAGGATGGATTAGAGTAGGGAGAAAGATTTAAGATTAATATTAGTATTGGCATTTTTATTCGTTTTTATTAGAAACTGCCCAATTCTATTGCCAGAGTCCAAGTGAGGGGTGATGAGGGTTTGATCTAAGGTGATAATTACATGAATGGAGAGAAGGGGACATCTGTGAGTGTTACAAAGAAAGACATTGTAGGGTCTGGCACCTGATTGTATATATGAAATGAGCAAAAGCTAGGTTGATACTGAAATTGCACACCTGGATGCCTAGAAGGCTGATGGATGCTACCCTTTTATCCTAGGCTCTCTGCCTATCTCTCAGTTTACAGATCAGTATGCTGAGGCTCAGGCAGGTAAAGCAACTTTCTAAGGTTACATAGTCCGTAAGCCGAAGAGTAATGATTCAAACCCAAATTTCTTGCTGAAGTCCATAGCTCTTTTGCTGCCCCACACCACCAGCTTGGAGGCTGTTTTTAACTGTAATTCTGAAGAAACACCAAAATGTAGCAGATCACTGCTCTGGGAATAAGAAGCCCTAGCTTTTGGTTTTGGTTATGCCATTGTGATGGCATTATGTGATTGTGTGATCTTGGCTAAGTCATTTAATCTTTCTAGGTCTGTTTTCTCATCTATAAAATGGAGATAACTGTACTCGATGGCAGAATCAAATCAGGTAATTTTGGTGAGGTAGAAAGAGACCTGGATTTGATTTCAGGAGACCTGAATTGCAATTGTGACCTTTACATTTATGAGTTTTGTGACCAGATGCAAATCATTTTTACTGCTCAACCTCAGGTCCTCCATGTGTAGTACAAGCATCATAATGCTTTCACTACCTATTTATTTTGTCTAATAGACACATATAGTATACATAACATGTTGTTAACACAATAATGTGTGTGTTATATATAGGTCTGTATACACATGTGTATATACATATGTATTACATAATCAAAATTTCTTCTAGTAGCCCTCCTTGTACTGCCTTCCAGAGAACCATCCCATACAACATACATATACACATGTACATGTAAGTATTTCATATTTCACTGGGTTATATAAGGAAAATGCTTTGTAAACTTCCAAATATTATAGAAAAGTGAGTTGTTGTTATGTGAAGGCATAAACTTTGTAAACTTTGAGCATTGTTATTGTTTGAGTTGTCTTTTCAGTGATGTAGATGCACAGGGATTGTTCATTGACTAAACACACACACATTGAGTGCCTACTATATGTAAGGCATTGAGATAGCTATAATGTTGAGTAGACATGGACCTTCTGTTTAAGGTTCAATGCAGTTTGTTTCATGGTATGAAATAACACTCCATATAGTATATGCTGTCTAGTATGCAAGTATATGTGTATATATGTGCAGATAATTTCCTGTTATCCTTAAGCAAATGACAGATGTTATATCTATTTATAATAACCATATGCAGTGATTTTATCTTTATAACACATGAGGGACACAGCTGTCAATTGCGTTATCTATAGTAATTATAAAACGAGCAGGTTAGAACTAAATAGATCTCCAAGGTCCTGTCCTCCTCTGATGTTCCATATTTTAGTATTCTGTGATTTAAGACCCTCTTTGCCATAGATATTCTGTGTTTTATAATGCTGCAAATAGATATAATGGTGTAACATTATTATTATTGACATCAAGTGAGTGGGAAAAATAGAGCCCATCTATAGAAAGTGAATGGAAGTTTAAGGTACAGAACACATGATAACACATTTCTACCAAAAAAAAGTGTGTGTACTTCAAAGAAACCACAGGTACATTTACCTGAAAATGTGATGAAATTTGGGAATCAGTAGGAAGGTTTATATTAGTTTTTAAAGAAACACACCCCTTCTAAATATGTAAATTCTAAGAATAGATATACAAACCTAAACTTTTTATTGAAAATATTTCAGTACAAAGACATCTACATAAGCATATTAACTGGTCAGCTTTTTTGGTTATTTCCCTTCCAATTACCCTCATTCTTTTTATTTTTATTTTTTTTTGTAATTCTTCTTGAAGTTTCTTCCTCTTTCCATTTTCAGTATGACTTGTCAGGACTTCTTTAGCAAATAGTTTGGAGAATTGTTAGGTGCCCATTCTATTTTGAGACTAAAGGGGTTACGGAAAATATTTCAAATTGTCAGTAATCTTTTTGGCATTCACAGGTAAAAAATCCATCAACATGCCCAGGAAACAAAGATGAACACCCCCCCACCCCCAATTTTATTGCCTAATGTCAACGGGCTCATTATTTGT